>NC_140412.1:47039375-47640312 GCF_965140295.1 Lepidochelys olivacea
GCTCATTGGTAACCTACATAATATAAGAAGAAATAGCATTTCACTTGGGTCTGCATACAATTTTATATAAATTTTTAAGTATGTTTGTATGTAAATAGCATGCATGTAACTTATTACCTTTTTCAGGTCATTGAACTCTCCAGCCATAGAAACATATTCTCCACCATCCATTCTAATAACCTTGGGGAAAAGGAAGCAATGCACTTAAAATTGGTGCTTTTTTATTAAGTTCCTGTATCATTAGCATTCTCATATATCAGGGTTTGGAAACATCAACCTCAACTTGTACAAATTCAGACTAAAAAATACACTCAGAATAAATGAATGCAACACTTCTTATAAGAAGCTCTGTGCTTTAAAACCAGTAGCTAGAGTGAAGTATAATTAAGGCTAAGAGTTTGTCACGGATATTTAGGGTAACCAGATGTCCCGATTTTATAGGGACAGTCCTGATTTTTGGGGACTTTGTCTTATATAGGTACCTATTACTCTCCACCCCGTCCCGATTTTTCACACTTGCTGGCTGGTCATCCTAAGGATATTTTTAGTAAAAGTCACGGAGAGGTCACGAGCAATAAAGAAAAATTCACGGAAGCTGTGACCTGTCCGTGACTTTTACTAAAAATATCCCTGACAAAATGGTGATCTGTGGGTCCCCACACCACGTGCAACGGGGCAGCTGTGCAGTGGCTAGGAGCTCCGGGGGCCCCCACTGCAGGTTGGGTGTTGGAGCTCCAGGATCCCCCGCACCCCACAGCTGGGAACTGTGGGGACTGAGCCGCCTGCAGCTTCGGGGGTCCCCTGCCATCTGCGGGGGCTGGGAGCTCTGGGGTACCCCCACAGCCCTGAGGGCCTGCTGCGGCCAGAAGCTTGGGGGGTTCCCCTGCTACTCCTGGGGGCAGGGAGCTGCAGGGTGCTCCCACTGCCAGCAATTCCAGAGGCCTCCACTGCCTGCCACAGCTGGGAGCTCAGGAGTTCTCCCGCCGCCCGCCACAGCTTGGAGCTCGGGGGTGCCCCTGCCACCCACAGCTCCAGGGGCCCACACCGCAGCCAGGAGCTCAGGGGTTCCCCTGCTGCCAGGGGTGGCTGGGAGTTGCAGGAGTTCCCCCGCCACCTGGGACGTCTTGGAGCTCTGGGGGCTGCCAGCGGCGGCAGGTGTACACCGCTGCTCCCGGCCCCCATGGGCAGCTCCCGAGCGCCACAGGCTGAAGTCATGGAGGTCACTGGAAGTCACGGATTTGTGACTTCGCGACCTCCGCTACTAAATCATAGCCTTAAATATAATTAACTGACTAGGTTAAAAATGAACCTAAAGTTTTCAAATTAGCAATTTCTTTTGCTAAGTTCTCAAATATGCTACAGCACCTAAAGCTTCTTTAAAAATTCTCAACACCACTCAGAACATCATCTATAAGCTTAATACTGGTGACAGCATGAACTAGAATAACGAAAACTTACTGTTCCAGTCACCCAACTTGCATATTCACTACAGAGGTATGTGGCAAGATTTGCAATTTCTTCTACAGTTCCCAGACGGCCACAGGGAATCCTCCCAATCATTTCTTTCTCAAATGTACCTGTTGGGTCAAGACGACTAAAAGCACCCTACAGAATTAAAAAAACAACAACAACATTCAGCAAAATGTTCTGAGTAACTAGAAAATAAATTCAAACTAAGATTTGATTTCTGGTATCAGACTTAATACACAAGTTAACAGTTAGTAGGAGTGTTGTGACAATCCCATGCTTATTGGGGGCTGGGTGAAGAGAGAACAGGAGACAAAGGTCAAATTCTGGGGTAAATTCAGTCAACCAGTTACACCAGAATTTAACAAAGCAGTTCATGGTGTTCAGCAGTGACCCTTCTACACGATTAGAAAGCAGTAAAGAGAGGCTCTAGTAAGCGTCTTGTGCACTTTTTCTGAAAACGTGCAGAATAAAGCTTTGAGAAAAACGAAAATGCCGCAGAGCTACTAAAGAAATGTAGAGGAAACTTAAACAAAACCAAAAATCATACATAGCACAGAATAACGAAACTGAAAAGCAAGCATCCTTTAATCTGGTTGAATAGGAACAACGAACAGAATAAATCTAGATAGCTTTGGGCTTTAAAGTGCATTTGAATATCTGGGGACAGTGCAAGACATGGCTGAGCTTGGGGAGAAAAACCTCACTCAAATGGACTCTTTTACTAACACGAATAAACTTTACTGAGCAAA
Source organism: Lepidochelys olivacea (assembly GCF_965140295.1). Classification (NCBI taxonomy): domain Eukaryota; kingdom Metazoa; phylum Chordata; order Testudines; family Cheloniidae; genus Lepidochelys; species Lepidochelys olivacea. Next base: position 47,041,595 of record NC_140412.1, read on the forward strand.
ATCAGAAACCTAAGAAAACATAATTGAAGTCAATGCAAGCACAGTGCTATTTAGTAAAACACATCAGTAAAATAGTAATATATAGTAACATAACTGCTTAATGATCTTATTTTTTAAAATACCAGGTTGTATATCTAATAACTTGGCACTGACAAAGGACTTTTCTTTTCCTCCTATGGTTACTTAAAACAGTGTTTCCCAAAGTGTGGGCCCCTTCCCCTAGGACAAGTGCGGGTAGAATAAAGATAGGCCTCTCCATTGTTCTCCAGCATATCAGCTTTCATTAAAAAAGTAAGTCTCCAGCTATTACAGTTGCAGAGAATCTTGAAAACTTGACTCACAAGCACCTGATGCAGCAATGCCTACCTTAGTTCGTAGAGAGCCTGAACAATACCCCGAAGCATGAGCTGCCCCACTAACTCAGATACAATGATAATAGTTAATGTAAAGTATTTAATTATTCAAGGTTTATTATGAAGGTCTACAAAATCTACTCTAAGTGACGACAGGGTGGGTTTATTTCCCTTACTTCTGCTTGAGAAGCAAAGCCAAAATTGCCCATGAGGGCATCTAAGCCCACTTGAGAGGAAGCCAAGGCCAAGACCTGTGCTTAACATAGTCAATGAGTGTGAAACTGTATTTTAGAGAAAAAAATTAATGTCAACACTTAGCACATGCAACTAGAACTAAAAACTGCTGTGAAGTGATACTGTAAACTTGACAATTAATGTTTTATTTCAGTTTTAAATAATAAAATAATTTGTATTCATTGATTTAACATCCCATATTGACTAGGGAGTTGCACACGTCGTTGTATCTGTAGGCCAAGCACACTGTACTCACCTGGGGCTCCTTGCATTGCTCCATTACCCCTACAAGCTCCATGTTTGTCAACCTCCCATACCCCTCTAGTTCAGGGACTCCCTGCAAATCCCCCACTCCATCATTCATGCCAAAGGCTGTGTGTGCCCCCCATGTCTCCCTTCACCCATATCACTGTCTCCCATGCCAGGGGCTCTATGCCTCCCCTATTCTCTCCCTCTTCTATCCTTTCCCTTTCCCCCTTCCTTTCAATACCAGGGTTCCCCCTGTTCTCCTCCCTGCCACCCAATCACCAGGACTTCTGTGAACCTCCCCATTTCCCCCACCACTATTATTTCTTTTCTTTCTGTCTGGGACATAAGTCATTCAGGATGTCAGCATTTTTAAACTGTACTGGGAGGATCAGCAGAGCTGAGATGGTGGGTATTATTATGCTGGAAGGCATTAAGGGTTGTCATAAACCAGTTCTTTGATATATACACAATTGTAAAGGAAGTTGAAGCTGCTGGGTCTGCTAACCAGATGCCAGGGGCCCGTGTGTCCTCCAATTTCCTCCTTCCACTTTTCCTATTTTCACCAAAATCAATAGGGTTCTACCCATTGATGCCTACAACATTCCCTGAAATTTTGGAATTGATTGGATGTGGTATTCAAAAGAATTACAAACAAATGCCACAGAATTTATTGTAAAGCCTTGCTTTCCTCAGACAAATATGTCATTTCTTAAAATAAAAAATGAAAGACCTGTTTAAAAATACTATTTAATTTCATTTAACTAAAATTCTCAAAAGAAAGTAAACCTTAGACAACCCTCAGAGGAGTTGGAGAGGCATGAAGTTCCATTTTCCTTTATTGGGAGAAGGGAGGCTCAGCTTTTAAAAGTTTGGGAAAATACTATCCTGAAGCGTTTACAATTACTCTCATTTCACAGATGGAGAAAATAAACTACTGAGAGTATAAGTGACTTGCTCAATGTTGCACAACACTGTTGGATCACTGAAGAAACCAAGTTTGGTCTTATCTATACCAAAAGGGTTATAGTAAGAGATATGCTATATTAAAGCACGTTTGCATGACATAACATATGTAGACTTGGAATGATTAGATTTTTATTGGTAAATGTCGATGTGTGTCTGTGATGGGGTGGCTCAATCAGCTAATTAGGCTTCAAACAGGGGAGCTTTTGGCTGCAGGCAGCTAATTCGGAACAGGCTCACCTGTGTACAAACACGCGAGGCCTATAAAGCCAGGAAGCTGTCACAAGATAGGGACAGCTGCTGAGAAAGGATAGTCACTCCCTGGGAAAAGGTTTTCTGGAGCTGGTACACCCAGAGAGAGAAAAGGGGAACCAGAGTGTAGGAAGCAGTCCAGAGATGGAACAGTAAGGACATAGAGAGGAAGCCCAGAACTGCTGAGCTGAAGGTCCCTGGACTGGAACTTGGAGTAGAGGGCAGGCCCGGTTCCCCTTCTAGCTACTGAGGGAGTGGCACCGGGGCCGTGAATGAGAACACTGCCAAGTGACCAGGAGGAGACGCTAGACTGGCGGTGATTGGAGAACCTCATGACAATATCAATTTCACTGTACCCACACAAACTGATTAAAATATATTTCCATCAAATATCAAAATTTACAGATAGGCAAAGTAAAAGAAATGCTGCTTGATAACTCACTGGAGTTTGATTTAAGATTATTTATTTTGTATATTTTGATATGACGACAATTTGTGTTAACAGTTATAAAGCTTTAACTTTTTAAATCTCAACATCTAATGTCATTAAATAATTATTGTATGACTGCCGTAAGTTCCTACAATTGTGAAAATTTGAGAAAAAAATAAGAAGCCGAAAAACCATAATTTTGTGCAACTGTGAAAATATAAATGAATACAAATATATAAAATGCTTTAAAATAAACATTAATATTTTCCATCAAAATTATAACAAAAATAAAAATCAATTTCTGCCAGGCCTAAGCACATGTAAAGTCATGTCTCACTTTTTAATAATAGAAATGTACCTTTGTTCTTATTGGACCTGGTTGGATCACATTGAATCTCATGCCATATCTACCCCATTCAGCTGCAAGAGACCTAAAAATTCATTAATAGAATGCATAAATATTTCAAACAGCATGTTGTCTAACATGTTCCATATATATATATATATATTATATTTTTTCCATATATAAAAATTCTTTTTCTTGGTGGTACAACATTTTTAAACAGGATGTAATTTAGAAACAATTCTGGGAAGTATATGTGTCAAATTTATAAACACTTAACATTTGAATCCTGACCTAGGTTCTCAGATTTTTTTGAAATATTTTTACTTTTTTTGTTATTGGATTTGAATCTTCTCACACATGGATCTCATGTTACATTGAATTAGCCAACTGACGAATACAGTAACACCAATTTGAAGTATATATTGCATATAAAGCATACCTTAATGACAATCATTGGTATTTAGGTACCTATCTCACTTAGGCACTTTAGAAAATCCCACCAGTATACACTTGTGGCAGTCTTCAATATAATTCTCAAACCAAGTGTTTTAGGAAAAATAAGATAACCAAACCCCAACTTCCAATATGTTTTACAAAGCAGAGTAAGAAATGCAGTTTTCCTTTTATGAACAATATCGTCTTTGCACATGCTGTTTCTTTAAAGGTGCTAAAACATCTGTTGTGGTAAATGAATAAGGTGGCTAGTCTTTGAAATACACCCTTTTAAGTCATACTCAACTTCTATGAAAAAAGTGTAAAAGAACAAAGCAAAAGTGTCCCTTATTTGCTTTCTAGAGAAATAATCATACCTGACCTACTTATATTTTCAAAATTTCCATTTGATTGTCTCTACTGAAGTGTACGGGCTGAACTGTCTGTTAGTATCTTCTACTCCAGGGGTCTCAAACATGTGGCCTGTGGGCCGCATGTGGCCCACAAGGTTATTTCCTGCAGCCCGCCAAGCTCCCTGCACCCCCACAGAGTTATTTCCTGCTGCCGCCGCCAAGCTCCCCTCCCCCCCGCGTCCAGGCTCCTCTGCCTACCTCCAGGCACTTCCTGCCGCCAAACACCTGTTTGGCAGCGCTTAGCACTTTCCAGGAGGGCGGGGGAGGAGCAGGGAGCCGTGCACTCAGGGGACGAGGTGGCAGAGAAGAGGTGGGGCAGGGGCAGGGATTTGGGGAAGGGGTGGGAAGAGGCGGGGCACGGGTGGAGTGAGGCTGAGGCCAGGGCAGGGGATTTGTACCTTTATATGAAAAAGGTGTCAGTGATGCGACCCTCGGGCCAACGTACTAGTCCTCATGCTGATCTATTCCCATATAGCTGCTAATCACAGATGTATTTGTTTGGGGAATGAATGTGGATATCTGTGTAATGCTATTAAAAGAATTATTGCAGATAATCCTGATAAAAATTTAAGCAGCAGAATTCCATGGAATTGAGTAAACTTCTATTTATTGATCTTTTTGCTCTAGTAAGATGGCAAAAGTAATACAACTTAAATTCTTCTTTCCATGAGAAGCTGTGATAGTAGCAACTGCTTTCTTGTTACATAAAATGGAAGCTAAGGAGTTCATTCATGATCCAGTCAAATAGCTTAATTTTGCCAGACTGACAAGATGTGGATAAAGAACCTATCAGCCCAGTCTGGGAAATGTGAAGATAAAGCACTGGTATGCTCAACTACTCACTTGCACATTGCATCTACCCCAGCTTTGGCAGAGGCACTTGGTGATACAAATCCAGACCCACTCTCCGCATAGATAGTTGTAATAGCCAAGAATGCTGCCCCTGTAAGATGCAAGAAGACAACATTTTTAAACATGCAGGATGAGCTACAAATCTTAAAATCAACATAAGTATCAGAACAGTACTGGTGTTTGCATCATCTGTTTTCAGGGATTTAACTTTCAGCTGTAAAAATGAACTCAAACAAGTTTGGCTCCAGCTGTTCTTTTCACTTTCGATTCTCCCTGTCCCTGAAATGAAAGAGTTATTCCATATATATATATAATTTTTCCATATATAAAAATTCTTTTTCTTGGTGGTACTATAAACCCCAATACTGCATTTGGAATTGTGCAAATAGGTCCTTGCACCTATAGAGTCCCTCTGACACTGAAATTATACCAAGAAACCCTTTCTAGTGTACACAAGGCATGAGCCAGGATACTATTCTCATGATACTTCTTGAGGCCCAGGCCTTTAGGATATTTCTATACTGCAATTAGAGCTGTAATTTCCAACTTGGGTAGATGTACACATGCTAGCTTTGCTTGCGGTAGTGTTCCACAACCAGTGATATAGCTGCGATGGCATAGGCAACTGCTTGGGCTAGCTGCCTGAGTACAATCCAATCCAAGATCCTAGAGATGTCCTCGGGCAGCTAGCTCGAGCCACTGCTAGTGCTGCTGTGGCTGCACTGCTATTTTTAGTTTGATGAAAGCTAGCGTGGGTGCCTTCTCAAGATAGGAATTACACCTCCATCTGCAGTGCAGGCATACCCCCAGTTCTCAGGCAGCTATTTTTGCTCCAGCTTCCATCAGTTCCCCACACTTCCTGGCTGAAAGGGCAGGACATAAAACATCAATGTGAACAATTATTTATTTCAGCATAGTCTTAAATTATTACGAATTGCAGTAGGGGGCTTGAGGTTGAAACTGAAGTTTATTCTAGTGCCCAGAGATCTCTTTCTTAGCAGGTTACAGTAACTCATACTACAACAGAAAATATGCCAAAGTTAATCTTGACAATTGTACTAAATCTTGCTATTAGTGCCATAATGAGGTCTCCTAACAAAGACTGTTTTTATAAAATACATTCAGTTAGAATAGCAATCAACAACATAAATGAACAAACAAACAAAAATATTACATCACGAAAAGTACTTCACTCACTTTCTTTTGTAATACTCAGTAACTCAAAATAGCTTACCCAATCATTAGTGCATACCTACTGTAGTTGGGGGGAGGAAGGGGGGAAGGGGGGGCGGATAAAATATTAGCTATAAGTCCCTGGTAAAGAGACCACTAGTTCCTTATGCTAGTGAATGTAAAACTAAAATATTAAAAAAAAAATACTATAGGTAGAATAATGATTTTAATTAGAACTGTTGCCCAATGGACATCACAAACATTTTATGTCTTGGGGATAGCCCACATACAAAGTCAAAGTAAAGTAACTCAATTAAACATTTATGTTGAGAAAAATTCACAGGAGAATTAAAATAAAAAACCATTAGCCTTAGAGAAATAAAATTCTCCATACAGAGACTCTGAACAGAAAAACAGACCAAAAAAACCCCAAACTAACTTTAAAATCTATTTCGATGAGGATATAAATTATTCATAATTAGTAGACTTACAAGGAATAGGTTTATTAAATGCATGTTAAGTAAAACCAGGTGCCCCCAGCTTAGAAGCAGCAAAACTGATATTTACCAGGTATTGTTAAGGCTCATCTATGTTTTATTTATATGTATTTCAGTTCACTCTTACAAGGTGTATGTGTAAATGTATCAGTTCATTAAAAGGCATTATTTAATTGTTTTCACTATCTCGTGTTAAAATTTAAAATAATGTTTAAATGAAGAGGCAATGGACTGGCAGATTACTAATAGTAATTTGTATTACAGTAACACTTAGATGCCCCAACAGAGATTGGGGCCCCCCACTCTGCTAGGAAGAATACAAATGCACAGTAAGACACTTCCTGCAACAAAGAGCTTAAAAGCTAAACTGTGTACTATTTATAAAAATAGTTTTAACGTAGATCACATTTTGGACCTAAAATACATGTCAGTGTCTCTGTAACAACAGCTGTGATGTATGCTAGCATACTATTAAATATTTGTTTATAGTAGCACTCACAATGTACTATGTGCATCCCAAACATTCAAGAAAGAATGGTCCCTGCTCCAAGGAGCTCATATCGTAAGGAGAGGCAAGTAGACATGGGTTAGGGGAAGGGAAACAACAAATAGGGAATTTTAAAAAATATAAATGAGATTCACTGAAGGCAGCATGGCAGAAGTGGGTCTCTCAGAGGGCCTTAAACGTGAACAGGCCTTGCATGAGAGTGCCATGAAGAAGAAAGCACGACTGTGAAAGACGATAAACTGGTGGCCAAGGCTGTGAACACTATTAGAGTGGAGAGGGAAGGTAGAGGGATGTCATGAAACTTAATAAGGATATGTAGAGATGGAAAGAATTACATTGAGCTTTGAAGAAAGAGGCAAGAAGCTTAAATTTAATGGGATATGAGATGGGGAGCCAGGGAAGATAACTGACAAGGACATTGACAAGTTCCTATTGTGAGACAAGGAAGCTGACTTTAATGGCTGCCATGTGTATTGACTAAAGGGAAGCAAGGTATATGTTTGGAAGACCAGAAAAGATGCTACTGCAGTAAAATAGTAAAATACTGCAGTAAAATAACACTTAGGTACTAATATCTTCTTCCTACTCAGCATCTAAGATCCATCCCAACAGAGATTTGTCTGTTGGGATGGATCTTAGATGCTGAGTAGGAAGAAGATATTAGTACCTAAGTGTTATTGGACTGACTGTACATTTCCAGAATGCATTGCATGTGGCACATGAAAAATACCATTTGACCAGAGACCATAACATACTCTAAAGTGTCTATACACAGCTTTGAAACTTTAAACTCTAGTCATCAACATACAGCAATGGCAAAGCAAATTCAAAGCATCGTGGACACTTTTTGGAGTAAAGTTGTACTACGTTGTCATAAAGACTGCAATCTCAATAAATATGACCATATTAGCATTTTTTGTAATTATGATAGTAACAGATTTTTGTTCAGGTAAAATATAGGAACAAGCCTATATGCATGCTATTACTTTTCATGCTCTAGATAGGACTTCTTGCACTTCTATATTTTTCCTATATCGTTCTGGAATAAATGTATGTTTTGGATAATAGAGGACGAGATTACATTACAGTTGCAAGATGAGATGGCTCACATATGTAAAGTGAACTACTCAATATTCATGTACAGTGAAGAGACTATGAATTTTCATTATAATTATCACAAAAATAACGGAAGATGATGTAACTCATTCTTGAACTAAGTCTATACTCTACTAGCAATTTACTATTTTAAATGTTCCCAAGGAAAAATCCCATAGAAATTAAAATACCTTATTCCCAAGGATTCCCTGAAGCACAAAGAGGTAGTTATACGCAGATTCGTTAAAAAGATAATAATGAAGCTCATAATGATATACAGCAAAATATATGAAGAGATGATTTTAAAACTACAATCTAATGAGCAGTAAATATGGTTTCAGGTATGAAAGAAAGAGCCTGACACAGTGATTGTACAATAATTAAGAACATATTTAGCAAAGTTTATTATTAGAAAGGAAACACTTTTTGCTGCTTTTACATAATTGCAGACTGTGTTAAAGCAACAAAAATCTGAAACTTTAGAATGAACGAGTCCATCTGATCAGGCAGCTAGAGAAATGCAATACAAATAGGCTTTGCAGAATTCAATTTTTATTGTTTATATTTAACAGATGATATCAATGTTTATTTTCAAGCATTTTTTATTTTTATCAATTGAAATGTTCACTGTTGTGTGAAATCATGGGTTTAACGCTTTTTTTTCAATTTTTATTTTTTAAATTTTCTCAGTTGTGGGAAATTATGGGGTGTGATCAGACAATTTTTTTTAGTGACAGTAGATACTGAGATTCAAAAAGTTAACACTTCATATAAGTCTTAACACAAATTGTCAACGTCACATGTCAAAATATACTGAGTAAATATAATTAAATCAAATTCTTAAGTTCTCAATCAGCATTTTTCTTACTTCGCCTATGCGCAAATTTCTGTCACCACTGACAGAACTACTTTTTTTGTTGGTTTGTGTGCGTACAGTGAAATCGACGTTTACCAAAATTTACCTATTAAAAAGCTAATCTTTCTAAATACAAGTCAGGACAATTCTAGGCTCTTATCTAGTGTGAGCTATTGACTCAAATGTGTGACCGTGTGCCTTAATAAATCTGGAAAAGTAGTAATAAAAAAGGGACCATATGGAAAACCATACCCAAGAACTTGCACTGCTGCTAGCCAAAGAGCAGGAAAGGAAGATTTATTTTTTTTCATTTTATAAATTAGCAAAGCAGTGTGCCAGAATAAAAATAGAGCTTTCTACATACATCTGCCAGTTATTATATACTGGCATATAACATTTTCCCCTAAAACAAATGAAAAAAAATTGGTTATGTTGTCGCCTACTCAGGCTCTATATATTTGAATGTCCACTGGAACAGAATTACCAATTAGTCCAATTTTCAGAGTTACCGTCAGACACTCTGTCAAGTACTTTAGGATCAAAATTTGAATTTAGGAAAAATGAGAAACAAAAGCTAATATTAAATATTTTCGTAATTTAAAAATATTGCTTGAAGTTAAACATTAACCTCTAGTATTTGCCATCAACACATCACAGCCTGGAACTTGAAAAATGACTGGAAACAGAATAGAAAGAAGACTGAAACCAATACGTCTACTTTTATTGGTGAAGTAGAGGGAAATTCAAAAAGTCTTCAAATGTAGTAAAAAGCAATATTTAGATGTTTGCAGTTCTTTTACTTTAAATAAATCTAAGGTGCTGATAGTAACATTAATGGTATTTTTTTTGGGGAAAAAATAACTTAGCATGATTTTTAACCTAACTGAATCCATTTAAATGAATGCCACATAGTTCATTGCTTAATCAAAGGAAAATGGAGAAAGGACACAGGAGATGAGTTATAGCACTATTTGTAATTTAAAGAAAAGTCTTATTTTTAATAATTTACAGATAAGGTCCAAATCCTGCAATCAGATTTATGTAGGCAGCCTCATTCACTTTGGATCTGATTGCAGGATCAGGTCCTAAAATAAAATGATGGATTCTGCAAGGTAGTGCTGTGTTGTAAAGATGTTTGCACTATACAAAAGTTTCTTCTTGCAAACCTGTACAGCAATACAACTCATTTACCAAAATGTTTATTTAAAGCATCAAAACTTGCTATTGTACACAAGTTTTAAAGCAAGGACAGTAAATGGTAATGAGATGTCACAATCCTCAGGCACTGTTTAGCTTTAAGTGTAACTTACCTTTTTGTACTTTAATTAGTTCCTTTCCAATTTCTAGAGTTACAAAGGCAGTACCATTAAGAACAATATCAACTATTGTTTTCCAAGCATTAGCAGAAAGACGTTCAGTAGGAGAAACAAAGTTTCCAGCTGCATTGTTTATCACAACCTAAAACAAGAGAAGACAAGCCTAAAAAGTTATACAGAAATTACCATATATACTCGTTCATAAGCTGAATTTTTTTGGTAAAGAAGTGACGCATCAAAGAGCGGGGGTTGGCTTATAAACGGGTCTACACCAAAATCTGCTGATTTTAAACTCTATGAAACCATTGAATTGAATATTTAATACACTGTCGTTTTGTTTACCTGGAGCGCCTGCAGGCAGGGAGGAACTGAGGGTTCCTCATGGCCGCGGTTTGCTGTTCCCAGCCACTTCCCGCAGCTCCCATTGGCTGGGAACGGCGAACCGTGGCCACAGGGAACTGAGGGGCTCCATGCCTGCAGGCGCTCCAGGTAAACAAAACGTCCCAACCCGCCAGCGGCTTACCCTGACAGGCCGGGAGCCAAAGTCTGCCGACCCATTTATTGATGTCAATACTGCAGCCTTTTAAAGTTGCAAAGGCTTTGTTTAGTGGACTAGATTGGCTTGAAAGGAATCCTAAAAGAGCAGTAATTTGATCTCTTCATGCATTTCTACCAATGGACCTCATAAGTCTCGAGCCAATATGAAAATATAACATGCAGAATCGATGGAATCTCTAATAAAACTGAAACAGCCTATTATCCCCACAGACATGCCAATCTATAGGGCTGTTTTGAAATAAACAAACAAGAATAATAATTTGACAGTGATAAAGCAGGTGACATTCCTGTATAAAGTCCTACAAAATCTATAACTACTATAATAATAATAATCTATTTTCATACTAGTATTTAAAATGAACAACAGTGAAATCAAAAGAAAAAGGTCTGCTTATCACGCAGCGTTCAAACTTAAAGTTGTTGAATATGCAGAAGCAAACAATAATTGCGCCGCTGCTCGCGAATTCTGTATCAATGAGAAGTAAGAGAATGGCGAAAAAATAAAACACTAAAAGTCATGCCAAGAAGCAAGAAAAAATGTCCAACGAGGTGCGCTTCATTTCCTGAGCTGGAGAAAGATCTCAATAATTGGGTTGTTGAATGTTGACAAAATGAGTACATTGTCACTAGAACTGGAATTCGTCTGCGTGCTCTGCAAATGTCGAAAGATGACAAATACAAATCAAGTTTCAGAGTAGCAGCCGTGTTAGTCTGTATCCGCAAAAAGAAAAGGAGTACTTGTGGACCTTAGAGACTAATAAATTTGTTAGCCTCTAAGGTTCCACAAGTACTCCTTTTCTTTTTGCAAATACAAGTCAGTAAAGCCATCAATGTTTGTCGCATCAGCGGGTTGGTGTACTCACTTCATGAACCACCATAGTGTCTGTGTCTGTCTTTGTCAGCTAACAAAGATAGCGCAAAAGCTGCTGAGAGATCTGGAAGAAAAAAATCTAATCTTTCCAAAGGTTTATTATAAAATATCGAAAGAAATATGCATTTGAACTGTCACAAATAGGAAATATGGACGAAACACCGATGACATTCGATCTCCCGAGCAACAGAATGGTAATCGGTGTTGGTGAAAACACAGTTTTAATTAAAACCACTGGCCATGAAAAAATCCATTTTACGGTCGTTTTATTGTGTTTGGCAAATGGATCAAAGCTCCCTCCTGTTGTTTTTTTAAAAAAACTTTGCCTAAAAACATGAAATTTCCTGCTGGTGTCATCGTACGTGCACACGAAAAGGGATGGATGGATGAAAGTGGGACTACTGAATGGCTGGAAAAAAAAGTGTGGAATAAGAGACCAGGAGCACTTTTCAAGAAACCTGCTATGCTCGTTTGGGACATGTTCAGGGCACGCAAGACGGAGGAGGTGAAAAATGTGCCCAAAAATATGAAAACTACTTTGGCTGTAATACCTGGAGGCTTAACTTCAGTTCTACAACCGCTTGATGTCTGCCTGAACAAATCCTTTAAAGACAGGCCATGCAAAATATGGTCTGAATGGATGTGCTCAGGCATGGCGAAGCTGACAAAAGGCGGAACTCTTATGAAGCCCGAAATCAATCTAGTCACCAAGTGGATCAAGGACGCGTGGGTGTCCATTCCCTCGGAAATGACAGAAAAATCATTTAGGAAATGCTGTATCAGCAACGCATTCAATGGGTCAAAAGATGATGCCATGTTTGAAGATGACACAACAGAGGCTGATGATGAGAAGGAATCTGAGTCTGAAGATGACACTGCCGACATCTACGATGACAATGCAGGTGCAGCTGTGACTGAAGCCGAGTTTAATGAACTGTTTGGTGAATCAGAGACTGATTCAGACTTTGAAGGATTTTAAGACTTTTTAAAGTCTCTTTGTTCTAATTTACTTGTTACATATTTGTTCAGTTATTACATATCGTTACATATTATAACAGGTTTTTCGTTGGATTACATTAAAATAATTCTAGCAAAACTTTTGAGTGTTTCTTGTGATGCCAACTTTTAAAATATAGCAGGCGTTGGCAAACTTTGGCTCCCGGCCCACCAGGGTAGGCTGCTGGCAGGTCAGGACATTTTGTTTACTTGGGGCATCTGCAGGCACAGAGCTCCTCAGCGTCCAGTGGCCGCAGTTTGCCGTTCCCAGCCAATTGGAGCTGCAGGAAGTGGCGCTACTGGGAGCTGAGGGCTCCATGCCTGTGAATGTTCCAGGTAAACAAAACGTCCCGACCCTCCATCGGCTTACCCTGATGGGCCAGGAGCCAAAGTTTGACAACCCTTGAAATATAGGGTCTGCTTATGAAAGTGTCATACAGTTTTTACTATTTTTTACCTATCCATCTTGGGGGGTCGGCTTATAAACAAATGGGCTAATGAACAAGTATATACGGTAGTTCACCATAGCACTTAAGAGGTATAAGAAACCTTTTGGCATTGCTAGACACAGAAGTAAAAATCTTCCTATCAAATGAAGTACAGTTTAGACAGACAGGAAATAATCCATCATAAACTGCAGAGGAGGGCCACCATATAGACTCTGGCCATTAGGCTATGCAGCCCTGACTAAGGGGGGCAGCCATATTGACCCTGGCCACTAGGCCATGTAGCCCTGCAGAAGAGGGCAGCCATTTTGACTCCAGCCATTAGGCCATACTGCTCTGAGGCTAGGGTGGTCATTTGGACTCTGCCACAGGGCTATAACAGCCTTCCCCCGTCCCCAAAGTATGACAAGGTGTTCCAGCCCCACGACATTCTCCCATAGTGAATACCGGAAAGAAAGCTATTCTGGACAAGTAACTTGGTAGAATTTTAGGTGGTGAAACTCAGGGATCTTTACTAATAGTTCAAACAACCACCTACATATCTAATATTTCCTAAGTTGCTAATATCAGTGTTCAATGATCCTGACTGTTATATCCCATTGAGGACAAGTGGGTATAAAAGAATAAATGTTTTAAACAGACTCACTGTCAAGTGGTTTTGTAACATATGGTACTGAAACAGGATACAGAACTCCAAGAAAGTGAAAAAAATGTATATATTCTCTTCACATGGCTTCTGGTGGGATTTTTTCCTGACTTCTAGCCCATGCTGTCTCCCTCCTCCACTTTACCCCATTTTTGTCCTCTGACCTCTCCTTTACATCCCCTACTCTGTTCTCTTGCCAAGTTATTGCCTTCCTTCCTTCCTTGGGCTTTTGTTATCTCTCTCCCCCAAGTTCTGCCCTCTGATGGCCCTATACACTGCATTAAGCTATACTGGCAAAAGCACAGTTTTGCCAGTTTAAGCTGTGTCCACACTTGAAGTGCTTTGATATGGAATACCACTACAGCTACACTGGCAAAGCCCTTCTAAGTGCCAGCCTGACATATGTGCCCTGTCTCCCAAAACTGAACAGGCTAGTTCTCCTACAACTCTAACCATCTTGGGACCTGTCTACTTGAGACACTGCCCATCTCCCTCTTCCATAATGCGACAGCTGGATACCTCTGGACTTAAAAGAGAGGGACTGGGGGTAAAGAGTCCTATGTGAGAAGCCCTTCGCTTTGGAACCAGCTCCCTTAGCTTTGGTCCAAAATAGCCTTATTTGTTCACCTTCTGGGCACAGGGAAAGGCTTATCTTTTTACTCTGGCTATATGGAAGTTGACATTTTGTGAGTAGAGTTCTGATTTGTTTAGCTGACAGTGAGTTGCTGAGGACTGTGTGCAGGTTATTGGAGAGTGTTTACCTGCTAGGTTTAATCGGTAATTTCTTTACATGTTAGTTTTCAAAATAGGTACCTTTTTTGTATATTTTGTATACACCAAAAAAAAAAAAAAAAAAAAAAAGGCAAGGAAGGAAGAGAGAGGAAGAGAGAGAGAGAGAGACTTATTTCTGCTTTTAATTTGGAAGACATTCTGATAGTAATGTGACAGTTGTCATAAGTCCAGAGATAAATAAAATAATTCCTGTAGGGCTTCATTCTGCTCGCTTTACTCACACAAGTAATTCCACTCGAATAGCAATGGAACTTTTTGAATGGGTAAGGGGACAGGATTTGGTCCATTTGGCTACTGAACCATTCAATAGCTACACAAAACCAGCTAGATACTATGGGGATAGGCACTGTAGAAAACTAGGATAAACAGATAAAACACTAGTTTTGTGCTGCACTACTGCTGTATTAGTAGCTGTCTTTTTCCTGCAGGTCTCTGTATGCAGAGTTGCTTTTCTACCACATATCACTTTTGTTCCCACATACTACTCAGGGTATTTTCACTGAAGATTGAAGTCCTTGCCTCATAACTATCATACTTACATCAGGATGTCCTGCCACCTTGATTAATTCAGCAACAGCATTCTTAACTGAAGCTGGGTCTCTCACATCACACTGGATTGTATGAACCTATATATTAATAGAGAAAAAGGCAATTGTAAGACTTTATAAAAGTATCACTCATGATATAAAGAATAAAAAAAAATTCTTTAAAATTCATTAAAAAATATAAAAATACAAACTTATCCATAAACTTACCTTGTTTCCTGTTTTAGAAGAAATCTCTTCTGCAGTTTGTTTCAAAACATCGATCTTCCTAGAAATAATTATAAATTTTAGCATGACTTGAGTTTCCACTAAATGCATCTATGTTACAAATCATTACACTTTGAAACATTAAAATCTTTCTATGAATGCCATTTGTGTGTTGGTGATTTTAGTGCAAAATTTACCTTTGAAATAAACATAATTTAGGGCCTTGGTATTTCAATTCAGTTTCTGAAAAAAGCTCTTTCAAGTAAAATGGAGCTTTAAAGAAATTCCAAGTTATGTCCAACAAAGTAATCTTCTCTCATATTTTCAGCTAAAAGCAACTCCGATGGGACTTAAAAAAAAAAAAAAAAAAAAAAAAAAAAGATACTGTTGATAGTAAAACACAGCAGGTGATATTTAACAAAAAATGCCTTCATCCTGGGCACAATGAAATTTAGCAAAGACAAATTTAAGGTGCTACCCTTAGGGAAGAAAAACCAAATGGAAAAATACAGAACAGGGGATAACTGGCTTGGCAGTAGCACTGCTGAGAAGGATCTGGGATGGTGGATCACAACAATGCAATGCTGCTGCAAAAAAAGCAAATGCAGTTTTAGGTTGCATTAACAGAGGCATAACATGCAAATCACGGGAGGTGATAGTAATGCTCTACTTAGCACTGGTTAAGCCTCAACTGGAGTACTGTGTCCAATTTTGGTCATTAATGGATAGAAAGGATGTAGAGAAACTGGAAAGGATCCAGAGGCAAATGACAAAGATGATCAAAGGAATGGAATGTAAACCATATGAGCAAAGACTGAAGGAACTGGGTATGTTTAGTTTGGAAAAGTGGAGATTAAGGAGGGACATGACAGTGATCTTCAAATACTCGAAAGGCTGCCATAAAAAAGATGGGAAAAGTTATTCTCTTGCCACAGAGGGCAGGACTAGAGGCAATAGGTTCAAACTACAGCATAGCAGATTTAGATTAAATCTCAGGAAAAACTTCCTAACTGTAAGAAGAGTAGGACAATGAACAGACTGCCTAGGGAGGTTGTGGAAGCTCCTTCATTAGACTTTTCAAAAGGAGGCTGGATGATTTAGACAACACAAATCCTGCATAACACATTTGACACCTAAACAGCATACTGGCAGGGCGTTAGCAGTGGATGGTTCTATGATACTAAGTATTTTATTTGGGGCTGTCAATTAACCACAGTTAACGCTGGAGATTAACTGAAAACAAAATTAACACATTAATTTCTTTAACACGTTAATCACATACCTTTGGGCAGGGAGGGAGGCATCAGCAGCGGCCCCAGCTCAGAGCATTGGGTGGGCTGAAGGGGAGTGGGCTCCAGTCCAGAGCTCTGAAGGGGAGGGGGCGGGTGTGGCAGTTGGGCGGGAGCCCCGTGCCGTGAGAGCGGCTGAAGCCCAGTTCCTGACTGGGGCTGGAGGCCGGAGCCCGGACATGGGATTCGAGCCTGGAGCCCTGCACCTTGAGGGGGGGGGGGGGGGGGGGCTGAAGCCCAGAGCCCTCAAGCCTATTTTTGAAAATACAGAAAATCTAAAAAATAT
The DNA here is from genome assembly GCF_965140295.1 of Lepidochelys olivacea. Lineage (NCBI taxonomy): Eukaryota > Metazoa > Chordata > Testudines > Cheloniidae > Lepidochelys > Lepidochelys olivacea. Next base: position 47,058,200 of record NC_140412.1, read on the forward strand.
TTAAATAAATGGTATTCTATTATTGTTTAGCAGTGCGATTAAAACTGCAATGAATCACAATTAATTTTTTTAATCTCGCAAATAGTCACAATTTTTTTAATCGTTTGAGAGCCCTAATTTTATTACTTTTTATATATTCACTTATTTTTGGGGGGGAAAATATTAAGGAAAGGCCTACCAAGTGTTATAAGTACGGTATTTGATTTGTTATTTGGAAGAGCTTCACAGGTTGTTTATGTTAACTTGATGGATGAGATTAATTGCTCTTATGCTGGAAATCAGTAGAAATCCTGATGGTTAAAAGAAATATTGGCTATAGGAAATAATAATAAAAAAAAAACTTGATAAGAAAGATAATTCTAATGATAAAATCATAATGGCCATTGCTGTCCATTTAAAAAGAAATTTGATGACTTATTTTGTAAGCATCTAGAGGATAATAGCCAACGTGAATTTGTCAAGAACAAATCATGCCAAACCAACTACATTTCCTTTTTTGACAGGGTTATTGGCCTAGTAGATAAGGGGGAAGCTGCAATGTGCTAGATCTTTATTTTAATAAGAGTTTTGATAGTCCCACATGACATTCTCCTAAACAAACTATGGAAATATAGTCAAATGAAATAAATATAAGGTAGATGCACAACTGGTTAAAAGACTGTATTCAAAGCAGGGTGGATAAAAATCAATTATTTAAAAAAAAATAGAAAAAAATTGTTTCTTAATTTAAAATCAGATTTTTTTGATAAAATGCTTTTTGAGGAAAAACCTAAAGATAGTTTTAATTAAGATATATAATAGCTCAAAGATATCTCATCATAGAATAGGGATTATAAATTCTAATTCTATATTCATGTAATGTTTAAGAAAAGTTTGAGTTCCAATAGTTCATGGATTAAGAACCCAATCTTATGGGATTCCAGGGGCTTCTGGAATTATTTAGGTTAATCTTTCTATCTACCCAATGGGATTCAGTGCTCAGTCTAGAAGATACCATCAGAGATGCTTAGTTTTGAGGTTCTCAAACTGTTGATTTGTGTCTCCAGAGATAACATGCTTGTTAACAGCAAATTTTTTTTAAATAAAGAAAGAAATCATATATAGAGGTGAGAAATAACAGACCTCAAACCTATTGTCCCTCAGCAAATTTGTGTACACTGTGTCAATTCCTTACCTCTCTCTAGAAGTGCAAAGTTTCAAAAAGTTCAATGAACTGTTGGGGGCGGAATAGATCTGGAGAAGGAGCAGAAGACTGGAGATAAATGTGAGTAGGGAGGGACAGGCAGTAGAAACAAAAGTGAAACTGTATGAGCACCATATTCCAGAAGACTTGAGATCTTTCTGAGTATAGCCTTCATTGATTTGAGATCTACCATACCATTCTCTCACTAGAAGGGGAAACCTATAATGGCAGCAGGCTGTAAGAGAGACCCAGTTTGGGAATATTTTAATGAAGTTCCTCTATCAGTGGGTAAGACAGGCATGCATGCAAAATGCAAACTGTGCAACAAAGAAATGCAAGGCCTGGTTGCCCGAATGAAACAACATCATGAGAAGTGTTCCTTCTCAGGAAGAAGCTGCGTTGAAGAGGATGCAGGAACTTCAGGTTGGTTAACTTTTTTATTTCATACTTCTTTCTTAAGGACTGCCTGTCTTCCTTCTGGACTATTCTTGAATTCTCATGTTTGAGCAAAAAAATATAGTTGTTACTCTATGGTACTATCACTTTAGATGCAGTTGTGATAAAAAACAAATAGCTGAAATAGGCAGATCTTCCTTTTACAATTTCACCTTTAAAGTAGTACTGAGTGTCAGTGAATGCAATGAGTAATACTAAATAAGCAGTATGGAAATAATAATTAAATAACTGCATTGACTTATTTTGTTTAGGAGAATCCATCCTCAACATACAGGATTCTGAAGACTATCCACCTTCAAGATCATTATCATTTCCTATCATTTCAGAGTTATCTGCCAATGATAGCATTTTAGTCACATAGTGTATGTCACATAGCCACAGTATGTAGCCATAGCCTCTAGCAAAAAGAAAAAAAAATCATCTCTATCATTCAGAAACTATCATAGATAAATCTGTGATAAGAACCAGCAGATTACAAAAAGAAGTAATTGATGAAAAAATTGCCCAGTCTGTTTATGCAACAAACTCTCCTTTCAGTATGATTGAGAACCCACACTTCAGTAACATGGTTCAGTCATTAAGACCAGGATACAGTCCACCCAACGGAGCAGATGTTGCAGGCAAATTGCTGGATAAAGTGTATGAAAGAGAAATTGAGAAATTAAATGCAAATTCAAAAGGTCCAGAGGGTGAAATTGTTAACCTGAGTCTTGATGGGAGCAACAATGTCCACAATGATCCTGTTGTACATGCTTGTGTGACAACTGAAGAAGGGAATGTCTTCCTTACAGAAACAATTGATACATCAGGAAATGCACACGCAGCAGAATACTTACAAGAAGTAGCAGTAAAAGCTATAACAAACTGTGGGGAAAAAAATTCAAACGTCTAGTACGCAGCTTGGTCACAGACAATGCTGCAAATGTATCCAAGATGAGAAGAAATTATTCAGAAGAGAGTCCCAAGCTAATAACATACGGTTGCAGTTGTCATTTGATGCACCTCCAAGCCAAAGACTTCAGTGTTCTAGAAATAAAGGCTAATGTTGTTGAAATTGCAAAACACTTCCCTAACAACCACTTTGCAGCAGCTGCTCTGAAAAAAGTGGGAGAAACCAAGCTAACCCACCCACAAGACGTGCGATGGAACTCAGTAGTGGACTGGTTTGAGCACTATATGAAGAACTGGCCTAATCTGATGACAGTTTGTGAACAAAACTGTGAAAAAATAGATGGCACTGTCACAGCCAAAATTCTCAACATTGGGCTTAAGAGAAATGCTGAACACATGCTGAGTATCCTGAAGCCTATTTCTGTAGCCTTGAACAAAATTCAGGGAAATAGCTGTTTTATTGCTGATGCTGCTGAAATTCGGAAGGAACTGAGTGAGATCTTAAAGAGAGAAATACACAATGACAGAGTTAAATTACAAGCATTAAAAAAATGAATGGGACAAGCACTATCTCCAGCTCATTCTCTTTCAAATATTCTCAATACTCGGTACAAGGGTCAAACCTTAACTGCTGAAGAAGAGGAATTGCCTATGACATGGACATCCAGCAATCATCCCTCCATAATGCCAACTATAATAAATTTCAAAGCTAAGGGTGAACCATTCAAGAAATATATGTTTGCTGATGACGTTTTAAAGAAAGTCACACAAGTGAATTGGTGGAAGTCACTTAAGCACTTGCATGCAGAGACTGTTGAAGTGATAATCTCACTTTTAACAGCAGTAGCTTCTTCTGCCGGTGCAGAAAGAGTATTTTCTTTATTTGGACTAATTCATTCCAAATTGAGAAATCGTTTGGGACCTGAAAAAGCAGGAAAGCTGGTTTTTCTTTTCCAGATTATGAACAAACAGGACAATGAAGGTGAAGACGACTGAAATAGCTACAGAAGCCAATATTTTAAGTTTCTCATGTTGGCCTGGCTGACACAGTCAATTTAATTTTTCTTCTTCTTTTTTTTTTAAATATTTCATTCAACTATTTTAGTTAAAAACAATGTTAACAAAAACAAACCTGATTTTAAAAAACTTGAACGTTTAACTAAATTCAAAAATTCATACGCTTGTTTTGTTAAAATATGTTTTCTGTTGAAGGAAAAAACGCGTAACACTGGTTTAGTTAAATAAAACAATTTAAATGTCTGTCTGGTGATATTCTCCTCCTAATATAGCATGGCAAGAAAATCCTCCAAATATTAATGATTAACCTGTTGAATTGGAGATAGTTCACCTCCCAAAGACTTCATAAATATCTGCTTCAATTACCTTTGGTAAATGAAATAACCAATCATTCATTTTCCGATATAGCTGTAAAATTAATCTGAAAAGTTTTCAAAATAAATCACTTTAAAAATGTATCATGTGTACCTTCTAAAAATGAAACCTACATCTATCTTGGAGTTGTGAAGAATATGTATTAAGGTTATAACAACCAGCAAGAATGCATTTTTATGTAGAAATCCATGATTAAATCGAGTCTTCCTGACTAGTGATCTAAATCAAATCCACCCTGATTCAAAGAGTAGTTATCAATAGTTTGCTGTCACACTGGGGGGACATATCGAATGGAGGTCCTGAAAAGGTCTGTCCTGGGTCTGGTACTATTCAATATCATAGAATATCAGGGTTGGAAGGGACCTCAGGAGGTCATCTAGTCCAACCCCCTGCTCAAAGCAGGAGCTATCCCCAATTTTTGCCCCAGATCCCTAAATAGCCCCCTCAAGGATTGAACTCACAACCCTGGGTTTGGCAGGCTCAAACCACTGAGCTATCCGTCCCCCCATTAATTTTCATTAAAGATTTGGATAATGGAGTAAAGAGTATGTTTATAAAATATGTAGATTATACCAGGTTGGAAGCATTGCTAGCAGTTTAGAGGACAGGATTAGAATTCAAAATGACGGACAAATTGGAGAATTGGTCTCAAATCAACAAGAAGAAATTCAATAAAGACAAGTGCAAAGTACTACACTTAGGAAAGACAAATCAAGTGCATAACTATAAAATGGGGAATAACTGGCTAGGCAGTAGTACAGATGTAAAAGATCTAGCATTTATAGTAGATCACAAATGTAATGATAGTTAATGTGATGCAGTTGCAAATGAGGCCAATATCAACCAAAGGAGAGCAACAAAACTGATAAAAGGCTTAGAAAACCTGACCTACGAAGAAAGGTTAAAAAAAACTGGGCATATTTAGTCTTGAGTTAAGAAGACTGAGTAAGGACCTGATAACAGCCTTCAAGTATGCTAAGGGCTGTTTTAAAGAGGATGGTGATCAATTATTCTCCATGTCCACTGAAGGAACAGGCAAAATCTGCAGCAAGGGAGATTTATATTAGATATTAGGAAAAACTTTCTAACCATAAAGGATACTTAAGCACTGGAGTAGGTTTCCAAGGGAAGATGTGGAATCCCTGTCATTGGAAAATTTTAAGAACAGGCTGGACAAACACCCGTCAGGGATGGACTAGGTATACTTGGTCCTACCTTAGTGCAGGAGGCTGGACTAGATGACCTCTCGAGGTCCCTTCCTGTCTACATTTTTATTTTTTGCCTCTCTTCTCCCAACCCATTGAGTTTGCAATAGAGGTGAAGTATACCTGGCTTTTTTTTTTTGTTTTACTATACTTCCTTTTTGTGGACCATCATGACTTTCTTCTCATTGAAGGCTATGCAGCAGTCAAGCACAAGACATTACAGGTCTTACATAAATACTAACAATTTTAAATGTAATATTTATACTCTGCAATGTATTTGTGTATATTTCGGAGCAGCTTTTTAAAATTTAGCACATCAGATTATAATTAAAATGGTACTGCAGGTTAAGAGCCAGATTTAAATTACATGTCTGTAGCTATGAATAAAAAAAATGTATCTTTATGTATTGTTTACGAAGGAACAGGGAAGCAGATCAATGCAGCTTTCAATACTAAATTTTAAAAGATTTTTCAGGTTTGATTATTAGTATTTACCTGCTTGATATAACACATTCGGCACCTAAACTGGACAGAGCTGTTGTCATTCCTTTGCCAAGCCCAGTACCTCCACCAGTAACAAAAGCCACTTTTCCTTGAAAGGCATTTGGTGGTAACATCATTTTTTGAAGAGGTGGAAAGAAGCTAGCTTGTGGTGCATTGTTACTTTGACTTAATATATTTGATCCATGACTGAAAAACTGAAACAAAAAAATAAAATTATTTATTACTGCTTACATACATGGATTCCCACAATGATCATAAGAAAATTAAGTTTTCAGTCTTGGAATTATAATAATAAATATTTTCACAATTGACAAAAATTCACTGTAAGCAATAATTGTATATTTATTGCATCACACTATACGTGAATACTTTTAAACAAATATGAATATTAAAGTAATTTTAATTGTTAGGGTAAGTTAATAGACTGCGGTAATTTCCTCTACATTTTCAAATGAAATAAATGTTTTTCAACAGTTAAGTGATTTTTGTTCTTTTGAACATTGTGCCCAGTCCTGCAATAATTACTCACATATGCCCCAGTCCTACATTGGGATTAATTAGTGTGGACCCATCAGCGGTTTGTAGATCCCAAAGCAGGAGTGATGCTTTAGACCCTGATCCTGCTGCAAAGACTTCTGCATGCGCTTAACTATATGCGTTGTGAGTAGCTTCACTAAGTCAGCAGGACTACCCGTAGTATGTAAAGATAAGCACATGTATAAGTCTGCAAAACTGGGGCCTGCAGTAGTAGCTACCCAAGGCCTTGATCCTGCACCACTGAAGTAAATGGAATTTTCATTATTGGCTTCAACGGGAACAGGATCAAGCCCCATACAACTAATCCCACTGGTTAATGGAACTACTTTTATGGGTAAGGCTTTTATGACTAGAACATTTATTATAGGTGAAGTAGGTATCACTGCCTATTATTAAAGTTGTCTGACACATACCATTATAACACCCTGTTTTGAGTTGCTTAAAATTTTGCCAGTTTTAACAGTTTGAGCTGAAAATTTCAATGCTGGGGTCTGCTTCAAGCAGAAGGTTTTTGTAAACTTTCAGCCAAAACAGTTCAACCATTTCTGAGAATGAGACTAGGAGAAAATATGATTTTTAACATTAGAGCAGGGACTTGAAATTTTGCAGGGGAGTGGCCTTTGTGTCAGGGATGTGCTTTTTGCAACCCCTGTGCAAATTTGGCCAAGTTATAAGTCCACGAAAAATCACAGTTCACACGTGCTCAGTAGAGACTTGAAAGAGCTTAACTTAGGCCTGGTCTACACTCGGGGATGGCGGGGGGGAATCGATCTAAGTTACGCAACTTCAGCTACGTGAATAACGTAGCTGAAGTAGACGTACTTAGATTGACTTACCGTGGTGTCTTCACAGCAGTGAGTCGACTGCTGCTGCTCCCCCGTCGACTCCGCCTGCGCCTCTCACGGCAGTGGAGTACAGGAGTCGACAGGCGATTTATCGCGTCTAGACTAGATGCGATAAATCGACCCACGCTGGATCTATTGCTGGGTAGTGACCCTATCCGAGGGGTAGCGTAGACATACCCTAACATATCTGAAGATTCCATCCTCGCTAAGCATGCTCCCTCCCCTCACAGCTCCCACATTTTACTGGACTGTAAATGCACCAGCCCCACACAACAACTGAATATGCTCCATCCCTTCACAGATTCTGCATGTGACTGGTCTGTGCATGAACCAATCCCCTGGAGCAACTGAGCATGCTTCAGCCTAGGCTGCAGGAGCAAAGCTGGACTTCTCCTGTAATGGCTGCTTCCAGCAGCTAGGGTGGGACTGCAGGGCACCAAAACTGAGAGCAGGCAGCCTGCTAGCACTCAAGTGGCATGGAGGAAGAGGCCATCTGATTCAAATGCAGAGGGGACAAGAACACATCTAAGTAATTATGGAGGACAGCTGTGGGAACAGATTCAGAGAAGGAGCCTGAGTCAGGAGACTAGGACTGGAGGTTGCCCGCGGGTGTAGGCTAGGACTGGTTGGGGAAGGAGGCAAGGAGCCAGGGAGAGAAATGGGGTTGGGAGAATACAGGGAACCAGTGTGTCGGGGCGGAGGGGCATGCGTAGAAACTGAGATCAGATGAAGAGCCAGTAGGGGGAGACTGGAAGGGAAAGGAGACAGGTGGAGACAGGGAATCGGGGGGAGGGGGAGTGGTGAGGACGACGGGCAACCTAAGGCCATATCATAATTAAAGCTAAGATTTTGTCATGTACATTTTTAGTAAAAGTCATGGACAGGACGCAGGCAATAAACAATAAGTCATGGAAGCCTGAGCCCTGACGCCTGAGGGCCGAAAGCCCGAGCCCCGGCAGCCAAAGTTGCAGAGGTCATGTAAAATCAGAGAATCTGTGATGAACGTGACTGACTCATAGCCTTAATCATAATGCATATGCACAAGATTGCATAGGAAACCTTAATTCTGGCATTTCAAACTTTTGCAACCTAAATAATGTCCTTTTAACATTTTTTTTCAAGTAATTTGTATAACGAAGTATGTATTGTAAATACTTGTAGATTTTTAAAATTAATCACTAAGGAAATAAATGATGACTGACCATCTTCTATGCATGTAGATTTCCAGTTTTCAAGATGAAAATTAAAGAAATTAAATTCTTGTTCTTGTATAAATATCATGTTCATTATTAAATTACATTAAAACTGGTTAAAATTAATAAATGCGTATTTTTTAAAACCCTCAAATACTCAGTTTTTTAAAATATAAAAATCAAAACAGTTTAAATTAGAAAATTAATTCTTGTGCTGAACCTCATGTTATCCATGGCAACGCTTAACGCTTCAGTAACCAACAAACATCAATTAAAATGGACTATGGTTATAACTGCACTTCAGTAATATGAATCCACTTTACAGTGATACTCAGAAGTCCCAAATCAGGATTGGGGACCCTTTATGCGAGACCCTATACTATGCCCAATAATCTCCTGAATTTCAAGCCTCTGCATTGGAGTAGATAAGAGAAACATGGCCAGGGTTATGCCAGTCTTATGTAACCCAGATGGCAGGAAAACTATCAAGGGGAGGTTGAAATGGTGTAAGTTGCCTGCTATCTCCTTATCACAGGGAGCATGAAGAACGTCAACTGGGGCTCAGGCTAGCCTTAAAATTGCGTGGTGCTGGCCAGTGGGGACAGAACCACATTGGTTGCTCCTGGACCTACAAATGGAAACTAAAATTGCCCTCTCAATTAGTCCATGTCAGAGGTTAGATGACAGCTGTAACCTGCGTCAGCAGCAATGCTTTCAAGACTTTCCGTAAGACTGGTTCTGACCAGGGCAGATAAAAATCAATTATTTTTTTGTATTTAAATCGGATTTTTGGATAAAATGCTTTTTGAGGAAAAAGCAATCTAAAGATAGTTTTAATTAAGATACATTATAGCTCAAAGATATCTCATCATGGAATAGGGATTATAAACTCTAATTCTATTCTATATTCATGTAATGTTTAAGAAAAGTTTTGTAAATGAGTTCCAATAGTTCATGGATTAGGGACCCAATCTTATGGAGGTTCCAGGGGCTTCTGTGTAGATTATTTAGATTAATCTATCTACCCAATGGGACTCAGTGCTCAGTCTAGAAGATACCATCAGAGATGTTTAGTTTTGCAGTTTTCAAACTGTGGATTTGTGTCTCCAGAGATAACATGCTTGTAAACAGCAAAAATGTTTTTAAATAAATAATATATAGAGGTGAGAAATAGTTAAATAAAACAATTTAAATGTCCGTCTGGTGATGTTCTCCTCCTAATACAGCATGGCAAGAAAATCCTCCAAATATTAATATGATCAACCTGTTGAATTGGAGATAGGTTCACTCCCAATGACTTCATAAATATCTGCTTCAATTACCTTTGGTAAATGAAATAACCAAACAATCTTTCATTTTCCGATATAGCTGTAAAACTAATATGAAAAGTTTTCAAAATAAATCACTTTAAAAATATATAGTGTGTACCTTCTAAAAGGTGAAACCTACATCTATCTCTGAGTTGTGAAGAATATGTATGAACGTTATAACAACCAGAAATCCATGAATAAATCGAGTCTTTTAAATCAAGGCACTTTAAATCATGATTTAAATAAAATCCACCCTGGTTCTGACCAGAAGAAAAAGTGTCTTTACTTGGTTATAAAGTTGTTTTAAAGAAAAAGGAAATCTTACATTCCTGAAGTGAACCTGGTAATTGAAGTAACAAGTAAAAAAGAACATAGTGAGGCATAGAAAAGAATTCAACACTATAAAGAGAGTCTGTGGCAGAAAATGTCTGCACACTTATCATGAAAATCTAGATTACATACTAAAGTAAATACTCTGGGACAGTTTGCAGTCTGCCTGGTAAATAATATAAAAATTTAGAACTCCTCCACAGCAGAGCTTGTGGAAATATTTTTGTAATTATATAAGTTAATGTTTTGCTTTTTCAGTTAGCTGTTTACTAGTTGTTTATTTTGGCATGGTATTTTTCTCTTTTTTCCCCCCCATACACAATGAATTGAGCAAACTACAATAATCTTTTCCCATATCAAAGACAGTTTTACTATCTGATTGCCATTCACCACCAGAACTTTTCATGAAGATAATAAAAGTCAAATGCTTTTTTGCATAGAATGACATTTTCACCACTCACTTCTCCATCCGAAGAGTCTGCAACCTGCATCAGAGCCGAACACCAAAAAATCATCTTATCTCATTGGAAAGATCACGCACATTAAAGGAAGCCTTCTCAAATGGCCTGGATCCACTCCACCTATCACCACCTGCATTCCTAGAGTTCGGTATATTCACTCATCGAGAAGTTCGGACATTACATGAGTGTCAACCTGAAACTTGTGAATCCAACCCATGATCTTCCTGGCTTGTGAAAGAGCCAACATCAACTAGTACCATCCCTGACTGAAATAAGTCAATGTCTCATTCAGAAAAGGAATCTTTCCTTCTTACGTCAAACGCGCAACAGTCCAACCAACACTGAAGAAACCTACCCTGGACACATCAGTTCTAGCCAACTACTGCCCAGCGTTAAATCTCCCATCCCCCCAAGCAAACTCACAGAGAAGCTAGCTAAAGGCCAACTACAACCTCATCTAATTGAAGCTAATATTCTAGACACAGCACAATCTGGATTCAGGCCAGGCCATGGAACTGAAATTGCTTTAGCGGCACTGATCTCCTGTCAATGGAAAGGACAGAACATCTATTCTCATCCTATAGGACCTCTCTGCAGAATTCAACATTGTTGACAATAAGATACTCCTGTCTCACCTTAGAGGGGTGGCAGAAGTCCAGGGTAATGCACTAAAACAGCTTAAATCCTTCTTGGAGGGACACATCCAATGAGTACGGATAGGAAACTGCACCTCCACTGAGCATAGCAGAGGTGATGCTAGTGAGCAAAAGAAAATATTTTCAAGAGTTTTCAGCCATGGCGAAGTCTCCTTTGGTTGAAGGTATATACCCACCATTGCTCAATTCAGTCTGATGTTTAGGAGTACTTTTAGATTGCTTGCTGATACTAAATTTTCACATAGCAGCATTCACAAACAACATTTTCTTGCCATCTCCAGTTGGTTGTGTCCCATTCTGGTGGACAATGACCTGGCCTCAGTTATTCATACTTTCATGATCTCTTGGCTGGATTACGGCAATGAATAATACCTGGGCATGAAACCTTCAGTGCTCAGGAAACTCCTGCTATAGAAAGCTGTAATACATCTGCTCAGTAATATAGGCTACTACAAATAAATTAAAACCTATACTACCCTTAAAATCTCAAATCAAGTTCAAGGTTTCAGACCTTATCTTCAAGACACTCCATGATTTGGGCCCAGGATATCTCCAAGATGAAGACTGTGGTCAACAACTTCACTCCTCTGACACAATGGAACTCTCTACAAAGAAGATAAAGCTCGTTTGTGTGAGACACGTAACTTTCTTGGGGGCCAGACTGAGACTGTGGAATGAACTCCCCCCAGGAACTAAGGACCATCACAAACCTCACCACATTTCTTTGACCTTGCCTAAGCTAACATAAATACATAGCAACATGTATATTAAAAACATCCTAGTAAAATAAGACTCTCCACTGTATGCATTTCTCCCTCTGGGGAGCACACACAATACATGGCAGATGGTAGTTACATCACTAAATGCACCACTGGAAAGGGATCAGATACTACTGTGATGAGGAGTGTGGCACACAAACCCATATATAATATAATGTTCTTGGAAAATCTTCATTTTCAGTGTATATTACAATGTAGCGAAGGGTTCATTGTAGCGGCACTCACAGCAATATACTATGCATTACATTCGCGTTCTCTCATCTGACTTTTGTGGTTTCTCAACTTCAGGAAGACCAATTACAGACCTGATTATTCTCTTGTCCATTCCACTCAACAACAAATGGTAAGCATATGCCCTCTTATTCCATAGACAAATGTACTTAATATTTATCCATTATCTCTAATATTACTCCTGGGGAATTCTGCGCGAAAAAAATTAAAACTACCCAGTCCATCACCCCCCCAACGGTGATTTACATCTCTACTGGCTGCTCTGGGGACCCAAACTAACCTGCCTGCACCTCCAGGGAGGGATGTGTGACCAGTCCTGTGTCTTCCCTTTGCTTCCCTGTCAGAAGTCATAATGTCCTCTGCAGATTTATTTCCTTCCCCGTAGAAAATTAATTCTGTGAACGAACTGTGACACAGAATTCCCCCAGGAGTATAATATGTAAGGGTTTTGTTCACTTTTAAACTGATGTTTAAAGGGAGAGACACAGATGGGTTTGTTTCACGATCTGTAGGTTTCATATAAAACAGGTTTTATGAAACCTAGTACTATAGGAATGTTTTAGAAATAGTGCTTAAAATATTACCAAAAATGGGTATGCTTGAATTTGAATATTCCACATTTTCCACCTACATATTTTTACAATCCAAAGAGTGCAGCATTGGGCTAATGTAAAATCATTAATAAGTGAAAATAACTGATTTCTATATTCTGAATATAGAACAAAAAAAAATCATGAATGATTAAAAGTATTTTATTTTTATAAAGACATTAATAACAATCTAAAATAATACTTTCTTGCTAATGTTACTAATTTTTTATTTGTAATAGATCCTTTTAAATATAAGCTCCCAATATGATTTTAAGAAGCCAGTTTGGGCCATTTACACTATATAGAAGTTGTCAACTAAAATATATTAGAGAAATTCAAGAAACTCAGATCAAGATTTTGTTCAGAATCAATTGAGAATCAATAAGAATTTCCCAGACCATGTGTTTTCTGAAGCACCAAAATCCTGGTAATCAGAGCTGTAACAGAATAACCCCGTACACAGACTTATTTTTTATATTTTTTCTAATGAATACCAGATTTTCATTGGAGGCACTGTCAATTCTTAAACTTTTTCTGGAAGAAATTATTTCAAAAATAATGCTAGCAAAGGCTCTTTTTTTCTTTCCTTATGAACTCCACAGCTTTAAAACGCTCATATTGTCTACCTCACAAACTACCTTCAATTACCACTTTTCTCATTTCCTTTTATATATCTTGGTTACAAAAAGCTAAGTGAGATGCTCAAAACGTAACCTAATATATATACCCTAGGAACAGAACATAAGAAGTGACATTTTGACCATGAATCTTTTTCCAGGCTGAAGGAAAGAGAAATAAAACTAGACTAGTTGAATTTTAAAAAGGAATTTCAGAGAAAATGTGAAGATGGGAAAATGAAAGGCAAGTAGACTGGGAGAAAACAAAACTGGGAGAGTGGGCACATTTAGAACACAGGTTTAATATACTTTGGCCACATCCAGGCTTGCCAGCCAAACAGAAAGAGTAATTGGTTTGATGGTTTCAGAATCTCAGCTCCCAACCAAATGTATATGGGACTTTCAAGTCTTACTGGGCCCAATTTTTAGAACTGCTCCATGCAAGCACACATACAATTGCAGTAACTGCTTATGTCCAAAAGGTCAGTTATACATCTATGTAGTTACTTATGAATGCTAGCACCAAGTGAAATCAGGAGCCCAGGATTTTTATTCCACGCCTGCTACTGACTCATTATATGACCATTAGCAAGTAACTTAATTTCTGTATCTCAGCCGTACAGTCTTTAAAATAGAAATAATCCACCTTGGTAAAGTGCATTGAAAGAGTAAAATTACTATTTGCTTGATAAATTGACAAATCATGTGTACACATTTGCCACAAAATAAAATAATAAACGTATTTTTCTTTCTTTACTTAAATGCAGTAATACATTTATGGTTTTAAAACTATGTGCAGAATTTTTAGGGGATACATAGACTCATAGGCACTTTTATATAACTGTTCTATAGAGATCTGATTGGTTCTTCAAGTGAGACTTGCAAGCAAGGCTGACAAAGAAAAAACAGCTAAACTAAAAGAGGGCAGGATGCATGAGCAGCTGTATATTTTCCTCAGCAGGCAGTGATCGATCTATCAGGGATCGATTTATCGCGTCTAGTGTAGACACAATAAATCAATCCCCGATGGCTCTGCCGTCAACTCCGGAACTCCACCATGGCGAGAGGCGGAAGCGGAGTCGACCAGGGAGCGGCAGCCGTCAATCCTGCGCTGCAAGGATGTGAAGTAAGTGATTCTAAGTCGACATCGACTTCAGCTACGATATTCTCATAACTGAAGTTGCGAATCTTAGACCGATCTCCAGTATAGACCAGGCCTTAGTCAAGAGCTGGCCTTACCTATTCTGATCTAGCAAGATACTTAGCACATTACAGAAGGGGCTGAGCAGTTACAGCACAGACCCTCTGTGAATGGACAGCTGATCTGGAGAGTCAAAGGATAACACAGCGTCCCAGGTACAACACTGGAATTCTAACTGTGGCACAGAAACAAATTAGAGTCAAAAGAGTAAAGGACTGAACACAGCAGCAGAAAATATGTATAAGTGAAAGTCAGACAAACATACAGCTGATTTCTGGGGGCAGGAGAACAGAAAGGGCTCATTATAGGACAAAAGCAGCAAAGTTGTTCAGAGGAGTCACAGTAGTGGGAATTGTCACAAACCACAACGAAAAAATCTAATACTCAGTTCTATGTCGGGACACGGGTGCCAGCCACTAGCGTAGAGGCGCTGCAATTGTATACACCATAATTTGCATGCAGATAGCCCATTTTCAAACTGAGGAAAACTGCACTGATACAAGTCACTTTTTACATGGGTGCATGCAATGTTGTCTACATTAAGTAGTTTCCACCAGTGTGCAACAACATCAGTACAAAAACAACCCACATGTAAACATGGGTTAGGGATCAAACTAAACTGAAAACATGCCTAGGAACAAGCTAAAAATAAACTAGGTAACTGAAGGAGGAGGGGAGAGAAATCATAACATTACTCCCACTTGTAGGAATAACACAGCAAGTCTTCTGACCCGTAAGTGCTGTGTCTGGACAAAACTCTTCCAAAACACGGTCTGCAAAGGTACCATAAGTAAACAGACCAATTTATTTTGTTGCTCTGACTGTAAAATGTAAGCTATTTTAGTTAAACTGTATTGAACAGTACTGCTCCCAAGACCAAAGGTTGGTAAAAGGCTTGCTGTGCATCTGCAATATTTATCCAGCTAGAGAAGGGAAGGTTCCACTGAATGCTTGGGGGGAGGAGGATACAAATTACACCATTATGTATGGTGAGGTGAAGGTGACTCTGTCTAAGGAAGTTATACTGGGTACGTAGATTTCAGAGCAGCAGCCTAGTTAGTCTGTATCCGCAAAAAGAAAAAGGAGTACTTGTGGCACCTTAGAGACTAACCAATTCATTTGAGCATAAGCTTTCGTGAGAAACAGCTCACTTCACTGGATGCATGGCTTTCACTGTGTTCCTAGAGAGAGGGGAGAAACAGAGTGGGCTTCCAGTGTTGTTAACTCTCAAAATTTTATTACAAGTTTCATGATATCTGTTGGCATTTTTTCTAAAGCCCTAGCTACTGAAATAAAGACATTACATGAGAATCCCAACTTTAATTAAAAAGTAAATTTCTAGCCCTCAAGGTGACAGAGGAAAACTTGAAACAATTAAGCAAGCGCATCCTAAAGACTAAGAAATCAAAAGATAAATAAAAATAAACCACAACTGATTTAAAATATCATTATTATAAGTAAATCTCATGATTATTTTAAACACTTGGTGGGGCAGGCAATGCTGAATGTCACTGTATTTTACAGGAGCAAGGGTTAGCACTGCATCCAGAGGGAGGGGAGATGAGATGGGTTATGCTGGTTCCTGGGATAGTTACATTGTGAGCCCTGTGGGGAAGGAAACTGGAAGATGGGAATGGGTTACCTCATGCCTCAGCCATAATGGCAGCATGTGTGTGCCAGAAGACAGTAAGGGTACACTGTTCCCTAGCTATGGGGGTACCATGTGTGTGCCAGCGGAGGGGGGCGTTACACGCCGGGCCCGGCCGGGGGGGCAGCCTGGGGGTGCGGGACGAAGGGGGGGACCGGACACGCCGGGCCCGGGGGACAGCCTGGGGGTGCAGGAGGGGGGGGACCGGACACGCCGGGCCCGGGCCGGGGGGCAGCCTGGGGGTGCAGGAGGAGGGGGGGACCGGACACGCCGGGCCCCGGGGACAGCCTGGGGGTGCAGGAGGAGGGGGGGACCGGACACGCCGGGCCCGGGCCGGGGGGGCAGCCTGGGGGTGCAGGAGGAGGGGGGGACCGGACACGCCGGGCCGGGGGGGCAGCAGGAGGAAGGGGGGGGATACGCTGTGCTCCGGCAGAGACGCGGGGTGATACGGGCCAGCTGGGTCGACAGGGAGGGAGGGGCGGAACAGCGACTCCCCGGCCGGCCGGCAGCTCCGCAGGGGCTGGGAGGGGGGCGCCTTACCCGCGTCGTGGGAAGGAAGCGCGCGGCCGCACCACCCCACAGGCCGCACCACCCCGCCCGGAGCGCCATGGCCACCGCGCTGCCGCTCCCCCGGCCTCCGCCAAACTACCAGACTTCGGCCCCGCTCCTCGCTGGGACCGACGCGCATGTGGAAAAGGCGGGGCTTGAGCGCTGCCCTGGCCACGCCCCCTCTGGTCTCCTGTCTCCTGCGGGGGCGGGGGCAAGGAGGGAGAGCCGCTTGCTTGCTCGCACCAGGGCGGAGCTTCCCCTCGCTGGGGCTGCGCGCGCCTCACTCACCCGAAGCCCCCACCCCAAAGCCGCTTCGGGGTCGCGGGGGCTGGCCGCGCGCGCCCGTTTTTACCCCTCACCCATATTTCTTATTCATTGGTTAAATGTCGTTACCCATTTAAGCGCCCGCGGTGCCCAAGTAGCTGGCAGGAGCCTGAGCCAGTTGGATCAGCCTCGTGTTTGCCTGTCCGGCCACTCCCAACCTGTCCACACACAGACACGATTCTCGGATATAGGCACAGGCTGAGCCTCAGCCTGCGGTGACCTGTTCTCCTTCCACCCCTGCAGCAGTGGATATTTTGGTGGGGCAGCCAAAGTGGCTCCTTTTCCTCTGAATAGCTGATTTCTAGAGCCCAGTGCGGATACAAAATCAATATCTGCATCTGATCCATGATCTGCAGCAACATGGTACTGTGCATGGAAATAAAGTGGATATCCGCCGATTTGCAGTGCCCTATTGATTTCATCCAGACAGACTTAGTACCGTCTCTTGCTCCCACCCATTGTAAGGGGCAGAATTTGCTGACAAGAAAGCCAATTGATTGTCCTGTACGACTGGTGTGCAGTGTTGTAGCAGCCTTGTTGGTTCCAGGCTATGAGAGAGAGAGAGAGAGAAGATGGGGAAGGTAATATCTTTTATTGGACCTGTCAAGGTTTGTCAAGGTTCCTCCCTCACTCTGAACTCTAGGGTACAGATGTGGGGACCTGCATGAAAAACCTCCTAAGCTTATCTTTACCAGCTTAGGTCAAAACTTCCCCAAGGTACAAAATATTACACCCGTTGTCCTTGGACTGGCCGCTACCACCACCAAACTAATACTGGTTACTGGGGAAGAGCTGTTTGGACGCGTCCTTCCCCCCAAAATACTTCCCAAAACCTTGCACCCCACTTCCTGGACAAGGTTTGGTAAAAAGCCTCACCAATTTGCCTAGGTGACCACAGACCCAGACCCTTGGATCTGAGAACAATGAAAAAGCATTCAGTTTCTTACAAGAAGACTTTTAATAAAAAATAGAAGTAAATAGAAATAAAGAAATTCCCCCTGTAAAATCAGGATGGTAGATATCTTACAGGGTAATTAGATTCAAAAACATAGAGAACCCCTCTAGGCAAAACCTTAAGTTACAAAAAAGATACACAGACAGAAATAGTTATTCTATTCAGCACACTTCTTTTCTCAGCCATTTAAAGAAATCATAATCTAACACATACCTAGCTAGATTACTTACTAAAAGTTCTAAGACTCCATTCCTGGTCTATCCCCGGTAAAGACCAGCATATAGACAGACACAGACCCTTTGTTTCTCTCCCTCCTCCCAGCTTTTGAAAATATCTTGTCTCCTCATTGGTCATTTTGGTCAGGTGCCAGCGAGGTTACGTTTAGCTTCTTAACCCTTTACAGGTGAGAGGAGCTTTCCCCTGGCCAGGAGGGATTTTAAAGGGGTTTACCCTTCCCTTTATATTTATGACAAGGTTCCCTCCCCACTCTGAACTCTAGGGTACAGATGTGGGGACCTGCATGAAAACCGCCTAAGCTTATTTTTACTAGCTTATGTTGAAACTTCCCCAAGTTACAAACTCTTTTCCTTTTTCCCTTGGACTTTATTGCTGCCACCACCAAACGTCTAACAGATATATAACCGGGAAAGAGCCCGATTGGAAACGTCTTTCCCCCCAAAATCCTCCCCAAACCCTACACCCCCTTTCCTGGGGAAGGCTTGATAAAAATCCTCACCAATTTGCATAGGTGAACACAGACCCAAACCCTTGGATCTTAAGAACAATGAAAAAAACAATCAGTTTCTTAAAGAAGAATTTTAATTGAAGAAAAAGTAAAAGAATCACCTCTGTAAAATCAGGATGGTAAATACCTTACACGGTAATTAGATTCAAAACATAGAGAATCCCTCTAGGCAAAACCTTAAGTTACAAAAAGACACAAAAACAGGAATATCTATTCCATTCAGCACAGCTTATTTTCTCAGCCATTTAAACAAACAGAATCTAATGCATATCTAGCTAGATTACTTACTAAGTTCTAAGACTCCATTCCTGTTCTGTTCCCGGCAAAAGCATCACACAGACAGAGAGAGACTTTGTTTTTCCCTCCCTCCAGCTTTTGAAAGTATCTTGTCTCCTCATTGGTCATTTTGGTCAGGTGCCAGCGAGGTTATCTTAGCTTCTTAACCCTTTACAAGTGAAAGGGTTTTTCCTCTGGCCAGGAGGGATTTTAAAGGTGTTTACCTTTCCCTTTATATTTATGACAGGACCAACTTCTGTTAGTGAGAGAGAGACAAGTTTTTGAGCTTACACATAGCTCATCTTCTTCCAGTAAAAAATATCTCACCTACCTTGTATCTCTCATATTAAACTTGAGTAGGCAGTAAGAAAACATTGGGTCAGTTCTCACAGGAGACTATCAGTGCCTCCCTGAGATCATGCAAGTTGTCAGGGGTTCTCAATCTTGCCAACTTTTTACCTGTTTCACATCAGTTATTGAGAAAAATAACTGGGAAGGTTATGGCAAATCAATTTTTTTAGAATCTGGGATTCTCAAATCTCCTTGACCCTACTCAGTCTGGGTATGTTAAAGAAAGTGCATTTGCTGATCTAATCACAGAAAAAGATAAGGTATCCACACTTGTTCCTTTAAATATGTCACCTATATTTGATACCATTGACTATGGGCTGATCTACACTAGAAAATTTGATCAACCCAACTGCATAACTCAGGGATGTGAAAAATACACTCCCCTGAACAATGTAGTTAAACCAACCTAAATCCCTGTGTAGACAGCACTAGATTGATGGAAGAATTCTTCCATTGACCTGGTTACCGCGCCTTGGAGAGATGGATTACCTATGCCTATGGCAGAATGTCAGCATAGGTAGTGTCTACACTGAAGTGCTACAGTGCTACTTAAGGGTTTCAAGGGTAGACGAGCCCTATATGTTGGAATAAGGGTTAATTGAATCATTCTTCAGTGGCTCTACTCCTTTCTTTCAAGTCAAATGCTGTAATTGTACTTGCAAGAATCAACGAGTCCCACCCTATTGTGAAGTATAGGTGAGCTAGAATGCATTGCAATGGACAAAGACCTTGATATAATTAGCATTATGGAAACTTGGTGGCATGACAAAAAATAAGAGGATACTGTAATACTTGGTTACAAACTATACATGAATGCCAGGCTAAGCCAAAGATGTATGGGAGGAGTGCTCTATCTAAAGGATTCCATAAAATCTAGAGAATTAAAAAGAGAGGGCCACTCACTATGCATCCATTCTATATGGGTACAAATCCCAAGCTGTAAACATATTAGTACAGGTCTACTACTAGCCCCTAGATCAAGAAAAGGAAAAGCCTAGAGAAACAATTTCTTGGGACACTTCAGTGATTGTTTCTTGGAGCAGCTAGTTCTAGAGTTAATTCAAGAAGCGACAGTAGCTGAGCCACGAACAGTGATCGCACAATAATTAGATCCAACATCCAAGGAGCAAATAGGGTACCCAAAAGTGACACAGTGACACCAAATTTCAGAAAGGAGATTTCAAAAAAATGAAGTCAGTCAAAAAAGTCCTTGAAGTTAAAACTAAAGAAAGTAAAATACTTAAAAAACAAACAAAGAAACAAAAAATAGAGTCTCAGTAGCCCAGGAGTAAACTAATATTACTAAACGGGAAAGTTTAAGAGACTATTCAAGCCAAACAGATATCCTTCTAAATTTGGGTATCTGAACCTAGTGAAGCCAATAAACAGCAGCATAAATCATAGCAAGCCACAACTAAGAGGACAAGAAGGATTTTGAGGAGTAAACAGCTAAAGGTGTAAAAACAAACAACAAATGATTCTTTAAATATAGCAAAAGTAGGAAGCCTCTGAAAGTGGATCACAATGGCTTAAAGCCATTGAGGAAGATCAAAACCACTGGGATAAAATCATTCCAATACTAACCTATTCTCCGCTTGTAAGAATCAAATCATCTGGGACGGATGTAATTCTTATAAAAGGAGTGCACTATACTTTGTTGATATTCCCCTGTAATGGCTGTCAGTCTGTCCTACCCCCAAGACTACATGTCTGTGCCTAGTAATGACAGTTGGCAGGATGTTCTTCCATAGGACCTCAGATCTGGGAACACAACGTCCTCTCCAGCTCCCTGATAGTTGAGTTTGTTACTCAGAATGTGCTGCAAGGCTCATCTTTCCCCCCTGTAATGTTGCCTGTAAGGTGTTTGGTAGAGCTGGTAGAGATGGGACTCTGAGGATAGTCTCTGTGTGTGTTTGTGCACATGCAGGGTAGGTGGGTGTCAAGGTTCCTCCCCCACTCTGAACTCTAGGGTACAGATGTGGGGACCTGCATGAAAAACCTCCTAAGCTTATCTTTACCAGCTTAGGTCAAAACTTCCCCAAGGTACAAAATATTACACCCGTTATCCTTGGAATGGCCTCTACCACCACCAAACTAATACTGGTTACTGGGGAAGAGCTGTTTGGACGCGTCCTTCCCCCCAAAATACTTCCCAAAACCTTGCACCCCACTTCCTGGACAAGGTTTGGTAAAAAGCCTCACCAATTTGCCTAGGTGACTACAGACCCAGACCCTTGGATCTTAAGAACAATGAACAATCCTCCCAACACTTGCACCCCCCCTTTCCTGGGAAATGTTGGATAAAAAGCCTCACCAATTTGCATAGGTGACCACAACCCCAAACCCTTGGATCTGAGAACAATGAAAAAGCATTCAGTGTTTTACAAGAAGACTTTTAATAAAAAATAGAAGTAAATAGAAATAAAGAAATCCCCCCTGTAAAATCAGGATGGTAGATATCTTACAGGGTAATTAGATTCAAAAACATAGAGAACCCCTCTAGGCAAAACCTTAAGTTACAAAAAAGATACACAGACAGAAATAGTTATTCTATTCAGCACAATTCTTTTCTCAGCCATTTAAAGAAATCATAATCTAACACATACCTAGCTAGATTACTTACTAAAAGTTCTAAGACTCCATTCCTCTCCCTCCTCCCAGCTTTTGAAAGTATCTTGTCTCCTCATTGGTCATTTTGGTCAGGTGCCAGCGAGGTTACCTTTAGCTTCTTAACCCTTTACAGGTGAGAGGAGCTTTCCCCTGGCCAGGAGGGATTTCAAAGGGGTTTACCCTTCCCTTTATATTTATGACAGTGGGGTTATTAATTTCTATTATATTTATGTAGATATTGGGTTGATTTGGTTTGCGGAAACTGAAATGTCAATATATAAGGATTATCAAGGCTGCCCAATGCATTGGATGGAAGCTCTGGTATTGTTTATAAACATTCACATTAAAAAAAAATTGTTAGGCTGGTATTGTGATCAGGATGCCTCACTGCTAGGAACTAGACAGGAACTCCAACCTCATTGCATATGTGCTATCAGAGACCCAGTCAGACACTAGCTAATGGATGCAATTCAAACTAGTGTCCCAGAGCAGAGGAGAAAGGATCCATGCCCAGACCTCTGAGCCCCTCTCATAAGTGTTTTAATAGTAATAATCATATTCGAAATTCCAATACTTAATTCAAAGAATCATTTATAGCAAGTCTCTTCATAACCCTGAATAAGGTAGGTGAGCTGGAAGCAGGGCAGCGTCCCCTCCTTCCCCCCACGACTGTGCTGACCTTGAGCTGGCAACAGTGCAGTTGCTGATTGATGAGATTACGTTATGTGTTACTGTATCACCAACCACGCCCGGACTCCCAGCTGGCAACAGTGCAGCCTCCCCTACCCCCACCCATACTCTGGCTGGCCGCAGTGCAACCTCTTCCGCCCCCACCTGCGTCCGTCCAGTCGCCGCGCCTGCGCGCAGTCAGCCGGCCGAAGTAGCCGTTATTCCCCTCCCAGCCGACAGGTGGCGCTGCAAGCCCCGTGCCTCAGCGAGTCTTGGTCCTCTCCGCGCGGGAGCGCGCCCCGGGACACGGCCGCGGATTGCGGACCGGACGGTGCCAGCTGAGGAGGTCGGAGGTCTCCCCCCCCCGCCTGGGGATGTGGAAGCTGGTGCCAGCGGCAGGGCCCGCGCCTGCCCCAGGTAAGGGCTGACAGCAATGCCGTGTTCCCTACCCCCCAGCCCCGTGGCCTCTGGGCTCCTGTCCGCTCCCACCTGGCCCCGCTGCCCGGTGGGATCCGTACTGGGACCGAGGCCGGCGGGCACGTTGCCTGAGGGTGGGGCAATGGGGTGGCGCCGATTCAGGGGTCCTGGGGCGGGGGCAGTGTCGGGAACACCCCCCTCAGTCATAGGTGCCAGACCTAGGGGTGCTGGAGCACCCCTTGGGTTCAAGTGGTTTCCACCATAGACAGGCTTTTCAGTTTGGTTCTGGGGCTTTCAGCACCCCCAGGATACAAATTGTTTCTGCATTTGTTTCTTACAATTCCGTGCATCAGGGTGAGCGGCCCGCGGGGCTTCCAGCTGCGAGCTTCTGGTGCACTGCAGAATCAGCGTCTGTTAGAATAAGGATTTTAAGTTGGGTCTAATCTGGATGGTCTCCTAACCGTACCAGCGCGTGATTTTGTAACCTAAACGATAGCATGTGGCCATGAGTTCGACAGGCTAAATGTGTCTCCTTTAAAAAACATAGTTTACTCGTTTTAATGTGATTTCGTTTTCAGTTTTGTTCAGTGCCCCCTTTATTATGTGAAGGTGTGTATAGGAGTGAATGTAGAAACATACCTTTTACTTCTATTTGTTTTCTCTTTGCCGTTTATTCTATGACCCCTCTTATGTCTCATCTTTAAATATGCAGTGTAATTATTACCTCACCCACCTTGTCTCTTTCATCCCTAAATAGTTACTCTTGAGGTTTTTTAATATGAAATTCTTTTTGTGCCTTTGATCATTTTCATCACTTCTTTGAAGCCTTTTTTTTTTTTTGACATGACGTGACCAGAACTGATCACAATATTCTAAATGGAATTGTGCTATTGATTTATGTAATATTTCTAGTTGTTATTTTCTGTCATTCTTTATGCAGGTTAACAGTTCGTTTATATTTATGATTGCTGCTGTGCGTTTGGGGGAGGTTTTCCTTGAGTTGTCCACAATGCGTCTTTTTGTTTGGGTTTGTAAAGTTAATTTAGAACCCTGTATTTTGTATGAGTGGTTCAAATTTATTCCTTCCAATATGTGTTACTTTGTATGTGTCAACAATAAACTTGCTCTGCCATCCACCTTTGTCAGGGCCCTCTGGACTTCCTTAATCATCTATATACTTGCCCATCCAAAATAATTTCTTAGTTACTTTGACCATCTTAAATTTTGCCACCTTGCATTTCTTCCACTTTTCCACTTCATTAATATATTAAATAACATCAGCAACATATAGCTAGTGTATGTCAACTGCCAGAATTATTCTTTTTAACCACTGTGTCATTTGAGTCTGCTCTGAGCAGGAACTTTACCTGGGCTACAATGACAGTGCAAGAATTTGATTAAAACTTATGTAGAACACAGTCTTGTGGCCTCAGTTATACTGCTTAGTTAGCTGATAGTTTAACTGAGGGCAGCAATTGTATTTACAAGAAAGAAGTTTTACTTCATGTTATACAGTGAAATAGGCTGGGTAAATTTCTTCAGTTGAATTAAAATATGAAAAGGTTTTGGGGAGAAAAAATACTTTACATTTTTAAATAAATTCTTGAAGAAAACAGTCCGTCCTCTTTCCTCACTATGATCTGACTTTAATTGCTTGAAAAAGATATCAAGTAGATGGAGGAATGTAGGCTCCAGAAATGTCAAGTTGCAGAACACATGCAGCCTGGGTAGCTGCAGTGCCTGTGTGTAGTGGAACTGTCTTTCTTGCATGCCTCATCCCTAACCTGGCTAGGGTATTTTTCAGGGGATCATTTATTCTTCATGCCTGTTCATTCTTTGATTTCTTGACCAAGGTCTGGTTTGCACTAGAAAGTTTTGCTGGCATAGTTATGTCAGTTAGAAGTCTGGAAAAAGAATCATGCCCTTAACCCTTAACTGACCTAGCCATGCTAATAAAAACTATTGTAGATTTTATTCAGGGAACAGGTATAAACCATACTGGCAAAAGAACTCCTCTAGAGTTATTTGCTATACCAACAAGTGTAGACTGGGACTTAAATTGCCAATGAAGGAGACAATTAGAATCTGCTTTGGTGATGGTACATGTGTTGTGAAAACTTGCCACTAGGAATGAGACTGAAACCAAATTAATTTAATTTAGGTTCCCCAGAAAATTGTTAAACTTCAAGTCCTTGTTAATTCACTGATGTAATTAAAACTTGGCATTCTAACTTTGATTATGGAAGAATGTAATGATATTAGGAAACTTAAAATTGCAGAGGAAAGAAAGACTTGTCTTTAATTTGGACACATTCTGACTCAAATCCTATAGGATTGATCCTTGGAACTATATGGCCTTGAGGTCAGCTATGTTCTTTAGCCCTATCAATTGAGTCCTTAGCAGTTCAGATCTTACATTTCATTGCACTGAAGGGTTTTGGATGTGAGATGCTCTGCAATCTTCCAGAAACCAATAAAATACATTTATAAGGTACTGTCATTCCCAAATTGGCAGTCTTAAAAGTATCTAGAGAATAAATATAGGGGTCTCTCATTTTCTCAGTTGCACCTGTGCAACTTCAATATGAATTGCATACATGCAGGTGTTGGGCTGATTAGGTGCAGTTTTGGCACTGGCAAGTCACTTCACTTCTTTTCCTTAGTTTCATTGTCTGTACAATTTGGGCTTCATCTTTTCTGTCAGGCTCCAGTTGGAAGGTGATTGACATGATGGAGGTCTCAGAGTAACAGCTTTGTTAGTCTGTATTTGCAAAAAGAAAAGGAGTACTTGTGGCACCTTAGAGACTAACCAATTTATTTGAGCATAAGCTTTCGTGAGCTACAGCTCACTTCATCGGATGCATACTGTACAGTCTAAATTGGTTAGTCTCTAAGGTGCCACAAGTACTCCTTTTCTTTTTATGATGGAGGTCCTCATTCTTGAAGGAAGAATCTTGAAGGAAGGAAGTTACCTGCTCAGGGCTATAAAGTGACTCTTTCCTTAAATGAAAGCTTGTGTTCTGTAGAAATTGGTGCTTTACCCCTTTATTCACCCACCTTGATCAGGAAAAGTTTCTTTCTACTGACAAATAGGTGAACATGTTTTTCTGGAACTATTAACTACTTTTTCCCTCACAACAGTGAGTCTAGCTCAAGTGTGCAGAAGCCAGTGAGAAAGAAAAAATGTAGCTGTAAAATAGAATTGCACTTCCAATCCTGCCCAATACATCTAGGACAAGGAGTAATGGTGTCAAGTTGCAGTGGGGGAGGTTTAGGTTGGATATTAGGAAAAACTTTTTCACTAGGAGGGTGGTGAAACACTGGAATGCGATGCCTAGGGAGGTGGTGGAATCTCCTTCCTTAGAAGTTTTTAAGGTCAGGCTTGACAAAGCCCTGGCTGGGATGATTTAATTGGGGATGGGTCCTGCTTTTGAGCAGGGGGTTGGACTAGATGACCTCCTGAGGTCCCTTCCAACCCTGATATTCTATGATTCCAGGACTGAGTTTGGTATATATTAACAAAAGCTTTTAAATGGCTCACAAGTACTTATGTTTTTCTGCTGCTAAATATTTGTAAATTTTGTTGTTCTCAGGAGAGCCATATCGACTTTTGGTTGGTACTGAATATGTTGTTGGACGCAAGAACTGTGCAATTTTAATTCAGGATGATCAGTCAATAAGTCGAAGTCATGCAGTTCTGACTGTAACCCACCCTGAAACTAACCTTGTAAGTATCCACTTTACTAGTTATGGCTATATGACCTAAAACTGACTGGGTTTAGGGATACTCCCCCACCTTTAATATATGCTCTTCAATCTGAAATCATTTCCAGTCTTATTCCAACAAACCTACATTTTACGGTGGCAGTAGACTCATGCTGTCTTTTTCTTGAATATGTCTAAGGGCTTCTCTACACAGGGAAATTGACTGACAAAATTATACTGATGTAATAATATCGGTATAATTCCCCCTGTGGATACTCTTATGCCCAAATGGGGAGTTATATTGGTGTAATTATGTCAGTAAATTTCCCCATATAGACAGGCCTCGTAAGGTTTGGTATTGATTGTGACTCACTTCACTTTCTGTATTCCAAGCTTGTGTCTTTGGGTATGTCTACACAGCAACTAGACACCTGTGGCTGGCCCATGGCAGCCAGCTCGGGCTGTGGGGCTTGTTTCATTGCTGTGTAGACTTCCAGGCTTGGGCTGGAGCCCGAGCTCTAGGACCCTGCAATGTGGGAGCCCAAGCCTGGAAGTGTACACAGCAAAGGAACAGCCCTGCAGCCCGAGCCCCATGAGCTCGAGTCAGCTGGACAGGCCAGCCATGGGTTTTTCTTTGCTATGTAGTCATAACCTTTATGGCCACACAGGTTTAACTTCCGCTGACTTCTTGAGGTAGTTGAGTCTCACTTATGTAACTGAGCAAAATTTGATACGGTTTGTTCCACACAGAAACATTTTTCTTGTTATTTCCCGTGATTAATATAATCCGTATGTAAATTACATACCAACATTACAATGCCCGGGGGGGATTGTAAAGAGTAAAAATGATCAATTAAGGTATTTGAATGTGAATATTCAATTAAGTTTATGGTTTGTGTATTTGGTAACTATCACATTGGTGACATATCACATATGTAAAACATTGCACAGCAACCTTAGAATGGCTTTCTGTAATTTGACGCACAATAGTGGACCCTAGCTGTAGCACAGAGGCCCACTAAAGTCAGCAGGGCTCTGTATGTATGCAGGGTCCACCTGCATGCATTGAGTTGCAGAACTAGGTCTTTAATTCTGACCCACACAAATACTTATGAATATCTACAAACTCTAAAGGTAATAGAATAGCTATATAAATTTCTCCATAGCTTCTAGACTGGTCACAGAGAAGGCAAAAAATGAGCAATGTTACACAAAGATTTACTAAAAAGTAAATCTGTAGTGGTAGGAAATGCACCCCAACATCACTCTGAGCTATAATAGCACATCCTGATATTGGTACATGGGTACAGATGCATTGGTATCATGACTACCATATAACAAAAGGCAGAGGTAGTGAATTATAGTAAAACAAAGTTGAATGCAAAAAATACTACTTCTCTTAAGTAGTTATGGAGATTTTTTTCTCAATTGTTTGTAATGGAAAGGAGGTGATAAACTTTGAACTGCATAGCTAACATTTGTCTCAATATACTGTATATTTTTACGACAGAAATATGAATATCTCATAAGTGTTTTCATTTTATACATCTGCTGCTGCTTGTTCTGTAACAATATAAGATAATTTTCTGAGTACCTATTTATATTCATTTTCAGAGTCAAGCTCTCTCAGTCCCTGAATTGATAATAAAAGACACCTCTAAGTATGGCACCTCTGTTAATGGAGAAAAAGTTTTGAATGGTACTTCCAGAACTCTGAAGTCTGGTGATAGAGTCAATTTTGGAGTCTTTGAAAGCAAGTTCAGGTGAGAACTAGTTGGATTTATTCTGAAATGCTGAAATAAAATTGCAGCTGTCAGGGTGTACTTAAGGAGGTAAAAGAATAGAGAAAATAGTGATAAATTTCTGTAAAGAAGGAAAATAAAGTGATATGTGTTCAACCTTCAAGTAGAAGGTTCTTCCTGTGAATTGACATTGAAACCTTTTGTGGTAAAAGATTAGCCCATAAGTGACTCTGCATCATAAGCATTAAGTGTCCTAAAATTAGCCTAAACAAAGAATGAAAACCCTATTTAAGAAAACTGGTCCTAAAACATCCATGACCATTTACAAAAGGAATAAAATTTGGGGGCATGAGATGAAATTTGGCAGTCTCCTTCCGCTGTCAGTGATGTGGAGAGAAAGGAACTAAGGAAGCTGCAGAGCTGCACTCTTACACAGCCTTTGATTTAAGAGGTAAGGCAGTGATTTTCCTCATAAATATACAGTGATACTCAAGGAAGAAATAAAGTAACTGATAACTTTTTTTTAATGACTGTTAAATCAGTGTTAAAGGAGGTTGGAAGCTGGCTTTGTCTCTTAAATTGGGCTCCTACTCCGACTCATTGCTACCAGTGTCATTAGTTTGTAGCAGAACAGCACTCTTTAGTTCTTATAACAATAAGCTACTTTAGTGTATCGCATTTAGCAAATATATTTGAAACATGTTTCAGAAACTAATATCACAGAACCATATTCAGTCATGACTTTAGCACGAAAAAGTGGAACAATTTTAAGCCAAAGAACAATGTACAATACACTCTTGGAAAATAGAATCATAGGACTAGAAGGGACCTCGAGAGATCATCTAGTCCAGTCCCCTGCACTCAAGGCAGAACTATGTAATAACTAGACCATCCTTGACAGCTGTTTGTCTAACCTGCTATTAAAAATCTCCAATGATGGAAATTCAACAACCTCCCAAAGCAAGGGCGAGCAAACTTTTTGGCTCGAGGGCCATATCGGGATTGCGAAACTATATGGAGGGCCGGGTAGGGAAGGCTGTGCCTCCCCAAACAGCGTGGTCCCCTTCCCCTATCCGCCCCCTCCCACTTCCTGCCCCCTGATTGCCCGCTTCAGAACTCCCGACCCATCCAACCCCTCATGCTCCTTGTCCCCTGACTCCCCCTGCCCCCGGGACCCCTGCCCCTAATGCCCCCGGGATCCCACCCCTATCCAACCCCCCCTGCTCCCAGTCCTCTGACTGCCCCGACTCCTATCTACACCTCTATCCTGACAGGCCCCCCGGGACTCCCACGCCTATCCAACCCCCCCTGCATTCCCTGACTACCTCCCCCAAGACCTCCGCCCCATCCATCCAATCTCTGCTCCCTGTCCCCTGACAGACCCCCAGGACCCCTTGCCCCTTATCCAACCCCCCCGCTCCCCACCCCCTTACCATGCTGCTCAGAGCAGCAGGACTAGCAGCTGCACCGCCTGGCCAGAGCCAGCCATGCTGCCCGCGCGGCGGCGTAGCTGCGGCGGAGGGGGAATGGTGGGGGAGGGGCTGGGGGCTAGCCTCCCTGGCCGGGAGCTCAGGGGCTGGACAGGAAGGTCCTGCGGACCGTAGTTTGCCCGTCTCTGTCCCAGAGCAATTTATTCCAGTGCTTAACCACCCTGACAGTTAAGAAGTTTTTCCGAATGGCCAACCTAAACCTCCCTTGCTGCAATTTAAGACCCTTACTTGTCCTATCCTCAGAGGTTGAGGAGAATAATTTTTAAGAAAATAACTTATTACTGTAGAGTAAGCATAAGTTAGTAGCAGTAATCAACACCTCAGTATTCAAAATATAAAACTTTCAAGAGATGTTGTCATAAATATAAAGGGAAGGGTAAACCCCTTTGAAATCCCTCCTGGCCAGGGGAAAGCTCCTCTCACCTGTAAAGGGTTAAGAAGCTAAAGGTAACCTCGCTGGCACCTGACCAAAATGACCAATGAGGAGACAAGATACTTTCAAAAGCTGGGAGGAGGGAGAGAAACAAAGGGTCTGTGTCTGTCTGTAGTCGTCTTGGACAGGGACAGAACAGGAATGGAGTCTTAGAACTTTTAGTAAGTAATCTAGCTAGGTATGTGTTAGATTATGATTTCTTTAAATGGCTGAGAAAAGAATTGTGCTGAATAGAATAACTATTTCTGTCTGTGTATCTTTTTTGTAACTTAAGGTTTTGCCTAGAGGGGTTCTCTATGTTTTTGAATCTAATTACCCTGTAAGATATCTACCATCCTGATTTTACAGGGGGGATTTCTTTATTTCTATTTACTTCTATTTTTTATTAAAAGTCTTCTTGTAAAACACTGAATGCTTTTTCATTGTTCTCAGATCCAAGGGTTTGGGTCTGTGGTCACCTATGCAAATTGGTGAGGCTTTTTATCCAACATTTCCCAGGAAAGGGGGGGTGCAAGTGTTGGGAGGATTGTTCATTGTTCTTAAGATCCAAGGGTCTGGATCTGTAGTCACCTAAGCAAATTGGTGAGGCTTTTTACCAAACCTTGTCCAGGAAGTGGGGTGCAAGGTTTTGGGAAGTATTTTGGGGGGAAGGACGCGTCCAACCAGCTCTTCCCCAGTAACCAGTATTAGTTTGGTGGTGGTAGCGGCCAGTCCAAGGATAACGGGTGTAATATTTTGTACCTTGGGGAAGTTTTGACCTAAGCTGGTAAAGATAAGCTTAGGAGGTTTTTCATGCAGGTCCCCACATCTGTACCCTAGAGTTCAGAGTGGGGGAGGAACCTTGACAGATGTCTTAGCACAAAGGTTCCCAAGCACTTTTTTGCTGTGACCCCCATGGGTGTCACACAACAGCCTTGCCAACTCCCATTTATCTGAGGCAGCAAGTGACTCAGGAAAGAGGGCGGCTCATGCCCAGGTTGAAAGTAGGACCCAGGTGCCTCCGTCTTTGGAGGAGTCCATGGCAGCATGTCACAGAGAGGGTGAGGAGGCCTGGTCCTATCTCCCCCCTGCCCTCAGTCCTTCAAACTCCAGAGGGTTTAACATATGTGGAGCTGCGGCTGGCCAGGTGTCCTAGACAGGGTAGCAGGGTGGAGAGCACTCAGGGAGTTCTCAGTAATCTGTAAGGGGAGGAGGGGGAGAACAGTAAGCTGCTGCCAGGGCTGCAAGTCCTGCCCCTGAGGACTCCCTGTGTGCTCTCCCAGCTACTGTCCTGTCCTTGCCTAGACACCCGGCTGGCCATGGTCCTATACCCCAGCTTGTTTCCCCCTCCCCCCAATAACCTTTTTGTGCTCTTCACCCCCCTTCCAGTTTGAAAACCAATGACTTAGCATACAGGGGCCTGTTGGTTTTATCTCAGTTTATAAAGATTTGGAAGAGCTCTTTTCATGTGCCATAGCCCTGTACTATGGATTGTGCCACATGTGTAGTAGTGCATCATTCTGCATAATTCCCAGCACAATATCCAATAGTTCGACCTCTCCACTTTCTAATGATAACCATTGCTGGCTATTGATAATATTTTTTCTCATGACTGGATGTCATTGTTCCATTAATATATGCAACTAAGCTACATAAGAAATTCGTGCAGCTTGACATATCTGCCCTTTTTTGCTACAAAGGACAGGGAACAAGAAACTAGGAACATCTTCATGCAAAAATTTGCTAATTCATTCTCCCTCTCTTGCCATAGAAAGAGGAGGAAGATTAGCCCTTAAACTAGCTAATATATCAAGATATTCAGAGAGACAAGGTAGGTAAGGTAGTACCTTTTATTGGACCAACTTCTGGTGATGGAAGGGACAAGCTTATATTACTTCATCTACCTTGTCTTTCTTATATCCTGGGACCAACAAAGCTGCAACACTGCAAACGACATTCAGAGACACAGCCACATTTGTGTAACAATCTTGTATCTCTCTAATACAGCGGTGGGCAAGCTATGGCCTGCGGGCCGGATCCGGCCAGCGGGATTGCCACCCTGTGGCGCCATGGGCCCTGCTCGACTCCGGGAAGCAGCCAGCACCATGTCCCTGAGGCCCCTGGGGGAAGGGGGGCAGAGGGCTGATTGCGCTGCCCTTGCCTGTGGGTACCTTTCCTGAAGCTCCCATTCCTGGCCAATGGGAGCTTCGGGGGAGGTACCCACAGGCAAGGGGAGCGCACTCAGCCCTCTGTCCCCCACTCCCCCATGGGCCTCAAGGATGTGGTGACGGCCGCTTCCTGGAGCGGCATGGGGCTGGGGCCTGGGCAGGCAGGGAGCCTGCCCTGGCCCCGGTGTCCACCGCTGCCACCCCCGAGCCGGTCCAGGTTAGTGGACCTGGGCTGGTGCCCGCACCCTAAACCCCTCCTTCACCCTGCACCCCAACCCCCTGCCCTGAGCCCCCACCACACCCCGCACACCTCCTGCACCCCAACCCCCTGCCCTGAGCCCC
This sequence comes from Lepidochelys olivacea, assembly GCF_965140295.1. Classification (NCBI taxonomy): domain Eukaryota; kingdom Metazoa; phylum Chordata; order Testudines; family Cheloniidae; genus Lepidochelys; species Lepidochelys olivacea. The sequence goes on from NC_140412.1 coordinate 47,090,984, forward strand.
TCCTGCACTCCCTCCCTGCACCGCTGCCCCCTCCCACACCCCACACTCCCTCCTGCACCCCAACCCCCTGCCCCAGCCCTAAATTCATGGCCCTGCATGCAAATCTCCCACCCAGATGTGGCCCTCGGGCCGAAGAGTTTGCCCACCCCTGCTCTAATAGCTATTAGCCTTCCAGCTGTCAGGAGCAGACATACTAAGAATTCCTCTCCCCACACTGCAGAACTCTACTGCTTTCTTCTCTCCCTCAGGAAAGTTAATGCTGACAGGATCCACAATAATTTGCCTGCAAAAATCCTAGCATTTGGAAGATGGAGATGTATTTCTTGTGGCATTGGGACTTCCTTTCTACCTTCCTTCCAATCCTCCTCCCAGTTCCAGGGTTTTATCTTCCTACTGTGGAGGCAGTGGTGCTGGAATAATTTTTATAGTCGGGGTGCTGAGAGCCATTGAACGAAACTGTAAACCCTTTATATATTGGAAACCACTTCAAGCCGGGGTGCTGCAGCACCCCTAGTGCCAGCACCAATGAGGGGATAAAGCCCTTACAGTACTATATGATTCTTTAATAGAGCAGCAGAGGGGGAAATTGAGTCAAAGCCAAAGAAGAAAGTGTGGGTTTCTCAGGCAAGATTTAAGGGATGGGAGACTTGATGAGGAAGAGCGATGCAGATTCAGATTAGAGGAGCTGTATAGAAGGATTTTTTTACACTAACAGGAGAGAGAGGAAGCGGTGCTGGAAATGTAAAGGGAATGGACAGAAGATTGAACTTGTAACAAATGTAAAAAAAAATATATTTCACACTTAATGGGAATGAAGGGTTCTTAACCAGTGTAAATTTAAACTTAGGGTGAACAAAATTAGTACATTCTTTAAAACAGTGACTTTCAACCTTTCCAGACCACTGTACCTCTTTCAGGAGTCTGATTTGTCTTGTGAACCCCTAAATTTCACAAAAAGAAAAGGAGGACTTGTGGCACCTTAGAGACTAACCAATTTATTAGAGCATAAGCTTTCGTGAGCTACAGCTCACTTCCTCAGATGCATATCGTGGAAACTGCAGCAGGCTTTATATATACACAGAGAATATGAAACAATACCTATTCCCACCCCACTGTCCTGCTGGTAATAGCTTATCTAAAGTGATTTCCAGCACAAATCCAGGTTTTCTCACCCTCCACCCCCCCACACAAATTCACTCTCCTGCTGGTGATAGCCCATCCAAAGTGACAACTCTTTACACAATGTGCATGACAATCAAGCTGGGCTATTTCCTGCATAAATCCAGGTTCTCACATCCCCCCACCCCCATACACACAGAAACTCACTCTCCTGCTGGTAATAGCTCATCCAAACTGACCACTCTTCAAGTTAAAATCCAAGTTAAACCAGAACATCTGGGGGGGGGGGGGTAGGAAAAAACAAGAGGAAACAGGCTACCTTGCATAATGACTTAGCCACTCCAAGTCTCTATTTAAGCCTAAATTAATAGTATCCAATTTGCAAATGAATTCCAATTCAGCAGTTTCTCGCTGGAGTCTGGATTTGAAGTTTTTTTGTTTTAAGATAGCGACCTTCATGTCTGTGATCGCGTGACCAGAGAGATTGAAGTGTTCTCCGACTGGTTTATGAATGTTACAATTCTTGACATCTGATTTGTGTCCATTTATTCTTTTACGTAGAGACTGTCCAGTTTGACCAATGTACATGGCAGAGGGGCATTGCTGGCACATGATGGCATATATCACATTGGTGGATGTGCAGGTGAACGAGCCTCTGATAGTGTGGCTGATGTTATTAGGCCCTGTGATGGTGTCCCCTGAATAGATATGTGGGCACAGTTGGCAACGGGCTTTGTTGCAAGGATAAGTTCCTGGGTTAGTGGTTCTGTTGTGTGGTATGTGGTTGTTGGTGAGTATTTGCTTCAGGTTGCGGGGCTGTCTGTAGGCAAGGACTGGCCTGTCTCCCAAGATTTGTGAGAGTGTTGGGTCATCCTTTAGGATAGGTTGTAGATCCTTAATAATGCGTTGGAGGGGTTTTAGTTGGGGGCTGAAGGTGACGGCTAGTGGCGTTCTGTTATTTTCTTTGTTAGGCCTGTCCTGTAGTAGGTAACTTCTGGGAACTCTTCTGGCTCTATCAATCTGTTTCTTTACTTCTGCAGGTGGGTATTGTAGTTGTAAGAAAGCTTGACAGAGATCTTGTAGGTGTTTGTCTCTGTCTGAGGGGTTGGAGCAAATGCGGTTGTATCGCAGAGCTTGGCTGTAGACGATGGATCGTGTGGTGTGGTCAGGGTGAAAGCTGGAGGCATGCAGGTAGGAATAGCGGTCAGTAGGTTTCCGGTATAGGGTGGTGTTTATGTGACCATTGTTTATTAGCACTGTAGTGTCCAGGAAGTGGATCTCTTTTGTGGACTGGACCAGGCTGAGGTTGGTGGTGGGATGGAAATTGTTGAAATCATGGTGGAATTCCTCAAGGGCTTCTTTTCCATGGGTCCAGATGATGAAGATGTCATCAATATAGCGCAAGTAGAGTAGGGGCTTTAGGGGACGAGAGCTGAGGAAGCGTTGTTCTAAATCAGCCATAAAAATGTTGGCATACTGTGGGGCCATGCGGGTACCCATAGCAGTGCCGCTGATCTGAAGGTATACATTGTCCCCAAATGTGAAGTAGTTATGGGTAAGGACAAAGTCACAAAGTTCAGCCACCAGGTTAGCCGTGACATTATCGGGGATAGTGTTCTTGACGGCTTGTAGTCCATCTTTGTGTGGAATGTTGGTGTAGAGGGCTTCTACATCCATAGTGGCCAGGATGGTGTTATCAGGAAGATCACCGATGGATTGTAGTTTCCTCAGGAAGTCAGTGGTGTCTCGAAGGTAGCTGGGAGTGCTGGTAGCGTAGGGCCTGAGGAGGGAGTCTACATAGCCAGACAATCCTGCTGTCAGGGTGCCAATGCCTGAGATGATGGGGCGCCCAGGATTTCCAGGTTTATGGATCTTGGGTAGTAGATAGAATATCCCAGGTCGGGGTTCCAGGGGTGTGTCTGTGCGGATTTGATCTTGTGCTTTTTCAGGAAGTTTCTTGAGCAAATGCTGTAGTTGCTTTTGGTAACTCTCAGTGGGATCAGAGGGTAATGGCTTGTAGAAACTCGTGTTGGAGAGCTGCCGAGCAGCCTCTTGTTCATATTCCGACCTATTCATGATGTCACCTAAAAGTGAGAGCAGGCGTTTGCATGGCACTTTTGTTGCTGGCCTTGCAAGATATTTGCTTGCCAGATATGCTAAACATTCGTATGCCCCTGCATGCTTTGGACACCATTCCAGAGGACATGCTTCCATGCTGGTGACGCTTGTTTAAAAAAAAAAATAAACGTTTTAATTAAATTTGGGACTGAACTCCTTAGGGGAGAATTTTGTCTCCTGCTCTTTTTTACCCAAATTCTGCCAGATATTTCATGTTAGAGCAGTCTCGGATAATGACCGAGCACTTTCGTTTTAATAACACTTTCACTGCAGATTTGACAAAATGCAAAGAAGGTACCAACGTGAGCTTTCTAAAGATAGCTACAGCTCTGGATCCAAGGTTTAAGAATCTGAAGTGCCTTCCAAAATCTGAGAGGGACGATGTGTGGAGCGTGCTTTTAGAAGTCTTAAAAGAGCAACACTCCATGGCGGAAACTACCAAAACACCAAAAAAGAAAATCAACCCTCTGCTGGTGGCATCTGACTCAGATGATGAAAATGAACATGCATGGGTCTGCACTGCTTTGGATCGTTATTGAGCAGACATGGACACACGTGTTCTGATATGGTGGTTAAAACATGAAGGGACATAGGAATCTTTATTACATCTGGCACGTAAATATCTTGTAACGCAGGCTACAACAGTACCATGCGAATGCCTGTTCTCACTTTCAGGTGACATTGTAAACAAGATGCAGGCAGCATTATCACCTGCAAATGTAAACAAATTTGTTTGAGCAATTGGCTGAACAAGAAGTAGGAGTGAGTGGACTTGTAGACTCTAAAGTTTTACATTGTTTTATTTTTGAATGCAGTTATTTTTTGTACATAATTCTACATTTGTAAGTTCAACTTTCATGATAAAGAGATTGCACTACAGTACTTGTAATGGGGGAATTGAAAAATGCTATTTCTTTTGTTTTTTAACAGTGCAAATATTTTGTAATAAAAAACAAATATAAAGTGATCACTGTACACTTTGTATTCTGTGTTCTTCTTGAAATCAGTATATTTGAAAACGTAGAAGACATCCAAAAAGATTTACATAAATGGTATTCTGTTATTGTTTAACAGCATGATTAATTTTTTTAATCGCATGATTAATCACAATTTTTTTTAATCGCGTGACAGCCCTAATTTAGACAATTCTCTTCTGTAACTTGTTCCTTGCAGAGTAGAATATGAACCTTTGATTGTCTGCTCCTCGTGTTTAGAGGTTTCTGGGAAAACTGCTTTAAATCAAGCTATTCTGCAGCTTGGAGGCCTTGTTGTGAATGATTGGTCAGAAGAATGTACTCATCTTGTCATGATATCAGTGAAAGTTACTGTTAAGGTAGGTTGAATTTTTGTATGTTAATACATTTTGTGACTTCAATATGAAAATGTATGGGCTGAAATCTTAGCATGCTATTGAAGTCAGTGGCAAAACTCTCCTTGACTTTAGTGAGGCCAGGTTTACACCCAGGAAAATGATTGTTTTCAAGTAAAGAGTCCTTAAAAACAAACTCAATATGAACACTTAACTAAAATCAGAAGAGTCTGAACTGTTTAGCAGTTAAAATATTTTGCAATTGTCCACTTTTGTGCATGATGTATTTTTCTGGGCTTTATTTTTTCTTTTTGCTATGGTATTTGAAAATGCAAAAGAAGCAGACCACTTAAGTAGGAATCAGAGGAACATAGGAGTTACTATATCATACTCTTAGGGTTGCAGTCCATAACATTCATTATCCTTAATGTCTGATAGAAGCCAGAACTGGATACTTTAGAGGAAGTGCAAGAAACCCTGTAGTAAATGGTTATGGAATAATCCGGCCATGGGGGCGGCGGCGGGGGAAAGGGGAGAGTTTCCTCCTAACTTGTAGTTAGAGGTTAGTTTCTATCCTCAAACATGAGAATTTAGGTCCTTTCTAGTTTGTATGAAAATCCTATGTAATGTAACTCTGGATGCTTTCATTAGACATTTGGATAAGACCATGCTACACTACAAAGATTGGCTGACTCAGGTTACTTTGGCATAAAGCTATTGTATTTGCATACACTCGTATGTTTGTATATTTGGCTCTTTGCGTCTGTACTGTGTGTACTCACAAGGAGTGCTTGTGTTGATGCATAGTGCAATGCGCCATAGTTAGGTATCCCAGGGTGCAACTTGCCGCTGTCCAGCACACTGTCTTCTGGCACATTTTGGCAATGCATGGTGGGGCAGAAATGAGTTGTGCAGGGGTGACTGGGAACAAAGGGTGAAGTTCCCAGCATGCAACTGTCTCCATCCCATAATGTCATCCATATACCATAATTTTTGAGCCTTTAAAAATCCTGCAAACCCATGCATCCCTTCTTGCTCTCCGCCATCTCTGACAGAAGATGCATTGCTCTGCACAGTCGTCATGTGTGTTGCAAACACAGGATGCACAGTCTTCTGCTATTGTATTTGCAGAGCTTCAATAAGAACTGCATCAGTGGGGAACATGATGATTTTGTGGAGGACAAATTGCTGTGGGAAATAGAGAGAAAAAATTCAGGGTTATTCAGAGCAGCTGCAAATGGTGAAGCACTACCCTGGGCCTGAGAAATGAGTCCTGACTGGTGGGATTGCCTCATAATGCAGGTTTGGGATGAGAGCAGTGACTGCAACTTTTGGATGTGCAAGGCCACATTCCTGGATCTGTATGCCGACGTTACCCCAATCCTCCCTCTCATAGACACCGGACGAGAGCTGCACTTACCATGGAGAAATGAGTGGTGACTGCACTGTGGAAACTTGCAACACCAGATTGATTTCCCATTCACTGGTAGCATTTTGGAGTTGGAAAATCCACTGGGCTATTATGAGACAAGTGTGCAGGGCCATTAATTGTCTCCTATTATGCAGGACCGTGACTCTCGGCAACATGCAGGACATAGTGAATGGATTTTCAGCAAGGGAGTTCCCAAACTGCAGTGGAGTGATGGGTGGTATGAATATCCCTATTTTGGCACCAGCCCAACTTGCCCCAGAGTATTTCAACAGAAAGGGCTACTTTTCCATGGTTATGCAAGAATTGTTGGATTATTGGGACACTTCACTGACATCAGTCTTGGCTGGTAAAGGAAGGACATGATGTTTGTCTCTTTAAGAACACAGGACTGTTCAGAAAGCTGCAATCAGGGACTTTCTTTCATGGCTGGCGGATTACCATTGGTGATATTGATGAGTAGTGATCCTGAGGGATTCAGCCTACTCCTTGCTCCCATGGCTCATGAAGCAATGTACCAGCCATTTCAACAGCACCAAGGCAAAGATTCAACTACATTTATAACTATTAAACTGTTAATAACTATTTATAACTATTAAACTGTTTATCTGTGATCCTATGAGTTCTGTCACACTGTACAAGAACAAGTAAGTGGGTACTTTCGGTGCTGCTAGACATTCTGCAGCATATATTATGAATTAATAAAGATGAATTATTTCCCGAGGAATAGAATTTTGAGTAACAGAACCAGCGCATAGAAAAATCTCTGCAATTTAAAAGCAAATACATTAAAAACTTAATAAATGAATGGAACAGAACTTAACAAGGGGAAAGAACATTTATGTTCATTTTAGTTACACTGACCTCTGAGAGCCACAGTTCCTGTATGTGTATGTGAAGCTGTGGTTGTACTGAGGGTCCCCTGGTGCGGAGTGGTAGTGGGAGCTGCTGCGGCCATTTGGAATGTTGAGGGGGATATATGCATTTACTGTACTGGAATTCTCCATGGACTGCAAAGGGAGGTGAGCCTATTGTTGAACCTCTAGGCCCACAAGAGTCTGCAGCATCTGTATTTGCTGACAGTGAAGCCCCATTATGTCCTGGTGCATCTCCCTCTGCATTTCCTGATGGGCCTCCTGGGTCTGTCTCCTGTCCACTCTTTCCTTCTCCAGTCTGAAATACTCACCCTCCAGCCCAATGCAGCACTGCCTTGCAGGATCTCGCTGAACACGTTATCTGGAGTCCTCTTGTTTTTTCTCCTTGTCTGACTCGGGTGTTTCGCAGGTGCGGAGGGGGCTGCAGCAGCTGCAGATAAAACAGAGGTACCATTGTTAGTATAGTAACAATGAAAAGCAAAAGTTAAAGGTTCAGAACTCCCTTCCTTTGCTCTCCTAAAGTTTCACATACGATATGCTTGTTGACACTTCTGCTTCAGAGAGCTTTTGTGCAGTACCACTCACAGTACCAGCTGGGGTGAGGATGGCCTTCAAGGGATGAGGAAAATGAGGAAGACGTTGCTCAGTTGCATGAAATTGAGTATAGGGCTATGGCACTGAATGCTGGCACCATTTTCCACGAGGTGGGGGTGATTGTTAACTGTTATCCTGAGGGTAACAAAGGAAGAGAGATCACAGCTGCTCATGGCATCTTGAAGTTGCCTGGGTCTGTATGCTGCTAGCCTGTTTACTGCAGTGGTGCCTGCCAAAGTTATTGCTGACTGGTGTGGGGAAGTGTCTTGCTGCGGAGGAAGAAATAAGGCTGCCATCACTAGAAACCTTGGGGGGAGGATTGCAGAGTACCTCCATGAAAGTTTCATTTGGTTCCCTCAGAATTCAAAGGATATCTCTGTGTACATAAATAAATTGCTCCACATGACACATACTCCAACTCTCCTCATCTCACTCTTCTGGGGAATGAAAAGCAGATAACAATGCTACTCTTTGTTATACCATTACTACTTTTAGTATGAGTAAATTAATGAAAAATTGATAACTGTGAATGAGTGTAATGGGAAATACATTTATACACTTACCTGACATTCTTTCCCTGGCATCAGATTTACCCATCCTTGACTGCCAGGACTGACTTTGCAGTGGAGTCTCAAACAGGTCCTGGCTTGCAGCACAGCTGGACCCCCTGGTCAGATGTTCCCTATCCTCATCCTTGCTGTTTGCACCGGGGCATGTAGCTCTGGCTCCTCGGAAGTATCCATGGCGGTGGAGACTTCACCAAATATGGCATGCAGTTCTTTGTCAAAGTGGCAGCTCTGTGGCTTGGCTTTGAATTGACCGTTGGGTTCCCTGGCCGTCTTTTTTTGAAACTGGCAAATTGCCGGCACTACTATGATGGATCTCGCGCTTTCTCTTCTGTTTCCAGTTCAGGGGAAGGTGGCACCGTTTCTTTCCCCTGAACTGGGGTATTAACTGCCCCACTAGTGTCCTAGAGGAGGGGAGTGGAGAGGGAGGGACCTGGGCCCGCCCTTTAGTCTGGGTCCCAGCCCAGGGGCCCTAGGGATAGTGGTAAACCACTTGAACTAGCGGTTCCTTCCCCTGGGCTACTTCCCTCTCCTGCCCTTGAGCTTGTGGGGCTTCCTACCTTCCCTCTGCACAAATCAGGTGTCCTTTTACCTAGGGTCTTGGTCTTATTAGCCCACTGCAGCGCTTCCCTCCAAACTGCTTTCTGCTTCAACACCAATCCACTCTGCTTCAGCTCCTCCTCTTGTCTGATTGAAGCAGGGTTTTTTATCATGTGACTGGCTTCAGTTGCTCTAATTGGCTTCAGGTGCTTTAATTAATCTATAGCAAACTTTCTTCCCTCTACAGGGAATAAAGCTCCCTTCTAACACTCTTCTGCTGCCCTTTGGCCATGCTGTATCACAAAACTCAACAAGTCCTTGGCCTCGATAACCTGTGATTATAGTCAGTTGTGTAGGCTACTTATTAGAGCTGGCTAAACATTCATCATATTGTTTTTCCACCGCTTTTTGTCCTTCTAGCCAGTGAGTGTGCTAGAATGAATGATTTCCAGGATCTGTATGGCGTGGTTATCTGGTTTTTGTTTGGTTTGGTTTTTGTTTTCCAGTCTCAACTTTTCAAAACTTCCCCAACTGTGGAAAATAAAGTCACAGTCTTCTATTTTCATTGTACAAATTTCTAACCATACAAAAACAAATATTTGGTAACCACATGGAGGATATTTTAAATGGTTATCTTTTAAAGTTGATTGGACAGCGGACTTCTACTTCTACAGTTAAAATTCATTGGGTATCTCACTGAGGGTGTTTGAATGGGTTGATAGCTACTTAACTTCAGTTAAAACTATTTGGATGAGAGTTGTACAGTGAATAGCCTTTAGAACTCTGACACTTTCCACATACTGAGCAGATGTAGCACTGATAAGAGGCAGAGTTTAGTAAACTATTTTTTTTTCTTTTTTTGACAAGAGGGTACAGTTCTTCACTTGATCTATGTTAATAACTTCCTATTAGTTTCACCTCTACATCAAGAAGAGAATAAAAGATAGGTTAGTTTTCTTTTCTAAAACTAGCACAGTCAACTTAGGTCATTTGTACACTACAGCGTTGAGTCAACTTCCATTGACTGTCATAAACCACTGTAATTACATTGCTTGTGCAGGTTCACACAATGCTCCTTGTGTCAATGGAGCGTGTCCTCAGTTGGTGCTCTAGCACCAACAGAGAGAGCAGTGCACTCTGGGTCGCTATCCCACTGTGCAAATCACCACCGTCTCCTTCTAGGAATTCTGGGATTGCAGTACATTACGGGGGTGGGCTCACTGTCCCATGATGCAGTTTTCTCCATCCTATAATTCCAAGGGCCTTCGACTACGTTTCATGCCATTTTTTAAACTGTCCTTGTAAACTTTTCACCCACCATCTCTGCCTGAAAGCATGGATCCTACACTGCTCACCAGTCTTGTGATAAACATTACGAACACAATGCGGCTGATTCTTCAGTATGTCATGACCTAAGAAACTGAACTGGAATCCATGGTGCCTGTCCCGCTGTGTTCTGTGGAAAGAAACAATTCAAGATTGATGTTGGCATTCACGGAACAGCTGCACATGGTGAAGCGTTGCTGCTGGGCTCTGGAAACAAGTACCAAGTGGTGGATTCGGATTGTGAAGATGTGAAATTGACCAATTTTAAAGCTGTCTGGCTGTGAAATTGATAAAAATAGACGTGAATTTGTTATGGCCTTATCCATAAGCTTTATCATTGCTCCCAACCCTCTATTATCCGCTCCTGCCCCGTCTTCTTTCTGGCTATCCATTTCTGGTTTTTCATTTATTGTCTCTGTTCTCGCTATTTGCCTGATCAGACGATTGCAGCACTTCACAAACATGTCCTTCTTTCTCCTCGTTTGCCTCCGTATCTGACGGAGGCACTCCGCTGGTGTGTAGAAGCTGGCCCTCAAGGGCACATCTGCAGAAGCAAAAGAAACAATACACAGAGTCATTATTGTTTGTGCACTCAGAGTCTTCAATTAAAAGTTACATATATGTCTTTCTCATTTTCCTTTGGCAAGCATGCAGTACAGTCAAACATTAAACATGGGGAGTTCGGACCGCGGGTGGTGGTGCAAGATGGGACAACGGGTCTGGGTAGTTTCAGAAGGGGATCAGTACAAGTGCCTAGGGACAATCTTATGAATACTAAAAAGGAGGAGGAGTACTTGTCACCTTAGAGACTAACAAAACTGAAATCACACTACTGAGGGTAACCGAAGATGCAAGGGTGCATCTCCTGCATGCGTACGGCTTCAGACCAGGTCTGTATGCTTCTTGCCTTTGTGCTGTTTTACTTACTCCAGAAGTAATTGCTGATTGGCACTGCAAAGTTTCCTATAACGGGGAAAGAAACAAAGCAGCTCTGCTAAGGAACCATTGGCAGAGAATTGCAGAGTATCTGCAGGAAAGTTTCCTAGAGATCTCTACGGAGGATTCCTGGGAGATCTCAGTGTGCATTAACCAACTTTTCTGCAGGGCCCCCACTGCGTAGCCACACAAGGGAATTGAAGCAGATGCAAACAGTATCTAGTGTTGTTAATTTCGATCCCTTCTCCCACATGCACCATATAACAAAATAAAGAACATCTCTACATCATATAACCGTGCACTATCAAAAAAACAAAGACTACTTACCAATTCAGGCATGCCACAGCTGGACTGCTGGGACAGGCTACACCCTTCCAGAATCAAAAAGAGGTATTGGCTCACCTTGCCAACAGATGAGCCTGTTGCCTGTCCAACCTCCTCATCCACTATTTTGTCCTTGGGGTTGACTCTGCTGGCCACTGCCTCCATTCCCCCCAAAGTATCCATGGGGCTCCTGGCAATAAAGGATAGGTTGCTGCGAGGATGGCGTGCAGCTTCTTGTAGAAATAGCATGTTTTCAGTGCCGCACCAGAACAACGGTTGGCCTCCCTTGCCCTCTGGTACGCCTGCCTGAGCTCCTTGATTTTAGCACGGCCCTGCTGTTTGTCCCTTTTATGCCCCTTCTTATCCATGCCACGAGCAACCTGCTTGTAGGTGTCAGAGTTCCTACAGCTGGATTGGAGCTGTGATTGCACAGTCTTCCCTCCCCACAGACCCATCAGATTCAACAACTTTGGTATACTCCAGGTGGGAGCGCATCTGCTGCAGAAAGCCATCATGGTCAGCTGGGAAGATGCGATGTGAGCTGTCCATGCTGAGCAAACAGGAAGTGGAATTTCAAGTATTCTCAGAGCTTTAAAGGCGGAGGGGTGTATGCCTGTGCACCTGACTGCAGAGCAGCAGAGTAGAAACTGCTTACCAGAGTGAGCATGATGGGCATTGTGGGACACCTCCTGGAGGCCACTTAGAATGACATAAGCAAGCGCAGTGTCTACAACGTTGTTGCAAAAAGCTTGTCGGGGTGGTTTTATTAAATCGGCATAGCAGGAGAGTTAAATTGGTGGGAGGACCATTGTTGTGTTTACACCTCCACTGCTTTGTCAGTGAAACCTAACTTTTGTCTATAAGACTGTAGTGTAGACAAGGCCTTAGAAATTTCAAACAACTACATAGAAAAGAGATGTTAGCAGTCATTTTACCTGCCATTTGATATCTAAATATTCTATTTTGTAAATTTGCATGTATGGCTCTTTTGTGGCGAAATAAGTCTGTTTGTATAGCATCACTGATATTCCTTTTTCTAATTTTTTTTAAAGATTGCTCGCTGGTAGGTTAGTAATAAAAAGGGTATTCCATTTAATGGCTTTTGTCAACATAATTCCAATGATAAAGAATAAGTGATGGGTGTAAGAACAAAACTTTGTTTTTTTTGTTTGTTTACATTAGCCCAAGTAGAATGATCATGCACTTAGGTAACACACATTCCACATTTGAGACCTTATATAAATATTAGATTTCAATACTGTTTTTTGTGTGACAGCATATTGTGCTTGAATTGTTAAGTGTGGTAATGAATCTTCCTTCTTTTCAGACTATATGCGCTTTGATTTGCAATCGACCAATTATAAAGCCAGAGTACTTTGTGGAATGTATCAGAGCTATTCAATCCAAACAGCAGTTGCCAAAACTGGAAAGGTAAATGGCATGTTTTCAGTACAACAAAGTTGCATTTAACTGGGTTTTTGTTTAATTTAATACTTACATTACTTGTGGGCTAGATAATCATCTTTTCACATTTTTGTTTTTCAGCACCTATTTTCTGAAGTTATACCATTATATTACAGATAAATACTTATTTACTCCTATCATGAGAAGCCCCATAAGCTTGTCCTGTTTAGCTGTAACTGCCATATCTTATTGCATATGCAATAGTCTGTATTATTCAGCACCTCAGGATATTCTGACATCTACTTGTTGTAACATATGCATTTATATGGCACATAACTACCTGATAAAAGAGATAAATTAATGTATAATAGCATTGTTCTAGTTATGTCTTCCAGAGTATAGAGAGGTTTTTACCTTTTTTTATTAAAAGTCCTAATTCCAACTAATATAAAGAAGCTGTGATCAATTCAGTATTTTTTTGTAATTCACCTTCTTGCCCTGTGGAAAGAAGTAAAGTGTAGCACCAAAAAAAGTTTTGATTGTAATAATTTGAGTTGCAGCAGACTGCTTAATTTGAAACATTTTACATTCTGGTAATATTCTTGCCTGGAACCCGGAGGAGTTAAAAATCTTAATATATAAATGTGAGTTCTTGGTGTTCATTAGCTGCTTAGAGATGCTACTAGCTCTACCTAGGCCTCATTTTCAGAGGTTGCCATAGAGATCTCTATGGTAATATAGTCAAAGCAGCATGTATACTCTTTTGGGAATAGATACATGAAAAATCTAATTGTCTTGTTTTAAAATAATTATATAAAGCTTATCTCAATTTGAAAACTTATTCTTTCACCATTTTTTCAATTTGTAAGACTAGGTTCATTTTAAGCTTTGGTCATTAACAGAAATAGCCCAAATATGTTCAGTTGCCTGAAATATCAAATTTTTGTGCTTTTGTCTGAAGTTAAAATAAGATTAATACGCCACTAGATAACAAGGGCTAGGTCATGATCTCATATGGAAGAATCACTTTTTATCTTATGTAACCAGATGATGTGCCTGTGGAGTACCTCATTTTACAAGATCAACAGGGCGCGTACTTGGCTGTATCACATGACTACCCAATGCAAATTACACTTAGTTCATGCCTGTGCATCTGAGATTGTCATTTGGTCATGTATATTTCACGTTGTTAGAAATTTAAGAACATAGTGTCAGACTAGAAAAGACTAATGGTCCATTTTAGTCTGCTCTCGTACCTCTGCCTTCAGCTAATATCAAATGCTTCAGACAAAAAGCATTACGCACTTCATGGCTTATTTACACAGAAGTTATTCTGGAATAAGGTAGGGTATGAATTTGAAGTGCTGTAGTTATTCTAGAACAGTTCCACATATGGATGCTCTTATAAACCTTTTTTCTTTGTTAAGTTTAATCTTAAACGGGCAATAACTCTGAATCATGAAGATGAATAGATCTTGTAATTTTATGCTAGCTAGTGTAACTGTAGGTGCTGTTCTTCTATTACTAATTTTTACCTAATACGTTTGCCTCATTAATAGTCTGTCATTAAACATCATAAGTGGAAGGGGTGTTAGTTACCTTTGATATGCTCTGAAATTAAAGACAATATAAAATAAAGTCAAAACAATACATGGAAGTGGTTAGGATTTATGATATAAGAAAAATAAGGTATGCTGAGTTCTAACATGCTTATTGGAAGAAGATCCTTGAGAAGCCATCTTTCATTTTCTATAGTTAAGCAATCCTGTTTTTCCTGCATATATTCTTTTAAATTTGTGAGTAATGGACTCAAGATTAAATCACTGGGAGGGTAAGGTGGGGGTGGAGGGATTGGGGTTTTTGTTTGGGGTTTTCTTTGGTTGTCTCAGATAAATGGAGACTGTTTTAGATGTTGAAGGGCTGCTGGAAAGCCAGGAAGAGAGGTTTAATTTTTGCCTTAATATGTCTGAAGCTAATCATTAATGTAATGTTTTAAAGAAAAATTGCTGTTAAATCAAACAATTCTCAATGGAGTATAGCATCATTGAAGAAGCATTATAGTAAACTTATGTGAACTTGCAGTTTGTATGTAAGAACTGTGTTTTGAAAATTGCTAAGAATACTTTGTCAGAGTAATACAAGTATTTCTGGACCAGTAAACTTTTCAAAGTATTAGTTCTGGACTGGTGGCCAGAGAAGAATTTATTGCAGTAGTTACTGGCCATCCCTATCTTTTTAAAATTTAATGGCACATCAAGCCCAGTCATTATTCAGAATAATTAGTTCATTTCCTTTTAAGTTACAAAAGATTTAAAAACAAAGATACTTGATACCTGAGAATTTTTCCTTCTCACTCCTACAACTGAATAGCTATGAAAGCTTAAGAGAGCTAAATTATGACCAAGATACTGTAGTACTCTGACCTAGAGCAGAACTTTTCTTCTTTTTAAAAACAGTGGTGACAGATCTGTATGCTACAGACCTTCCAGGAGATCTGGTGATGTTGTCCAAGATCACTAAGTTGCTACATGAGAAGAAATCCATTGATAGTGTAAACTGTGATTAGTGTATCGTAGAATATCAGGGTTGGAAGGGACCTCAGGAGGTCATCTAGTCCAACCCCGTGCTCAAAGCAGGAGCTATCCCCAATTTTTGCCCCAGATCCCTAAATGGCCCCCTCAAGGATTGAGCTCTCAACCATGGGTTTAGCAGGCCAATGCTCAAACCACTGAGCTATCCCTCCCCTGTACATTTGGTATACATTAAAGGTACTCCATTATCTAGCTGTAAGGCTACTGTTAATGTGTGTTGCCACTGCATCTGCTTCTGAAAATCAGGGTGCATAATGACCATTCTAACTACAGATGTGCTAAAAGGTGACAATGTAATTGAACATTAAATGCTTCCTAAAATAGAATTTGACGGATATTTTCTCTTCCTAACATTTTTGTTAACTGTTAAAGCCCCCAGTGGAATTGAACTTCACTAAACATGATTGACACTGAAGTGTATCTATCATTTAGCTTTCAAAGAGATACCTATGCATCAAGCAGATGAGACAGCTCATATAATAAACAGATCTATATTTAAAATAATTACAGTATCTCAGAATGGATGATCCTTAAGATGTAATTTTCAGGGAGCTATTATAAACTTACTTAGCAGCTGCTTGTGTTAAATCTCCAAAAACTCCTTTTAATTTTCACAAATATCATATCTGCTTCCTTCCTACACCTCAAAAAAGATGGAGGAGGGGGATTTGGCTGTATATATTAATTAATGTTCTTAGGCAGTGCCAAAGGCCCTGTGGGAGAAACACTTTTCCACTGATCGTTAGGCTAGGAAAAATCATAATGTTCAGAAGCTGGAGTCTATCAGAAAGCCAGCATGAGTGAAATTACATCAGGTACTCCTGAGGAAATTCTGCTCCAAAAAATTAAAAAATTCTGTAATTTTTTAAAATTTTAAAATTCTTCAAAATTCTGCAAATTTTGTCAGCAAATATGGAGGCTCCTGCATGGCAGTGGGGAGCACCCTGCAGTCATTCCCCCCACCCCCTAATGACACGGGTTTGGTGTTGAGGCTACACTTTACCCTGACACAGTGCAAGGGCCGGGTGTACCTCAGAAACACCCCGGGGCCCTGCCCCTCTATACCAGGTGTGGGCAGGCAGGTTCAGCCTGGCAGGATCCAAAGGTGGAGGAGCTTAGTGTGGAGGGACCCAGGTGGGAGTGAGAGGGTTCTGTGTGGTGCAGTCTGGGTGTGGGTGGCTCAGTTGGGGGTCTGGGTGTGGGGGGGAATCTGTGGGGGTCCAGGTGTAGCTGGTTGGGGCTCAGCAGGGGAGGTCCGGGGAGAAATCAGTGGGGCTGGGGGAGTGGGGCATGCTGGACTGGGGGGTCCAGGTGCAGCTGGTTTAGGCTCTGTGGCGTGGGTTCTGGGTGCAGGGTTGGTGTGGTCCAGATGCAGTGGGATGGGACTCGTTGGGGTGGGGGGTTGAGTGTGGGGAGCTCAGCGAGGAGTGGTCTGAATATAGGGGTAGGGTGTGATGGGTTCCCCTGTGGTGCCACCTGGAACTGGGGTACCACTGAGCCCTCTGCCCCACCAGCCTGGGCTCCCTCTCACACTGTGCTGCTGTGACAAGTTGAAAAGCCCTCCAAGCTTGCACTTTCACCAGCATTCACAGAGGTAGGGACACACCCAGCTGCAGTCACATGCAGGCTCTCTAACCACCAGCCTCCCAGCCGAGGACCCCAGAGCAGTACTGGCCTTCCCTGGTCATATCTGGCGAGTATATTAATTTAACACCCGATCTGCCTCTCCCTCAATGTGAAGAGGACCGTGCACACTTGTGGTAACCAAGCTGAGGTTTTCCCCAGACACCTTAGTCAAACACACTCTGGTTTGGATTAAAATATAAAATGAGTTTATTAACTACAAAGGATAGATTTTTTTAAGTGATTATAAGTGATAGCAAACAGATCAAAGCAGATTACCGAGTAAATAAACAAAACCTCAAACTGAGCTTAACACACTGGATAAAGTAGGATATGAATTAGCAAATTTTCACCTTGAGCGATAAACAGGATGTCAGATTCTTAAGGCACAAGCTGCCTTGGCTTTGCAGCTTGGGTTTCACAGGTTGTCATACACAGGCTAGAAATCCCTTTAGCCTGGGACCATCACTTCCCTCTCAGGTGTTTCCAGGTGTGGTGTTGCAGGGAGAGTGAAGTATCATCATGATGTCATTTCCCCCTTTTATATCTTCTTCCCACTTGCTGGAAAGCTCTTTTGCTGTGACCTGGGTCAAACAGTTCCCATTGTGTAGTACTATCTATGTGAGGTTTCTGTTCTTCACAGTTCCTGGGGTAATCCTTGTGCTTGTGTGCATTTCCTCAATAAGCCATTCACATTGTTTGGCCTTTTTACTGTTGTACCTGAAAGGCTACTTGTGAGTGTTTTCAACCTCACAACATGTTTCAGTAACACATACATAGCCAAACTTCATAACTTCACGTATGATAACACATACAATCCAATGAGATATTACTGTCTAGCAGATCAAGACTTTTAGAATGATACCTCACAAGGCATACTTTGTACAAAATATATCCTAATTACATGACATTGGTGAGTATTGGGGTGCCAGGGTGTCACGTGGGGGTCCAGATGCAGGGAGTCGGTGGGGGAGCAGCTCCCATACAGTGACCCCTCCCCGTGTGGCTGAGGAACAATGGGGGCAGGAAGTATGGGGGGGGGTGTGCAGAGCTTTCTGCATCCAGCGAAGGTTTCTGGGAGTGGATCTGACCTGACCTTGGCTGCTCCATTCAGGGGAAGAGTAAATCCCATTTTCCCCAGCCCAGCTGGAACTATTTGCTGAGTCCGGTAGTAGGTAGGAGCCACCAGCCGGGGCATCGCACCCCCCCCTCCCCCCAGCAGTGATTTACCTCTTGCCAGCTGCTCTGGGTGCCCAAAACAACACCCCTGTGGTGCTGGGGAGGGGCGTGTGACCGTTCTTGCAGCTTCCCTTTGCTTCCCTGTCAGATAGTTATTTTTCTGTGAGGAAGCAAAGAAATCTGCAGGGAACATGGATTCTGCATGCATGCAGTGGTGCAGAATTCCCCCAGGAGTAATTTAGGCTAAAAGGGAAGGGGAAAAAACCAGAACTGACTTGTAATTAAAAATCCCAGTTCATTAGTCAACTCGTGTCTTACCTGAAGATGAAAATTTGCCACTTACCTCACTTTCTTTGTAAATTCCAGCCAATGGCAGGAAAACAGGAAAGTACCCCCACGAAGTCCATTACTCTACTAAATTCTGTTTCTGTTCAGTTAGTTGTGTTCTGTGCTACACTTGGCAATTTGTTCTGCAAACCTACTACTCCTGATCTATATAAATTCTAAACTCTCTCTTCTAATACAGGGCTTTCAAGAAGTGACATTTGAGTAGAATATAAACCCAAATCTACTTCACTATGCTGTGCACATGCATGTGTGGAATAACTGCTATTGATTGATCTGTGCTTTGTTCTGTCATTCTCTGATATGAGGCCCTGATGCTGCAAATACCTACGTTTTGGTGCTTAAACTGTAAGCATGTGAGTAGTCCTACTGAAGACAATGGGACCGCTTGTGCTTAAAGTTGAGCACAAGCTAAAATGTTTCCAGGATTAGGACCTAAATTGTAGATTTTTGGGGGCAGTAGTCATGTGTCTATCTGTACTAGCATTCCACTAGACTCTGTAAAATAAATATGCTGAATCCAGTTTATCCATTGGGCCACTGAAAAACTGTTTTTCTGCTCTACATGTTAATGTGAGAAGCATCTTTTATCACCGGCCAGAACAGGGGAAACGGGTAGTTCTTCAAGATGTGCCCCTGTGGGTGCTCCGCGTTAGGTGAATCTGCACCCCTACGCTTGTAATCTAAGATTTTCAGTAGCAGTGTCTGGTTGCATCACACATGTACTGTCTCCATCTCGTGCCAACTCTGGTGGTTACATGGTGGTTACATAGTGTTTTGCGTACCCCCGCCCCAGTTCCTTCTCTACCACCCTTGGCTTGAAATGGAGCATTTGGCAGCGCCTTTGAGATTTATCTTTAGCCTATCTTAACTTTTGAATACTAGTTAGTTAATTAGTAGTTAGTTTACTACCCTAAATCTTCCCTGTTTGTTCTTAAAATTTCTTGTAACTTAGGAATTTAGTATAGTATAGTTACCCTCCCTCATGGGAGAAACGCTATTCTAACGGAACCCCCCCACCCTCAGGCATCGGTTCCCAAAGGCAGCATCTGACAGTTTCCCTGCCACCCTCTCAGAGGAAGGAACACTTTGCCAAAAAGGTAACAAAGAAATGGACTTCGACCTCCCCTCCTCAGGAATCAGACAAAAAGAGATGTTCCCCGACCTTTCAGACCCCATCGTTGCTGACCACACCAAGACCATCCACCTCTGAGATAGCGGGACCACCTGGTACCATGTGAGCCAAAGACCCTAAGCAGGCTGGCTTGGAAAAAGGCACTAAAGGGAAACCTACCATCCCTGTCTCAGTACTGCTGGAGCCACTCTCAGATGTGGCACTGAGCAGCTCCACAGTGCTTCAGTCTGTGGTGCCACCTTCTGCCTCCACTGCACATAAAGCACAACCCTCAGCACCAACAACCACGATAAAGACATCGGTACTGCCGACAATACCCTCCTCAGTACCGCTGCAGTTTCTCCACCATAAAGATCTTTTGGCATCCTTGGCACCAGAATCTCCTCTCTTCGGTACCGACCTTACTCCAGCACGCTCGGTACCATGCCAACTTACTGCATTACCCAGATCAGCTCCTCCTTTATCCAGTGAGGAAGATGATGAAGGGAAAAAGTACTCCTCCCATCATTCCTCGCCTATCCACACAGCTACCAAACTGGGTCCACCAGAACATCATGAATACCACCCCAGACTGAAACTCAAGGATGGTACAGACACCCAGGGATGCCACCACTAATGCCATTCCCACACCACAGTGGCCTCATTGGGACCCATGGGCAGCATACCAACAACACTATATGAAGCCTCCCAGTTCATACAGATTGAGGGTGAGACATTCCCCATCACCCTCTGTACCTGGACCCGCTGAACCTTCAGAAGAGGCAGTTGAAGAACTGGAGGAGAGTTTGGACCAAGACTTCACCCCAGCAACCAATTTTTCATCCTCCTCTCCAGATGATGTCATTATGCCTCCACCACCCACAATGGGGGACAACTTGAAACAGTTCCAGGAACTGTTTAAGAGGATTGAGGTATCATTAGAGATTCTGTTGGAGGAAGTTGTGGACATCCTCCAGACTTCAACTTCTTCCAAGATTTCCCTACCAATAAACAAGGCTCTCATGGACCCAGCCAAGACAGGGGCAACAATTCCACCAACCTATAAAAGGGCGGATAAAACATATTGCGTTCCTTCCAAGGGAATGGAATTTTGTTCTCACATTCCACACCAAACACTCTGGTGGTAGTGGTGTGAATGAAAGGGGCAGACAACATCACTTGAGAACCATCCCATATCATAGGGACTGTAAGCAGTTAAACTTCTTTGGATGTAAAGCCTGCTCGTCAGCAACCCTACAGTTTAGGATTGCCAATTATGAGGCATTGGTGGCCAAACAAAACTACACAAATTATTCAAAAATGTCTGAAATTTATTCATTTGCTACTTGAGGACAACAAAGAGCAATTCAAAGCAACCATCTCGGAAGGCCACCTTCTTGCTCGAACAGCCTTACAAGCCGCACTGGACTCAGAAGACACGGCAGCACATTCCATCACAATGACCATAGTCATGTGATGAGCTTCCTGGCACCACCTCTCTGGGTTCCCCAAAGAGATACAGTATACCACCGAGGATCTTTTATTGGAGGGCTCAAAGCTGTTCTCAGCCAAGACAGATGACTCGTTCCACAAATTAAAGGACTCCAGGGCAACCTTCAGATCCTTGGGCATTTACACACCTACTCAAAAGAAAAAACGGGAAGTATTACTTAGTGCAAAGAGCAAGATTCGTGCCCTACACCCAACTTTAGAGGCAATATGACCTGCAAAGGTGGAGGCAGAGACCTATTAGATGGAGACTACTCCCTTCTCAGCCTTCGACATCCCAACAACCTCCCTCCTAAACAACAGTTTTGAGGGTTTGGTCGAGGACCTCCCATATCTTCTGTCGCTGGAACCATCTGACACCATTCACCCATTCAGAGACCATCTGACTCTATTCCACCCAGTGTAGCAAAACATCACGTCAGACAAATGGCTGCTAGAGATTATCAAGACTGGTTATTACATTCAATTTACCTCTATCCCCCATCCACCCTCCTTCCCCATCCCTCTTCAGGGACGCTTCTCACAAACATCTACTACAACAGGAGGTAAACGTCTCATATGCCTGGGGAATGTGGAACCAGTACCAGCACAACACAGAGGGAAGAGTTTCTGTTCCCATTACTTTCTAACCCAGAAAATAACCAGAGGATGGAGGCCCATTCTTAACTTAAGAAGACTCATCAAATTAGTGAAGACCCAGCGATTCAGGATGGTCATGCTAGCAGTGATAATTCCAGCACTAGAAACAGGACTAGTTCTCAGCTCTCGACCTCCAGGATGCACATTTCCACATAACGATGCATCCCTCACATAGGAAGTTTTGGTAGATTTGTTCTGGGCAAAGATCACTACCAATACAAAGTACTTCCTTCCGGCTTGTCTATGGCTTCATGGGTACTGAAAGTCCTCACAGTGGTGGCGGCTCACCTCTGCAGACAATGGATCATAATATTCCCCTATTTGGATGACTGCTTTCTCAAAGCCTCGACTCAAGAAGAGAGCCGAGAAGCTACCCAAAGCACAGCAGCTCTCTTTCACACAGCTGGATCTACAGATAAACCAATAAAAATCAACATTCACACCTGTGCAGAGATTGGAATTCATCAGGGCTACCTCCACTCTCTGGAAGCTACAGCCTGTCTGCCCCAGCACAGATTTACCACTAGTCAACCTAATTGCTATAATGCAAGCTATCACACAGACTTTGGCCAGGACCTGCCTCCGACTATGAGGCCATATGTCAGCAAACACATTTGTTGTCAAGCATGCCAGACTACACGTGATGCCTGCCAGGCTGTCTCAGGACAGTATATATTCCACACACAAACACGCGTCTTACAATGCCAAGCAAAGTGAAAAACTGTCTACATTGGTGGACTCAACCACACAATATCTGTACAGGAGTTCCCTTCGCACCCCCTTCGTCCCCCGCACACATCAGTGATACTTATAACAGATGCCTCTCTGCTAAGTTGCGGGGCACACTTGTGCAACCATACGATTAAAGGGCATTGGTCCCCATTGGAAGCAACATTACACATAAATCTACTTGCGCTTCAGGCAGTCTGCAATGCATGCTCATGCTTCCTACCCATGATCAGAGACAAAGCCATAAAGATGCTGATGGATAGCATCGCTTGTATGTTTTCTATAAAGTGCCAAGGAGGGGCACGGTCACACTTCCTATGCACAGAAGTTATGCAATGTATTGGTGCATCTGCCACAACGTCGACATCTCAGCCACCTACCTTCCAGAATGCCAAAACACCATAGCAGATGCACTGAGCAGAACCTTTTCACAAGACCACGAGAGGGAAATGAACACTGCTGAACATATTCAGATGCTGGGGGTTCCCAACTATAGACCTCTTTGCAACAACCCAGAACACGAAGTGCCCATACTTCTGCTCCAGAGCAGGACTGGGACCCGTTCTCTTGGCAATGCCTGTCGCTGCAAATGCAAATACACATCTACTGTATGCTTTTCCTCTGATCCCTCTCCTAGCCAGGATCATACATACAGTAAGGACTGACAACTCCTGAGTCCTCTTGATAGCTCCCACATAGTCCAGATAAATAAATGTAGTTTCCTTACTGCTTAAAGATTGTTTCGTGCCCACCATGCACTCCACTTCATCTCCTGTCTCAGGGTGCAGGCTGGTCTACGACCTGAACCTAGCAAGACTCCACCTGAAGGCATGGCTACCCCATGGTTCCAAGACAGTGAAATGACCTTTTTAGAGGGGTAAGGAACTTTCTTTTAAACAGCAGAAGGTCTACTACATAATATACCTACCTTCACAAATGGAAAAGATTTCATACATTGTGCCAGAATAGCAAACAATGGCAACCACTTTTCCTCTACCAATGGTATTGGATTACATACTGGAACTCAAGAAATCAGCTCTTTCAATGAGCTGGATCAGAGTATACCTTGTGGCAATCACGGCATTCCACCATCAAGTGGACGAGTTCTAATCTTTGCTCACCCTACCACCAAAGGTTTCCTCAACAGTCTCTGCCACCTCTACCCTAAAATGTGCTCCCCCATTCCATCATGGGACCTCAGTCTGGTGCTGTGGTGCATTATGGGGCCCCCTTTTGAATGACTGGTGACAGACTCACTTCTCAATGCCTTCCTTGTCATTATCACATCCACCCGAAGAGTGGGAGAACTGGGACCTTCATGGTACACCCCCCATACACAATATTTTTCACAAATTTACCCTATGACCACACCCCAAGTTTCTACCTAAAATAGTTTAGTCATTCCATTTGAATCAACCCATCCATATCCCATCATTCTTCCCAAAACCTCATGGGAACAAACAAGAAGCAATGCTTCATACCCTGGACGTCCAAAGGACGCTAGCATTTTACATTGAAAGGACAGAGTCTTTTAGAAAGTCACCAAAGTTTTTTCTTTCCATCATGGAACAATCTAAGGGAGACACCATATCCAAAGGCTGTCAAAATGGATCTCCACCTGCATTGGCTTTTGCTATCGCTAACAACAGATACAAACTCTGTGGCAGACCCACACACACTCCACCAGAGCTTTGTCTACATTGATAGCCTTCTTCAACAATGTGCCCATTGTGGACATCTGCAGAGTAGCAACTTGGGCCTCTGCCCATACATTCACACAGCACTATGTCATATAGCTGGACTCGACATCAGACGCTATACTGGGACTTTTATCATCTGCCCAGACTGCAACTCTGAAGCCCCTCCCTTCCAGAGAGGGGCACTGCTCTACAGTCACTTAAAGTGGAGCACCCACATGGACACTCCTCGAAAGAGAGAAGGTTACTCACGCTGTGCAGTAACTGAGGTTCTTTGAGATGGTTGTCCCTGTGGGTGCTCCACTGCCCACCTTTCTCCCCTCTACTTCGGAGTTTTTATGTTAGAAACTGTGATTGAGAAGGGGGGGTTGGTCACACAATTCTATGTAACTCCCGGAGGTGGCACGAGATGGGGACAGCACATGTGTGACCCAACCAGGTGTTGCTACTAAAAATATCTGATTACAAGTGCGAGGGCGCAGATTCACCTAAAGTGGAGCACCGTCGTGGACACCCATCTCAAAGAACCTCAGTTACTGCCCAGGGTGAATAACCTTCTTTTTGTTTTGCTTAATGAAAATGTGTGTGTGTGTGTGTGTGTGTGTGTATGCACATATTGCTGTTTAAAGATGTGTAGCACAGTCAGTGTTAGTACGTGCTTTTCATCTCTTCAAATACATGTACCTTATCCCTGTTTAGAAGGACCACTTGTAGTAGTGAGTAGGTTGTGCAGGAATCCTTGAGATATGGGCTTCTGCTGAGATTGCTGCTGCCTCAAACTACTGATCCAGAATTGAGAGGTTCCATATACGGTTATATATCCTTTGAAAGATCCAGTTCCTCCTTTCCCCATTTTATAAGTAGTTATAACAGTAGTAAAGAATTACAATATATTTTGATGTCCTGCCTTCAAAGATTTCTTTTGAAATAAACAAAGTAGAAATAAATTGCAGTAAAAGCTGCATAAAACATATAAATGTGAATTTTATAACTTTGTTTCCCCCCTCATTGTAGTTTTTATCCTCCAGTTGATGAGCCTGCTATTGACCCTGAAAAATTGGATCTGTCTATGCGTCATGAAAGAAAAATGATCTTCAGAGGCAAAACCTTTCTGTTCCTAAGTGCTAAACAGGTAACTGGTCTCTAGGTTGCAAAGATGTACAAGAAGACAATATTGATCAAAATATTTAAAAGATACTTTGAAACAGAAAATGTATGAAATTAGTTTTGTTTGTAATAATGCTCCAGTTAGAACTGAAATGTAACACCTTGTATGTTGATAGTGTATTTAAACTCCACTCATTCAGAAGGTATGTAATAGGGAGTGAAACTTTTGTGGGGGCCTGCCACAGATGTTCAAGCATCTGTGAAACCTGATCTTGATTTTGAGATGTTGTCCTACCCCATCAACAGAAATTGGACCTCAGCCTTTCAATCTGTGTATTTTACTCACTTTCATTTAAAACATCGAGTCATCTCCCTTACCTACGGAAACTATCCACGAATGTCTGATTCCAACTGGCATGCTCTGAAAGTCCACAGACCTCTGAGATTAGAAAAACAATTGTGCTCGCCAGTTTTATATCAAGTTGATCTGCTGTGGAGTATCCTAAAACTATAGCACCTTTACCCATATGAACTACTGGACAGTCTCTGTTTAAAGAGAGGGATCTCTGCTTGCAGAAGCCTGGATAAAAAGCTGCATTTTGTAACCGTTTTAGTTGAATACATACACAGCTGAAATCTGTACTTGAAGAGTAGGATTAACCTATTCCATTTAGGTTGGTCACTAAAAATGCCTTCTGTTGGGTGTGAAAAACTAATTTTTTGGTTTTGTATCGCAAACCTGGGTGAGTGAGTTTAAAGGCTAATATCTTAATTGCTCCCAGATGTTGCCTACCTGTGCTATTGTAGATATGTGCCTCTTACTTTTTTAAACAAATGAGAAATATAAATGTTCATGGCACTTTACAGACATAAGACCCTACCTTTTACCTCAGGATCTTAGAGTCAGAGACCCTAGTCCTGCAAAGGAATCTGCAAGTGTAAATCATTACCCCATGTGGATTCTCACTGAAATAACTGAATTCTGCACAGGAAAGAAAAGTCTGCATTTGCAGATCTCTTCACAGGATCAGGGCCCAGTTTGAGACAAGGTATAATGAGAGAAATACTGATGAACACATAATGGCAGCTGGCGGGGAGGTGCGCAGGAATCAGAAAACTTGCAATGGTCTCTTTTGATATTGTCTCTACAATGCCAAACATACTTAATAGAGATTTGAATAATCACTTGCACTAGTAGCATAAGCTCGTGTACGTAAGCACATTACTCCTGGGGGAATTCTGTGCCACTGCCCAGGGCAGAATTTTGCAGAAATTAACGTGCACACAGAATTTCCTTTCCCCCGCAAAAATGGGCTGCAGTTTTGCTGGCCGCCATTAGGGGCTGCTGGACCCAGCAGAGCCCAACTCGCACACAGAAGACGCTGCCGGAGGGGAGGGGGAGAAAGTTAGAGGGTTCCTGGCAGCTGTAGTTCCCAGCATGCCCTGAGGGAAGGAGATGGGGTGTGCAGGAAACTCCATGCGAGCCTGGGACCAAGCATCAGGCTGTTTCTCCCTCTGGATCCCTGGCCGGGAGGAGGCCGCTGTCTCGCCTGGGAGGGCCACAGCTGGGCTCGGGGTGTCTGGAGGGGTTTGGGTGTATTGGCTGGAGGAGGCACTGTGGCTGGGCTTGCAGGGGAGGGGTTGTGCGTGTCTGGGATCCCGACTAGGCTCGGGGATGGGGTGGAGGGGCAGAGAAACAGGAATTGTGTTGTCATAGGGGTTTCCTTAACTCTCTAGTCCTGGGGGAATTTTTGTGTGTATCTGTATTGTTACAGTCATACTTGCTGACAGGTATTTTTAAATAAATTACCAAAATAATATAAACTGGTGTGATTATGTAAAGTTATTTTGACAAATACAATTTACAGAATTTTCCAGAATTTTAAAATGTGGGTGGAATTTTAAATTTTTTGGTGCAGAATACCCCCAGGAGTAGCACATGTGCATTTTACTTAAAGCTGGCTGAAACTCAGGATTTCCAATTTGCGAGAAATTGCAAATTTTGAAATTTGGTTTTGTTCTCTCACTAACAGAAGATCCAGAAGAAAATTCATTTTGGGAACACTGTCACATGGTATGTTCCCTGGGGCCTGGCAGCTGCTGACTGAAAGGAACGTTCTTGACAGTTGCAACACCGCTGTTGGGTACTATTCACTGGCAGTGGTAAAACTGACATGAGTGTCTATTTCAGTCAATAGCTGCCAGGTCTCCCAGAGTATGTCTACAAGGGGGATTAAAAGGGGATTAAAAAACTTGCAGCTGACCTGGGTCAGCTGACTTGGGCTTGGGCTCCGGGGCTAAAAAATCGCTGTGTAGATGTTGGCAGTCCAAACCCAGATGTCTGCACATCAATTTTTAGCCCCATGAGCCTGAGTCAGATGACCTGGGCAGCTTCAGCTGTGCCATGGGTCTCTTATCTCTGTGTAGACGTACCCTCAGGGTCTGCAGCTCCAGGGCAGACAGACCATGCCCACTGCCTCGGGACTGGGTACCCCAGTGCTTCAGGGTTCCCAGGCCAGCTGGCTCCCAGGGCTGATGGTTTGTCAAACTGAACCATTTTCTCGAAACAATTTGGGTTTGACGAACAGGCATTTTCCAACAAAATTCTTCATCAGAAAATTTCCAACTGGGTCTAGATTTACTCAAATTAATATAGTTCTGATTCTAGAATAGGTTCTGATATATTCAATATTACTGTTGTTTCAGTAAAAAAGAAAACTAATGGATCTGACTAAATTTAATCTGTTCATTAAATTGCATTTTCTTTCTTGATTTTTAGCATAAGAAACTGAGTCCAGCAATTATTCTTGGAGGGGGAGAAGCAAAAGTGTTGCAAGAAACAAGAAAAGAAACTGCTTTACTGGTAGCTCCTGAAGTCTGTGTCATTGATGCAGAATTAACTAACTCGCAGGTCCCAGTATCTGACTCAGTG
Organism: Lepidochelys olivacea; assembly: GCF_965140295.1. NCBI lineage: Eukaryota > Metazoa > Chordata > Testudines > Cheloniidae > Lepidochelys > Lepidochelys olivacea. Next base: position 47,118,989 of record NC_140412.1, read on the forward strand.
AGAAATTGGATTAATTCCATTGTGACTGTGTTACAAAGGTGAAATATATTCTTTTACTTCAATAGATATTTCAGAATTTTAGTATAGTAATTTGGGTTAATTCTTTGTGTACGGATTAAAGATGGGATTTTTTTTTTTGGAGAGTGTGTTTATTTATATTGCTCAAGAGTCTTACAATAATTTGATGAAATATTGACTAAAACTTTTTGGGGAGGAAAGGATTGTGGTGGTCTTAGAGAATTTTGTGTAAGAACATCCAAATGTACCACAGTTAATTGGACTTTGTTCAGTTAAAATGTCTGTTTACTTTTTCCCTTGACCAACTATTTTCTGTCTACAATATAAAAAGGAAAGTCAAGTCCTTTTTTGGTTCTGCCATTTTAAAAAAAAAAGCTATGAATAAAAGGATTGTGAAAAATAGGAGAGAGAATCTATTGGTTAAAGAAACACAAGTGCATTTCTCAACAGATGAATAGGAACTACTTTCCAAATAAACTCTTACTGAATACAAATAAGATCTCAGGAGCAGAGGCTGTGTCATATGTTTTATAGAGGATAACATTGGTAATAATTATGATAAAAAAAAACTTTAACTGAACCTAATAGATTAATAGTATTTAGGCCCACAGATCACCCACGTAGGAAAGAAAACTAGAGAACCTGTCTTGTTTCACGGGAGGCTGTGTGCATGGAAGAGAGGTGCCTCCATAGAAGTCACATCTTGTCAGAAGCACTTGTCTTTCATATTATTTTTCTACTCTCCTCCTGCCCAGTGAATTAGAGGACACTTTATGGGGAAGCACATTAGTTTGGCGAAGTGTCCAAATCTGAACTGATTGAGGTAAGGAAGGGAAAGGCGCACTGTCAAGATTACTAGGACTAAAAATGGACCTGCAGTGGCAGTGGGACATTGAAGTTCTCACCTACAAGGCTCATACATTAAAATTCTTTCCCTTAAGCCTGCTGTTGGTGCATGAAGCATTTTGTATTGTATGATGGGATTTCTGCCATTTGCCACTCCATCTTTGAACATGTTTTGAGAAGCACATGTTTGGATAAAAGAACAGAGTATTTGGATATAAAAGCTGATGATCTTTGGTACTTAATTTTCTAAAACTGTTTTATTTTTACTAGCAATAATCTCAGAGCCATTCCAGAAGCAGAAATTGGATTAGCAGTTATCTTCATGTCTATGGAAAGATATTGCAACCCTCAAAACCAGCCTGGCATAGGTAATTTTATAAACTTTGTTACTCTGCTGGGGGGAGGGGAAGAAGGAAGGTATTTTATTTTTTGTTAGTAGTATTTATTATTTGTATTACCATAGAACCTAAGAGTCCTAGTCATGGCTGATTATCTTAGTTTAAGCAAAGGAGGCAACATATGTCTTTGTATACAAAAGGGTCAAGTAATAGCTAGTGGCCGTTCTCTTTTCAGGCCTACATATGTTTTTAAAATAAATGTTCTTTTCTTTTTTCCATATAGTATTTTTTGCTTTAATGTTTTTATAATTCTTGCACCGAAGATAATCATATTTATAGATGTAAAGAAAAAAGCAGAGACTGACTTAAAATCAGATATATTGTGCAGTGAATATACAAAAATGTATTAAAAGAATGTTTTGAAATCCACATTTTTAAATGGCACACAGGAACAACATGTATGTAAATCTGCTTATTCCATGCTATCCTGGACCCTTGGAATGAGAACAGTACTGCAAAACAGATGAAGGATGAACAGCAGAAAGTAAAAATAATAAAAATAATAAGAAATGAATGGATTTATAATGCAGTTCCTTATTTGCACTTAAAGGCATTAATCTTTTAAAAAATCTAAAATAAAAATTCAGAACAGTAATAGTTTAGTTGGCCTGAAAATATAATAGGGAAAGGTCTAGACTTCACAGGTTTGGTTTTTGGTGTTTTGTTTCCAAGTATTAGCATAAGAACAGCCATGCTGGGTCAGATCAATGGTCCATCTAGCCCAGTATCCTGTCTCTGACAGTCGCCAGTGTCACATGCTTTTGGCGATTGGAGGTTTAGGAACACCCAGAGCATGAGGTTTCATCCCTAACCATCTTAGCTAATAGCCATTGAGGGACCTATCCTTCATGAATTTACCTGATTATTTTTAAACCAATTTATACTCTCGTATATTACATTGTATTCACCAATGCAATAAGAGTCTAAGTCTGTGTGAACAGATCTTAAGTTTTTCCTGTTTTCCAAACGTGTTTGTTTTTTTGGGAGGGGTGGGGGGCAGGGCATCAAGTCTGGGACATGGTTTAAGGGATTAAAATAGTATGTGCTTTGTATCATGTTAATAACCTAAGCTGTATTTACAGGTTTAAATTACATGCTTTTCTATGTAATTTTTAAATTAAGCAATAAGTCCTAAAATGATGAGTATTTCTGGTTCATTGGTGTATATTTTGAGTGCATTCAGGCAACGAGACTGAAGGGTGAGGGTGAAATCCTGTCCCCACTGAAATCAGTGTGATTTTTGTCATTTGCTTCAGTGGGGCCAAGGATTTCATCCCATGTGCCTTGCACCAGATAGTGCATCAGTAACCCCTGCTGATGAGGCTTGTTGATTCTTACATGTGTTGAAAAATGCACAAAAGTCAGTTTAAAGAAATAAGCTAGTTTTGGAAAAAACAAACAAACCAATATTCCTTGACGATGAAACAGGAAGTTCATGAGGGAAAGCGGGGTACACAGAACTGGCACAGCCCAATAGGATTTGTTGGTTGATTGTAATGTTTCTTTAAAAACAACAACCACCTGTCTCTGGACATATGTGCATAAATTATATTACAAACCATACAAAATAAGTTGACTAGTATTAAAAAAACCTAATGAGACTTGTCCCATAGTCAATTATGTAAGTAGAGAGAGACAGTCTTCATCCCATCAGGCAAATGCTTGAATAAATGGACTTTGTTCCAGGCCATGAAGGTCATCACACTCACAATCTAATGGAGGAAGCAATTCCAGAATTCAAATGTCACTAAAAGCTATCTTACCCAAACATTCAGTACCATGCACTGTAAGTAAGCATGAGTCAACTTGTTTTTCACAGCAGTGCAAAGCAAAACAAAGTGTAGCCACTCACTAAAGAGACCTGTGCTCAGTGTGCAATGGCAGCAAATCACCACTCTCTCTTCCACCTCCCTACCTCACCCCACCCCACACACACACACAAAAAGAGGAGGATATAGAAGAAAAAATACTGAAAATATAATACCATTATATAAAATTGAAGATATACTCCCACCTTGAGTACTGTGTTTAATTCTGGTTATCTCATCAGAAAAAAGGTACAGCAGAAATGTGGGCAACAAAAATGATTTAGAGACTTGGAAGACTGCATATGTGAAAAGATTATAAAGATTAGTACTGATTCATTCACTGAAGAGGTGATTAAGTGAGGACACGATAGAGTGAAGTAACAAATGAGATTCACTATGTAAACTGCGTGCTCCTTATTACTGTCTCATGTGAAACAATAAAGGGACATCTGATCAAAACGAGAAGCAAAAAATTTAAAACTAAATAAAGGCAAACAATTAGTAGGATTCAAAAAAGGATTTAATATTTATATGGATAAGGTAAACATCCACATTTATGTTTGCATAAAAATGTTTAAGGGTTATAAACCATCCTGCTTCAAGGTGTAAGTCAATCAATGATTGACGGGGGTTAGGAATAAATTTCTCCTTTAGCCGGTGTATTCTGTCATAGGATCCCTTCTTGCACTTTAGATGCAAGTTAAATAGTAGTAATCCTGAGTTCCATAAATACCCTGAAAAAATAACTACCATATAATCAGTTTAGATTTCTTGTTTTTTGAATGTTGTGTTTTATGATATGCACTGCTGGGTCTTGTGCTGCACCAATGACAGTTTAATATTAAAGTATTTATTATATTGATGAGAATACTGTGGACCAGAATCCTACAGTCCATCATTACTCAAACAAAACTTTCATTGACTTTAATTTCAGTGGGATTTTTGACCAAGAAAGAGTCCTAGGATTTTGTTCTTGAAGTTCATTGAATCATAGAAGATTAGGGTTGGAAGAGACCTCAGAATGTCACCTAGTCCAACTCCCTGCTCAAAGCAGGACCAACCCCAACTAAATCATTCCAGCCACGGCTTTGTCAGCCAGGCCTTAAAAACCTCTAAGGATGAGATTCCACCACCTCTCTAGGTAACCCATTCCAGGGCTTCACCACCCTCCTAGTGAACTAGTTTTTCCTAATATCCAACCTAGACCTCCTGCATTGCAACTTGAGACCATTGCTTCTTGTTTTGTCATCTGCCACCACTGAGAACAACCTAACTCCATCCTCTTTGGAACCCGTTTTCAGGTAGTTGAAGGCTGCTATCAAATCCCCCCTCATTCTTCTCTTCTGCAGACTAAATAATCCCAGTTCCTTCAGCGTCTCCTCGTAAGTCATGTGCCCCAACCCCCTAATCATTTTCATTTCCCTCCGCTGGACTCTCTCTAATTTTTCCACATCCTTTCTGTATTGGGGTGCCCAAAACTGGATGCAATACTCCAGATGTGGCCTCACCAGTGCTGAATAGAGGGGAATAATCACTTCCCTCCATCTGCTGGCAATGCTCCTACTAATGCAGCCCAATATGCCATTAACCTTCTTGGCAACTAAGGCACACTGTTGACTCATATCCAGCTTCTCGTTCACTGTAATCCCCAGGTCCTTTTCTGCAGAACTGCTGCTTAGCCAGTCGGTCCTCAGCCTGTAGTGCTTGGGATTCTTCCCTCCTGAGTGCAGACTCTGCACTTGTCCTTGTTGAACTTCATCAGATTTCTTTTGGCCCAATCAGTCTAGGTCACTCTGGACCCTATCCCTACCCTCCAGTGTATCTACTTCTCCCCACCAGTTTAGTGTAATCCACGATCTTGCTGAGGGTGCAATTCATCCCATCATCCAGATCATTAATGAAGAGGTTAAACAAAACCGGCCCCAGGACTGACCCCTGGGAAACTCCGCTTGATACTGGCTGCCAAGTAGACATTGAGCCGTTGATCACTACCCGTTGAGCCCGATGAGCTAGCCAGCTTTCCATCTACCTTATAGTCCATTCATCCAATCCATACGTTTTTTAACTTTCTGGCAAGAAAACTGTTGGAGATTGCATCAAAAGCTTTGCTAAAGTCAAGATCTATCACATCCACCGCTTTCCCCATATCCACAGAGTCCGTTATCTCGTCATATCAGGTATGACTTGCCGTTGGTGAATCCATGTTGACTGTTCCTGATCATCTTCATCTCCTCTAAGTGCTTCAAAATTGATTCCTTGAGGATTCCTCCATGATTTTTCCAGGGCCTGAGGTGAGGTGAGGCTGACCAATCTGTAGTTCCCCGGATTCTCCATCTTCCTTTTTTAAAAGATGGGCCATATATTCACCTTTTTCCAGTCGTCCAGGACCTGCCCCGATTGCCATGAGTTTTCAAAGATAATGGCCAATGCCTTTGCAATCCCATCAGTCGACTCCCTCAGCACCCTCAGATACATTAGATCTAGACCCATGGACTTGTGCATGTCCAGCTTTTCTAAATAGTTCTTAACCTGTTCTTTCACCACTGAGGGCTGCTCACCTCCTCCCCATACTGTGCTGCCCAGTGCAGCAGTCTGGGAGCTGACCTTGTCTGTGAAGACTGAGGCAAAAAAAGCATTGAGTACTTGAGCTTTTTCCACATCATCTGTCACTAGGTTGCCTCCCCCATTCAGTAAGGGTCCCACACTTTCCCTGACCACCTTCTTGTTGCTAACATATCTGTAGAAACCCTTCTTGTTACCCTTCACATCCCTGGCTAGCTGCAACTCCAATTGTGCTTTGGCCTTCCTGATTACACCCTGCATGCTCGAGCAGTATTTTTATACTCCTCCCTAGTCATCTGTCCAAGTTTCCACTTCTTGTAAGCTTCCTTTTTATGTTTAAGCTCACTGAAGATTTCTCTGTTAAGCCAAGCTGGTTGCCTGCCATATTTGCTATTCTTTCCGCAATTCAGGATGGTTTGTTCCTGCACCCTCAATAAGGCTTCTGTAAAATACAGCCAGCTCTCCTGGACTCCTTTTCCCCCTCATATTAGCCTCCTGGGACATCCTGCCCATCAGTTACCTGCGGGAGTCAAAGTCTGCTTTTTTGAAGTCCAGGGTCTGTATTCTGCTGCTCTCCTTTCTTCCTTTTGTCAGGATCCTGAACTCGACCATCTCATGGTCACTGTTGCCCAGGTTGCCACCCAATTCTACTTCCCCTACCAACTCTTCCCTGTTTGTGAGCAGCAGGTCAAGAGGAGCACAGCCCCTAATTGGTTCCTCCAGCACTTGCACCAGGAAGTTGTCCCCAACAGTCTCCCAAAACTTCCTGGATTGTCTGTGCACTGCTGTATTGCTCTCCCAGCAGATGTAAGGGTGATTGAAGTCCCCCATGAGAACTAGGACCTGTGATCTGGAAACTTCTGTTAGTTGTCCGAAGAAAGCCTCGTCTGCCTCATCCTCCTGGTCTGATGGTCTATTGCAGATGCCCACCATGACATCACCCTTGTTGCTCTCTCCTCTAAACTTAATCCAAAGACTCTCAACAGGCTTTTCTGCAGTTTCATACTGGAGCTCTGAGCAATCGTACTGCTCTCTTACATACAGTACAACTCCTCCACCTTTTCTCCCCTGCCTGTCCTTCCTGAACAGTTTATACCCATCCATGACAGTGCTCCAGTAATGCGAGTTACCCCACCAAGTCTCTGTTATTCAACCACATCATAGTTCCTTGACTGTGCCAGGACGTCCGTTCTTCCTGCTTGTTTCCCAGGCTTCTTGCGTTCATGTAGAGGCACCTAAGATAGCTAGCCGATTGTTCTATTTTCTCAATGTGAATCAGGAGGCCTCCCCTGTTGCACCCTCCTCCTTGTGTTTCCTCCCAGTATCCCACTTCCCCACTTACCTCTGGGCTTAGGTCACCATCCCCTGGTGAGCCTAGTTTAAAGCCCTCCTCACTAGGTTAGCAAGTCTGCCTGCGAAGATGCTCTTCCCTCTCTTCGTTAGGTGGATCCCATCTCTTCCTAGCAATCCTTCTTTCTGGAACAACATTCCATGGGTTGGAGAATCCAGAGCCCTCTTTCCAACACCACCTGCGTAACCATGCATTTACTTCCACAATTCGATGGTCCCTACCTGTGCCTTTTCCTTCAATAGGAAGGATGGATGAGAACATGACTTGTGCTTGAAATTCATTTATTCTTCTTCCCAGAGCCACGTAGTCTGAACCACTGAAGGTCATCCTTGGTAGTATCATTGGTGCCCACGTGGAGAAGTAGGAAGGGGTAATGGTGCGAGGCTTGATCAGTCTCCTCAGACGCTCGGTCACATCCTGAATTCTAGCTCCAGGCAAGCAGCACGCTGCCTGGAGTTGTATGTTAACTATTGAATCTCTGTGAATTTATAATTAAAATCAGTTAACAGTAATAGTACTGTAATAATGGCTTATACATACACAGAGCCACAGGAAGACTAACTTTTTAATTGTTCCGTATGTTCAACTTGCAGCTAAACAGCTGGTTAGTCCAGGATCAGCTATTCCGCATCCAACCCTTTCTCAGAGTTCGACTGTAGATGAGACCATAATGCCTGTTACTACAAGTGATAACACAGCATATGTAGCTGACACAGAACCAGAAGAACTGATGGACACATGGTAAAGTACACATTGAAATAGTTTCCTAAGTTGATGTCTATAAATAAGGCTATTACCATGTCAGAGGAAATTTGAGCCAGTTATAGACTTGCCATAGTCAGTGGGGCTCAACATTTGATGTGGCACTCCCTAACTTGCAATAGTAAACTGTGATCACTATCCCGGTGGTCCATCTTCTGCCTTGAAGTGATAGGGTATAGCAAGAAAGCCAGCTGGGGCATCAGGTCTGACAGTAGAAGATGCAATTGGTGATGCAGCAGATCTGATTGGCTCTTTTAACCATGTTCAGAATTATAAAGCAATTTCATAATTATCTAGATATTTTAGTCATATTAATAGCAGGTATTAATATTAATTTATATAGCTTCCATAAGTGTTCATTGTATACCACAGGTACAGCTGTATTACTGTGGTGCTCTGTAATGTGTATGCTGTTTCTGCAATGACTGCCTGTATGTTTACTGAGTATTTTTTCTCCCTTTTGTGTAGTATGGAGATAAGCGGAGAGAAGAGAGAGAAAACTCCCAAAATGGATCGCAGAGACAAAATGTATTCACAGAATATAACCACTGTGAAGGAGACTCCCAGCACTAGTGGCAATGTAAATACAGGGACAGTATTACCCAAGATGCATAAAACACCTGGGGTTGACCAAAAAAGTCAACCCCTCTCACCCTCTAAAATTTTAGGAGTTAATAGAAATAGAGAGAGAGCTTCACAGCAAGAGTCTAACTCCATTAAAAATTATTTCCAGGCAGCTCCAAAGAAAAGGTATGTTCACGGAAATTCTTTTTTTCTGGGTATCTTTCATATTGTCAGATGGTGCTATTTTTGTTTTAGAAAGTAATTTGTTTTAGTTCAAGGGGCATACATTTTATTCCCAATGTAGATTTTACTACCTCCCTAAGAAATTGAATTCCTCTGTTCATTTTTTTTTTATTTTAAACTGGCCATTTCTAGGTATCTGTTTCTCCAAACAGAAAAGTGTATGCTAAGGTTGCTCAGATTCAAATCCCAACACAATAATGAAAAATGCAGAAAATCATAAGTTGAGGCATATAAATAAAGATTGCCTTAACTCCCACTTATATTATGCAACGCTCATACAGCTGGTTCATCTCTGTAACAAACTCCCACGGACACCCAACATATAGCCAACCACAGTGCACACAACCAAGTACTCTAATCACTTAAGCAACATTACAAAATCAAAATGAAGAAAATCATCACTTGTGGATTTTTGGATTCATATTCAGTCATTGTGCATTGTTCACTTACTGAGTTTATCATGTTGAAAAATTCTTTGTTTCTTTCTGGCTAAGGGAAAGGATTGAAGAGGGAGAAACATCTGTACCTAAACTGGCAAAGATGGAGGAAAAGTCATCTCATCTTTCCAGTCAAACCCAACCCACAACTTCCTTGATGTGGAAAAGTAAAGTGGAACACACTCAAAAGGAACAATATACCTTGGACCTGAAAACAAACCTTTCACATGTAGACACAAGCCTAAAGCTTGCAATAGAAAGTAGCAAATCAGAGAAAGATAAAACTGTTACTAAAAATGTTTCCAGTGAAAAGCCTGCATCAAAGAAAAGAAAAGAATTAGGTGGTTTAGCTGAGGATGCAGCTACACTAGAGCTTGTGTTTGGGAGCAAAGAGCTGGATTGGGAAGCTGAAGTGGGGGATCATGATGAGGAGCATGGAGCCAATATGCAGAAAAAAAGACGTTTGGAAACCAAGGGGAAAAGGATTGAAGAAGAAAATGTAATTCAAGAAGAAGCCAGTAGGATTTTGGTAAGTAACGTTCTTTATTAATCATTTGTTATGGACCTGATTCTGCAAGTTGAAGTGTCATTGGAGGAGCCTGTGCAGCAGCATCTTGCAAGATTAGACTGTTAGCACAGAGACAAATACAGCTTAAGAACAGATACCAGCTTTGAGCAATTTTAATGCATTGTATTAGCTCTTATGCCATTATAAACGAGCAGTAGGTGTAGATTGGGGATTTTATGTAAATGTTGTGATGGATGAGTTAAAATATAGACTTCCTGGCTCTCCAGAAGTCACTATCCTGTATCAGAGTAACAACCATGTTAGTCTGTATTCGCAAAAAGAAAAGGAGTACTTGTGGCACCTTAGAGACTAACCAATTTATTTGAGCGTAAGCTTTCGTGAGCTTCCGATGAAGTGAGCTGTAGCTCACGAAAGCTTATGCTCAAATAAATTGGTTAGTCTCTAAGGTGCCACAAGTACTCCTTTTCTTTTCACTATCCTGTAGTGTTTTTAGAGTTTATTTCCCCAGATGAAGGCACTTTATAACTTTAAACTGGCATCAGTTATTTACGCTTCATGCTTGCTTTCTGAAGCTGTCAATTTGCTCTTGTTAAAGAAATATAGCCTTTATAAGCAGAACAGCCAAATCTTTTCCTGTCCTGAAGAGAAGGTTTTTTAGTACAGTGTGCAGTTATTGTTGTTAACTGTTATGCTCCTGAATTCCCAGGAGAAACTGTGTCAAGCTCCTTTCCAGCTGCAGAATTTCTGTACCTGTGTGTTGGGCGTCAGCAAGATGATATATTGTCAGATCATTATGTGTTCTTAGCGTTCTCGCCTAATATCTCTCAAATAGCTAAGCCTCATATGTGAAACTGAGACACTAGGCTGCATAGACAGAAGTCTGGTCTGATATGGGGTTAATTTCTTAAATATTTTTCTTAAACTATAAGTATATTGCAGCTTAAATATTTTAGCCAACCTTATGGGTTTAGAAAGGTTTATGAACTGTAAGTGATGAAACATTTTGGTTGAATGTAAACGGCTATTGTGACTTCTCTCTTTTTCCCCCTTTGGAAATATTCCTCTGTTTGCCACAGAGATTCTTTCCTAAAATAAAGCACTGTCCCATTTTTTTTCCAAACATGCTCTTCTGTATGCTGACTCCATATATCAGTCTTTGTTGGGCTGCCACAGTAAATCAGCCACACTTTTATTCACAATAGTAAATTAACTAATGTTGCTCGCCAATGAAAACTCCTTTTCTAGAGGTACATTCTGAAGTTTTGAAAGCATGCCACTTGGAAAAGCCAAGAATGTGTCAACTGGTTAGCACCCAGATTAGCATGCTGTGACCGTTAGCTAAACAACAGATATTGGACACACAGGTTATACAACTTTTTTTATCTTCAGATTGCAGAAAGAAACCAAAGTTTAAAATGTTCTTATTTCACATTTATACAGCACCATAAATTTACACAAAACTTGTAGAAATGTAAAACTGTTCTTACTTAGGTGACCAGATAGCAAGTGTGAAAAATCGTGACATTTTTTTTTTCTCCAGGGGGAAGGAGAAGGAAATATAGTTGCATATATAAGACAGCCCCTAATATTGGAAAACTGGTTGCCCTAGTTTTTACCCCAAAGAGTGTATAATCAAAGTTAGACAATGTGAGTGATGACAGCAGGCAAACGGAGGAATAAGGGTTATAACAAATAAGGGCTGACATGATTGATTGTGTGGTTATGAGCTTGAGATTACTGACTCTTTAAAATTTGAGAATGAAGTAAAGTCGTAGAGGAAGACTAGAAGGCACTGGCTGTTTGGTCTAATTAAAAATAAGTTACTTGGAGGAGGACAGGAGAAGATGCTTGGGAGAAGGATATTATTACAAGCATAGGGGACAAGTGTGTGTATTTGGAGGTGTTAAGGGAGCAAGGATTAGGTTTAATTGACATGGTGGTAAAAACACCACAAATTGCTGAAGCTTAATCTACACTGGTGGGAAAATTACCTAGTGTAGACCTGGCCTAAGTGCAGTAAAAATAATAATGGGATTTTTTCTTTGCATCAGATAACTTTCCACATTATACAGTAAAGAATCCCCTCACTTCACCTATATTGTGGAACCGAAAATTACTTGTTTGTTGAAATAAAGGAAGCTGATGACATTCACCTGAAAGAGAGCACTTCTCAAGACTCTTTAGACATAACGCACTTATAGTAACTAAAGAATTTATTATAAGCTTAATTCTTCATGTGGTAGACAAGTTCTTGCCTGATAACTGTGGCCTGGAATCCTTCTTTGTTTGTGTCCCTTTTCAGAGGTCAGATAAATGTTTTTGCACACATTCTGGAATCTGAGGTTGCAAATCTGGACTCTGAGGTCTGATTTGTACTGAGATTCTGGTCATGTGGCTGAGGTAAAAGTGTAGACAAGACTTTAGTTTTCTGGTGTGAAAGAACATATTTGGTATTGAGCCAAAAACGTCAGGGGACTTCTGATAAAAGACAAAATTTTAATCTAATCTGACCACTTGGGCCACTGCAAGTAAACAATTTAGAAAACACTGAGTTGATACTAGCACCTTCCCCACTGGATTTTTTCATAACAAACACCACTTGTGACGTCAACACACCTTTATAGCAGAAAACGAAAAGCCTTAGAGGAAGTTATTAGTTATTGAGCAAAATTGTGATGTGTAGTAGTCTGCTCTCCCTTCTTTAACTACAGGCTTTGAGGAGACTAGCCTTGATCCTAATCAAGATTGCTCCCAAATTGACACTTACATCTAGTTATTTCCTGACCATGAGCTCTGGGATATAATTTAAAATAGAAAACTAATAGTTTCATTCATACCTGAAAACTTACAGTGATTTTCATAATCCTTACTGGTAGGATTTTAGGAATTATGAATTTTTAAGGAAAAACACTTTGTTTTCTTATACTAAAAAAAGTAATCTGAACAAACCAGGGACAGTGGTTTTATGAGAACAACGCATTGTTAAAGTATATGTCCAGGGTATTTTTTTTTAAAACATGTGATCATAATTTACATTTACAATGACTGCTCTTTAAAATTGTTTGGTCAAACAGCAAGAAAACGAACTTGGCACTGTTCCAACTTCAAAGAAGAAAATTGAGATTAAGCAGGAATCATCAGTTTTGGTAAGAAACTAGTCAATGTAAGGAATACCTAGCATTAGTTAATACTGAGAAATGTGAAGGAAATGTACCAGTTTTTTGCTTTTAAAACTAAGTTCATATGTGTGCAGTAGACATAGGAGGGTTTGATGAATGAGGGCTTATTTAAACATAAAAATTGTACCACTTTAACTATATCAGTATATAGTCAAAGATGTACAGGTACACCACCAACTTCTCTTGTGTGGATTCAGTTACATTGGTATAAAAGTGCTTATCCCATATAGATTATTACCATAGGGGAAGGGAGATAAATACACCAGTAGAAGTCATCTTTATATTGGATATATATTATAACTGTGTCCATAATAGGGCTTTCACTGGCATAAAATTATTACAGTAGAATAAATCACACCCTTAACTAAAATATTATTATTAATGTGTTTATTATGGTAATCATATGCCAAGAATAAGCCCTCCTTGTGCTAGGCACTGTACAAATAGTAGTGGAGTTCCTGTCCCAAAGAGTTTGTAATCTGAATAGACCAGACAGACACAGGGTGGGGGAAGGGGTATAACACACAAGCAAAGTAAAAATATGATGGCAGCAAATGTCATATTGGTTCCATAATTTTGAGGGGTTGGAAGATCAGCTAAATGGGGGTCGGGGGGAATGAAGGAAGAAAGGGCACTGAAAGAAAGAGGGGGTAAGGGGGACAGGGCAGGGGAGAAGAAGTTAAGAGAGCAGGTATGGAGTGAAGATGACATGAAGAGATTGAGAGGATTGAAGCAAACAGCCAATCAGCACAGGGCAGAGAAAGTCCAGTCCAAACCATAGAAGGTTCTCTGAATGTCCAAAGGTCCCTGATTTGGCTGCTTCTGCAGCTGTTCCTATGGGCTGGAGTCTCTGGGTACATCTACACAGCAGCTGGAGATTAATTTCAAACTCGGGTAGATGTACACACGATAGCTGTGATCAAGCTAGTTTGCTAAAAATAGCAGTGCAGCCAGCATCACAAACTACGTGCCAGAATACAGTCCCATCTGAGACCCTAAGTACGTATTCAGTTGACTAGTCCAGTGGTGTGAAAACTTTTCCAGTCGCCCACCCCCTTACCATTAGAGGAATCTGTTTGTCCCCGTCTCCTCACAAGGTGAGTGGCCCGCTGAGGTGAGTCTGGGTGGAGGTGGCTCTCTCTCCCCACCTCCCTCCATGGGGGCTGGCCCAGGCCCCACTGCATGGAGCTGGCACAAGCTGCCTGGCATTGCCACTTGCCCCCCGAATGTTCCTCTGGGTGTGCCCCACAGTTTGCCTAGCCCATGATGTTGTCCACACTGCAGTGGTTACGCTGTTATTTTTAGCATGCTAGCTTGATCAAAGCTAGTGCTTGTACATCTACCTGAGCTGGGAACTACATCTCCAGCTGCAGTGTAGACCCAAACCCAAACCTGGTTCCTTCCTGCAGTTTCCCCCCCAAAACCACACGGCAAGGAGAGGAACCACCTGGGTCTGAGTTTCCCCAGAGTGGGGATAACACTTAAGTTTAGACCAGGCCTTACTTTACTAGAAATCTAGTTTTAAATTTTAAGCTTTATCTAGACTGTTCTGAGCTAATATCTGCCTTCCATTTCTAACCCGTCAAGTGTACATTCTCTGATCTCTTAAAATAGGCTCTTAGTTTACTGAACAACTTGAAGTTCTCCTTTCCCCTTTTTCCTCTCACAAGAACACTGACAGACTTCAAGATGTCTCCAGCAATCTGCCCAGCAGACTCTTGTTGACTGAATTTAGATCACTGGTTGTTAGCCATCCAAGGCCAAATAGTCTTGTTGCTGCACAAATCGATTACGAGCAACTGAACAACTTTAAGAAATTCAAAAAGGTGAGTGCATATTTTAAACTACCACAAGATGGCACTGTTTGAAATAGCTATGTAAGTGCTGCCATAATACAAAAGAAATGTTATTAGATGAAAGGCATTCTTAGAGATTCTACTTCCACTTATATTTTATTAACTTGCTGTCACCATTGTGGTGAAGAGCAAAATACTGTGGCTATTTTTGTATTAATTTATCAGACAGATACCAGAGAAGGTTACCTTCCACCCAGAGGCAACCCATGGGGGGGCATGCGGAGTCATGTGCTCCACATATTCGCTCCTTGGCTTGTACTGAGCACCTTCACATGGACTGAGCATGCTCAGTAGCAGTACTGAAGCTGGCTGCCCTCACTTGCGTCCCTGTCCCTCCATCAGCAGGCACAGGCCATCTCTGCTCCCACCACATGATTACCTAGAGACCTGTGTTCTTTCTGGAGGCTTGTGCAGTTCTTACTCAGGCTGATTCATTAAATGATACTGTGATCTTGAACAGTATCATAACGTCAGGTTGTATCTCTTCTTAGGCTTACTGTGTCACTTTCAAATAACATATTGAGAACATATATTGGCTTGAAGTTTTACATTTTGAAAATTTGGATTTCTAAAACATACTACTAAAATGCATGTCTTATAAAACTAAAATCAATTGGGTTCTGAAAGTGACTTTTACAAAACTTTGTGTTCATTGTAGGAATATAGCTTCAGCCCAGAATTTAAAGAGAAAGTGGAGTGTAATCTAAGATATGCAATACATTACACTTAAGTAAAAAATTTAAATGCCTTTAAATGGACATGGTCATCTTGAAAATCACATTTGTATGAAAATATTGTACCTACCATAGTTCCAAGTGGCATTTTAAAATTGTTTAATAGGACATGCAGTATCTTTGAAAGTATCATCCTTTCTGTTTTGCTGGATTCTGCATTACAAATTCTTCTCTACATCAGACTGGATTAGAAACTTAAAGTATCAGTTTCTCTTGTTTTCAAAATGCATTTTAAATGTATTAGCTTATTAATTTAACAAATGAAAATATAACTAGTCTTTCTTTTGGGGGAGAGTTGGCAGTTTGCAGGTGGTGTGCTATTTAAGTAGAACTGTTCATTGCATAGATACTGTTAGACAGATTGGACGAAAGGTGTTCTGCCACTGTGAATTTACTAGAGGTGGCTACTCTGGTCTTACAAGGTTGTCAGCCTGCACTATAACAGCAAAAGTTTCTTGTCCAACAGGTACCTTATCCTGGAGCAGGACAACTTCCACACATTATTGGAGGATCAGATCTAATAGGTCACCATGCCAAAAAGAATTCACAGTTGGAAGAATGGTTAAGGCAGGAAATGGAGGTAAGGAATTCTTTCCAGGCAACAAAACAACTGTGGTCCTTCCCAAGAATAGGGCAACTCTGTACTAAAAGTTGAGCCTATGTGCGGAATGAATCTGCCACTTAACACATCCAAAAAGACGTTAGGGATGTGACCCAAATAAACGAAAGGGGTTCATTGACAAGGCTGACACTCTACTGATTCTTTTGGATAAATTTGATATGTAATATTAATAAAATGTTTGAACAGATTTTAAAATGTTATTAGACTGTTAGTACAGAGGAGACTGCTGTAAAGTAAAAGGCACTGACCTAGGAGAAAGTGATTTTCATGACTGAGTGAAATAAACATTTTATTGAAGCTCAGCCCTGCATGAATTCTGAGTATGGCAGTGAAAATGTTTACATTAACAAGCTCAGCGACCTCAGCTTTCAAGGCGCTCAGTGCAGCACTGCTGATGGTCTGCTCACAGACTAGAATGCAGTTGATATTCAGATGCAAAATATGTATGAGATGTGAATGTTGTAATCAGGAGACTGAAGGTTGTGTTTTTCACTATAGAACATCCTGCCATTTGTATGTAATTTATATGTTGCTGTAGCAGTTCTCAACTTTTTGATTTTGTGTGCTGCTTCTTAAAAAAAGCTCCTCTCATGGGCCACATCCTATCCCAATCTCCCACTCCAGGTTCCATATCTTTGCTGTGGTATCAGTATTACTTGGTTAATTGGAAAGGTAATAAGACAGTACTAAGGAGAGAACGTGATAGGTGGGACTTCTTGATTTTTTTACTCCATTCCTACTTTTGTATTTGCTGTTTATTTCCTCTGCCTGATTTGATTTTACCAGTTGATTTCAGCACTAGATCTTATCTTGCAGTATAGCACTGCATAATCTCTCCTGGCCACTTTGCAATTTGCCATCTTGTGTGCTTGTTATCCTAATTTGGCATCCACCACAAATTTACTCATTGTTGAATTTCTATGAGAAGGACATGAGCCACAGAGCAGGGAGGTTCTGACTCTTTTTTCCCCTCTCACCCTCTAGCTCATGATTAATTTTAGCCTTTGGAAGACCTAAAATTAATCATAACCCAGATTCCAATTAACAAAGTATCGCCGCTTGAAAACAGACATAGATGCTTTACTCCCATGACAGAAGCAACTCCGGTTAGAAGAGGTCAGCAAACCACAGTTTGAGAGTGTGCTGTTATGCAAATTTTTCAAAGTAGTTTAGAATATCGTTTGCGTAAAAAGGTACCGTGCAGGATGTTGGCCTAACCCTGAGAGATGCTAAAGATCTGCAGCTTGTATTGTCTTTAGTTGTGGATGTTCAGCACTTCTCTGGCTCAACTCTTAAAATTTTATAGCAACACAAGGGATCAAACTCAGAGGACAGTTTAAAATGGTGAAATTTGCAGCTTCTTTTGCCCCTTCCTTTTTCGCCACCAAAGCGTACATGTTACACTTACACAGTATAGATTTTAACGTAGACTCACAACATACCACTTACACACCCCTATAAGTCATCACCTGTATTAGACTAGACTTAATTACTCAAATTCAAAGTTGGTGCAGTACAAACTCAGTTGCTGAAGGATGATAGCACTGCATGAAAAAGCTCCGTAGTAGGAAGGTATAGGTAGTTGTAAACTGAAGTAGGTCATCCATTACTTTAACTTGCATCTCCTTGGCATAAGTGATGTTAACTCACAGCTACTTGACAGTGTGTAAAGGAGTCTGCCTTCACACCACCGCTGAACTAGTTCCAGAGTTTAAAACTAATTGTGACAAAACTCAAAATTTTGACCAACTAATAGGTTTCTGCTTGTTGCAGTTTTAGTCAGACATTCCTGTTTTTGAAAGTTCCGTTATGACAAGTAATGTAAAGGCCTGGATATTTTCCCCTCCCTTTCATTTTTGTTTGACACACAGGACAGCTACACTGTGCAGTTAGCTGGGGTAATTGCCACCTGGGTCTGAGCATTTGAGTTAGCCTAGCCTGAGTATGAGCATTCCCACAACAAAGCTGTTCGTCTGTTACTGTGTCCTCATTATTTCTGCTCTCATCCATACATGTCTGGGGGCATAGCCAATGGTCTTTTGATGCAGAAACTCTCTAATATTCTTTCCCAGTAAATTGTGGGAGAACGTCTCGGTCCTTCGGAGGAAATTGTGGGAAAGGGTTTTGTAGGACTTTCAGCCCTCAACTGATCTTGCCTGCACCTTCAGGGCAAAGTAGGCAAGTTCTAGCTTGAGCTAAACAACCGATCTGACTTTAATCCATACCTCTACCCATGCACGCAAGCATAAATTCAAAGTCCAAATAAACACTTGCTTGAGGGTTTTGTATGTGGATGAGTGGTTTGGGCAAAAACATGTAACAGCAAGGGCTAAAACTACAGTGAAGACATACCCACAGGTGTCCGATCATTTTTCAGATTGGTTTCTGTAACTGTGGCCTACTTTAAGAATTGAAAACCATAATCTGACATTCCTGTAAAACGCATTGTATGTGAGGTATTCACAGAAAGATGTCTCAGTACAGGACTAGTGTGTTAGTATGAACAATATTGAAGAGATTTACTTTATTTTGTCAGGAACAGAATCGGCATGCAAGAGAGGAATCACTTGCTGATGATCTCTTTAGGTAAGGAATTTTTTTGTTAGTGCTTTTAAAAGATCTGATATGTTATATATCACTGACTTCTTTTCTGGACAAATTTCAGTTTTCTAATTAAACCATGATGGCTAATGCTCCATTGGCTGTCTCCTTTCTTGATACCACTTCTGAGTAGAACGTGTCCAAATTGACATCCTCTTCTGCTCTTTCCTAACTCTCTTTATACCTTAAACTTCATCAGTTCCTGGGCCGTACATAACTCCTTTTAATGTAACATTCAAAACTACTAGTCTTATTGGTAATTAGAGCCTTCTCAGATAGAATTGCTGCCGCTTCATCTCCCTCTTATAAACACCACTTTAGCCTATAATTCCAGGAACCGGGGCATTAAGTTTGAATCAAGAGTCACTTTCCTATTTGTGAGGATGCAGCTTACCTCCCTGCCATCAGAGTTTGCCAGTGCCTGTCTCCCTATTGGTTGGAAGGTTTTGCTCTGGCTGAACCAGAGACTCCCCTTTCCTGCATAAACAAAACTTGTCCAAAATAAAAACAGATTGCTTGGGTTATTGTGCTGTAATCAGAGTATGGGGGGGACCCTCTGCACTTTTCACAGAGGGGCTCTCACCTTTACACACAGGGATCCTAAATGGGCCTTTGCCCCATTCATTTCCAGGCTTCAGCCCTTTCTCCATGAAAAGATCAGTACTGCGCTTCCCTTGTTTCCTTTTTGGTAGAAGACTGTCAGCAGGTCCTGCCATCTTCCCACTCTCTCTCTCTCTCTCTCTCTCTCTCCAGAATAAAGCAGGCCTTTTTATACCCAGCATGCTGTTAGAAGCCTACAGTTCCTATGGTTCTGTGGTTCCTGACAGGACTACAAGTCACAGAATCCCTCTGTTTAGGGCAGGGCCCAAGCCACAGGAGTGAGGTGACACCTCTTATACTGGCTCAAGACATTGATATGCTGCTGTATCTTGTACACTTCTAAATCTACCCTGTGTAAAACACCTTCTCTTTCATAAACCTTCTTTACCAGTTTTCTGCTGATAACCTCATTTTACTTTTACTTCTCCTTCCCTGTCTGCCTTCTTTAGCGAGGACATTTAGATTCTTCTTCCACACCATTCCTTGACCAGTTCGTTCTCTGCCTCTCTACATCTTCTTTTCCTAGGCATGTGACTCCTAACCCAATCTCTAATAATAAACAAAAATGGAAGCCCACCCTGAGGCAGTCTTTCTCTTTATTCAGTTTTTCTCTTTAAAAGTCACTGTATTGTTCTGTGCCGTTCCAACCTTTGCAAATTGTATGATATGTATTGTAAACTATATAGTTTACTTGTATGTGTATGTATAGATTGTAACGTGGAACGAAGTGTTCTGTAATTATTGCTAGAGCTCTTTTTTTCAGTAATCACAAGAGTCACTCTAACAAGTTGCAGAGTAACAGCCGTGTTAGTCTGTATTCGCAAAAAGAAAAGGAGTACTTGTGGCACCTTAGAGACTAACCAATTTATTTGAGCATGAGCTTTCGTGAGCTACAGCTCACTTCATCGGATGCATACTGTGGAAACTGCAGCAGACTTTATATATACACAGAGAATATGAAACAATACCTCCTCCCACCCCACTGTCCTGCTGGTAATAGCTTATCTAAAGTGATCATCAGGTGGGCCATTACCAGCAGGACAGTGGGGTGAGAGGAGGTATTGTTTCATATTCTCTGTGTATATATAAAGTCTGCTGCAGTTTCCACGGTATGCATCCGATGAAGTGAGCTGTAGCTCACGAAAGCTCATGCTCAAATAAATTGGTTAGTCTCTAAGGTGCCACAAGTACTCCTTTTCTTCTAACAAGTTGATTGTTTAGAAAGAATTAATTTTTCATTGCTCCTTAAACCTGCTACTGTTGGAACTTTTAACTAGGGGTGGAAGAACCCAGAAAAATTCCAGCTCTGATTGTTTAATTCTACAGTTGAAAAAATTATGTAAAAATCACAGTTTGCAGAATCCAAACTCCTCTGTAAAAAAGAATAGAAATGCCAGGGCAGTAGAATATGATATGAGTCGGGCCCTAACAAATTCACAGCCATGAAAAACAGACCGTGAAATCTGGCCTTTTGTGAGCTTTTACCCTATACTATACAGATTTCATGGGGAAAATCAGTGTTTCTCAAATTGAGGTCCTGACCCAAAAGGGAGTTGTGGGGGGGCGGGTCACAAGATTATTTTAGGGGGGTTGCAGTATTGCTGCCTTTACTTCTGCACTGCCTTTAGAGCTCGGCGGCCAGAGAAAGGCAGCTGTTGGACAGACACCAAGCTCCGAAGGCAGCGCCTCGCCAGAAGCAGCGCAGAAGTAAGGGTGGCAATACCATACCAGGCCCTCCTTACTTCTGCGCTGCTGCTGATGGTGGTACTACCTTCAGAGCTGGGCTCCCGGCCAGCAGCCGCCGGTCTCCAGATGCCCAGCTCTGAAGGCAGTACCACCATCAGCAGCAGTGCAGAGGTAAGGGCAGCAGTACTGCGACCCCCCCCCCGTTTTTGGGTCAGGACCCCTACAATTACAACAGGGTGAAATTTCAGTTTTAAATAGCTGAAATCATGAAATTTACGATTTTTTAAATCCTTTGTCTGCGAAATTGACCAAAATGGACCCTGAATTTGGTAGGGCCCAGGATGTGAGATTAAATCTTGTGCTTAGTCTACAAGTATTATTGCAAAACTGAATTAAAGAATGCTGCTTACCATAGAATGTTTGTTGTGAAGTGGTAGTAATAAGAGCACAAATCTCAAAGAATGCCACCATTTTTATCATCAAACATGCTGGAATACATTTGTTGTTGCCTTTATAAAAACACCCTTCACCATAGAATTCTACCTAGGCTCCAATTTATTTTCATGCTGCTTTTGATATTTAGTTTTAATATTTGCTGTATTTATGTAAATCTTTTGTGTGGTGGAAACTTGTAACACAAACATTTCAATTTTAGACACGCTGCAACCTGCTGCTACTGGACATATCCTGATCATGGCCTTGATCCTGCATGACTTCAGTGGGAGCAGGTTCAGTGTCATGTAGTATTAGCAGCTGCAGGTTTCTGTGAGAATAGCATTTGAAGATGTGTTCAGCAGAATCAGTCAAGCAGCACTCAGAGATCAAGGCTAGCTAGAAAGAAAAGCTCCACTCCACACAGCATGCCAGGTCTTGTCTCACACTTTGTAGTTTCTGTGGTCTGAATTCATTGCACATGCCCAGGGCTCCTTGCATCTCTCCATTCCATCCCAGGAGCTCGCTGTGTTCCATCTCTTTCTTTCAGGGACTCCCTGTAATCCTCTCCCTCATTTTGTGGCCTCTGCATGCTCCTCCCACCCCAATACCATATGCTAGCGTTTCTGTGTACTCTAGCTACCACATCTGGTCCCCCTTTCAAAGACTCTGCACCTTCTTCCCACTCACCCTTATTTTATTTTGGTTTTTTTTTCTGTCTGGGAGTTAATAGTTTGTAGTGTTGTACCCATCTTAGGAGATAATAGATCATTCACAATGTCAACATGTTAAACTCTCTTGGGAGGATGGGCAGAGATGAGGGGTGCGATTGATGTTATGCTGAACAGTGGCTGCAGTCAGCCAGTTTGATCTCTAGAGAATTACAGAAGTGGTTGAAGTTGCTGGGTCTAATAACCATATGCAAGGGCCTCTGAGTGTCACCCATTTTTCCTTCCCAATTTTCACCATGCTCAATAGGCCCATTGCTGCCTAGAACATTCCCTGGGTGTTTGGAATTGATCGGATGCAGCAGTCAAACAATTACAGCATTATATTCATGTGTACCTCATCAGGAGCACTAAATTCCCAAATAGCAACTATGTAGTATTGCCAACTTCCAGAGATGAAACATCGAGTCAGACCTTCAAAAATCATGACTTTATTTTTAAAAAAAATTTATATTGCATATTTTAGGTCAGTTTCTTGATCCCCAGGGTGTGTGCATGTGACAATTAGTGTTGTCCACTCTCCCCCCTGTACGGGATAAGGTGATTTTGGCCCTGCTGCAGGAGCTCTCACCACCACATCTGCCTGTCTCCTGCTCAGCAGTTAATCCTGTCCTCCAGTCCCCAATCAGTTCTCTCCCCTCCCAACCCCCCCAATTCAGTCCTCCAGTCCCCATCAACACCACCTCTGTCAGTTCAGCACCTGTATCCCAGCGAACCCCACCACCCTCAGTTCACCCTCCCAGCACTCACCCCATCTGCTCAGAACCCACCATCAATACAGTGTCCCCACCCTCCTCACCTCTGCTCTTCAGGGTTCTTCACCCTCTCCAGGCCTGGGAGGCTGCAGTGGGATCCCTTCTCCCCTGGTAGGGGAGCAACTGCCCTGGCCGTGGCTGACAGGATTTCTAAGTAAAATTAAGCCTCACTTTTAGAACTCCCAAATGGCAGGAGGTTTTTTGTTTTTTTCTAGTTGATTCAGTTGCTTATTTGAGGGTTGGCCCTCCCCCTTCTTTATGTCCCAGCGTACAGCTACACTAGAACAGAGGTTCTCAAATTTCATTGCACTGTAACTGCCTTCTGACAACAAAAATTACACGATCCCAAGAAGGGGGACTGAAGCCTAAGGGGGTTGAAGCCAAAGCCAGAGGGCTTTCAGCCCTGGATGGTGGGAGCTGTAACCTGAGCCCTGCCACACAGGGCTGAAGCTGAAGCCTGATCCACACTGCCCAGGGCTGAAGCCTTCAGGCTTCAGCTTCAGTCCCGGGCAGTGGAGCTTGGGCTGGGGCTTTGGCTTCAGCCGGGGTCTGAGCAAGTCTAATGCCAGCCCTGGTGACCCTATTAAAATGGGGTCCTGACCTATAGTTTGAGAACCGCTGCACTAGACAGTTTGTACTCTCTACTAGTGTAGCCATTCTTAAGCTGACAGGCAATAGGTCTCCTGTCAGCTTTACTACTCCAGCCGAGCGATGGTAGTTATGTCAGCAGGAGAAGCTCTTCCATTGACATAGCATTATTCACACCAGCGCTTATGTCAGTGTAACTTACGTTGCTCAGGGGGGTGATTTATTCACCCCCTCGAGTGCCATAAATCATGCCAACGTTAGCTGTCGTGTAAATAAAAGATATTATGTCACCCACCTTGTCTCTCTAACATCCTGGGACCAACACAGCTACAACACTCCTGCATACAGCATTATAGCCAGCCAGACAAGCAGAGAAATGCCATCAAGTTGAGCATAGGGCTATGTCTTCACTGGCAACTGAATGACAAAACTTGTGTCTTTCAGAGGTATTAAACCCCTCTCCCCCCTCCCCCGCCCCAAAGACAAAAGTTTTGTCGATGACAAATGCTGGTGTGAACAGTGCTTTGGTGGCAGGGGAGCCGACAAACAGCGGCTACACTGCGGGCCTTTAGGCAACATGGCTGTAGCAACAGCCCTGTAGCTAAAAGTGGCGTAGTGTAGAAATAGTCAAACATCCTGCTTCACTCAGCCAGAAGGTATATGCAGTATCTTTAGTTTCCCTATCTGAGGGAACTAGAAGTAGCTGTGGGACTTGAATTGCCATCAGTTATGTCTAATTTAAACAAAATGTGATTTTTTTTTTAAAAAAAAAGCCTGTACGCTATTACAGAACACATCTGTAATTCACCAGCTGAACTAGTGATTTGCAGTATAAAGAATTATAGCATATTCAAACATGTAAGGAGCCTTTCCAAATTTTTAGTGTATTAACAGGATGCATTCTGTGATAGTTATTCACAGTTCATTGTTTCCCCAAAAAGGATAAATGAGTTGCCAAGAAACAGCAATGACCTGTAATACATTTCAAGTTAAGTGGTGATGTAAATTGGGTCGCAAGTTGTGACATTTTCCTGTCTGAGAGAGAAAAGAAAGCGGAGTAAATAGAATCCGATTTAAGGGAAGTAAAACTGTCTGATCATTTGGTTGTGGCTGTAACCTATTTATCTGTGAAGACAAAGCAGGTTAGAAGCAAAGAAGGGGTTTTTGTGTGTGTTTTGGGCTGGGGGTGGGAGGCAGGCCTGGAGAGAAAAAAAGGACAGGGTTTGAATTCAAAGTATAAACACATTCCTGGGCACTAGTTAATCATTTTGTACCCTATCAAAAAAGTTCATTAAAAGATCAAGTGGTAGGAAGGAGCTGGAGAAGAATCAAGTGTGGGAGGAGAAGTGGAAGGGATTGGTAAATGCTTCCCTGAACTGAGCTGTACCATATGACATGGTCACTGTCGGTAACTTCATTGTTATTAAGAGGAAGTCCTTTCAGTATTAGCCTATGAAAATTCTTGTAGCAAGAAATAGCTTTCATGGTGAAATGTGTCTACAGATTTTCATTTGATTGCAATATTAAAGCATCTAAAAATCCCAGAAGGTAGTAAGTTACCTTTAACAAAAACTACTCACAAATTCTAGAAATGGCACACAGTTCAGGTGTAACTCTCTTTATTTTACTGGCAATAAAAAACAGTGCTGCAAGAGGCTGAACGTCCTCAACATCTGTTGACTTAGGTGGGAGTAGAGGGTACTCCTGACCCTATCAGAAAAGGAAATGTCAACTTTTAACTGTTTAAATCAAACATTTTAGCTTTGAATATCTGAAATAAATAGTTGGTATCTGTTTACTTATAACATTTTTCCCCCCCTCTTACTGCAGATATGATCCTAATGTGAAAAGGAGAAGATAAATTCAAGAGAATTTA
Organism: Lepidochelys olivacea; assembly: GCF_965140295.1. Taxonomy (NCBI): domain Eukaryota; kingdom Metazoa; phylum Chordata; order Testudines; family Cheloniidae; genus Lepidochelys; species Lepidochelys olivacea. The sequence goes on from NC_140412.1 coordinate 47,144,164, forward strand.
CAATGAACCTACAGCAAAATCTTGATACCCTGGTTGCTGGTTCCAGTGTACAATATATATGGGAAGTCTAAATTACCTGTAAGAGTTGTTTTAAGTCCTGCTTTTATTAAAGGAAAACAGAACCAGTTTTACATTGTTGTGGCATTTAGAGAGTCCACATTTCTGGTTTCAAGACTTTAAACTCATTTGCTTTAAAGCAGTGCTATAGTACAACTTTCTAGATATTTACGGCTTCACTTCAAGCTTTCTTCTGTTGGTTTGAGATACACTTCTGCTATTACTCTATTGTTCTGAAAAAAGACCCGGTTAATTTGTTTAGCTTTTTGTATAACAGTAATAATTTGCTGTACAATAGGGCTCAAAGCACAAATACATAAACTACATAAAACAGACATAGTGGGGGGCAGTAACCTCATTTTCTGACTCTGAATAAATTGGGCAGTCTTCAGAATGCTGCTGCCATCCACAGACCTCTTAAGTTTCTTTGAATACATCTAATGCTGTGCACCATGTGAATAAAAAGTTAACCAGACCTGTTAACCACAAGTCAAATCATGGCTAGCAGGTTCTAGATGAGCTTTCCTTCACCTGGTGTGGAGAGAGATTTTATTCTGAGCATACTAACAACAATGCTGTTTACCAGTTGGATAACATAGGTGTCAGAATAAAATCCCTGTCTATAGTGGGCAGGAAAGTTTTAGAATTCTGCCCTCCACAATGATATTTACTGCTGTGGCTACTATTTCAAACTTAATATGGACAGAGTCATAGGTAATATTTAAAATAAAACCTTGCATCACATTAAAAGAGGCTTACAAAATTTCACTTTAAATAACAGAGCCAGTTCTGTTGCAGAAATGCATACAGGTGCTGAAGTTAAGTTACCTTAAGTTTAAGGGGAATTTGTTTGTTTTAAACCACTGTAGGTAGTTTACAGTGTTGTTGTAGCCATGAGAGGTGGGGGTGAGGTAATCTCTTTCACCAACAGAAGTTGGTCCAATAAAAGACAAGCTTTTGAGCTACACAAAGTTTTGCTTCTTTCCCAGAGTTCTGTGTAGCTCAAAACCTTGTCTCTCACCAACAGACATTGGTCCAATAAGAGAAATTCCATGTGTTAGCAAGATGGTTACTGCCACCTTGAAATGATCAGTGTACGTTACAGCTGTCGTATGTAGCCAGCTATCAAACATACATTTATTTTTACATGGCAAGTAGTCAGAGGTTTTTTTTAAACACCCAGATACTGCTTTTTCGTAACAGGCTTGATCTAGATTCCAATATATAACTTTGTCAGCAATAGTCAGTGCTCTCACAAGAGTGGCAGTTATGTGATGAGCCATTATGAATACAGTATACCCTACGAGTCTGGCTCTTAGATCTCTCATTCACTGGTTGGGGTGAAGGCCTAACATAAATCCTTGACTTCTCAAATTGTTAAACAGTCTGCTGCTATTTTCAAAGTTGGTGTCTTCAAAGCTGAGGAGAGCCTGAGCTTTTCAGTATTGGCATGTACCAAATTAATAAGTGAAGTTACTGTACTGTTTTATAATGAAAATATTCATTTTAAACAAAACTTTAATGAAATCAGATCACCTCAAATATCCATTTTTAAACTTTCATCATTTGTTCTGTTCCAGTAGGAATAAGAGTTGTATCAATGAGTTTGAAATAATACAAAGAATCAAAACCTGCTTACCTATTTATTGGGACCATTTGTGTTAAGTCATCATAAGCACTAGGAATCTTTTCAAAACCCACTTCACCTCTATTTCTATAATCTCAGTAAGCACTACTAACAAATTAAAAGTATATAATGTATAGGCCCTAGTGCTTCAAGTTAAAGCACTTGTTAAGGGAACTATTCCCATGTGTAAATGTACTCATATGTGGCCGCAGTATTTGGCTTATAAAGAAGACACAGCTCTTTCACATGGTGAGGAAAAAGGTATGTGATGAAATTGAGAAGGCTTTTTTTTTTTTTACACACACATCTCCATCATTCACAAATGGCTTGCACACATCTTCCTCAGGACAGATACAGCTCAAGCACGTTGAAGAGAATGCTAAGAATTGCTCAACCTGCCAGTAGCTCTGCATGTTCAGGGAGCCTGATTTTACTGATTTATTTTGTGGCTGTAATGAGCATTCATCCCTTTTTCTATTCCTCTTCTGGGAAAGTTTCCTTCTGCACAGGTTACTTATCTTCGAATGAGGAGAAATGCCATTTCTTGACTCCTTGTCCAAACAGAAAGGGGCTCTGTCCAAGAAAAATAAGCAGAAGTCCTCCAAAAGCCACAAGACGACAACTTCATTCTCTGTATGGGAAGGGGGATGCTTGTGAACCAAGGAAGAGAGAGAATAATTATTCTTGACAAAGTTGAGGTGATGAAGAAAAGGTTATCAATGGGAGCAGTGGTAGTCAGGATATCTCAGCTCTGCCCCTGACCTGCTAGGGGACCTTGGTCAAGTCCATGCATTGCTCTGTGCCTCAGTTTCCCTACCTGTGAAACAGGGCTAATGGCCCAGATTCATAAAGGCATTTAGATACTTAAGTCCAAAATTTTAGGCACCATTGGTATTCTGCAAAGGCCCCAGTCACCTGCCATCTAACCTAGTAGGAGCCTAAATGCTGACACCACATTGTGGATTGGACTCCTAACTCAAGTTGAGCTCCAAAGCAGGATTCTCAAAGCTATCTTGCTACCAGGGCCTGATCCCATGGGCTCTGAGCACACTTAAGACCTGATACCTGTCACTAAAGACAACTGGAAGCATGCATAATTCAGAGCACGAACTTGAAGCCAGGTGAATGCCCTAACCACGAGGCTATAGGTTATTCTGAAGTGAGTCTCAATCTCTCATGTCAAGAGCTGTTCTTGTATAAATAAATATTCATTAGGTCACAGAGAGAGACTGACTATAGCTCATTGGTAAGGGCACTCACTTGGGATGTGGGAGACTCAGATTCAAGTCCCTGCTCCAATGAATATTTAATTACATATACAGTAGAACTGCTCCAATAGGAGAGAGTCCTAGCCCAGCAGTTACTCAGCTGGGAAGCGGGATGTGCTCTGGAGCAGTTTTTTGAACGCAGTTCTCCCACATCCTAGGTGAGTGCTTCGATGACCAGCAGACAGTGCGTCATCAAAAAATTTCAAAACGGTTTGTGCTCTCCCCCATCCCTCCTCAGGCAGTCTAGTGCTTGTGCTGCACTTCCCCTCCACCTCTCCATGCGGTCTGGCAGGCATCTCGGGTCTTAGACATGATTGCCAGCAGGCCCTTATCACCCACTTGCTACCACTAAGGTTTCTTGGCTGTTCTCTAGCCTTTTCATCTGCTCCCGGGACCCCATCCCATCCCACTTCTCACCCTCTTTGGCTCCATTCTCACTTTTCTTCCCTGCACAATATAAGCATCCTTTAGTCTCCATCTTAAACACCACAACCTTGACCTCACTTGCCTTTCCAATTATTGCCCAAACTGAGTCAACCACATTTTCAATCATTTCCTGAAATACCCATCTTCTACCCTCTTCATTCCACTGTTCTCTTCCTGGACAAAGGAAGCTTCTGCTCCATCTTCACTCTCCTTTTGACACTTTATGACCATCTAGTATTTGAAATCGTGTTAACCATTGGCTTCCATGGCTCTCCTTTGCTACTATGTTTATTCCCTTCAGCATGTTGTTTGCTGGGTCTTTCTTCCCCTTCCCCTCTCTTTCAGTAGCTGTTTTCCACATATCTGTCCTTTGTGCTCCACAGCCTGGATGAAATGTCTAGGCAGTCTTACCCACTTTCATAGGCTCTGACCACCATCTTTGTGCTTATGACTCAATTATGTGCCTCACTACTCAGGACCTATTCCACATCTTGGCTCAGTAGTACTCAACCAGCGGTACGTATGCCCCTGTCGGTACTCAGAGGTATTCAGGAGGTACATCAACTCATCTAGATATTTGCCTAGTTTTACAACAGGCTACATAAAAAGCATTAGTGAAGTCAGTACAAACTAAAATGTCAGAATTATTTGTTTATACTGCTCTGTACAATATACACTGAAATGTTAGTACAATATTTATATTCCAATTTTATAATTGTATGGTAGAAATGAGAAAGTGAGCAATTTTTCAGTAATAGTGTGCAGTGACACTTTGTATTTTTATGTCTGATTTTGTAAGCAAGTAGTTTTTAAGTGAGATGAAACTTGGGGTTATGCAAGACAAATCAGACTCTTAAAGGGGTATAGTAGTCAGGAAAGATTGAGAATCACTGTCTTGGCTGATCTGGTAACTTAAATTGAACATGGCAAAGACCGAGCTCCATTGTTCCTGCCAACATCCAAGACTTTCGACACTTCCCTCTCTGAACCCTTGTAATCAAGCTATATTCAAATCTTGAAATTTCTGCATTTCAATATCTTTAAGAACCAACCTTTTCCTTGTTCAGATTGTCAAACCTCTTGTTTAATCTCATATCTTAACTATTGGAACCACCTCCTCTCTAACTTTAACTACACCCACCTTGGGTCCATTCAGAACACTGCTGCCAAGCTGTTTCCTAGTTGATCCTGGCACTATGCTTCAAATCCTTCCTCTGGCTCCCCTTTTTCCACTATATCGAAGACAAACATTTGGTCCTTACCTTCAAAGCCCTTATCTATGTAGGTGCTTTTGAAAATTTTACCCCTCGTCTTTCATCTCTGTCCTTAACCACTCTCAAGCATCATCAACACCAACTGGCTCCACAGGCAATCAATAAGCCAAATGGAATGGGTCTTCTACTCCAGACAGAGCTAGCGCAGCCCCAGGCAGACCTGTCTGCAAGCTGACAAAAAGCTAAAGGGATTAATATTTTTCCAGAGAGAACTCAGATTCCTCTGGGATGCATATTCTGTCACATCAGTGGTCACAATCTTTGCTATGCATTTTCCACATTCCTCCAAGACACAACACAGTACAAAAATAAAAGGTGGATGGGACAGTAATTCTAGTAGCATATATCAGCTATGGTAGCCCTCCTTTTTGGTCTCACCGCTTCCCCTCTGACCTGGGCTTAATATTTTTCCCTCTGTCTCTAAGCTGTTATCTGACTTAAGATATTCTGGACAAATTATCTTTACATTGCACTCATCTAGAAAGAAAGTCTTGGCACAAAGAAATTTTTCTAAGGGGAGGAATAAAGAATAGCCCCAGGGATGCTGGCTACTATTCAACTGTTGCATGAAGATCTGTCCATAGGTCTCAGCTTTAACTCCTTGAAGGTGCAACTTTCTGCCCTCAGTGTTTTAAATCCAGATCTTCCTTGGCCTCTATCATCCTCAAACTTGCCAAACCTCTTAAAGCCCTTCTCACAATTTCCCCTGCAAGGACCAGAATGACATCTTCAAGACCATTACTTGGACTCCATTTGAATGCTAATGTCAACAAAGCCTTGCTTTCTCTGTCAAAACATATTTCAGTTGCCATCACTTTAGAGTCCCAGATAGTATAGCTCTTTCAAGTAAGACACTTTTTCCTCTTTCAGGAAGGCAAAACAGTTCTTAAACAGTCTCCCAGTTTTATTCCAAATGCTCCTTCTCTCCCCAGTTGAGGTAATGTGCTCCCATTTGTCAGCTCAGTTCAAAAACAGCCACAAGTAGTACCGAGAAACTCTTCCACGTTGTTTTTTGTTCTAAATACAAAGTTTAACAAGTCTTTTGCAGCTTCAGGAACCAGATGGATTCACTGTTACATAGTAGAAAATGCAAGGCTTCCAGAAATGCAGCATCCAAAGACATCTAGGCTTATTTGCATGGAGCATGGCCACATGCTGGTCAGAACTTCAGCCTTAGTAGGGAGAGCAATGTAAGGCTGCACTATAGTAGTCTCTCCACTTTTGCCAGATCTACAAACTCAGTTTGCAAGCATCTGCAGAGACCTCCTTCAGGAGGGCGATACTCCTGTCTCTGGTCCCAATTTAAACCCTCCAGGGTCATAGGGGAATCTTTCCTAGGTCATCTTTCCTACTTTCTCTCCCTATTGTTCCTCACTGCTCATTTCTTGCCATCAGTGAAGACCATCGAGAAGAATGCCAATTGTCTTTCTTCCAGTTATGATTACACTAAATCATCCTATCCAGCTGTATTCAGTTTACTTATCTTAGAGCAGGTTCCCAGTAAATAGATTCCATTTTCTCCCCTTAGGGTGACAGGTCTAAAAAAACCAAACAAAACTAATCTCAAAGCTGGGTTGAACGATTACATTTAGGATTTAAATTTTCTACAACTTCGGATGAACTCTTCTAGTGGGTTGCCAGGTGAGTAGGTCCAGCATTCCCTTCAAAGCACATGAACTGCTACTGGTCTGTAGAGAAAGAGGGTGCAATTCAGTCAGGATTAGTGGGCACAACATTTATAATGTAACACACCAACCTGTGGAACTCAGTGCCTTAGGTGAACACCTTGGTAAGATTCAGGAGAAGATTACATATTGTAGCTGAATAAAGAATTCTGCAATTACTCTCTAGTATAAAAGCTTTAGCCACATGTCAGACCTCATGTTTCAAGTTATAAGCCAATCTGCTAGACCCCAAAAGAAACTCTCCCCATGGTTTATTATTACACAAGTGCCTTTCTTTAAACAATTACCACTGTTAAACAGGCACGTAGTAAGTGCACCATTAGTCAGGTCTGGTATGGCAATTCTGAGGTTGAACTCCAAGATACTTTCAGGGATCAAATTATTTTAAAAACTTCATGGCTATAATTTAGCCTGGCGATATACTCAGTATTGCTTTGGATTATAACCTATTTCTGAACCAAAGGCAACCATAAAAATATAAATTGCATTGCTACACAATCCAGGTTAGTGCTACCTTATTTTACAAATTGATAATAAAATTGCAGTTAACTAAGTCCAGGTCTTCTGAAAATACCAAATATTAGTCTGCATAATTGACAGTTGACAGCTTTTTCATCGGGTGAAAAAAAGCCAGTTGCAAATATAAAACTAGCAGCTCCTAGCATAAAAGGGAAGATTTCTCAGTACTGCTTCAACCAGTAAAAAGGCTTATTTACACACTGGCGAGGTAACATTTATTCTTCAAATTCATACTGAATACTGCTGCTCTGTCTAGCCTATTGACCTGCACGCAAACCTTAGTTGAATGCTTAAGAACACTGGCAGGAATGGAAGAGATCACTGCTAACTCTTTGGGAGGTGCTGCAAACCTAGAGCAATGGATACCAATATAAGACCCTCAGTAAAAAGCTCTGCAATTAACTCTTGTCATCATATTAAGTGTTTATAATATCTAAGTAGCTGCTGCAGCTAAAGATGGGACTAGTCTGTCTTCTACATTTTTTTGCTTTTGTGATTAAGTCAGTCCCTTTGTCCCATTTAATTATTAAACTAGAAGTACATGAAAAATCAAATTTGTGCATGAATGATGGGAATGCTTTTTATAATCTGTAATGTTATTTTGTAAGTTATCTACCATAAATGTCTGAAACACCTCCAATTTTGGATTTGCCTCACCGCCATGCAAAAGTATTGCAAGTTTGTTACAAGCGCAATTAGGTTCTTTAATAAAATCTTTAGCTCATACCTAATGTATGCGACTTATGTAATAAAATCAAAATCTCTTAATTAGATAACTATGAATTAGGTATCAGTTTTAAACTATAGTTACACAAGTTCTGCTAAAATGATGGGGAAAGATTATACTTGTCTACTGTGTCTGCTTATGCAAAAAAACCACCAATTGAAACCAATTATTCACATAGCTCTTTGTTTTCTAGATACAAAAAGTAGTTAATAGTTTATGGAAATACTAATGAAACAAGAAATGGCTAAATTCAAATCATGTGGGCATGACTGGGAACAAAAGCAATTATTTAAAAATTTTGCCTTGTTTTATTCACATTGTTTATGCTATTGAATTTTATAAATTGCTTAAGTTTGTAAACTACACAACTAGGTTTTTAAAATGTAGATTCCTTAGCCTTCAATTGAAAATACTATGGTTTGAATGCCTGTGCCTCACTTTTCCCTCACTTCCCTTATGCAAAAGTCCAGATCCTACGTAACTATACTAACAAGCCTAAAGGTTTGCAGGATCAAGCCCCAAGTTTATTAGTAAGCACAGACAGACTGGACACTATCCAATCTATTTGTGCGTATTACTAAATTAATGCAACTCAAGAGGCACATGGTTGGGATCACAGAATATGTATATCACCCATTATACAGTCTTGAAGTATAAGTTATCAAGGGTCTTTTCTGTATTCTGTTCAGGTTCTTATATCTTGTCTATCATTGTGATCTTTTTGGGGTTCGAGCTTCATTTTATTCATGTACATAAAGGCCTTTTTAGTCCAAAACTATCATTATATACTCCACAATACACTTAAGAGCAGACACTAATGAACTGAATTAGACAACATGTCTTCTACCACATTAGATTTGAGTTAAAGTGCCTGGTAATGGATTAAACTAAAACTGAACACCTATCCAAAGAGGGTACACATGAGTACTTAACTAGTTCTGAAAATTATTATTTAGAAACTTTCAGTTTATTGTTTGCCCCAGCTACAGTGAGTAACATTGGGTTGTGTCTATAGTAGTTTATCTAAATACTTGGGCTTGAGACTCTAGGTCAGGGATGGGTAAACTTTTTGGCCTGAGTGCCACATTGGGGTTGCGAAAATGTATGGAGGGCTGTGCCTTCCCAAAAGCCTTGTCCCACCCCCTATCTGCCCCCTGCCCCTGAATGCCCCCCTCAGAACCCCCGACCCATCTAACCCCTCCTGCTCCTTGTCCCCTGACCGCCCCTCCCGGGATCCCTGCCCCTAACCACCCCATGGGACCCCGCTCCCTGTCCCCTAACTGCCCCGAACCCTATCCACACCCCCACCCCCAAACAGGCCCCCCGGGACTCCCACGCCCTATCCAACCTGCCCTGTTCCCCGTCCCCTGACCACCACCCCCTGAACCTCCACCCATCCAACTGCCCTGTCTCCTGACTGCCCCAACCCCTATCCACCTCCTCAGGACGCCCCCTGCTCCCTGACTGCCCCAACCCCTATCCACCTCCTCAGGACGCCCCCTGCTCCCTGACTGCCCCCGGGACCCCTTTCCCTTATCCAACTCCCCCGCTCCCTGTCCCCTTACCATGCTGCTCAGAGCAGCAGGAGCTCACAGCCCTGCCGCCCAGCCGGAGCCAGCCACGCTGCCCAACAAGAGCGGCAGGCCAGAGCACTCATGGCACGGCACGCTGAGGCTGCAGGGGAAAGGCCAGGGGCTAGTCTCCCCAGCCGGAAGCTGAAGGGCTGGGCAGGAGGGTCCCATGGGCCATAGTTTGCCCACCTCTGCTCTAGGTGTCACCTTAGAGAGACCAGAAGTGTGAAATTTAGTATGTGCCCATTTGCAATCTTGAGTTTGCATCCTTGTCACTCCCATAAGCAGAGAATGATGATTTTCCAAGAACATTTCTATACAGGCTCAGTCATTTGTGTATGGTGACAGTTTTAGACCATGGCTTTTAAAAAAGAAATATGAGTGGTTAGAGACATCCAAGTTGTAATGTTAAGCATTACCTTAGAAAAGAGCAGGAGCCAGTGCTTGGACTTAGTAAGGGAAGATGGGAGTGTCTGCTCTCTATCTCCACCTGATAAGAGATCCTATTCAGTCTTCTTTAGCGGTATTGTGAGAAAAATTGTTTACAGGTTTTACAGTTACTTCTCAACAATATTTCCTTTTCAAACAGATTTTTTTTCAAAAGTAAATTAGGTATTCACTATCTTGACACTGTCGTAAGAGCACTTACATCAGCACTTTATTATTTTACTGTAAACCAGAATATTCTTGGAAAGTTACATAGCAGTGTAATAGAGAATAGATCTCTATAAAATCCCTATATTATGGTCCTTATGCACTTATGGAAGTGTAGGCATACACTTGACAAAAACATTAGTGGATTGTCAAATTAGCAACTAAGCTTAAAGGAATGCTGTTCTCTCTTTTATCCCAGTACCAAATTATGATGGATCTGGTTTAACTGTTAAGCCAATCTTTTTCTACTTGTAGAAATCCTCTTCATTTCTTGTAAAGACTGCTTTACTAAGGGCTAAATAAACGTTTATACAAATGCCAGTATTACTATGGCAAAATAAATATAATCCTTGTTCAAAATACACACACTTGCTTTGAGACCAAAGATCATCACAAGGAAAGCCTTCTGCTCTTACAACTTAACTTTGATTTATACTTTCACGATAAGTATATTTTGTGTGGTGAAATACTAAGAAGAAAAGGCAGTGCTAGGGCAGACGTTCTCTTTCCAGAGCGTAAAGTGTGCTCTTTCCTTGGAGCAAGAGACCACAGGCAAGTCAATGTAAGTTAGTCTCATTTGCTGTCTATCTGGAAGAAATTCCAGTTGGGGGACAGAGCACTTAAAACAGCAGACCACACTTCCGTCTTTTGAAAGGGGTGAAGTAGTGTAGTGTCAGCATCCTCTACCAGGCAATACAAGCATGACTTGTATACATAACAAAAAAGAGGCTACTAATGAATTTAGCTGTCAATGTGTTGCTTGTTAGAGTATGCCTGCAATTCCATATATGAAAGTTTATATGACCGCATGTTTTAGGGGACCCCATCCCCACCGCCGCCTCTTTCAACAATTAGTTGATGTTTCTTCTTTTGTCTTGTAGCCAAACATCGTGCAATGCCCAGTGCACCTCCTTTTAAAAACCGTACAAAATTGTCTCCAACCAGTGGGCCTAATGCAAAAAGATTGGCTTCCTTAGTGCACTCGTAAGTATATGGATCAATCTCAATAGGATTACCCTTGCATGTGATTGGCTGGTTTGGGCTATGACCTATCCCCTGACCATGGTCCTTTAGAAAGAACAAATTAGGGTGAGAACCTATCAGTACTAAGGCTACGGAGAACTTGAAGATTTTCTTCAATCCAGAGGCACTCTGTAGGACACATTTCATGTCTGGCTTGAAGGAAAGTACACGGTGCTCAGGAAAACTGGTGTAAGCAGAATGCAGATTAGAGTCCACAGCATGTGACTGAGTACACATCATATGATAGACCTTATGGTATTCAGGATAAAGCTTTTTAGGCAGCTGTTTGAAAATTAAACTTGGATCAGTAACCCTTCTACGAAAAACATGAATTACAGGGATGTTATTGTTGTAAGCACACAGTACTGCGTCAGCTGCTGAGAGTCCAGCACCCACGATTAAGACAGGGTCTACTTTCCCACGTAGTTTTCCTTTGCTGATGGCAGCTCCAAAGTCAGACATGGAATGAAACACAAAAGGAAATTCTTCTCCTTCAACCTGTAGTCGGCCAGGAGAATCAAAAGTTCCAGTCGCAAGAGCCACATTCTCAGCAAAGAGGCAGAAGGGCACCTGAGAGCCATCTGTTGTTCTCTGATAACCTCTGACTTCCCAATTTCTCTTGATCAGTGATGACTGTACATCTTCCTTTTCCATTTGCAAATGCTGTGTTGAAATATCTTCACTCGCTTGGCTTTCATCTTCGTCATCCTGTTCTCGGTAAAGTCTTGAAACAGATGTTATGTAAGCATTGTCTCTGAAGTTCTTCTGGAGGCCCATGACTTTAACATACTGTTTATAATAACAAGCTATTTCTTCTGGCATAACTCTGTCACTCTTTATACTTCTGAAACAAAAACAAAAGGCTTCCAGTTAACATTTATGCTCCAATGGATGGGTCAAACATCACATTTGAAATACTGAATGTACACATTCAAATTTAAGCAGGATTGACTCAGACTTTCACTCTCAACATAACTACACTGAGTTCAATATGTTTTATTGTATGGAGTTTGAAGACAAGACTGTAAACTGCTCTTTTGATGTCTGAGAGACAAGGGGGTGAGGTAATATCTTTTATTAGACTCACTTCTGTTGGTGAGAGAGACAAGCTCTTGAGCTATACAGAGCTCGTCTTCATGTCTAGGAAAGGTACTGAGAGTGTCACAGCTAAATACAAAGGCTTCTCTACACTGGCACGCTAGATCAGCACTGGTGCGATCGATGCAGCGACATCAATTTAATGGGTCTGGTGAAGACACAATAAGTCAATGGTAGAGCGCTCTCCCATTGACTTCAGTACTCCACCTCCCCGAAAGGCAAGTCAGCAGGAGAGCATCTCCCGCTGACATAGCACGGTGTAGATACCGCGTTGGGTCAACGTAAGCTACGTCATGCAGAGGGGTGATTTTTTCTCACCCCCGAGGGACGTAACTTATAATGACTTAAATGGCAATGCAGACCAGTCTCAAGACTGAACAGATACTTTAGCATAAGTAGTTAGCACATATTCTAAGGGACTATTCAATGTGAAGTTGTCTGTTAACACCCCTGTAGTCATAGGACGAAAAGAGGAATTAGTGGGTTACACATTGTTGTAAAAAGCTATAAATCCAGTGTCTTTACTGAGAACAGGATTTTTAGTGTCTAGCAAAATTATGAATTTAACCTCCCAGGATCATCTTTTGAAAGTGTTGTAGAGGTTTCCTTTGAGGATGCAGGCTGACAGGTCAGACAGAGTGATCAACTTGTGAAATGTGTTCACGCACAGATGACAGGGTAGTTTTATCATTTTCCTGTGAGAGTTCATTCGAGAGTGTAGTGATTGTCTGGTTTCACCCACATGGTTGTTATTGAGGCATTGACTGCACTGGATGATGGATACCACCCATGATATGCATGTGTAGGACCCATGGATCTTGAAAGGTGTGTTGTGGGGGGTGTTGATAATTGTAGCCGTGGAAATATTTCTTCCTCACCCACCTTCTCTCTCTCTCTCTCTAATATCCTGGGACTGACATGGCTACAACAACACTGCATACAACTTTTGATTTCTGGTATACAAGACAAGTCAAGTTTGAAGAAAATTAGTTCTTTAATTTTAAAGATGGTAGGCAACTTGAAATTTTCATGGCTTTTTTTGAGTAAATTAAAAATTAGTCATTAGATCATCTGAAATAAGAGAACAGCTAACTCAGTTCATAATTTTTAACATAACTGAAATGATTTTCTTCCAACTTGGTACGTTTTGTAGATCTCATTAAGACTTCAAATCAAATTTGAAGGCTGTGCTATAAAACTATATAAATTCCAGTTTGTTATATGTTAAGACAATTTATAAGATTACATTTTAAAGCCTAAATACCAGATGTCAGAGCTGGGTAAGCTTTCAACCTAAACTCTGACTTGAGCACCTGATTTCTCAACCCTAACTGTGCATTAAGGGTAGTGTTTTGCATAAACTATATAAAGAACATAAGACCATAAGAATGGCCATATTGGGTCAGATCAAAGGTTCATCCACACCAGTATCCTGTCTACTGACAGTGGCCAATGCCAGGTGCCCCAGAGGGAGTGAACCTAACAGGTAATGATCAAGTGATCTCTCTCCTGCCATCCATCTCCACCCTCTGACAAACAGAGACTAGGGACACCATTCCTTATCCATCCTGGCTAATAGCCATTAATGGACTTAACCTCCATGAATTTATCCAGTTCTCTTTTAAACCCTGTTATAGTCCTAGCCTTCACAACCTCCTCAGGCAAGGAGTTCCACAGGCTGACTGTGCGCTAAGTGAAGAAGAACTTCCTTTTATTTGTTTTAAACCTGCTGCCCATTAATTTCATTTGGTGGCCTCTAGTTCTTATATTAGGGGAACAAGTAAAACTTTTCCTTATTCATTTTCTCCACATCACTCATGACTTTATATACCTCTATCATATCCCCCCTTAGTCTCCTCTTTTCCAAGATGAAAAGTCCTAGCCTCTTTAATCTCTCCTCATATGGGACCTGTTCCAAACCCCTAATCATTTTAGTTGCCCCTTTCTGAACCTTTTCTAATGCCAGTATAACTTTTTTGAGATGAGGGGACCACATCTGTATACAGTATTCAAGATGTGGGCATACCATGGATTTATATAAGGGCGTTGACATCTTCAGAGAACTATTCACGATGACTCCAAGAACTTTCTCTTGATTAATTGTAGCTAAATTAGCCCCCATCATATTGTATGTATAGTTGGGGTTATTTTTTCCAATGTGCATTACTTTACATTTATCCACATGAAATTTCATTTGCCATTTTGTTGCCCAATCACTTAGTTTTGTGAGATCTTTTTGAAGTTCTTCACAGTCTGCTTTTGTCATATATATATTATTTATTTTCCACGTTTATTTAAATTGAGAGATTTTGATTTAAGTAAGAACGTAATGGCTCAGGCCAAAAGCTGCATTTTTCTCTGCGCAGTGTTGAGCCCTCAGTCAGTGTAACATAATCCTGCACTTACCCCACTGGTAAAAGTTCTTAAAACTAGTGCACTACGAAAGGGTTAATTTTATCTCCTCATAGTGTCGTACAAACACCAACCAATCCTTACAACACCTGCAGTAGGTAGGAAGGCAAGTATTAGCTCAATTTTATGAGGAAATTGACATTGTTACTCAGTGTGGGGCTATGTAAGTCAGGGGCAGAGCTGAGGTTAGAACTCAAGAACTGTGGACTCATAGGCTACACTTGCACACCAATCTGTCTCAGATTATTTGGTTTCTAGGACTAACTTCTCCCTCATCCAAGAAAAAGTATTCAGGTATCTTTATGAAGGCTCTCTTAGGATCCATGTATATAGTTAATTACAAGGGAAAGAAAAAAAAACCCGAACACCTACACTAGAAGAACTTTAAAGTTGCAATCTCAAGCATACAAAAGTTAAAAATGCCAAAAATAAGGTTTCTCAAGCAACCATAATTTGTCATCTTCTGCATCTGCATGATGTAATTAAAGATTCTATTATCTTATTTTTTCCACACAACCACTGCCTCACTCAGTATACAAGATGAATGGTGCTCATTGAATGGCAATTGTTCAATATTTCTTTTTAATCTTCCTCATTCTGTGTGAACCCAACCTTTTGCTGCTGTTTTTAATAATTAGGGCCCTACCAAAGTCACAGTACATTTTGGTCAATTTCACAGTCATAAGATTTTTAAAATAGTAAATTTAATGATTTCAACTATTTAAATCTGAAATTTCACAGTGTTATAATTATAGGGGTCCAGACTCAAAAAGGAGTTGTGGGGGAAGGGGTTGCAAGGTTATTGTGGGAGGGGTTGTGGTACTACTACCCTTACTTCTGCGCTTCTTCAGAGCAGGGTAAATGGAAAGCGGCGGCAGCTGGCCAGGAACTCTGAAGGCAGAGCTGCCGCCAGCAGCAACACAGAAGTAAGGATGGCATGGTATGGTATTGCCACCCTTACTTCTGTGCTGCTCAGTCAGCAGCTGCCACTCTCTGACCGCCCAGCTGTGAAGGCAGCAGCACAGAAGTAAGGGTGGCATGGTATGCTATTGCCACACTTACTTCTGCGCAGCTGCTGGCGTGGCACTGCCTTCAGAAGTGGGCACCCAGCCAACAGTCACCACTCTCCGGCCGCCCAGCAGTGCCACGATCCCCCCTAAAATAACCTGTGACTCCCCTGCAACTGCCTTTTTGGTCAGGACCCTCAATTTGAGAAATTCTGGTCTCCAACGTGAAATTGGTATAGTGTAAGGTTAAAGCACACAAAAGACCAGATTTCATGGGGGGAGACCAGATTTCATGGTCCGTGATGCGTTTTTTGTGGCCGTGAATTTGGTAGGGCCCTATCTATCTTACGGTGTATTAAATTCAAGCTTCTCAGCCTCACCTATTAGCCCCCACCAAAGTTTTCCCCCCACCTACATAGCTGATCTAATTTCTCTTGGTATCCCCTTCCCCTACCATTCCCTCTTCTGCTTCTTATGCTCTTTCCAACTCTTAGTCCTACGTTCAGTTCTTATTCCCACTCTTTTGTGCTCTTTCATGCTGCCTTCTATAACTATAAGTCTCCTTTTCCTCATCACTCTCTTTCTTCAAATCTTTCCTTAAAACCTCTTCAAACAGATTTATCATCACAATTAATAATTCTTACATGTTCTATCTATGAGCCCAATCCTGAAAACACAACTGTGCAGTGTTTATTCCCATGAGTAACTGCATTGATTTCATAGTAGTAAGCACTTTAACACAGTAGCACTTGTAGGACTTGTTTATAAGCATAGCATGAATTAAGTGTGCTAGAAAGTGCTCTTTAATTAAAAAACAAGGCTGTAGATGTTGTTTAAGATAGTACTATATTAAGGTTCAATTTTTAAGATGAGGATTTTAAACAGCACAGTGTAACTACTCCAAATACTATATGAATCACTTAAGCATTGGGATGATTGATGCTTCAGAAATGTCTACAAAATCCAATCCATTTTTTAAATATATCATTTGGCTCATATTTTATAATGGGCACTAGTAACTAATATATTTGTTTGGAACAACTGCTCAGATCCACTTTAAAGTGGCCCTGAAATTCCATTATGTAAACTTCTGAGACAAAGAGAGGTTTAAAAGAAAAATACAAGAGTGACTAATTTCATTTTTGGCATAATAGCAGGAGAAAACAAGTGCACTTGTTAAAAACTTTCAGTCAGAGACCTTGAATAACAAGATTAAATACAAAGCAAGTTTACCAATTTGCTTTATGTACACAAGTTTATAATGAAAAAAATTTTCAGGCGAAACTATAATGACCAGTTTCCACTTTGTTAAATAAAGTGTACTATTGTCTAAGGCACTCAAGGAAGGAGAAGTGCCACTGTAACTATTAAAACTATTATCTAGCAGTTGTCAATTTTTAAAAAAAAATGTTCTATTTACTGCAGTCACATTTTCTGCATCTATCACTTTAAAAAACTTAAGTGTCTTTACCTGCGTTTACTAGCTGCCCAATCCTTAAACTTCAGTCCTGGTAACTCCATCCAGTCTCCAAAACTGATTGTCAATATAGAATCTTCCATAGTCTATGGGAGGGGGGAAAAAATCAAACTAAATGAATCAGGTAAATTTTAATATTTTTTTTATATGAATACATTTATTCTAAACATTATTAAAGTGGTTCCACTGCACTTATCCAGAAATAAAAAGGATGACGATGTATCAGTACGTGGACTGCAAATAAAACAAGATTTCATATTACAATTAGGAAATAAAGTATGCAGTCTGATCATGGGGTGATAAACTTTGATAAATTTAATGGAGAAAAGCAGACGAATTACAGATGAGGAAAGTATACCTGGAAAGGAAAATAAAAGCAACGTATTGCAAGCATGGAATAAAAGTAAGAAAAACAACAAGTTCTGGGAGGCCAATAAAATATGGAAAACAAAGTCCTAAATCTTTAGGTAAGTAGTGCCTGTTATCCACCAAGCAAAGGACAGGTGGAAAACAAAAGGGGGGTGGTAGAGAGCACCACTACAATATATCACATGTTCAAAACTTTAATGACTAAGACAATTAACAGGCTCAACACAGTGGATAAGGTCAGAAGTCCCACAGTTAAGGGGAAATTTGGGTTCCTAACGATGAGGGAAACTGGATTACAAACTGTAAACCTCATCCTACTCCCATCAAAATCAACAGAAAAAAAACTTTCAATGGGTGCTAATCAGACTCTGTACAGGATATACATACAAGGAAAAAAATATTACAGCAAAAAAAATCAACAGAAAATAATGGCCAAGTATAAAAAGGGATCCTATTACCTAAAAGGGTGGAGCATTAGATGTGTTGAACATGATAAGATTCAGAAGAAACTGTGGAAATACAGAGGACTAGCAGAGAAGCCTCTGTTTCCCCTCCCACCATTTATCTATCTTGCGTATTAAGGTTGTAAGCGCCTTGGGGGTAGAGCTTGTCTTTTACTATGTGTTTGTACAATGTGTAGCACGCTGGGGCCCTCAACATCAGATGGGGCTTCTAGATGCTACTGTAATACAAATACTAAAAAATAAGAAACCTCTCAGATAAACAGAATGAGATAAAAATCAGTTCTACATGGCAATCTTATAGAATGACATTGGAAGATGGACTCTCCTTTCTGCGTACTCGAGAGAGATCAGCTTCAGAGCATTACTCAGTTGGAAAAGTGTTCTACATATATTTTTATTTGCCCCATTGAAGAAAGCGTATTGCATGGTTCTGGGAAGCAAAATCATCTTTTTAGTGTCTAACCTGCACAATCCTTAATCAGGAAGTGTGCAAGGACTCAATGTGTTTTAGAATGGAGGAACAGTGGAGAAATATATGCAATGAATTTATGAGACAGATGTGGTTTGGCCGTTATTATGGATAAATATACGGATACATCAAAACAACGGGGTAGAAACAGCAACTTTTATAATGTTAGGATGCGAGAAAGGTGTTGCAAAACTGTTTAAGGATGTCCCTGAAAAAACAAGCACCTTGTCTTCCCTTTCAACCGCACTGCTCCTCCTACATACATACTATTGCCAAGGGTTACCATTTTGTAAGATCGTTTTCAACAGTTATTTCCACTTTATTTACAAAAATAAGATCATGAAAGTTGAAATTAATTCAAGTGGTGGCTAATGAAGATAAGTGAGTCCACATTTAGGCGTAATAACCTTTTGCACTTCTACAGTGCCCTCCATAAAAGGATGAGTGTTTTGAGAAACAGATCCCAAATAAGCAAAGAAGAAACAATGTAAGGCACTACCATCATTAGAGTTTAGATCAGAGGTGGGCAAACTATGGCCCACGGGATGCTCCTGCCCAGCCCCTGAACTCCTGGCCCGGGAGGCTCATCCCTGGCCCCTCCCCTCCCCCTGTTGTTCAAGGCACTGGTTCACACCATTTGATGTCCTGTCCCAGCTTGAGCCAATCCCTGATGCTTAAGAGGGGGCAAACAAAAAAACCAGCCCCAACCCAGAATATTTAATTTGGCTAACTGTGCATTAGGGGGGGGGAAATTCCCTCCTGATCCCTGCAGGTGAATGACTGAAGCCAGGGACTTGATTATACTCAGTCTTAATATAGAGCTGTAAATATTACGAGCATATTAAGGGCAATGCAGAGCTCCCGTTCTCCCTATGGCCCATGAAGGGAGAGAATGAAAAGAAGGATTCAGACTCCAATACCAGAAGGAACCACCACAACCGTCCAGGCCGACCCCCTGCAAATACTTAGGCCATAGAATTCCTCCCAGAAGATGGATTAAAGCATGTATTTTAGAAAGATATCTAATCTCATTATAAAGATCTCAAGCAATCCTGAGTCCACCACCTTCCCAGTAAGATGTCCTGATATTCAAACACTTTTACTGCCAGGAAAATGCATCTTATTTCAACACTGAATCTGTCTAATTACAACTTCCAGCCACTGGATCTTTGTTATGCCTTAGTCAACAGGTTTGAAAAGCCTCCCACATTATTAGATACATTTTCCACACATAAGTACCTAGACAGAGTGAGATAAGATGAATAGGTTGAACACCTTTAACTTTATATCCTAAATCTCACTTTCTAGTCCCTGGATTATTTTTGTGGCCCTTCTTTGAACTCTTTCCAGTATTTCCACATCCTTCTTGAAGCGCAGACACCAGAATTAACCAATGCTGTGCACAAAGGCAAGAACGCTTCCCTTTTTCTACTTGATAGCCCCCTTTTTATACGTCCAAAAATCACATTAGCCCTTTTCACCAGAGCATTTTACTGAGATCTCATATTGAGGCGATTATCTACAATGACCCTCCTAAAAGCTTTTCCAAGTCACTGCTTTCCAAGACACAGTCTCCCATCCTCTGGGCATAGCCTGCATTCTTTGTTCCCAGGTGTAGTACCTTGTAGTACCTTAAAATAAAATATATTTTATTGGATTGTGACTATTTAACCAGGCAATTCAGCTCACTCTGTAACAGTAACATGCCCTTCTCATTATTTAGTACTCCACTAATGTGTGTGTCTTCTGCAAACCTAACCGCCAAAGATTTTATATCATCGTTTAGATCACTGATAAAATATTAGATAGCTATGAACTAAGAACAGTTCCCTGGAGAACCTGGTTAGAAACAGGGTCCATCACTGATGACTCCAATAAAAACTACACATTGAGATTTATCAGTGAGCCAGTTTGTAATCCATCTAATGTGTGTCCTGTTAGTTTCATATCATGCATATTTTTAAATCAAAATGTCACATGGATTTCTCCAAGGCATTTGACTTAATACCAAGTATACTATATCAACACATTTGCCTTTATCAACAAGACCTGTAATCTTGTTTAAAAAAAAAAAAGACAACAGGTTTGTTTGGCAAGATCTACCTTCCATAAAACCATGCTGACCGGCATGAATTATATTTTTAACTTCAAATTCTTTGTTAACCATTCCATGATTTTAGCTGTGATCACAAGATCACCTTGGGTGGAGAGAGTACTGAATTGACGGTTGGTGGTGTGTACACATGCATGAAATTTGCTATGTTGCTTAGACACAAGAACACCATCGCATCCCTGAATGTAAACAGATTAATTAGTTAATGGGTTCTACAGTATCCTAAAAAAAATGAGGTGAGATATGGAAAAGAGTCTTAATAAAATAAAAGTTATCAAGCCATATTTACTAGCAAAATAATATAGCCAGCAGGCAAGTTCCCTGTTGAACTAAAGATGAGCATTTCTTGTTCCTCTTCTGTTAAAATTTGCTTCCTGGCACAGAATTCAGAATAAACAGAGTGCTACAAGTCTGATAATGAACAGGTTACCACAATCAATGATAACGAAATATCAGCCCATCAATTTTATCTGCCCTGAGCAATTAGGTTGCTGCTAGCAGTAGTTCCTAAACTGTGATCTGTGGACACAAGTGGTCTGGAGCTGCTTGTGGTTTATGAAGAGCTGGCTGTTTGCATGGGCTGACGCTCTTATTGTTTCTAGCTGCTAAACTGCATTACAGAGATAGAAAAAATATATATGAAATACATGTAAAAGTAATGTTAGTAAAATAAGAAATTGCTATAGCTGACCTAGGAATGTTTTGCAATTGCTAGCGGAAGAGGAAGTGGGTCATATCACAGCACGTGAGCAGGGAAGTGGTCAGCAAGACATTTACTCTATTAGTGATCTAGGTTATAAAAAGTTTTGATGATCTCTCTAACAGATATGACAAACATAGGTATATGTTTGAGAGTACTGTATCAAATTTATAAATGTTATCTATACCTCTGTAAGCCAGGCAATGCATGCTGGCTGGCTGGGGAGGGTTACCAAGCTCTATCTAGGGCAGGGGTGAGCTAAGTATGGCCTGTGAGCTGCATCCGGGCCACCAGCCATTTTAATCTGGTCTCAAGCTCCCGCTGGGAAGCAGGGTCTGGGGCTTGCCTCGCTTCGATCAGGGTTGGGACTGCTCCGCACGGCTCCCGGAAGTGGCAGCATGTCCCCTCTCCAGCTCCTATGTGTAGGGGCAGCCAGGGGCCCTCCACTCAGCAAGCTGCCCCCCCCCAGCACTGCCCCCGCAGCGCCCATTGGCTGGGAACCGGGGCCAATGGGAGCTGCAGGGGCAGTGCCTGCGGACAGGACAGCACGCAGCAGATCTGCCTGGCTGCGCCTCCAAGTAGGAGTCAGAGGGGGGACATGCCACTGCTTCCGGGAACCACCTGAGATAAGCGCCGCCAGGAGCCTGTACTCCCGAGCTCCCCGCATGCACCCCAACCCTCTGCCCCAGCCCTGATCCCCCTCCCGCCCTTCGAACCCCTGGGTCCCAGCCCAGAGCACCCTCCTGCACCCCAAACGCCTTATCCTCAGCCCCACCCCAGAGCCCGCACCCCCAGCCAGAGCCCTCACCCCACCCCCCATGCGCACCCCCCTACCCCAGCCTGGAGCCCCCTCCCGCACCCTGAACTCCTCATTTCTGGCCCCACCCCAGAGCACGCACCCCGAGCCGGAGCTCTCACCCCCTCCTGCACCCCAACCCCAATTTCAGGAGCATTCATGCACTGCCATACAATTTCCATACCAAAAAGCCCATCCCTGATCTAGGAACTAGAATCAAGGTGAGGGGGAATTACTGCAGATCCTGGGACAGGTAAATAAATCAAGAGAAGTACCACCCCGTGGGGTGAATTGCATATACTGATACAGATCAGGTTCAAGAGACCCAGGAAACAAAGAAAGACCTTGTGGTATAAAAAGCCAGCATGAACTGACTGGGGGAAGGGGTGCATTTTTATCCAGCAAACTGGCGTGACTTTTTAACCAAGAGGGGAAAAAACTCCGCTGAAGGGTTTGAAGAACTGATAAGGTCTCTACAGAAAAGATGAGAGATACCTAGTAAGCTGAAGCACGCATTTAGACTTTTTGTTGCTTAGGATAGGTTTTCTCTGTAATGCTTCTGTCCTAAAAATAAACATACTGTGCTCTGCATAAGGCTGTTTGGTCACTGGTGAACCAGTGTCTTCACCCTTGAGAGAGCAAGTGTGAAACTGCAGATGCTCAGCTGGGTCAGACCTGCTGGGATAATCACTGAATTGCCAGGGGCTTCAATCTAAAGCCCTGGTCTGGAGGGTGTAGCCAGACAGCCAGCCCCCCCCCACTCAGACCAGCATTGCTGGAAACACAGGAGGAAGCCGGAACAGGGCACTTAACATATATTCCAGCACAGCCTTTGAAGCTGTGAAAGCACAGGTGTGCTGCTACAATGTGCCTCTGGGAACAGATAGGACGATTAAGCTCACAGCAGGCAGAGGCCCTGTGACAGACATGGCTCTTAGCCCCTACTAAATAGCGTGATGCACACACACCAACATCCTAGGTGGGAAAATATTTACCCTGATAAAAGAAATGTCCAGTAGTTGAAACTTATTGTTTCTCTCCCTTGCAAGTGTAAACTATTCTTGCGAAAGCTGGCGTCACCCCGACAGACCAGCCCCAATTTGGCATAAGAAAGGAGAAAGAGAATAAAGGAGTACAGAGGTATAAGTAGGGGACCTACAGCACCATGATTTTTGAGTGCTTTTCACTATCTATCTGCTGGTCAGATAAGTGACAGCCTCCCAAGGCTTCTGCAGCTAAGAGGGTCCCTACGGCTTGTCCCTTATTCGTCTTTCCGCGGAATTGAGTGACCGATCCTGGCGTGGCACCACTGGAATCGAGAGATGCAAGGAGGGTAAGCAGCACCCACACCTGATCTCCTATCTTTAGTGTACACATATTTTGAATTAGAGCTCTATACTTTGTTTTCTTTCTTTGGGATTGTGGCTTCAGTTTTGTAACTTGTTTGTGTGTGTAACATCTCTACATTTAAATAAGTAGGCACTAGCAATTTTGTAACCACATGATTAGAATCTAGCTTAATAAATTTTGGTAACCATTTGTGCATAAGCCTGACTTGTTTTCTCTGGTTTACTGTAAAGCAGCCAACACAATTAAAGAACCTCAGCCGTTTTGGCTCTAAAGCCTGGCCATTAGGTGAGAGTACTAAGAGCCTAGCGTTGAGTTGTGCCGCCTCCACGGGGCAAACTCTTGGGGCACCTGTCAGTCAATCCTGGCTGCCCGCTGCGAAGGAGCTCTGAGCTCTAGCAGTTAAAGTCACGGGTGGTTAGGACCTTGGGGCATCCGTCAGCCTAGCCCGGGCTGCCCGCCGCGAAGGGACAGTGCGTCCTAGCGGTTAAAGTCACGGATGGTATAAACGGGCATAGCTGGCACCTCACCAAACATCCTTGGTCGTCGGCTAACAGAGGGAGAGGAATGTAGGGCCCTGCCCAGAGAGAGGTGACTGTTAGAGGCCCAGCACCTAAGGGGGCATTCCTTGAGCAGATCACCGACGGGGCCAGAGGTGCAGCTACCTGAAATTATGACAGTGGTAGTGGAACAAGCATCAGCCACAGCCTTGTCTTTAGGTAGCCTATATTGCTTCTTCCATCTGCTGCAGTCCTTGCCATCTGCTGATGACTAAGGCTGTGACTTTGTCAGGGAGGTCACGGATTCCTTGACTTTCCGTTTCCTTTATGATTTCTGAAGCAGTTGGGGCTGCCTGAGCAGCTCCTGGGCCAATCACACTGACTGCTGCTGGGGCAATCTCAGGCCATACCACCCCCACAGCAGCAGCAGCAGGAGTGTGGGAGGGGGTTCAGGGTGGCACTTACCTTGGGGGAGCTCCCTGGAAGCAGCAACATGTCCCTCCCTCAACTGGTAGCTCTGCGCGCTGCCTCCGCCCACAGGCACCACCCCCACAGCTTCCATTGGCCGCAGTTCCCGGACAATGGGGGCTGCGGAGCTGGCAGCACGTGGAGCTAGGAGCGTAGGGAGGGACAGATCGCCGCTTTTGAGAAGCTGGGTAGGAAACCTGCCAGCCCTGCCAACCCTCCTCCCCCTGCCCCCAGCACTAGCTCCTCTGATCACCCCCTGTGCACTCGTGGTGCCCCATGCTGCCACCCCAGCCAACGCTTCCCAGGCTGCCCCCCCCCATGCAAACCCCTGGGCCACCCACTCTGAACTGCCCTTCTCCCCACCCCCCAGCATCCACAGCCCCCCAAGTGCATCTACAGCACGCCCAAGATTTAGTCAGGAGTATAGTACAAGTCACAGGTAGGTCATGGGCTGTGAATTTTTGTTTACTGCCCATGACCGGTCCATGACTTTTATTAAAAATACCCGAGACTAAAATGTAGCCTTACTGATGACACAGAAAGCATCCTCCATAAAAGCTAGGGCTGCCCTTTACAGTAGGCGTTTTAAAAGATCCTCATAACAGCTTTTTTTTTAACTGTTAAACATAAAAAAATTAAAAAGTCCAAGACTAATCTACTGTGTCATGGACATGAAGTATAGTGAATCAAAACTGAATTCTAATAATGCATAAAGAGGATTCTGTTAAGACTGAAAACTAAAAGGACAGTTTCACTTTCTGATTCTAATATATTAGTACCACGCTGTTTGGGTTCACAAAGCTACAAGGACATGGATACATTAAAATCCATTTGATGTGTTTACCATTTGAAAAAAAAACCCCAACACCACTTGCCTTTTCTAACAGTTAAAAATAACCAGCAACCACCAAACATGGGATTTAACCTAAAAGGATTATATCCTTTTAAAATTACAGAATTTTTTTTGTAAATTACTCGTCTATTACAAGACGCAGACAGAATACAGAATCCCGGGATATTGGTAGTAAAATTCGGAATCAGACTTGCAACAGTTAGGTCAGCAATGTAGTTGTTTTTTATTAATCAAAATGCTGTATGTAGTCTGGCAGTGAAGCATAAAAATATGGAAACATACTAGGAACACTTCCATTTTAATACGTTCACACGCAGGCGTAATGGGGCCTGTAGAGCTGCTGTGTACCTGCAACAAAACCTCTCAAATGCTCTCATTTCAGTCTCAAATTTATCTATGTTCCACAAAAATGTAGCGTCCCCTAACTTTTACTGCTGACCATTATTTACATCAAAAAAAAAAAAAAAAGAATCATGAAACTGAAGTAACAGAGTTATTTATGCTAGCAAATGAATCCCGCAGCATTTTAAATTTCCTGAATATATTTTAGGCCTTCATTTTCGGTCTTGTCAAAGAATTCGGGCTTTGGATGGGTCAAAAGGCTGAAGCTGCAATTCCCATTAACATCTACATACCAACCCCATCCTAAGAAAACCCTCAAATACAAACCCATCAAGTTAGAGGAATATAAATGAAAAGTATCAGAGGGGTAGCTGTGTTAGTCTGTATCCACAAAAACAATGAGGAGTCCGGTGGCAACTTAAAGAATAACAGATTTCTTTGGGCATAAGCTTTCATGAGTAAAAAACCCACTTCTTCAGATGCATGGCAGATGCATCTGAAGAAGTGGGTTTTTTACCCATGAAAGCTTATGCCCGTATAAATGAAAAGTTTACTCACATGCCAAGCTCCACCAGGTGGTCCTTTGCCAAGCACTATATGTGGGATATAATGATGCTGTTCTAGCTTCCAGTGCAGAACAGGTGGGTAATCATAGCCAAAGTCAGCATCTGGATGAAGCAGTGTATCAAAAAGTACTGCAACTGGATTGGAAGAACGTCCTTCAAGACCTTCTGACAAGTATTCTAAATCCTATATTAAGAAGAAAGATTTCCTTGTTGTTGCAACTGTTATCATACAGTATAGTTTTCATGTGCAGACAGAATTTCAACTGGAAATCACTACTGAAATATCAAACTTAAGGAAAACTGCAGTAATTAGTTATACTTTAGTTAAAATATTTACTATAATGGTATATTCAAAGCAATTTTAGATACAGTACCTGTCACTGTTTCAGTATCGCCATAACTGTGAAAGGTGTTACTGTCTTTCTCAATAGGAGCTCACTTTTTAATACATCAATACCTGCCAATATTTGAAAACTATCAATAGAGACATTTGAGAAAGAAAAACAGGGAGACACCTTTTAACTCTACTGAAATACATTTCACTAGGAAAACTTTTTAGCAGGACAAAATAGATTGATACTTTTAAAAAAGATAAAGGACAGTTCCTCTTAATTAGAGATGGTTTGCATTCCCAGGAAGAGTCTGACTCTAACAACATAAATTAGGATTGTACTCATTATTTGAGCATACAGAAAACTGGTAAGTTTAAAAGTTGTTGTAAATTAAGTCCTATTAGTAAAAGGACAAGTCAGCCATATTTTTAAAAAATGGAGGTTACCATAAAATGAACAGGTTCCCTATATCACACTCCATCATTGTGTGGTTATACTTACTCCCCCGTTGTCGAGGGGTGGGACTAGATGACTTCTATCATGTCAAGAGGTCAGCGTCCTGTATGAATGGCTATTCCCAAATTTATTTCAATACTATTTATTCTTTTTTACTAGACTTTTCAGATTAATTAGAAACTATTTTACAATGTAGTTTTCCTTTAACAGACATTTTATAAAACTTCCTACTGGTAAGAAGTTGCCGCCGATACCAGCCTGTACACAGCCGGCATTAAAGGGCTACCACGGCAGTGCTTTAACGTCTTTACGCCTTTTGCATGCCCCGGGCTGCCGGGGTGCGGGGGGGGGGCAATAGGGGCAGCTGCCCCAGGGCTGGCAATTTAAAAGGGCCCGAGGCTCCCGGCCGCCGTCACTGCTACCACAGCAGCGGCCGGAGCCCGGGCCGATCCCCGGCCCCACCCCTTCCACCTGAGGCCGGGCCCCCATACCAATACGTACTTAATGTTACTTTCACCCCTGCATCCTACAAATATTTACATTCCTTTTTCAGCATCCACCTAACTGCTATGTCTTCAAAGCCAGAAACATCAGCTTAGCAAAGGACTTTTCAACTAACCAAAAAGAAAAACTAAGACTTTAGACACAATTTTGTTGACAAGGCAAGGAGACATTTTATTCTCCAAAATCTGGACAAAACTCGGGGGGGGGGGGGGTGCAAAGTCACAGATGCATACGCAGCATTTATAGCCAGCAGCAAAGACAAATTGCTTTCCTGCCAAAATCAAACCTGGAGTCATTGAGGCCTACAAAGTTGGCACCTGAGTGATGCTAAAAACAAACTACTTCATAATTCAAATCTTCCTATTTTCTTTCCTCTACCCAGATTATTTCTCCCTCCCTACATTAGATGATTAAATACACTCTTACAGTGAAATGTACATAACAGTACATGACTAAGAGCCCAGTCACTTACTTACTGATGGACATAGTGCTTATCATCATTAAATTAAATTCAGACTATAAATTAGAAGACGTAAACAGCACCTACTTTGAGATGAATAATTTTACAGCATAACTGAAATTAGCCCAGTAAATTCAGTGTTATTTTTGTGCAAGTGAAAATGCTGAAAGTTGATTAACAACTTGTTAAATATTTTAACTGTGACTGGAAAAAGTATGCT
Source organism: Lepidochelys olivacea (assembly GCF_965140295.1). Lineage (NCBI taxonomy): Eukaryota > Metazoa > Chordata > Testudines > Cheloniidae > Lepidochelys > Lepidochelys olivacea. The sequence continues at coordinate 47,171,948 of NC_140412.1, forward strand.
GGATCCCCATAGAGTAGCCTTCTTAAATTTCTGTATTAATAGTTATCACTTATTTAGCACTGTACACATTTAAACTGCTTTACAAATATGATCCTCATTTTACAGGTGAGAAAAATGAAGGGAGAGAGATCAGGTGACTTGCTCAAGGCCACAATGGGAGTTGCTGGCTCCAAATACTATGCTTATACCATGCCTCCCTCAAGGAGTAATAGTGTAGGTCTTGAGTTCTTTGCAGGTTAAGAGCATGCCAATGACATTACATATCTTAAATTATTATAAAGTATCTTAAGAAGCTCATAAAAGGAAACAAAGTGTTTACTAGTTTGGTTTGTTAAAGGAAAACAATTGGATGAAGTGTTAGTGAAAACTTACTTGGTCAACAATAGAGAGAGGTCTAGCTTCTTCTAATTTACTATGCAAAATGGGATTTGGATGTACAGCTTCAGGAGACAAATATGGCCTATACCCAGACAGCATGTAAGAAAGACAAATTCCTGAAGGTCCATTCCCTATTAAAAACAAAAGTTAAAACATTTTAACAAACATTTTAAGAAGTCTTATTACCACAGAAGTAGCAAAATGATTATATTGTAGCAATGTCCCAAAATGTGCTATGCATATAGCATACTATCCCTACTCAGAAAAGCTTACACTCTAAAATCTTCACATTACAATAAATCCTAGCACTAGGGACCTTTTCAAAAACAACCCAGCAGAATGCTTTTTGGGTGGTAGGGGAGAATAGTTGGTTAAAAAGAGAAGAGTAGGAGTACAAACATGATATTTAAGCCAGTCTCAAACTTTTTTTGGGGTGGAGGGAACTCCTGATAAAGCACAAGCTTATGAAAATCTAAAACCAGAAGTATGTCAGCATAGGTCAATGTAGGACTGATTAAAATAAAAAACTCGGTCACTCAAACTATAACACAATATATATCCCATCTGGCAATGGAATTTGATAGACGGTGAATTTTGTCTACTTGCCCTTCTTTCTATGGTTAGCAAAGCCATTTAGGGCTTGGCTACAAACTTGCAAGTTACAACGCAATAAAGGAGCTCCGGGCGCACTAGCTCACTACCCGTCCACACTGGCAAGGCACATAGAGCGTTCTGACTCCGCAGCTACAGTGCTGCTGGTACTCCACCTCGGTGAGTGGAATAACGTTTGCTGCGCTCTCGCTGGAGTGCCGTGGGGCCAGTGTGAACGAGGTGTTGCTTTACTGCGCTCTGATCAGCCTCCGGAAACGTCCCATAATCCCCGTAAGTCAAGTGGCCACTCTTGTTATTGTTTGGAATTGGCTGTAGGAATGCCCTTTGAAAGCTCCGTTTCTGATAGCTGGCTGCTTATCTGCTCCGAGACAAAGCAACCATTAGTGCGGAATGCTGTGTGTGAGAGAGAGAGGCAGAGGAGCGAGGGGAGGTCTGCTGCTGTCTGAACTTACAAGACAGCATGCTGACATGCTCTCAGCCCCCCAAAAACCCACTCTCTCCCCCCCATACACACAACACACTCCCTGTCACACTCCACCCCACCCCACCCCATTTGAAAAGCACGTTGCAGCCACTTGCATACTGTGATAGCTGCCCATAATGCACCGCTCCCAATGCCACTGCAAGTGCCACAAAAGTGGCCACTCCAGTGCGCTTGAAGCTGTCAGTGTGGACAGACTGCAGTACTTTCCCTACTGCGCTCTATGTAGGCTGGTTTAACTCAAAGCGCTCTACATCTGCAAGTGTAGCCATGCCCTTAGTGACAACAAATATGAACTGGTTTGAAAAAGAGTAGAAAAGGAGCTCACCACAAAATGTGACAATATCAAAATAAAGGTCTCAAATGCAAGTTCAATTGCATCACCTTTCAAGCTGATTTATAAGACATTACTGCCCTGACAATACTATAACTAGTAGAATCAGCAGAACTGATTACAACAGAGTTGTTTGAGAAGTGGTTACAATAGGAGAGAAAATTGCAAAGTGGATGGGATTTAAGTGTCTCTGTAACCAAGTTAAACATCAGAGCCAGTCATCTACTACATGCATCGCCAGTGCCTAGCACTACAGGACCTTGATTTGATTGTCATCTAAACATTACTGTAGCATAATACACATATACACATAGTAACATTCTTCTAACATATTTCTAAGTTTGCAAAGTCAACCCTCAAAAGTTATGAGAAGCCAGAATTACAGTTGCCTATGCAACCTTAATTTGGTCCCCCATGCATTTGATATATTCTCTAATTACATGATTACATATTATTTTTTCCACAGCATCCCTGCCTCATCTAGTATACAGGATGGATGGTGCTCATTTAATGAGCAACTATTCAATATTTTGTTTTATCCTCATTGTTCAATATTGGCCTTATTTACTGCACATTATTCATACTTTACTCTGAAGACAGAATTATTAGTTTCCTCATGGGCATTTATATGACACTCATTATAATATTCAAGTGCTTCACATTTAGATCCACTTCACAGACCTCTGCCACTTAAACTAATGGAGTAACTGACAGCAATAGAAGATCAGTAGTACAGGCCTATAAATAATAATAATAAACCTAGTTACAGAGACACACTGAGGTTTCAGCTACACTACAAGAATGTCCCCATGACTGGGTCAAAGATTTAACCAATTACAGGGAAAACGAAGTCCTGTGCACAACATAACACAACTGGGCCCCCTGACTTTATTAACATTGTTATATAGATGGGCCTCGGATGATTTTCTGACCAAATGTTTTTTTTAAAATATGTTTTTAGATGGTAAGCTCTTCAGGGCAGGAATCACATTTTTGTACAGTGCCTTTCAAAATGGGGCCCTGATCCTCACTGGGGCATCTAGATATTACTGTTGTATAAATAAATAACATACATTTTAATTTTAAACTTCAACCACCCCTTTGTCTAGTTATATAAATATTGGCTGATTGCATAATGGCAGAAGTGGGTCTTGGTCAACAGCAATCTATGACAAAAGAACCCTCATTATAATAAATTAAGACACTGTCGTGCAAATAGCCAGCTTTGTGAACCAATGAATGTAAAAACTGTTTATTGCAAAAATTGTTTTTTGAATCAGAATTTAAGGGAACTTGTGTTTACAGGAGAATGAACTGCATTCTGGGCAAAATAGACTGAGTTCAAAAGCTAAGGTGTTTGTTTAGCACAGCAAGTATCTGAGATTTGGGGGGAGGACAGGACTATCTTGAACTTTGGCATTTGCAGAAACTTGTTCAAATAAATCAAATTCAAAAGTGTTCCTGATCCCCAAGAGATTGGGAGGGAACAGAACAGGATAGAGTATAGACATTGGCTTCTCTCAGAGTGGTGAACCATCTCTATTGCCAATCTGAAGGAGGAGAAATATTGCCTCACTTATATTTACATTGGCTTTTAGAGGTGTGTATGTTAAATTCAATTATCAAAAAGGTAAACCTACCCCCACCTGTTCTGATTAATTCTATTTCTTATTTGTCTTAGACTTTGTCCATCGCTCAGCAGTAGTAATCTTTGATGTTACTTTTAATGAAAGTAGGTGCAAAGTTTTCAAATTGATGGTGTCCCTTTACCGATATTTTAGAAACATTTATTGAAAGATTTTTCTCCAGTAAAACACTTTTTACAACAAGAGGGATTTTGGTAAATGAAGCTTTGTTTCATCTTCTGAGTTTTCCCCTTTTTCTTTACCTTTCTTCTACTTAATAAATGCCAAATAGAAAAACCAATTCCTGGATACAAAACTGTGAACACAAAGCACTGCTAATACTGTGGCAGCAAAGAATAAAAAATTAGTAACTTAAAAGTAAGTTACCCTAAAATATCTCTCCAAGTCCCAACAGCACAATTTATCTGAACAAGGACTATCTGCATGAATAAGGATTTGCAGGATCAAGTCCTAAATTACACATAAGATAGGGAAAGATGACAGACAAAGGTCAGGGTAGATTAAAGAAAAAAGAGTACTTGTGGCACCTTAGAGACTAACCAATTTATTTGAGCATAAGCTTTCGTGAGCTACAGAAGAGAGCTGTAGCTCACGAAAGCTTATGCTCAAATAAATTGGTTAGTCTCTAAGGTGCCACAAGTACTCCTTTTCTTTTTGTGAATACAGACTAACACGGCTGCTACTCTGAAACCTATCATTATGCAAGGGTAGGTTAAGGAAAGGACAATACAAGGTCAAGATAATTGCATAACGAACACATCATGTTAGTCGTTTTATTACTAAATTTATGCACTGGGAAGACACTAAGCCTATGTCAGCACAAAAACTCTGCAAGTGTAATTAGTTTCACCAGTGATAGGGAACCAGTAAAAGAAAGGTTTCAGAGTGAGCTGTAGCTCATGAAAGCTTATGCTCAAATAAATTGGTTAGTCTCTAAGGTGCCACAAGTACTCCTTTTCTTTCAGGAAAAGAAAGGCACTGGTTTGTGTTCTCACTTACTTCCACAGGCATCAGATTGCGTTAACATCTGCAGCACTTCCATCAGGGATGAGAGCAGCGTACCAAGGGCAGCTGTCCCACAGTCCAGCTCTCTCCATTTTGAGGATATGTCTTGAGGGAAGGGGGGGCGTGACTGCGAGGCATCCTGAGTCCCTGCACAGCCTCTTCTCCCCAAATACTGATCAGCTGCATTAGCTCAGCATTGCTCCAAGCAGGGGATCATTTGCCCCCTGGAACAGCCATTGTCACCTGGCCAGATAAGTGAGCACTTGCCAAGAAAACAGGAAGTGGAGTTTCAAAGTTCCCAGGGCTTTACAGGGGGAGGGGTGGATGTCTGTTTACCTGGCACCAGAGCAGCAGAGCCGCTGGCCAGAGTGGTCACCTAGGCACTGTGGAATATCCTCCGGAGGCTAAAAGCTTTGTAAACAGGAAGAACATGTCTTCATTGCACATTACTGCAAAAGTATCACCAGTAAGAACTGTACGCCTCTCGTGGAGGTGGTTTTGGTTTGCGGTGAAACTTCTGAGTATCACCGCAAAAAGTCATTGGCAAGTGTAGACACTCCCATGGTTTTTGCGCAAAAAAGGGACTTTTTGCACTTTAAATGGCAAGTGTAGACATGTCCTAACATTGGGAAGCTAATAGAAAGATGGGCAATGAATGAGGGATGGGAAGGAAAACAGGGAGATTACATGGCATACATGATGAGGGACATCATTTCAGTCACAAGAGGCAGCATGGGAGAAAGCATAAAGGCACTTGGAGAAAGATCAAGATGAAATGCAGTGAACAAACTTGCCATTCTTTTATTCTGTCTTACCAAAGTATTATTTATTTATTTATTTATTTTAAGAAATCTTACTTGCAACAGGTGCATATTAGAGATAATAGGCTGTCCACTGAGGGGATCAAGTTATAAGATTTCCAGTTCTAAAATATATGATTAAAAGAAGTGTTCGGACATATTTGGGATAAAAACGTTTATTTTTCACTAGAAGAAGTCATGGATGCTGCATCTGATGTGGGCAAGTAGAGGAGTTCTGAAGGCAGCAGCAGTACTTAGCACAGATACTTTCAAAATACACAATTATTGAAAACCAGTGCAAGTTTTGAATCGGGAACCATATGGCAGTCCTGGACCATGACTGGCAGAATGCCAGGACACTATCTCTTCCTGTAAGGCATGAAACTCACCACAGCAACAGATGCCTCTGTCATCTCCAGGTTAACATATTATTATGGGCACTATGTTTGCCTAATAATGATGCATCAGATGAGATAGAGTTCAGCACCTTGCTTTGACAATTCAGCAGGTGGGGAGGATCCCAGAACCCAAGCTACAGCCCGAGCTCGGACATCTACACTGCAACTGTACAACCCCATAGCCCGAGTCAGCTGACACAGGCCAGCCACAGGTGTTTTATTGCAGTGTGGTCATATCCACAGGATCCACTCCTGAAGAATTTATTTCCTCTGGCAGTTTGTCATTCGGCAATCTTTATAGTACAACCCTTTAATAAACTGTAGACTTGATAAAACAGTTTAACAACTTTAACTGATTATCTTGGTGAAGAATCAGTTTTATGGTGTGATGATTTTAATTGCTACGGCACCCCAGACACTACAGTGATTGCTGTTTCATAAAAACATATGAATAAATACAGTTCAGAATATTTTAAATCACTGAATTTTTTTTAATCCAAACACACATTGAATTTTTAAAATTTAAACTAGATACAAAAACCTACGCAGTATATGTTTTCTGCCAAAGTTTTGAAGAAAGTCAAACCAACAGGTTGAAGTTACTGGCTAAGCACATGGAACCACAGTCTGCTGAAGTGCTAAAACAGCTTTTGATAGCTGTAGACTCTTCTGCAGGTGCAGAGAGAATATTTTCTTCATTTCATTTCTTTCAGCTAGTTGAGTTCCATGATAGTTCAAAGCTAAAAACCAACAGATGTTGACAAAGCAGGAAAGCTGATTTTCTCTTCCAATCTAGTAATAAAAACTAGGTGTGAGAGGATGAGTTCTACTAGTTCTGAAGTATCAAAGGACATGATGACAAGAAACAGTCAGCTGAATTCACTAACTGCAGATATTACTTCCCTGGTTTAATAAATCAGTTAGTTTTAAATGCAAAACATGTTTTGATAAGCTTTTTGATAGCTTTTTTCTTATGTATACAGCACGTGTAAAGTAGTTATTTTAACTAACTTAAAATGTTGTTTTGGCATTTTTAATTGAACTCAAATTTCCACCCTAGAGTGTGACATAAATCACAAGTAAAAAAAATTAATCAGCTAGTAAATAAGAAATGCATTATACACCATTTTCTAATATAATAAAAAATGTAAAAATGAGGAATCTGAATAAATGTAAGTTAAGCTATATAATTATTTAAATGTCTATAGAGGTCTATAGATATAGTATATCTTCCTTGCAAAAAGAAAGATCACATTTAGTGTAGCGGCAATTTTTAGTTGCAAAACCATGTTTTATGGTTATTAACCAATCAAAATCAAAATCAAAATCCTATTTGTTTAGGAAAATAAGTAAAAAGTAAAATGCAAAAGATAATTAAAAATCAATTTTAATTGATTCCTGCTTGCTGATTTAAATGATGATTACAGTGAGTTAAATAATCGATTTTGATTTAAATTAATCCACCCTGATACAGTTACTGAGACATTGTAAGTCTAACTGTACTGTACACAAATTGCCTAACTGTAATGTTTGCATCTTCCAGTCTAATCCTTTCAAACAAAGCCTTCCCCATGTCCGGTCCTAATGACATAAGCAGGACTTCATACAGACATAAGTGTGTGCTCAAGTATATCAGATTGCAGAATTGGGGCCTAAATCTCTACTTGCACTCAAATCTGATATCTGCCAACAAATTCTTCATCCACTCCCAAACACTGCTGTCTCAACATCTTCCAGTAAAATAAGCATTTTCAGTTCAAATACATTTCAATGATTTTAAGTCAAATGACTGGTTGACAACTTGATGGTAATACAGTAAACTGTACTAATTGTATCCATATAATAAACGCCTTCACCTTGGAGATGGGTTATCATTTGGCAACACCAAGTTATTTAATTATAAATGGATTTGCATTCCTGGTTCTTAAAAAGTAATGGTAGTGCCAGAGAACACAAAATAATCTCTGGAAATAACTCACCTATTATCACTATTGGCACAGTCAGGAGCGGGTCCCCAGTCAGAGTGGTTTCTTCTAGTAAGGGCATTCTTTTATCTTTCCTCCCAAGGCTGTCACCAAAATGTTGCACTAAGGAGCTCAACAGTTGTCCCTCGCTTTCAGGGCCACTGTAATTTCTATTGGAGAAAAAACATCAGTTGAGCATTATATCACATTCTTCAAAAATTAAGTTGCTATTGGATCATTGCCTTAAAACTGTCAAATTGATAAAAAAAACTCTGATTGCATTACGCAAAAGTAAAACAAACACTAATCAGTTCATATACAGAATTTTATTCTTCAGTATAGCTTTTCCCACACTGAATATTGCTTCTTTGCTACAATAATGGGCAAAAAAAACATTTCCTCCAAAAAAGCCCACAAAAGGATACAGGCAGCAAAAGAAAAGGACCTGCAGAATATAATCTAATGTGTGTCTCATTCAAATTCAGTGTCTGATAATAAATCTAGTGATTTAAACTATTGCTTTCCCCACACCCTTTTAATACCTCAAATGTAATAAATATTTGCTTCTTGGCAATGACTGCCTACTAGGCTTTCAGCAATGCCAAAGCTTAGGGTCAGACATTTATCATCTATAAACATGATACCCGTTCCCAATCAGGTGGGTACTCCCAGATATTTTAAGTGAATAAAGTTGCTGACTAATTAAACCATATCCATTGTCTCCTGTCTTTCTTCCGGCATGGCTGAACAATGCTAGTAAATGCCTCTCCACCTATTTTCCCCAGAAACCTAGAGTAAAGAGCTTCACTGTCTTACTGAGTCTACTATAATTGACAATTACTGTTATAGTATCACTAGCCTACCGTGATGATAGTTATTTGCTTCCTTAAAAAAAAATGCTTTTTTGCATTTCATTCAGCTTGGAACATAAAAATAGATAAGTTTCATCCCACTCCTCCTCCAAGAGCATATTTGTTCTCAAATGAACTTGCATAGTGCTGCAAAGTTTGATTTCCAAGCACTGTTGCAGACTCAGTTTAAAAAATAACTTTACATTGGAATATTTAAAAGGAAAACCATGAGAATATTTTTACTTATTTTAAATGATGCAAAAACTTGTTTTTACGCATCTAAATTGTGGGCCTAAATCAACCAGCAGTGTCTCTTTAAATCTAACTATCCTTTGTCTCCCCTATTATGTTTTTGGCATCCATAATGTTAGAAGTAATAAGGTGTTACCAAGATGTGTTTGTGCGCATGTGAAGTGCATAACATATTCCTTAGTTAGGCAGCAGTATCTTGTATACAGATACTCTTCTCTAAGATTCAAATATACTGCACTGTACCATTTGGGTTGAAGTTCTAAGTTCCCAGCCAAAACAGAAGGACTGCGGTGTCCTTGATGATGTGGATTCTTCATTAGTAGGATGCAACACCATATATTCACTGTGTTTATCCCATGATAGAAACTATTTGAGATGTGTTTTTTCTTGGTCCTTTATCAGCCAGGTAACACAGAACAGTACATTAAAATTAAACTAAAAGCACTGTTCTTTAAATATTTAACTGAATCCAACTTTTAATTTATATCCTACAGAAAAAATCTTTGTTAACTTTGAGTTAAGACTGTAGGAGTGCACCAGCACAAACCAGGAAAAGAAAAAGAAAGCAGCTAAACAACTTATTACCTATACTCCACTCATCAGTCCCCCTGCTCAGCTAACTGCAGCCAACCACACTCCATACATCTCCATCCACATCTCGAGCAACCACTATGTAGCCCTAATGCCAACCATACACATAATAAACCTACACACACACATAATATGCAGAAACTCTAATTCCGACCTAACAAATAAAACCAAATTCAAAGCATTCCTGCTGACCTTCTCTCTGCAAAATTTCATTCAACCCCTTAGCATCCCCAAAGCCTTTCTTGCTATGCCTGTCTCCTCACATCCCCACTCACACCCAGCTTCCTCTCTCTCCCTTTCAGCCCTACCTCGGATATCAGAAGTAGCTGATGGATATGATCAGTCAACTCCAAAGGCTCAAAAGCCTGATTAAAAGAAATTAATGATGTGATTAATTATAAAATTTCAAAAGTGATCTGTGTCTGGTCTGTAGTGTTATTTGAACATAAAAGACACATTTGGAGTTTGTAGGGACTATGAATGTTTAGCTAGAGGTACCAAAAGAAATGTGAAGAAAACATGATAAATTCAAAAGTGGACCAATTAAAAGTGTATCCTCTACTTAAGTTAGTATATTTGACTAAAATATTACATAGAAAATTACTTTGTTCTCTGAAGAGTTATCGTGTCAGGTTTGGAGACTAAGTTTAACCATTACAATGTGAAACAGCAAATTTAGTTCTACTTTAAGTGCAAATCTCAATGAGATCTTAACTACGGAGTAACTAATGCCATCTCCTTTCTAATCTTAGGCAAAATATGAACGCAAATCCCAAAACAATTTTTCTGTAACAAGGTTTACATATATCATTGTAGCCTTGGTAGACAACTTCGGGGGTGAGGGGGATTTGATAACATGACTATGGCTCTTATCCTGCATAACTACAAGTGGGCACAATGGTTTGTCAGTTACAGAGTCAGGGCCAAATAATGTTATCATGTTCATAACAAAGGCAACCAGTAGTATGTTTTTTTCAGATAATCAAATTTAAAATTAGTTTCCTTATTTACTGAAAGCTAATACTTTTAGGGTTTTTTTTTTTATTTTTTAGTTATTAATGCAGAAAAGTAGTCAAGGAAAAAGTTAGATTATATATAAATAATATAAAATATAAATCAAGATTTTTTTTCCAGACCAAATAATATCAAATTCTTCTGTAACATCTATCATTTAACTGGACACGGCATGGTTTTGTCAGAAGGATGCCTTACACATCGCTATAAATTTTAAAATAGTGAAAACTTAATTTAAGCCACCCCTTTCTTCAATAGATAATTTCCAGTTTTAAATGATTCCTATTCCAGTACAATTTTTAGAAAAATACTTCTGCTAAGCCCAACCTTGGGTGGGAGATAAAATACAGGTTTTATTCTCCACTTAAATATAGGCTCAAATTTAAATTTTGTAAAAACAAGCTTTTAAAAACTTTAGCACCAATAAAAATGTTTTTAAACAAACATCCACTGAAAATAGTTATTAAAAAAAATCCCATCCAGTGTTTGAAACCCAGACACTGCAGTACTAAAAACCCACAAATAAAAGGGAGAATCAACAAATGTGAAAACTACTTCACTGATTTTCACTGTCCAAGTTGAAATAGAAGTATACAAACAGCATAAGTAGTGACTAGTATAATTTTTTTCCACCTTTCCATTCTTTTACTTTTAATCTAAAGTGCTAAAGTAATAAGTAAACAAATGTTTATTTATAGCAGGATTTCTAAATGTCTCAGTCTATTCAAAATTTAAAGATTACAAGCATACCGTACATTAATTTTTCCAACACCCACAGTAATTATTATAATACCTACTTTACAGTTAAGTAAATGCACCAAAACCTTGAGCACACTGAGCCAAAGGCACTACAGCCTTGTCTAAATCGAGCTTTTTCTTACAATCTCTCACTGTCTAGACATGCTCTTGAACAAGGTTAAATGACAGGGCTGTATAAACATCAGCAGTCAGTCTACACTAATGCGCTCACCACTGCTAGCACCAGTGAAGTTACAATGGAGAGAAGCTTGAGAATAAAGTTCAGTGCAAACAGAGCTAGTGAGTTTAAGTGATTTGTCCAATTACACAATTTCTGTGGCACATTCAGGAACAGAAACTAGATCTCCTGACTCCCAGTCCTATGCCTTAACTACTAGATATATTTTTCCATATATACAAGACAAAATAGGAGTGGGGGTGGACATACAAATAATAGCTCCCTAAAAAAACCAAAAACATTTTATGGTTAAAAAATTACAAAGAGATCCAAATATTCAGCAAAATACTCTGAATTTGCATCCTTAAAAATAGCATGCAATTATTTTCTGCACACAATCTTAGCCATCCCCATTTTTGTGCACATATAAGCATGTGTGATTCCACAACCAGAAGAGCCAGAGGATGGAGTCAGTACTAACATAGGCTGGCTACTGGACAGATGGCCTTCTACCCCCATTAATACACACCTGTCTCTGCCCCACCCCGAACCACACCCAGGGTTCCCAAATCCTATCTCCCCAACATTCTTCCATTGCCCCCTATTCCTGTCTCCTCCCACCCCTATTTAGCTCATACTCCATCCCTGTTCCTTCACCTCCCTGCCCCTACCCACATCACAGCCATTCCTGTCACAACCCCATCTCCCTGTCCCCTACCTGCGAGACGGTCATTCCCTTCACAACCTCACCTTCCCCCCCCCACAGACTACCCCCATCAGAGCCATTCTCTTCATGACCCCACCATCCTGCCCCCCACCACTACTCTCATCACAGCCCATCCTGACCCCAACGTCCCACCCCTCCATCACCATCCCTGGTGACCCCCCCACCCACATCCCTACCCCCACCACGGCCATTCCCTTCGCAACCCCCCCCCCCGTGCACCCCTACCCACATCACGGCCATTTCCCCGGGGATCCCACTTCCCCACCCCCCATCACGGCCACTGCCCTCGCGACCTCAACATCTCTCCCCGCGTGTCCCCCTCACGCTCCCCATCGCCGCGCCCCCGCCATCCCGCCGGCCTCTCTCTCACCCAGCAGCGGGGCTCAGCGGGCGGCTTCCGCGCGGGGGGGGGGCGGGCGCCCTGCCCCACAGAGCGGCGGCCCCTCCCCCCCACCCCACGGTGGGGATTCACCTGAAGTGGCGGGCCAGGGAGCAGCGGCAGCACCACACCGGCATGAGCGGGCGGGCGCGGGGAGCCGGCTGGCGGCTGAGCCGAGCGGCGGCGGGTCCGGGCTGCGCGGCGCTGCTTCGCCGCCTCCTCCCGCTGCCGCCGCCGCCGCCGCCGCCGCACTGGGGCCCGGCTGGCTCGGTGCCTCCTCCCCACCCGGCGGCCTCAGGTCACGCGGGGGAGGAGCCGGAACCCGCGGGGGAAGGGGGCACGCTTCGGCGGGGGCGGGGACTGCCGCCGTCTCCGCTAGGGACACGCTGCGGAGCGGGAGCAGGTCCGGGCCGCCGGGCGGGGAGACAGAGCCTGATCCCGGGCCGCAGCGGCGGAGCGGGGTCAGGATGGGAGAAGTGATGGAGACCCGGAACATGGGTATTGAGCATCCCGGCCTGTGCGTGTGAACGGCCCCGGCCCCACAGCCCCGGGCGAGCTCGTCCTTACGACCCGTCACAGCCCCAGCCCTTCTCCCACCTTGGCTCCAGACAGCAACACGCCCCAGGCCCTCTCCCTGCCAACCCCCTTGGGAGCAACTCCCCCGTAGCCCCTTCTTTTTCACCCCGCCCCCAAACAGCAACACCCCTATAGCCCCCTCTTCCGCCCCACCCCCAAATAGCAACACCCCCGTGGCCCCTTCTTCCGCCCCGCAGCCAAACAGCAACACCTCCATAGCCCCTTCTTCCGCCCCGCCCCCAAACAGCAACACCTTAATAGCCCCTTCTTCCACCCCGCCCCCAAACAGCAACACCCTCACAGCCCCTTATTACACCCTACCCCAAAACAGCAACACCCCCGTAGCCCCTTCTTCTGCCCCACCCCAAATAGCAACACCCCCGTGGCCCCTTCTTCCGCCCCGCCCCCAAATAGCAACACCTCCATAGCCCCTTCTTCCACCCCGCTCCCAAACAGCAACACCCCCACAGCCCCTTATTACACCCTACCCCAAAACAGCAACAACCCCATAGCCCCTTCTTCTGCCCCACCCCAAATAGCAACACCCCTGTAGCCCCTTCTTCCACCCTGACCCAAACAGCAACACCCCCATAGCCCCTTCTCCCACCCTGCCCCCAAACAGTAACATCCACATAGCCCCTTCTCCCGCCCTGCCCCCAAACACAACACCCCCATAGCACCTTCCTTCTTCCACCCTGCCCCCAAACAGCAACACCCCTCTCATCCCCCACAGAGCAACTCCTGCCCTAGAAAACAACCCCTCTGTGACCCCTCAGAGACAGCAGCACCCCCTAACTCTTATCCCACCCTCCCCTAGACAGCGCCTCCATTGCCTTTTTCCCATAGACGGTAACACCATTAACAGCCCTGTCCCCCCCCAAAATAGACAATTCCCCCATTGCTCCCCGCACCACACAGGTTGTAACACCCCCATATCCTGTCACCAGCAGGAATACCCCTCTTCACACAGCCCACAGATAGTAACTTTGTTAGGACCTTGGCATCCAAAGATAGGAGCATTGCAATGACTGTACCTCATCAGGCCAGGAACCCAGGTAGTCCAGCATTCTGCTTCCACCAGCGGCCTGCATCAGTTACTTGAGAGAAGGATGCAAGACACTGCATAATGGACAGTTATGAAATAACCCACCTATGGGAGAAGTTTCTTCCTACAACCAAACGCTTATGTCCTGAAACACCAATGTTGATATAAAAACATTGAAATTACAGTGCCTAATGTGTGACCCACCAGATTTCTGTGAGCTGTGATGGGGCTGCAGAAAGTCTGTATTCCTGGCCTGTGCATGGCTGACCAATTCTTTGGGCCCTGCTTAGGGTTGCCAGTTATGGTTGGATGTATTTCAGGAGGTTTCATCCCATGACATAATCTTTAATTCCTGGAGACTCCAGGACAATCCTGGAGGCTTGGCAACCATGGTCCTGTTGGACTGTCTTGAGTGGAACCCACACTTTTAACTACTGGATTTTGTCCCATATCATTTGGAACCATTTCTGAACCAAAATGTTTTGCACAGGGTTAACCTATGTAACCATGTGATCTTATTAGTCCTCTGGTTCTCTCTATTATTAGTAGCATGGTAGAGTTCAGGATCCTTAGCAGGGTATGTGTGCACTGCAGCTGGGAATGTGCGTCATAGCCTGGGTGGACAGGTTCACTCTTACTCTGCTTGAGCTGCCCTGCTAACAATAGCAGTGTGGAGACTGCAGCCTGAGCTAGCCACCAACTCTGAGCCCACCCACCACACTGGGTCATAGTTCAGGTGGCTAGCCTGAGCCACAAGGTCCATGCTGGTATTTTTTAGCGTGCTAACTTGAGCAGAGCGAGCACAACCTGCTCTACCTGAGCTGGGAGGCTGTCAAGGCTGAATCCCCACTCCGTCACTTTGAGTGCAGAAGGTGGGGGCCCGCAAGGATTTTAAAAATTAATACTGGTCACTCCAGGCTTGTATTAGACTCCCAACATTACAGCTTTTCTCTGACCTTGGCTTGGTAAATGCTGCCACCACCCAAATGCAAAAAACCCCATTGGACCCAGGAAGGAGCACTTGGGAATTCCTCCCTGTGGAGTACCCTCAAGCCCTTTCACACACACACACAACCCACCCCGGGAAAGAGCTGAGAAAGAAAACAAAGGAAATTAGCTGTTGCTACCAGCTAATCAAACAACATGCACAAATCTCTTAGGACACCAAAAATCCAATCCTGTTAGATTTCAGAGTAGCAGCCGTGTTAGTCTGTATTCGCAAAAAGAAAAGGAGGACTTGTGGCACCTTAGAGACTAACCAATTTATTAGAGCATAAGCTTTCGTGAGCTACAGCTCACTTCCTCAGATGCATATCGTGGAAACTGCAGCAGGCTTTATATATACACAGAGAATATGAAACAATACCTATTCCCACCCCACTGTCCTGCTGGTAATAGCTTATCTAAAGTGATTTCCAGCACAAATCCAGGTTTTCTCACCCTCCACCCCCCCACACAAATTCACTCTCCTGCTGGTGATAGCCCATCCAAAGTGACAACTCTTTACACAATGTGCATGACAATCAAGCTGGGCTATTTCCTGCCTAAATCCAGGTTCTCACATCCCCCCCACCCCCATACACACACAAACTCACTCTCCTGCTGGTAATAGCTCATCCAAACTGACCACTCTTCAAGTTAAAATCCAAGTTAAACCAGAACATCTGGGGGGGGGGGTAGGAAAAAACAAGAGGAAACAGGCTACCTTGCATAATGACTTAGCCACTCCAAGTCTCTATTTAAGCCTAAATTAATAGTATCCAATTTGCAAATGAATTCCAATTCAGCAGTTTCTCGCTGGAGTCTGGATTTGAAGTTTTTTTGTTTTAAGATAGCGACCTTCATGTCTGTGATCGCGTGACCAGAGAGATTGAAGTGTTCTCCGACTGGTTTATGAATGTTACAATTCTTGACATCTGATTTGTGTCCATTTATTCTTTTACGTAGAGACTGTCCAGTTTGACCAATGTACATGGCAGAGGGGCATTGCTGGCACATGATGGCATATATCACATTGGTGGATGTGCAGGTGAATGAGCCTCTGATAGCGTGGCTGATGTTATTAGGCCCTGTGATGGTGTCCCCTGAATAGATATGTGGGCACAGTTGGCAACGGGCTTTGTTGCAAGGATAAGTTCCTGGGTTAGTGGTTCTGTTGTGTGGTATGTGGTTGTTGGTGAGTATTTGCTTCAGGTTGCGGGGCTGTCTGTAGGCAAGGACTGGCCTGTCTCCCAAGATTTGTGAGAGTGTTGGGTCATCCTTTAGGATAGGTTGTAGATCCTTAATAATGCGTTGGAGGGGTTTTAGTTGGGGGCTGAAGGTGACGGCTAGTGGCGTTCTGTTATTTTCTTTGTTAGGCCTGTCCTGTAGTAGGTAACTTCTGGGAACTCTTCTGGCTCTATCAATCTGTTTCTTTACTTCTGCAGGTGGGTATTGTAGTTGTAAGAAAGCTTGACAGAGATCTTGTAGGTGTTTGTCTCTGTCTGAGGGGTTGGAGCAAATGCGGTTGTATCGCAGAGCTTGGCTGTAGACGATGGATCGTGTGGTGTGGTCAGGGTGAAAGCTGGAGGCATGCAGGTAGGAATAGCGGTCAGTAGGTTTCCGG
The DNA here is from genome assembly GCF_965140295.1 of Lepidochelys olivacea. NCBI lineage: Eukaryota > Metazoa > Chordata > Testudines > Cheloniidae > Lepidochelys > Lepidochelys olivacea. The sequence continues at coordinate 47,188,522 of NC_140412.1, forward strand.
TATAGGGTGGTGTTTATGTGACCATTGTTTATTAGCACTGTAGTGTCCAGGAAGTGGATCTCTTGTGTGGACTGGACCAGGCTGAGGTTGGTGGTGGGATGGAAATTGTTGAAATCATGGTGGAATTCCTCAAGGGCTTCTTTTCCATGGGTCCAGATGATGAAGATGTCATCAATATAGCGCAAGTAGAGTAGGGGCTTTAGGGGACGAGAGCTGAGGAAGCGTTGTTCTAAATCAGCCATAAAAATGTTGGCATACTGTGGGGCCATGCGGGTACCCATAGCAGTGCCGCTGATCTGAAGGTATACATTGTCCCCAAATGTGAAGTAGTTATGGGTAAGGACAAAGTCACAAAGTTCAGCCACCAGGTTAGCCGTGACATTATCGGGGATAGTGTTCTTGACGGCTTGTAGTCCATCTTTGTGTGGAATGTTGGTGTAGAGGGCTTCTACATCCATAGTGGCCAGGATGGTGTTATCAGGAAGATCACCGATGGATTGTAGTTTCCTCAGGAAGTCAGTGGTGTCTCGAAGGTAGCTGGGAGTGCTGGTAGCGTAGGGCCTGAGGAGGGAGTCTACATAGCCAGACAATCCTGCTGTCAGGGTGCCAATGCCTGAGATGATGGGGCGCCCAGGATTTCCAGGTTTATGGATCTTGGGTAGTAGATAGAATATCCCAGGTCGGGGTTCCAGGGGTGTGTCTGTGCGGATTTGATCTTGTGCTTTTTCAGGAAGTTTCTTGAGCAAATGCTGTAGTTGCTTTTGGTAACTCTCAGTGGGATCAGAGGGTAATGGCTTGTAGAAACTCGTGTTGGAGAGCTGCCGAGCAGCCTCTTGTTCATATTCCGACCTATTCATGACGACAACAGCACCTCCTTTGTCAGCCTTTTTGATTATGATGTCAGAGTTGTTTCTGAGGCTGTGGATGGCATTGCGTTCCGCATGGCTGAGGTTATGGGGCAAGTGATGCTGCTTTTCCACAATTTCAGCCCGTGCACGTCGGCGGAAGCACTCTATGTAGAAGTCCAGTCTGCTGTTTCGACCTTCAGGAGGAGTCCACCTAGAATCCCTCTTTCTGTAGTGTTGGTAGGGAGACCTCTGTGGATTAGTATGCTGTTCAGAGGTATTTTGGAAATATTCCTTGAGTCGGAGACGTCGAAAATAGGATTCTAGGTCACCACAGAACTGTATCATGTTCGTGGGGGTGGAGGGGCAGAAGGAGAGGCCCCGAGATAGAACAGCTGCTTCTGCTGGGCTGAGAGTATAGTTGGATAGGTTAACAATATTGCTAGGTGGGTTGAGGGAACCATTGCTGTGGCCCCTTGTAGCATGTAGTAGTTTAGAAAGTTTAGTGTCCTTTTTCTTTTGTAGAGAAGCAAAGTGTGCGTTGTAAATGGCTTGTCTAGTTTTAGTAAAATCCAGCCACGAGGAAGTTTGTGTGGAAGGTTGGTTTTTTATGAGAGTATCCATTTTTGAGAGCTCATTCTTAATCTTTCCCTGTTTGCTGTAGAGGATGTTGATCAGGTGATTCCGCAGTTTCTTTGAGAGCGTGTGGCACAAGCTGTCAGCATAGTCTGTCAAGCTTTCTTACAACTACAATACCCACCTGCAGAAGTAAAGAAACAGATTGATAGAGCCAGAAGAGTTCCCAGAAGTTACCTACTACAGGACAGGCCTAACAAAGAAAATAACAGAACGCCACTAGCCGTCACCTTCAGCCCCCAACTAAAACCCCTCCAACGCATTATTAAGGATCTACAACCTATCCTAAAGGATGACCCAACACTCTCACAAATCTTGGGAGACAGGCCAGTCCTTGCCTACAGACAGCCCCGCAACCTGAAGCAAATACTCACCAACAACCACATACCACACAACAGAACCACTAACCCAGGAACTTATCCTTGCAACAAAGCCCGTTGCCAACTGTGCCCACATATCTATTCAGGGGACACCATCACAGGGCCTAATAACATCAGCCACGCTATCAGAGGCTCATTCACCTGCACATCCACCAATGTGATATATGCCATCATGTGCCAGCAATGCCCCTCTGCCATGTACATTGGTCAAACTGGACAGTCTCTACGTAAAAGAATAAATGGACACAAATCAGATGTCAAGAATTGTAACATTCATAAACCAGTCGGAGAACACTTCAATCTCTCTGGTCACGCGATCACAGACATGAAGGTCGCTATCTTAAAACAAAAAAACTTCAAATCCAGACTCCAGCGAGAAACTGCTGAATTGGAATTCATTTGCAAATTGGATACTATTAATTTAGGCTTAAATAGAGACTTGGAGTGGCTAAGTCATTATGCAAGGTAGCCTGTTTCCTCTTGTTTTTTCCTACCCCCCCCCCCAGATGTTCTGGTTTAACTTGGATTTTAACTTGAAGAGTGGTCAGTTTGGATGAGCTATTACCAGCAGGAGAGTGAGTTTGTGTGTGTATGGGGGTGGGGGGGATGTGAGAACCTGGATTTAGGCAGGAAATAGCCCAGCTTGATTGTCATGCACATTGTGTAAAGAGTTGTCACTTTGGATGGGCTATCACCAGCAGGAGAGTGAATTTGTGTGGGGGGGTGGAGGGTGAGAAAACCTGGATTTGTGCTGGAAATCACTTTAGATAAGCTATTACCAGCAGGACAGTGGGGTGGGAATAGGTATTGTTTCATATTCTCTGTGTATATATAAAGCCTGCTGCAGTTTCCACGATATGCATCTGAGGAAGTGAGCTGTAGCTCACGAAAGCTTATGCTCTAATAAATTGGTTAGTCTCTAAGGTGCCACAAGTCCTCCTTTTCTTTTTGCGAATCCTGTTAGAATATAAGAATGGCCATACTGGGTCAGACCAAAGGTCCAGCCACACCAGTATCCTGTCTACTGACAGTGGCCAATGCCAGGTGCCCCAGAGGGAGTGAACCTAACAGGTAATGATCAAGTGATCTCTCTCCTGCCATCCATCTCCACCCTCTGACAAACAGAGGCTGGGGACACCATTCCTTACCCATCCTGGCTACTAGCCATTAATGGACTTAACCTCCATGAATTTATCCAGTTCTCTTTTAAACCCTGTTATAGTCCTAGCCTTCACAACCTCCTCAGGCAAGGAGTTCCACAGGTTGACTGTACGCTGCGTGAAGAAGAACTTCCTTTTATTTATTTTAAACCTGCTGCCCATCATTTCATTTGGTGGCCTCTAGTTCTTATATTATGAGAACAAGTAAACAGCTTTTCCTTATTCACTTTCTCCACTCATGATTTTATATAACTCTATCATATCCCCCCTGAATCTCTTCTTTTCCAAGCTGAAAAGTCCTAGCCTCTTTAGTCTCTCCTCATATGGGACCCGTTCCAAACCCCTAATCATTTTAGTTGCCCTTTTCTAATGCCAATATATGTTCTTAAAAAAGGTAAAATGTTATTAAAAACAAAAATTTATTAAAAACAAAAAGGAAGAAAATATATCTGTAACTTAGACTTTTGCTAGATTTTAAAAGAGAAATTCCAAAAATTAAGCACCCAAAATAGCTTTCTTGGGGGTTAGCTTAAAGGAAACAAACAAACAAAAGCATCTGGTGTTAGCACAGAGGGGTCCACAAGCCATAACAAATAAACAGAAATAAACCTAATCGTGTCTTCCTAAACATTCCTAATGTACTTACATACTTACACTGGGTTGTTAAAAGTAGTTCTAGATATGATCTGATGGTTTTCATATCTGGTTCAAACTTTACCCAGCATTCCTGCTACCCATCTCTTCAGCCCAGAGAGAACAGCAGAGAAAGGGAAAGTTTCTTTCCCAATTTTAAAAAGTTCCAGCCTTCCCACTGAGTCTTTTGGTCAGGTGCCCACTTTTTTTTTCTTTACCTGGGGGACATTTTAACCCTTTATAGGTAAAGCAAGAAGAGAACAGCTACTAAGAGGGATTTTACAGCTAACTGGCTGGCTGGGTGTCCATCAAAGGGAGCTACCCCCCCCCCACATACTTCATTTATCACAAAGGCACATTCCCAGTTTCAGAATAGACATAGCCTCAGTGCCCCATTGTGGTACATGCTGTCCAAACACACAAGAAAAAAAGAGTATTTGTCCAAAGAGTTTACTATCCAAGTTTAAGATAGATACAACAGATGGAGGAATCACTTTTCCGTTCATTTGTTTCTCACACACTACAGAACCTAGCACAATGGGGTTCTGATGTATATAGGGATTTATGGGTGCTACTGCTATAGAAATTAATAGTAACAATCAGACCATTCATGCATCTAATCCAGCATTGTGTCTCTGAAAGTGGCACTATCCTGTGCACTCAGGGCTGGATTTAGCGGCCACCTCCTGGTGAGGGATTGAAGTTGGGGACGGAGAGCCCAAACCTGAGCTGCCTCCCAATGAGGGATTTGAGGGAAGGGGAGCCCAAGTCAGAGCCTGGGCAGCCTCTCGGTGAGGGATTGAGGTATGGGGGAAGGAGAGCCTAGGCAGTGGGGCTCCAGCTGTCAGTCCCGGCATTGGAGCTCTGTCTGTCGGTGTCCCCACAATGTCCCACACTGTCAGTTAAATCAGTGCAAGCACTCCACTGTGGACATTAAAGATCGAATTAATTACTGGGGTGGCTGTATATCAACTTAAATTATGTTGACCTAATTTTGTAGTGTAGACATGTTCTAATAGAGTCTGCCCGGAAACGAGCACCAGGTGGGTGGAGGGTTTGACTGGGTGTTGTTACCAGATAGGGGTGAAGGTGAGAAAGAACACAGAGAAAAATGAAAGTGACAGAGGGTATGTTTACACTTCAAAAGACACTCACAGCAGGAGTCTCAGAGCCCATTAATTGCCAGAGTTAATACACAGCAAGAAAATGTAGTCCATAACAGAATTATGTAGCTGATAGCAAGTGTTGAAGTTATTTAAAATTGGGAAATCAGGGTGGTTTTCCTTTCTAATGGAACCAAGAGAGAAATGGCCTGAGTAAATGTGTTTTAATAATTTTGCTATGTTAAATGCAGAAAATGAAGAAAGGAATCCAGTTGTTTATATATTATAAAAGTGAAGTCCTGCCTGGGACCATCTCCACTCAATGCTAACTGCCAGGCAGGGAAATAGGGTGAGAAGTAGCTGTGAATATACTTGGGAATTGGATTATGAAGTGCTTTCTAAAATAATATAAAGACCTTGAATAATATTCTTTGGCATACTAGTAAAGATAAGGTGGATCTGACTGATATCCTTTCTTTTGTTCTAAGTAGCAAGTGAGCAGTCACCAGATCAATTTCAAGAGAAGTTCAGTTAGGAGTCTGTACTACTTTGGATGACTGTGACAAGGTAATCATCTGAAAGAAACGGGTGAGGTTCCCAAATGCAGCAGAATTTTCACCGTCAATGGACCTCCACATTGAGGAAAAAGTCAAAGATCACAATCACGATCCACATCATTCCCACAAGTAGTGGTTGTATCACCCAAATAATGTGTGTGGCAAACACCAACAAGCTCTCAAAACACTTCTCCCTACCTGGCAGCCTCACTTCAGGTTCTCTCTGGTGTTAGTTTCCTGTATGCCACCCAGCTAGAAATGTCTGCTAGTCAGTTGACTCCAGGCAGTCAATAATGGGTGGATCAAAAGTGAGGCATAGAGGTCATACAGTTGAAGTCTGCCTATTGAAATTTCTCCTGACATTTTCAGTTGGATGTGGTATTCTCACATTATACTAAACTGTTATCATCAGTTGTTAAACAGTTGCCTCATTTAGCCCCTAAGATAACCACGTTTCAGTGGTGGAGGAAGCATTCCCTGTCCGTAGTTTGTTTTGCAATTTAGACTTGTGAAATGCTGTGGGATCTTTCGGCATGTAAAAGTCATCCTCATTATGGATGTGAGTAATAAGCATTTTGAGAAGTAGGGATTATGTCCTATTTTATCTTTAATAGACACAGTTTCCTAAACTATAATCTGCCTTGTGAATAAATTTTGGATATTCTTGCTCTGTCTCTTCAAGCTGTTACCTCCTCACCAATTATTATATGTGTAATACAGATACAATATGCAAATTATGCATTCAGATATATATTTTGCCAGGGAGATTTATTTCAGATTGTAATTACACACTTTTCCAATATGACCTTTAAAAGAACCTTCCATACTTTATCTGCATCAAAACAACAATATAAAAACATTTAACTGTGTTATGAAATGTGTGCTTGGATAGTTCTCCAGTTACGTTAAATTGCTCTACAAAGAGACTTTGTAAGTTTATAAACATTATCTTCAGATCATTTTTTCATCAATACTAGGAGTATAGTTTAAATCCAATAAGTCACTTAATACTTAGAGTTTGTGTAGTTTGTAATGGATTATAAGAGCACTCAAAATCTATGTCTGCCCCTTTACATTTTAAATCATTTTATATCCTCATGCTGTCTGATTTTCCCTTTATGTTTATCCTGTGAAACATTATGATGTGTTATTCACAATGTCAGTCACTATACCTTTTTGTATCTTTAATTTATATTTTCTGCATTGCTCTACCATCAAACTATGCCAGTTGACATCATGCTCAGGGTTATTTTTAGAAATAAATAGAGCATAAATATTTTGTAAAGAATGTTCAGTATATTTCTCTAAATATTTGGATTACTCTAATCCAACTGCAAGATCCCTGTCCAGTTAGCCACCCACTCTAGGATCCTCACAGGATATAGTTAAAATTAATATCACTTTTGATGAAGGATATGGTCTTGTTTAATGTTTTCTCATAGTAGGAGAAATCTAACAATAGATTCAGCTCAATGCTCTTATATACAGAGCAATATATGTGCTTCTCATTCTAAATTACTTTTATTTTAGATTAAGGGAGAAATGTATATACAATATGCATGAGAAAGACAGTGATTCACTGTAACATTCCGCATGTCAACTGCAATACAAGATGGCAGCTGCCTTATAGCTTCTCTGGTCAGGAAGCTAGGTGTCTATATTTAAAAATGTAGTACACAGTACACAGAGAACAAAATAGCTACATCTTTTAATTATCTATATACATACTCAACCTCAAAAATAAGAATGATGTAGAAACAGTAAAGGGGAGAGGGATTAAGGGAAGGAAGCACTTACTAATGTAATTCATTTTACCAGCTGTTGAAGCGCTGATTTCTTGGTGAAAGTAACACTTTAATGGTCAGCTCTTTCACATTAGCCGCAATCACTCTCCAAAATGAAACAAAAAGGAATTGCATTCAGTAGAATGTGTGCCAATCAATCAGATTAACTAAATGTTAACTAGATCTTGAGCCATTAGGAAAACTAATAAATGGTATAACTTTAAAAGGTATTCTTTTATCAATATGCAGTTCTTTGGTTGGCAAAAATACAAGTAGGATCAGGCTCCTGTATTCTATCAGAGTGAGACAAGAAACTGTGTCATATCCAGTCACAATATAGTGGATATAATAAAGTAATTGTTACAGAATCACACTGTAACAAGTTACATGTCCCCTACTTTTAAAACTGGGACAGTTTATAACTCTCTTAGGGTATGATCCCATTAAATGCATGTTTTATCTTGATAAATCTTGATGCTCAAGGATGGTCATTTAGTATCATCCCTGCCCTGGGAACAAAGTGGAACACACTGTACACGTTCTATAGACAAGAGAGAGAGCAAGAATAGCTGTCGAATGAGAGGCAGATGTATTTACTATATATAAACTACTTGAAGACATTTTGGTGAGACCAAGACCTTGAGATAAGATCTCCTGAGTTTTCCAGTTTCATAGAGAGGGATCGTCTGAGGTGAAGGCCTACACCTACAAGCTTCACAAGCTTCCTATTTTTGTAAACATGACATTTTACAAGTTATTTGAGGGTGAACTGATTAAAAATAAGCCAATGTCATGAGTTTTAAAACAACAGGAATCCATAAACCACCTTCACTCTGCACTGGTGTCACCATGTGTCCTCAGGGAAACGCCTTGGAATCAATGGAAGTCTGTCCAAGTGCAGAGGTCCACCCATGTAGAGCGTAGTGCTGGATCTGGGCCCAAGGGCCAAATCCTGATCTACCTGAAATTAATGGGAAAATTCCCCTTGACTTTAATAGAACAAGGATAAAGCCCTCATTTTATACACCTGACACATCTCTTTGATTGCTTATGCAGAAAAAGGTCTTATCCTCTAAACAATCATTTAAATAGTATATAAAAATAGTAAAAAAAAATTATAAGCCTTTAGTAGTAAAATAGTAATAGCTAGAAGTGTGTTAGTTTATACATTAATGTACAAATATACATTATTTTATGGGCCAATTCCTGAAATTTTTACTGTGGACTTCAGAGTTTTGTCCAAATAAGGACTTCAGGATTTGGCCCTCTATTTTTAAGTTATTTTTATTTGAAAATAAATGAGTCCTATAAATTGAATATCTTTTAAGCAGCAGGACCTTCTTTTACCACTATTGCTAACACTTGTTATTTTATCATGAATCTTGAAGTTTTACTTAAAGCCCCAGCTGCTTGAGACAAAGTGATTACATGAGAATCTCAGCTTTCATTCAAAAGTAACAGTCAGTTTCTAGCCCTCCTGGTTGCTGAGAAAAGCTTGAAAGAGTTACTGAAGTGCAAGTCAAATGCTCAAAAATCATGAGGCAAATAAAAAACTCTAGTTTTTTTTTTTTAAAAAGTCTTGAGATTTTAAAGTCAATTTCAGGGGCTTGGGGTTCATTATTTTTCAGTGTTTGAGTTGCTAATAATGATTTTCCTTAAATGTATTTAAATGTTACAGAATGATACCAATGAGGTTATTATAATATCATCATGTATTACTTGTTTCTCTCAGTGCCCACAATATGCTAGGCTCTGCTCAGACACACGCAAAAAAAGACGACATTGTCCTTGTCCTTAAGGTTAATCCTATGCATAAACATTTACAGGGTGGAAACCTAACCAAAAAACAAACAAACAAACAAAAAACAGAGAGGAAAGGTGGGGTATATCATGGGATTCACTGCTCACTGCTGTGGTGCCTCCTTGTCACCCACCTGGGGATTAGCTCACAGCCAGTCTCATGCCCCCTCCTTCAGTTTCTTGCCCCCAGGGTCTCACTCTCTTTTTCTGGGTCAGGTTATGGACTGACTCAGGTGTTCCAGGGGTGTGTGACAGAATATACCTCTATGTTCACACTCTATTATAATAATGTTTCTACAAGGTATGCCTTGTAAGGTACCACTTAAAAACTCAATTTGCGCATCAGTAATATCATGGCACAATGCACATAGCACTGTTATATGTGAAGTTATAAACATAAGCTGAGATCATGACTAAAAATATGTTTTCCAGATAAGTCTGGGGATTGGCCAAATCAGTTCCTCAGAGACAAAGGGCAAGATGATGCCCCAGCAAGGTGTAAACAAGGCTGATGGACCATCACCTACTAAGTGGCCATTCTTTGGCAGGCAAAAGGGCAGGCGCAAAAATCCACATTTTAGCATAGAAACAGCATGGAGTTCCCTTCCACGCAGCCTGCCTGTGGCCTTATTATCTGCTCCATCTGCAGCAGCAAGGAGACCCTGGCACACATCCACCTGGAGTATGCCAGGTTGCAACTCCTTTTCAGCTCCTCCAGAACCATCTCCTTAGGTTCTGGCTGAACTTTGCCCCACACCTCCTGATTTATGCACACCCTATCTATGGCCCCACATAGTTGCTGTCAACTTCCTCCAAAGTGTCCATCTATAAGACCAGGAGGAGGATGCTGGGTGGGGAGATGCTCTCTGACTGTGGGGCTTATTTCTGCTCCTCCCTTCAATCATGCATCCAGGCAGAGTTCCTCTGGGCCATGACCGCTGGCTTCCTAGAACCTTTGAGTAGCAGTGGGCACTGTCCGAGGTTCTCTGCTTGGTGTCCCCATCCAGTTCCCTGCTTATGGCCCTATGACCTCACTCCTGTCCCTGTTTTCTTATTAGTTGTCCCCCAAAATCATTTGAGCCTTGGGTTTAGTCACTTCTCCCCTTAGGCTGGGGGAGGGGCCTTCAGACATCTCCCAGAACTCAATGTATGTTTGCTCCCAGCAGCCCCTTGGCCAGACTGCTCCTGCTTTCTGCTGCTGTGGGCGCGGGGTGGGGGGAGAGATGGAAATGCTTCTCAGAGGGGAACAGTATTATAAAAAGTAGGAACAGACACACAACCCCCTCTGCCCACTGGATTCTCTGCATCTGAAAAGACAAAGGAAGCAGCCCTTGAACTTGGGGAAAGGGATCTTGACTTAACTCATTTGGTCAGTAAGACTGTTGAAAGCATGTGCTGAGAAAACTTTGCTCCGAATCTAATACAGTTTATTAAGCTAGGCACCCGCAAGCAGTTTATCTTTATTTTTCTTGTAACCATTTCCAACTTTTATGCTTATTCACTTAAAATCTTTGTAGTTAATAAATTTGTTTGATCTAATCCAGTGTGTTTAAACTGACGTGTCTGGATAACTAAAGGAATAATGGACTTAATATAGTTGTAGTGCTCAGGAGAGAGCTGGGCAGCACAGGTACTTTGGGGGGAAGATCTGGGATTGTGTGTGTGTGTTGGGGTTACCCTGCAGCATAAGCAAGGCTGGTAAGAGTCAAGGTGTGGCTGGCTGGCTGCAGCACACACAGACATAGCTGAGAGTGACTTACATGCAGGAGGCTGTTTGTGAGCAGTCCAGGTTGGAGGCTACAGCACCAAGGCATCGTAAAGGGCACCCAGGTTACAGGGCAAGGTGACACAGCTACTCATTAGTCTGGATTGCATCCCACCCTGTCACAGGGGACAAAGTGGAAGAAGGCACAGAGAGCATACTGAGAAACAAATAAACATGTCAAGGCTGGCATATATGATGGAGCATAGGGAATGTCATAGAAAAAGACAAAGAGGATACACTCATGAAGACGAGGACAAGAACCTGGAACTGGACACCGTAGATATTGTTACCTATTATTATAGTACATTGCATCATGATATACAACATCCTCCCTCATCTCTAGCCATCCCACGTCCACTCTTCATCCCCTCTAATCCATTCAGAGTACATCTTCCTGGCCCCTAGTTCTTGTCCCACTCATTTCTTTTATATGCACCTCTGCTGTACTGAGTCTAAAAGAAAAAAAATCACCCAGGCAATATGAGTAAATGATATGGCAGTTAGGAATAACTAGTTTTATATATTTACTTTTAAAATAACCGTTCAGACTTGAAATAATCAAGTTGCACAGTAGTTTACCAAAGTATCTGTGGGGTCTTCTTGTCATTACACTATTCCTCCTTTCCCCCTTCTTCACACCTATTGTTAGCGTTTGATTTCAAATTAAATGGTAAGTTCTTTGGAGCAGGAACCATGTCTACCCTAGTGTCTGTGCAGCTCCTAACCTATTGGAGTCCTGATTCTGAGTGGGACTTGTAGGCACTACTGCAGTACAAATACAGCGAAAAATAATAATGAAAATCTGAATGGACGATCTAGTGGACTGGCAATAACTGCACTTGTTAGTTTGCTTTTCCAGTAATCATTATACCCAGCCAAAAGGGAAATGAAATAGGATATTCCCATGTTTTAAAATCGCTGGTAAAGTAATGCGGACTTTAGGTGCTTTTTAGTTCCCAAAGCTAAGCTGATTCTAAAGCTAAGCTAAAGATGATTTTTGCAAACTAGCTGGGAGAATTGAGAGTGCCAGACAACAACAATGGAAAGTGGTAAATGAAAGTTGCTCATTCTCAGCTGCCATCCACCTGCAGCCATTTCACAGAACTGAAGATTGGATCAATGATATGAAGTTAAGGGGAAGCATATTTTATAGTGCTTTAAAAACTGTAAATATTTATTTAAACCCTTACCTTATTTTTTCACCAAATAGACGTCAACAGGAGCCAGAATGACAGCCAGCCACAAAAGAGTTTTTTTAAAATATTGTATTTCTTTGATTTAAGGAATTTTAAAATTCAAATAAAGTATTAATACCCTCCAGGAGTTTAATTATACCAGATACCTGCACTTCTTGAGTGGTAGTCACCCACCTTTGCCAGATTTTGCAGCTGCTATATTATACAAACCTTTATTACCTTAGTTACTACTACATTATTATTTGAGTGACCAAGTATTTTAGGTGCGTCACAAACAAATATACAGACATGTCCCCTGCTGCAAAGAGCTTGATGTCTAACTGTAACACAATAAGTGAGACCAATAAACAAAGAAGGAGGTTACATAGATTACAATAATAAGTCCACATGGTAACTGAAGTTGGTTACTTGCATGTTTGTAGTTTAACACTGTATACATTTAAAAATAATCCTATATTGCTTGCATCTTTGAATAAAAGACAATAGGAGCTGCTGTTATGCAGTGATGGCAGTAGCTGGCCCCTTGTGTGCTATTGCATATATCCTTACTCGTACACTTTTAGAACTTACTATTTTGTTTTGCCTCTCCCCTAGTTTGCATAGCACAGCTTTGTTGATCTTCTAGGCATGCTGCAAATTACACACCTATTTTTACAGGTGTTTTGGGAGAGGAAGCAGAGCTTGATATGGAGCTGATATGCTTAGCAACATTCCTATTGAACATTTTTGTCCGGTGATGACAGCAAGAATGTTACGTTTTTTACAAAGCACTTAGAACATTGGTCAGATGTTTTTAAAAGTTAATTTTGAGAAACTAGATACAAATAAATACGTACAGCACATGTTTTCCTGGCTGAAAATAAAAGGATTATTCCACAGTTCACGAAAGTACAGTTTATCCTTTTTTTAATCTGTGTGTGTGTTTGATTTCCTGGCACATGTGTTAAAGGATTATTAGTCTGAACGTCTGATTGTTCCTTTCTCACTGCTGTAAATAGAATAGCAGTGTCTATTAGTTTGCAATGCAGTTCCTATGGGATGTGCTGTGTTCAGTGGATTCCTATGTAGTTGCTCATCTTTACATCATATTTGAGACAAAATACAGTGTATTGTGACTTCAAAGTATTAGATTTTGGAAACAAGTGCAGACTTTTCAGTAGTAGAAGCCAGGAACCACAATCTCTTTCCAGTTATACCTCATGCAACTTTATGCACTAGGGATTATGTGTATGAACTTCTTAGCAAAATTTGGATACAGGACTCCACTGTTTCATTTCCCTCCCTTGGTCCATATAATAAAATATTCCAACAGGCACCAACACTGTCATTCCTTCGAAAGAAGAGTCCTATTAGCTTTTCTGTTGCATTAAGGGGATATTTGATGCATTCTAGCAGAGGTGCTTTTCCTCTTTTATTACCTCTGCATTACAGCCAGTTTATTATAAGGAAATGTTATGAGCTGCATTAAAAAACAAAAAAAAACCCTGTCAAATTTTCTGCTCAAGTGTTATTGTAATACTGTATATTTTCTCACCAGGACCATTTAATATCAGACTTCAGAATGTAATTTCTTCCACTGGTGGAGAATTCCTGCGCCTGGGTGTAGTTAAGATAGATAATCTATAAGACATAAGACCCAAGGAGGAAAACCTTTACTAAGCTCAGAAGATGTTTTTTGAAATAACATGAAACCAGTACACTGCAAGAGTAGTGATAATTTTGAAGATGGAAACATGAAGAACCTCAGTCATTGCAGACACATTAGCTGATGGTCACTGTCATATAAGATCTTTGCACAATTACTTGCAAATTGAATATGGAGCTATCTGGAATCACAGGTAATTTCTCGCCCTATCACCTGCAGAAAATCCTCTAGATAGTTCAGAAGACTGCAGAGCAAAATAAGTACTGTGCCACTTCTTGCTCATTTTATGTGACTGTAACCTTTGTGTTTAGTTACGTGAACAAGTTTTGGTCCATTATGTGTGTGGCTTTTCTGGATTTTGGGAGTCTGACTTTGTGGAACTAGAAGCAGATTTGGAAGAACTTGAAGAGAAATAATAAAAAAGATCTGATAGCACGAAATGACTCTTGGAATATATCTGCTTGGGTAATATAGTGACAGTGAAATTAGATAAACAAAAGTGAAAGGATCAAGTTGAAGCATGGAGATAGTCAAAGTAGGTCTATTTCACTGAAAAACACCACTAAAACCAATGAGTTCCTGATTTGCCTCACTAACAGATGGTGCATGTGATTTTTACTAGAACCCTTGATGACTAATGGGATGCTGTGTATAAGAAAGGTGACCATAAATCTTGTACAAAGTATGTCATGTCAGGTATCAATAGAAAAGTTATGAATTTCTAAGTATGATTATCTTGTTTATATGCATGTATCATCTTTGTATCTGAAGTTATGAATATTGGCTATGTATCTATATCTGTGTTTTATGCCTAGGTGATACCCCCAGGTAGATAGCTGCCTAGCCCTGATGTAAATCGATGTGTTGATGGCCCATTAAGGACAGTCATCTCACAATGGGCAATTGAAGAAATTCATCCCATCCAGTAAGCCTTTCCTGTGGACACCTCAGAAAGAATATGGAAGATGACTGCCCCTATGAGTCAGCAAAGCAAGTAAGGACTTGTAATATGCTCATGTGATCCTGGACTCCATCTTGGGCCAGTAACTTTCCATACACTGTGTCTGTGGGCTTTGTTTGGGCCAGTAAATTTCCAGGCTGATGGCAAAGGATATAAAAGGCATCTGAGACATCTCTATTTTGCTTCTGTCATAAGAATATAAGAAAGGTCATACTGGGTCAGACCAAAGGTCCATCCAGCCCAGTATCCTGTCTACCAACAGTGGCCAATGCCAGGTGCCCCAGAGGGAGTGAACCTAACAGGTAATGATCAAGTGATCTCTCTCCTGCCATCCATCTCCACCCTCTGACAGAGGCTGGGGACACCATTCCTTATCCATCCTGGCTAATAGCCATTAATGGACTTAACCTCCATGAATTTATCCAGATCTCTTTTAAACCCTGTTATAGTCCTAGCCTTCACAACCTCCTCAGACAAGGAGTTCCACAGGTTGACTGTGTGCTGTGTGAAGAAGAACTTCCTTTTATTTATTTTAAACCTACTGCCCATTAATTTCATTTGGTGGCCCCTAGTTCTTATATTATGGGAACATGTAAATAACTTTTCCTTATTCACTTTCTCCACTCATGACTTTATATATATACCTCTATCATATCCCCCCTTAGTCTCCTCTTTTCCAAGCTGAAAAGTCCTAGCCTCTTTAATCTCTCCTCATATGGGATCCGTTCCAAACCCCTAGTCATTTTAGTTGCCCCTTTCTGAACCTTTTCTAATGCCAGTATAACTTTTTTGAGATGAGGGGACCACATCTATATGCAGTATTCAAGATGTGGATGTACCATGGACTTATATAAGGGCAATAAAATATTCTCCATCTTATTCTCTATCCCTTTTTTAATGATTCCTAACATCCCGTTTGCTTTTTGGACTGCCACTGCACACTGCGTGGACGTCTTCAGAGAACTATCCATGATGACTCCAAGATCTTTCTCCTGATTAGTTGGAGCTAAATTAGCCCCCATCATATTGTATGTATAGTTGGGGTTATTTTTTCCAATGTGCACTACTTTAGATTTATCCACATTAAATTTCATTTGCCATTTTGTTGCCCAATCGCTTAGTTTTGTGAGATCTTTTTGAAGTTCTTCAGTCTGCTTCGGTCTTAACTATCTTGAGCAGTTTAGTATCATCTGCAAACTTTGCCACCTCCCTGTTTACCCCTTTCTCCATTTATGAATAAGTTGAATAGGATTGGTCCTAGGACTGACCCTTGGGGAACACCACTACTTACCCTCTCCATTCTGAAATTTACCATTTATTCCAACTCTTTGTTCCCTGTCTTTTAACCAGTTCTCAATCCATGAAAGGATCTTCCCTTTTATCCCATGACAACTTAATTTACATAAGAGCCTTTGATGAGGGACCTTGTCAAAGGCTTTCTGGAAATTTAAGTGCACTATGTCCACTGGATCCCCCTTGTCTACATGTTTGTTGATCCCCGCAAAGAACTCTTTCTTTTCGCACGTTATTAAGCAGCTTATTTTTTATTTTTTTTTGCCATCTCCCTCCCCCAAAAAACCCCACTCTCCTGTTGGTAATAGCTTATCTAAAGTGAAGGAGTACTTGTGGCACCTTAGAGACTAACTTCAGTACCTGCAATGCTAATGGAGCAAGGAACCAAGCAATCAATTTGCAAACATATAGAAGATAATAAGGTCAATAAGTAACAGTCAATATGAATTTGTCACAAACAAATAATGTCAAATCAACCTAATAGCTTTATTTGACAGGGAAACAAGCCTTGAGGATGGGGGTCTTGCATGACCTTCTCATAAACAAATTAGGGAAGTACAACCTAGATGGAGCTATTGTAAGGTGGGTGCATAACTGGTTGAAAAACCATTCCCAGAGAGTAGTTATCAGTGGTTTACAGTTAAGCTGGAAGTGGTTTACAGTTAAGCATATTGAGTGGGGTCCCACAGGGACTGGTCATGCGTCCAGTTCTGTTCAATATTTTCATAAATGATTTAGATAATGGCATAGAGAGTACACTTATAAAGTTTACAGACAATACCAAGCTGGGAGGGGTTTGCAAGTGCTTTGAAGGATAGGATTAAAGTTCAAAATGATCTGGACAAACTGGAGAAATGGTCTAAAGTAAACAGGATGAAATTCAATAAGGACAAATGCAAAGTACTCCATTTAAGAAGGAACAAACAGGTGCACACGTACAAAATGGGAAATGACTGCCTAGGAAGGAGTACTGTGGAATGGGATCTGTGTTCAGAATGGATCACAAGCTAAATATGTGTCAACAGTTTAACACTGTTGCAAAAAAAAAAAAAAAAAAAAAAAGAGAACATCATTCTGGGATGTATTAGCAGGAGTGTTGTAAGCAAGACATGAGAAGTAATTCTTCCACTCTCTTCCATGCTGATAAGGACTCAGCTGGAATGTTGTGTCTAGTTCTGGGCGCTACATTTCAGGAAAGATGGACAAAATGGAGAAAGTCCAGAGGAGAGCAACAAAAGTGATTAAAGGTCTAAAAAGCATGACCTATGAGGAAAGATTGAAGAAATTGGGTTTGTTTTGTCTGGAGAAGAAAAGATTGAGGGGCGGGGCATGATAAGAGTTTTCAAGTAAATAAAGGTTGTTACAAGAAGGAGGGTGAAAAATTGTTCTCGCTAACCTCTGAGGACAGGACAAGAAGCAATGGGCTTAAATTCCAGCAGGGGATGTTTAGGTTGGACATTAGAAAAGATTTCCTAACTGTCAGGGTGATTAAGCACTAGAACAAATTGCCTATGGAGGTTGTGGAACCTCCATCATTAGAGATTTTAAGAACAGGTTAGACAAACACCTGTGAGGAATGGTCCAGTTATTATGTAGTCCTACCTTGAGTGTAGGGGACTGGACTAGATCATCTTTTGAGGTCCCTTCCAGTCCTACACTTCTATGATTCTGTGCTCCCTATGGAGGACCTGCTTGGGGGGAGAAGAGTGAAGGAGAGATGGGCTGCAAGAAGGCAGGCAGGTGGTAACTGCTGAACCAGAGCAATTTACAGGGGAAGACTCAGCTGGGAGACTGGCGGCCTGCCCCTGCTTCCGTTCCCCCTGACCAGGGGGAACAACTGGACTCCGGGAGTAAGCTGGAAAGCTCCCTCCTTCAGCCCTCCCTCCCCTCCCCCCCCCCACCGAGCTGGGGCTCTGAATCACTGAGACTGTACAAGGAGAAGGTTGGGGCTGTGCCCCAAACTGAAAGGAAAACAGGGAAAGGAGGGAGTGGCATAGTGGAGGCTGATCTGTAACCGCAGGCAGAAGAGATGAGCCATTTCTTGCCTCTCTCTCCATGACCCCTGGGATGGGACCTGGTAGAGATGGAGTGCATGGGTCCCCCTACCATTTCCTCCTCTTCCTCCCCCTGAACCCCATCAGCTCCCTGAGAGATCCTGGAGGACTTTGTGGGAGGAGCAAGGAACTATGTCTTGTTGCTGGGCCCCATGGATTGCGTGGATGAGCCATCCCAAGACTTGGAGACACTATTTGGCTTGGCCTGACTACTAGGAATTCTGGGATCAGAGTGAAGCCTGCTACTCCCTCAGAGGGAATAAGTCACTCTGAAGAAGTGGAAAGGAGGTGGGTCCATGATTACATCCCAGTCTGCTGCAGCCAGTGGAGCGGGCTGAGTGTGGAGTGATATGCAAGGAGCAAGACTGTGGGAGATAGTGGGAAGCTTATAGTGAATGGCACGATGTGAATTCCATGCTATACTGTAGCCCAAAGGCAGCTCCGGATGGGCTGAGGTAAGTTAGAGTGGCCAGAGGCTGCTCTCACTTATGCTGTGGGCCATTTTGGCTACTAGAGCAGCTCAGAATTAGGTGAGCACAGGCATAGCACAGAACTGGACACTCTTGTTTTATCAAGTCTACATTTAAAAACTGATGCAACTAATCCCTATGGCAGGGAAGGAGAAAAGCAATATTTTTATTTTTGTTACTCTGCTTGATTTTCCCGTTTAGAATTTCACTTATTTGATTACAACTGAGTCATTAATTACAATTTAGATTACTCATTCTTGCTGATTGTTAATATGCACTTTTCATGCATCCGATGAAGTGAGCTGTAGCTCACGAAAGCTTATGCTCAAATAAATTTGTTAGTCTCTAAGGTGCCACAAGTACTTCTTCACTTTTTCTTGTCACTTTTAAGCTATTATAGATATTTGCAATTTTATCTTCCAAAAGTTGCTCAATCTGACCTGTTCTGACTTACTGACTTCCTTAATACGTTCCTCAGAGTAAATTTCCACTTAATGTCAGCTGTTCATGATTTTGGTTGAGTACTTGAATATATTTATTTCATTGTTCTAACTTAGTAAATCAGCCATATGTCCTCCCTCTGCCTTAAAACCTGTCTTACCTATCCAATAAAACTCACTCAACTGATCTGCATTCAAGTTACTTCTGTGAAATTCCAACTTTTCAATATTGTTTTCAGTGTTGTTATAGCTGTGTTGGTCCCTACTTTTTTCAGTACATCTGTCATAAATATAAAGGGAAGGGTAAACCCCTTTGAAATCCCTCCTGGCCAGGGGAAAGCTCCTCTCACCTGTAAAGGGTTAAGAAGCTAAAGGTAACCTCGCTGGCACCTGACCAAAATGACCAATGAGGAGACAAGATACTTTCAAAAGCTGGGAGGAGGGAGAGAAACAAAGGGTCTGTGTCTGTCTGTATGCTGGTTTCTGCCAGGGATAGACCAGGAATGGAGCCTTAGAACTTTTAGTAAGTAATCTAGCTAGGTATGTGTTAGATTATGATTTCTTTAAATGGCTGAGAAAAGAATTGTGCTGAATAGAATAACTATTTCTGTCTGTGTATCTTTTTTGTAACTTAAGGTTTTGCCTAGAGGGGTTCTCTATGTTTTTGAATCTAATTACCCTGTAAGATATCTACCATCCTGATTTTACAGGGGGGGATTTCTTTATTTCTATTTACTTCTATTTTTTATTAAAAGTCTTCTTGTAAAACACTGAATGCTTTTTCATTGTTCTCAGATCCAAGGGTTTGGGTCTGTGGTCACCTATGCAAATTGGTGAGGCTTTTTATCCAACATTTCCCAGGAAAGGGGGGGTGCAAGTGTTGGGAGGATTGTTCATTGTTCTTAAGATCCAAGGGTCTGGGTCTGTAGTCACCTAGGCAAATTGGTGAGGCTTTTTACCAAACCTTGTCCAGGAAGTGGGGTGCAGGGTTTTGGGAAGTATTTTGGGGGGAAAGACGCGTCCAAACAGCTCTTCCCCAGTAACCAGTATTAGTTTGGTGGTGGTAGCGGCTAGTCCAAGGACAATGGGGGGAATATTTTGTACCTTGGGGAAGTTTTGACCTAAGCTGGTAAAGATAAGCTTAGGAGGTTTTTTCATGCAGGTCCCCACATCTGTACCCTAGAGTTCAGAGTGGGGGAGGAACCTTGACATGGTGGCATAGTGGTGGGATTAACCTGAAATCATTTTGAGATCCAGTTGAGATTTTTTGAACTAGAAATACAGATTTTAAAAAGAAATTCTTTTTTCCTTTGGAAAGGAAGTCCAGAAAGCAATTGAAACTGAAAGCAGATTGTTTTTTCTCTGCTTTGTGGCCAAGCAGAGACAAAAGGGAATTATCTTGTGAATTGCAGGTTTTCTTTGCCTGGAGGCAGGGTACTTAACTCCTGCAGGGAAATAAACAGTCTTCCAACCCAGAGGTTTTTTTTTCTTTTCTTCCTAAAAGTAAATAGGGGGTGTGTGTTCTACCCATTTGCTTTTCCTTTGGGCTGGATAAGCAGGTTTCCAAGTAGTTGGAGGTTTTTTGCTTTAATTTGGGCCCAGAGCAGAGACAAGGGAATTGTCTTTTTCTGTAGGCTGACAGTCACTATCAGAGAATAGGTATTCTATTCCAGAACAGCAAAATTTTACAGCCACGTTTTGTTTGTTTATTTCTAAACCTCGGGTGTAAAGTTAGTTAAAAACAGAGAGGTTAGAATGACCAAATCCTCAGCTCGACTACAGCTGGAATTAGCCAAATTTCAGGCTGAGGAAAAACAAAGGGAACATGAAAGACAGATAGAACTCATGCGGCTGGAGAAGGAGGTACAGGAGGCTGCCCACAAGAGGGAAATGGAGGCAAGGAAGCATGTGGAGGAGGAGAGGGAAAAAGAGAGGAAGCATGTGGAGGAGGTGGAGAGGATAAAGGCCCAGCAGAATATACCAACAAACCCTAGCAATCCTTCTCCAGGTACCACTTCCCATCCCAGAAAGTTCCCCACCTACAAGGCAGGTGATGATACTGAGGCCTTCTTAGAAAACTTCGAAAGGGCCTGCCTTGGGTACAACATCTCTACTGACCAATACATGGTAGAGCTGAGGCCGCAGCTCAGTGGACCCTTTGCTGAGGTGGCAGCTGAAATGCCTAAAGAACACATGAACAAGTATGAACTGTTTAAATCCAAGGCGAGAGTCAGAATGGGGATAACACCCGAGCAGTCTCGTCGGAGGTTCAGAGCCCTAAGGTGGAAACCAGACATGTCATTTACCCGACATGCCTACCACATTGTGAAACATTGGGATGCCTGGATATCAGGAGCAAGTGTTGAATCTCCAGTAAATTTGCCCTTCCTAATGCAAATGGAACAATTCTTAGAGGGTGTTCCTGAGGAAATAGAAAGATACATCCTAGATGGGAAACCCAAAACTGTAATTGAGGCAGGAGAGATTGGAGCCTGCAGAGATTGCAGATGGGTGGAGGTAGCAGAGAAGAAGAAAACTGGTCGCAGTTGGAGCAGAGACCAGAAGGGACCACCCCAGACCACACCCTATTACCGGGGGCCGCCCAAAGCCCCACCTACCTCCCAAAGAACCCTCCAGACCCCTTATCATCCCACCACCCCGTTCTCCAGCAACCCTCCTCGCCCCAGTGACCCGTCAGCTGGACGATGTTTTAAATGTAATGAGCTGGGGCATGTAAAGGTCAACTGCCCCAAGAACCCCAACAGATTACAGTTCATTGCACCGGAATCACACCAGAGGTCCACAGGCCCAGATACCTCCCAGATACCCTTGGAGCGGAGGGAAACTGTGAGTGTGGGCGGGAAGAAGGTCACCGCGTGGAGGGACACCGGAGCACAAGTGTCAGCTATCCATGCTTCCTTAGTGGACCCCAATTTAATCAACCCAGAGATCCAAGTGACGATTCAACCCTTCAAGTCCAACTCTTTCAATTTGCCTACAGCCAAGTTGCCTGTCCAGTATAAGGGCTGGTCAGGAATGTGGACTTTTGCAGTCTATGATGATTATCCCATCCCCATGCTGTTGGGGGAAGACTTGGCCAATCATGTGAAGCAGGCCAAGAGGGTGGGAACAGTCACCCGCAGCCAGGCTAAACAAGCCGTGAGGCCTAGCTCTGTTCCGGAAACTTCTATCAGAACCCGGTCAGAGGTGATGGACCCGGACCCCAGGCCAATGTCTGCAACAGCAGTAGTGGATCCAGTCCCAGAGACCCAGACGGAACCAGTCCCAGAACCGGAACCAGCCGAACAACCAACACCAGACCCCGTGTCAGCACTGAATCCAGTACTTGCAACCTCAACACCAGAGGGCCCCACTGAACCTGAACTGGCAGCAGCCGATAACCCTACACAAGAGGCTCAGCCGGAGCCTGAATCCCAACATAGTGCACCAGCGGAGAGCGGTTCACAGTCAACAGAAACAGCTCCATCCCCTATATCGCTTCTAGAGGGACCAAGCCTAGGTCCACAATCCCATGAGGAACTGATGTCTCCAGCATCAAGGGAACAGTTCCAGACCGAACAGGAAGCAGATGAAAGCCTCCAGAGAGCTTGGACGGCAGCAAGGAGCAACCCACCGCCTCTCAGCTCTTCTAATCGATCCAGGTTTGTTGTAGAAAGAGGACTTTTATACAAGGAAGCTCTTTCTGGTGGACACCAGGAAGACTGGCATCCTCAGAGACAGTTGGTAGTTCCAACTAAATACCGGGCCAAGCCCTTGAGCTTAGCCCATGATCACCCTAGTGGCCATGCTGGGGTGAACAGGACCAAAGACCGTTTGGGGGGGTCATTCCACTGGGAGGGAATGGGCAAGGATGTTTCTACCTATGTCCAGTCTTGTGAGGTGTGCCAAAGAGTGGGAAAACCCCAAGACCAGGTCAAAGCCCCTCTCCAGCCACTCCCCATCATTGAAGTTCCATTTCAGCAAGTAGCTGTGGATATTCTGGGTCCTTTTCCGAAAGACACCCAGAGGAAAGCAGTACATACTGACTTTCATGGATTTTGCCACCCGATGGCCGGAAGCAGTAGCTCTAAGCAACACCAGGGCTAAAAGTGTGTGCCAGGCACTAGCAGACATTTTTGCCAGGGTAGGTTGGCCCTCTGACATCCTCACAGATGCAGGGACTAATTTCCTGGCAGGAACTATGAAAAACCTTTGGGAAGCTCATGGGGTAAATCACTTGGTTGCCACTCCTTACCACCATCAAACAAATGGCATGGTGGAGAAGTTTAATGGAACTTTGGGGGCCATGATACGTACATTTGTAAATGAGCACTCCAATGATTGGGACCTAGTGTTGCAGCAGTTGCTCTTTGCCTACAGAGCTGTACCACATCCCAGTTTAGGGTTTTCCCCATTTGAACTTGTATATGGCCGTGAGGTTACGGGGCCATTGCAGTTGGTGAAGCAGCAATGGGAGGGATTTACACCTTCTCCAGGAACTAATATTCTGGACTTTGTAACCAACCTACAAAACACCCTCCGAACCTCTTTAGCCCTTGCTAAAGAAAACTTACAGGATGCTCAAAAAGAGCAAAAAGCCTGGTATGATAAACATGCCAGAGAGCGTTCCTTCAAAGTAGGAGACCAGGTCATGGTCTTAAAGGCGCTCCAGGTCCATAAAATGGAAGCATCGTGGGAAGGGCCATTCACGGTCCAGGAGCGCCTGGGAGCTGTTAATTATCTCGTAGCATTCCCCACCTCCAACCGAAAGCCTAAGGTGTACCATATTAATTCTCTAAAGCCCTTTTATTCCAGAGAATTAAAGGTTTGTCAGTTTACAGCCCAGGGAGGAGACGACGCTGAGTGGCCTGAAGGTGTTTACTACGAAGGGAAATGTGCTGGTGGTGTGGAAGAGGTGAACCTCTCCATGACCCTTGGGCGTATGCAGCGACAGCAGATCCAGGAGCTGTGCACTAGCTACACGCCAACGTTCTCAGCCACCCCAGGACTGACTGAACGGGCATACCACTCCATTGACACAGGTAATGCTCACCCAATTAGGGTCCAACCTTACCGGGTGTCTCCTCAAGCTAAAACTGCTATAGAACGGGAGATCCAGGATATGTTACAGATGGGTGTAATCCGCCCCTCTGAAAGTGCATGGGCATATCCAGTGGTTCTAGTTCCCAAACCAGATGGGGAAATACGTTTTTGCGTGGACTACCGTAAGCTAAATGCTGTAACTCGCCCAGACAACTATCCAATGCCACGCACAGATGAACTATTAGAGAAACTGGGACGGGCCCAGTTCATCTCTACCTTGGACTTAACCAAGGGGTACTGGCAGGTACCGCTAGATGAATCTGCCAAGGAAAGGTCAGCCTTCATCACACATCTCGGGCTGTATGAATTTAATGTACTCCCTTTCGGGCTGCGAAATGCACCCGCCACTTTCCAAAGACTTGTAGATGGTCTCCTAGCGGGATTAGGAGAATATGCAGTCGCCTACCTTGACGATGTGGCCATATTTTCGGATTCCTGGGCAGACCACCTGGAACATCTACAAAAAGTCCTTGAGCGCATAAGGGAGGCAGGACTAACTGTTAAGGCTAAGAAGTGTCAAATAGGCCTAAACAGAGAGACTTACCTTGGACACCAGGTGGGTCAAGGAACTATCAGCCCCCTACAGGCCAAAGTGGATGCTATCCAAAAGTGGCCTGTCCCAAAGTCAAAGAAACAGGTTCAATCCTTCTTAGGCTTGGCCGGTTATTACAGATGATTTGTACCACACTACAGCCAAATCGCTGCCCCACTGACAGACCTAACCAAAAAGAAACAGCCAAATGCTATTCAGTGGACCGGAAAGTGTCAGAAGGCCTTTAACAAGCTTAAAGCGACACTCATGTCTGACCCTGTACTAAGGGCCCCAGACTTTGACAAACCGTTCCTAGTAACCACAGATGCGTCCGAGCGTGGTGTGGGAGCAGTTTTAATGCAGAAAGGACCTGATCAAGAATTCCATCCTGTAGTGTTTCTCAGCAAAAAACTGTCTGAGAGGGAAAGCAACTGGTCAGTCACTGAAAAAGAATGTTACGCCATTGTCTACGCTCTGGAAAAGCTACGCCCATATGTTTGGGGACGGCGTTTCCACCTGCAAACCGACCATGCTGCACTGAAGTGGCTTCACACCGTCAAGGAAACTAACAAAAAACTTCTTCGGTGGAGTTTAGCTCTCCAAGATTTTGATTTCGACATCCAACATATCTCAGGAGCTTCTAACAAAGTGGCTGATGCACTCTCCCGTGAAAGTTTCCCAGAATCAACTGGTTAAAATAGTCCTTGAGATGTGGAAAATATTGTTAGTCTTTATGTACTTGGTAGTATATTTAGAGATGCATGTGTCTTATTAACTCTGTTTTTCCTAGAGCTCCAGGAAGAAATCCCAGCCAGTGTTTCACCCTAGCTGAGATTTGGGGGGCGTGTCATAAATATAAAGGGAAGGGTAAACCCCTTTGAAATCCCTCCTGGCCAGGGGAAAGCTCCTCTCACCTGTAAAGGGTTAAGAAGCTAAAGGTAACCTCGCTGGCACCTGACCAAAATGACCAATGAGGAGACAAGATACTTTCAAAAGCTGGGAGGAGGGAGAGAAACAAAGGGTCTGTGTCTGTCTGTATGCTGGTTTCTGCCAGGGATAGACCAGGAATGGAGCCTTAGAACTTTTAGTAAGTAATCTAGCTAGGTATGTGTTAGATTATGATTTCTTTAAATGGCTGAGAAAAGAATTGTGCTGAATAGAATAACTATTTCTGTCTGTGTATCTTTTTTGTAACTTAAGGTTTTGCCTAGAGGGGTTCTCTATGTTTTTGAATCTAATTACCCTGTAAGATATCTACCATCCTGATTTTACAGGGGGGGATTTCTTTATTTCTATTTACTTCTATTTTTTATTAAAAGTCTTCTTGTAAAACACTGAATGCTTTTTCATTGTTCTCAGATCCAAGGGTTTGGGTCTGTGGTCACCTATGCAAATTGGTGAGGCTTTTTATCCAACATTTCCCAGGAAAGGGGGGGTGCAAGTGTTGGGAGGATTGTTCATTGTTCTTAAGATCCAAGGGTCTGGGTCTGTAGTCACCTAGGCAAATTGGTGAGGCTTTTCACCAAACCTTGTCCAGGAAGTGGGGTGCAGGGTTTTGGGAAGTATTTTGGGGGGAAGGACGTGTCCAAACAGCTCTTCCCCAGTAACCAGTATTAGTTTGGTGGTGGTAGCGGCTAGTCCAAGGACAACGGGGGGAATATTTTGTACCTTGGGGAAGTTTTGACCTAAGCTGGTAAAGATAAGCTTAGGAGGTTTTTTCATGCAGGTCCCCACATCTGTACCCTAGAGTTCAGAGTTGGGGAGGAACCTTGACAACATCCATTTCTATCACTTATACCAAGACCGTATCATCATATGCTCTTACAGATAGAGGGTCAAATATATCTCTAAATGAGAGAGGACAGCAACAAAATAAATAATTAATATGTAGCCATTCAAATCAACCATTTTCTTATTGTTGCCTAAGTTTGCTTTATTCTGGGCAGTTTATTTACACAATTTAACTTATTCACTGATTCAATATAGTTATAGCAGTTGATGGGTAATATTCAGCGCAGAGAAAATGGTGAAAGAACTACATGCCCTCTCCATCCAGCAGCCACCCCACAATGCACCACATCCACCAGACAGGAACCACCAGCATCCCTACCCAGGTCACATAACCCCGAGTATTCCCAACCACCTCCCAACAAGAGCCGCACAAGCCCAGGCCAGGAAATGGCTGTATATTCATAGTTTCTCCTACCCCTCAAGATAAATTTCACATTCTCTTCAGGAGAAGAAGCATTTTTTTAGTGAATAGTATTTCTGATTCAAGCAAGTACCAGGTTTTGTTTTCCTTTACAGGACAAATGTCAGGATATGCTTCTAAGGGCAGAATGTTCTGACGATTCAGAGCAGGCTGCGCAGCGGGGAAAGGAGGATAGTGAAGAAATTTGGCAGCATGTGACCTCCAGAAGAAGAAAGGGGAGCGTCCATGTACCAGCAACGCAGATACAGGTAATCAACTGTTTTCATGTTCTCGCCACAGGTACTAATGTGGAGAATGGACTAGATGATACATCTGAGGGAAGGGAACAGAAGGAGACTCCGCTGATTGGAAGGCATGAGATGCACTGTCCTAGGGATGGGGGTTCCACGACCACCGCTCCCAAGAGGAGGTGGTGAGTGGTGGTGGTCGGGGACTCTCTCCTCAGGCGGACTGAGTCATCTATCTGCCTCCCCGACCAGGAAAACTGAGAAGTCTGCTGCTTGCCAGGAGCTAGGATTCACGATGTGACGGAGAGACTGCCGAGACTCATCAAGCCCTCGGATCGCTACCCCTTCCTGCTTCTCCATGTGGGCACCAAAGATACTGCCAAGAATGACCTTGAGCGGATCACTGCAGACTACATGGCTCTGGGAAGAAGGATAAAGGAGTTTGAGGTGCAAGTGGTCTTCTCATCCATCCTTTGCATGGAAGGAAAAGGCCTGGGTAGAGACCGTCGAATTGTGGAAGTCAACAAATGGCTATGTAGGTGGTGTCGGAGAGAAGGCATTGGATTCTTTGACCATGGGATGGTGTTTCAAGAGGAGTGCTAGGCAGAGATGGGCTCCACCCAGCGAAGAGAGGGAAGAGCATCTTCACAAGCAGACTGGCTCACCTAGTGAGGAGGGCTTTAAACTAGGTTCACCGGGGAAAGGAGACCAAAGCCCTGAGGTAAGTGGGGACGTGGGATACCGGGAGGAAGCACGAGCAGGAGAGTGTGAAAGGGGAGGGCTCCTGCCTCCTACTAAGAAAGCAAGACAAACAGCAAGTTATCTCAAGTGCCTATATACAAATGCAAGAAGCCTGGGAAACAAGCAGGGAGAACTGGAAGTCCTGGCACAGTCAAGGAATTATGATGTGATTGGAATAACAGAGACTTGGTGGGATAACTCACATGACTGGAGTACTGTCATGGATGGATATAAACTGTTGAGGAAGGACAGGCAGGGCAGAAAAGGTGGGGGAGTTGCATTGTATGTAAGAGAGCAGTATGACTGCTCAGAGCTCAAGTATGAAACTGCAGAAAAACCTGAGAGCCTCTGGATTAAGTTTAGAAGTGTGAACAACAAGGGTGATGTTGTGGTGGGAGTCTGGTATAGACCTCCGGACCAGGGGGATGAGGCTTTTTTCCGGCAACTAACAGAAGTTACTAGATCGCAGGCCTGGTTCTTATGGGAGACTTCAATCACCCTGATATCTGCTGGGAGAGCAATACAGCAGTGCAGAGACAATATAGGAAGTTTTTTGAAAGTGTAAAGGACAATTTCCTGGTGCAAGTGCTGGAGGAACCAACTAGGGGCAGAGCTCTTCTTGACCTGCTGCTCACAAACCAGGAAGAATTAGTAGGGGAAGCTAAAGTGGATGGGAACTTGGGAGGCAGTGACCATGAGATGATCAAGTTCAGGATCCTGACACAAGGAAGAAAGGAGAGCAGCAGAATACGGACCCTGGACTTCAGAAAAGCAGACTTTGACAACCTCAGGGAACTGATGGGCAAGATCCCCTGGGAGAATAACATGAGGGGGAAAGGAGTCCAGGAGAGCTGGCTGTATTTTAAAGAATCCTTATTGAGGTTACAGGGACAAACCATCCCGATGTGTAGAAAGAATAGTAAATATGGCAGGCGACCAGCTTGGCTTAACAGTGAAATCCTTGCTGATCTTAAACACAAAAAAGAAGCTTACAAGAAGTGGAAAATTGGACAAATGACCAGGGAAGAGTACAAAAATATTGCTTGGGCAAGCAGGAGTGAAATCAGGAAGGCCAAATCACACCTGGAGTTGCAGCTAGCAAGAGATGTTAAGAGTAACAAGAAGGGTTTCTTCAGGTATGTTAGCAACAAGAAGAAAGTCAAGGAAAGTGTGGGCCCCTTACTGAATGAGGGAGGCAACCTAGAGACAGAGGATGTGGAAAAAGCTAATGTAGTCAATGCTTTTTTTGCCTCTGTCTTCATGAACAAGGTCAGCTCCCAGACTGCTGTACTGGGCAGCACAGCATGGGGAGGAGGTGACCAGCCCTCTGTGGAGAAAGAAGTGGTTCGGGACTATTTAGAAAAACTGGACGAGCACAAGTCCATGGGGTTGGATGTGCTGCATCCGAGAGTACTAAAGGAATTGGCGGATGTGATTGCAGAGCCATTGGCCGTTATCTTTGAAAACTCATGGTGATCGGGGGAGGTCCCTGACGACTGGAAAAAGGCTAATGTAGTGCCCATCTTTAAAAAAGGGAAGAAGGAGGATCCTGGGAACTACAGGCCAGTCAGCCTCGCCTCAGTCCCTGGAAAAATCATGGAGCAGGTCCTCAAGGAATCAATTCTGAAACACTTAGAGGAGAGAAAAGTGATCAGGAACAGTCAGCATGGATTCACCAAGGGCAAGTCATGCCTGACTAATCTAATTGCCTTCTATGACGAGATAACTGGCTCTGTGGAGGAGGGGAAAGCAGTGGACATGTTGTTCCTTGACTTTAGCAAAGCTTTTGACACCATCTCCCACAGTATTCTTGCCAGCAAGTTAAAGAAGTATGGGCGGGATGAATGGACTATAAGGTGGATAGAAAGCTGGCTAGATTGTCGGGCTCAACAGGTAGTGATCAATGGCTCCATGTCTAGTTGGCAGCCGGTATCAAGTGGAGTGCCCCAAGGGTCGGTCCTCAGGCTGGTTTTGTTCAATATCTTCCTTAATGATCTGGAGGATGGTGTGGATTGCACCCTCAGCAAGTTTGCAGATGACACTAAACTGGGAGGAGAGGTAGATACGTTGGAGGGGAGGGATAGGATATAGAGGGACCTAGACAATTAGAGGATTGAGCCAAAAAATCGGATGAGGTTCAAGAAGGACATGTGCAGAGTCCTGGACTTAGGACGGAAGAATCGCATGCACTGCTACAGACTAGGGACTGAATGGCTAGGCAGCAGTTCTGCAGAAGAGGACCTAGGGGTTACAGTGGATGAGAAGCTGGATATGAGTCAACAGTGTGCCGTTGTTGCCAGGAAGGCCAATGGCATTTTGGGATGTATAAGTAGGGGCATTGCCAGCAGATCGAGGGACGTGATCATTCCCCTCTATTCAACATTGGTGAGGCCTCATCTGGAGTACTGTGTCCAGTTTTGGGCCCCACACTACAAGAAGGATGTGGACAAGTTGGAAAGAGTCCAGTGGAGGGCAACAAAAATGATTAGGGGGCTGGAACACATGAGTTATGAGGAGAGGCTGAGGGAACTGGGATTGTTTAGTCTGCGGAAGAGAAGAATGAAGGGGGATTTGATAGCTGCTTTCTACTACCTGAAAGGGGGTTCCAAAGAGGATGGATCTAGGCTGTTCTCAGTGGTAGCAGATGACAGAACGAGGAGTAATGGTCTCAAGTTGCAGTGGGGGAGGTTTAGGTTGGATATTAGGAAAAACTTTTTCACTAGGAGGGTGGTGAAACACTGGAATGCATTACCTAGGGAGGTGGTAGAATCTCCTTCCTTAGAAGTCTTTAAGGTCAGGCTTGAGAAAGCCTTGGCTGGAATGATTTAGTTGGGGATTGGTCCTGCTTTGAGCAGGGGGTTGGACTGGATGACCTCCTGAGGTCCCTTCCAACCCTGATATTCTATGATTCTATATTCTATGAATACTTTTCTAGATATTTTATCTTTACTTACACAGTAATTTGATCAAAAATCCAGCATGTTGTCAGCTAAGAAACAAAGAGACAAGTCTTCAGCTGGTGTAAAAATCAACATAACTTTACTGAAACTCAATGGAGCTATGCAGATTTTCACCAGCTGAGAATTTGACCCAATCTTTCTAATAACTATAGTGATAGGAATTTTGGCATTGACTTACTAATAGTATAGCACAAGGTAATATTGCTGGCAGGATAAACCAGCAAGAATCAAGAAGGAGTTTAAAAAAAACCCTCCTACCTATCAAGCCAAAAATTACCCCCCATCTAATTTGATTGGGCATATTCTTCAAAAGTTACTTTGTTGCAGACAGATCTCATTTCACTCGGCCAAAAAGTAAACCATAAAAAAAAAAAATCTATCGTATGGCAGCGTATTAATCTCCACATGGTTCATCCACAGGGTTACAACCTTTAAATCTCCCACACAGACCTCTGCCACGTGAGCTAATGGAATAACTGCTAGCGGTAGTAGGTTGTCATCCTTTAGATTGACCAGCACTAGAAGGGGAGGGGATGCTTTGCCAGTAGCTTTCACAGATACTTGCTGACATCGGAGGAATGGTGAGACTCAAAATTCTTGGGTTCCATCCCAGGTTATGGAAGGGAGTGTACTCCAGTGGGCATAGACTTCTACCTGTTCCCTGCCTCCCAAGCATGATCCCTTCTGCACATCCCCCCAAAACTATTATCTCAGTTTTGTCTTTCCTCTACCCAGTCCCATTCTCCTCACCTACCCAGCTCCAGTCTCCACTCCCAGTCTCCATGCCCAGTAACTCCTAGTCTCACCACTCCAGATTTCTCATTCCAGTCTTCCCCAACTCCTAGTCCCAGTCTCTTTGCCCAGCCAGTACAAGTTTCCCCCCTCTTGGCTTTTCATCAGATTTGTCTCTCTTCCCCACCCTGGCCTTTAGTAGCTCCGCTTACCCACGTTCCCATCCACACTGACTCCAAGGCCAAATTTCCTCCCCGGGATCCAGTCTGGGTCACCCCACTCCTAATGCTCCTTGTCCCAGTCTTTGCCCAGTCAATCCTAGTTCTTTCCCTCACCTCCTCCATCAGATCTGTCTCCCCTCTGCTCTCACCCCACTGATGCCCAGTCCCAGTGCCCACCCCCATCCAATCTCAAATAGTCTCCTAAAGAATGGTTACCAGTTCCCTCTTCCTTTTATCTTCCTGTCTGTCACAGTCTCCTTCTCTCCCTTTCACCAGACTCCAGTACCCATCTCTCCCCCAACTATCTTCATGTCCCAATGGACTTCCCTCACCCCACAAGTCCAACTTTTGCCCCCTCTGTGTCTGATTCAAGCAGCTATCTCCTCCATGCTGCCTGGTCCCAGCAAGTTGGTCCCTGAGAGCACAAAAGAGATGTTCTCCCTCCTCACAGTTCAGCTGCCCAGACCATAGCATAGTTCACAGCAGCCCAGAGCTGCAATTGCAGAGAATGTCCTGTTCAACCACAGGCTGGAGCATGCCCAGTACAGATGGAATGTACTGGGAAATATGCTACAGTTTAAAGCTCTCCACTGAGCATGTGCAAACAGTGATTTTTGAATGCTTATAACTTGGCCAAAATTGGATAGATTTTCATGGGGACTGCAAAAGTCACATCCCTGTAGCAAACGCCATTTCTCTGCCAAATATCAACTATATGCTTCAAAGTATGGCTGTGTTAGGGCTTGCCAAATAAAAGGTCACCAGACTTGAACATGGGCAAAATGTATTTTCCCTAGCCTTGTTCTCAGAAACAGCTTTTGCTGAAATTTCCCAAATCAATTAGTCCTGAAACCGAAACTCAACTTGAAAAATTTCAAATGGCAAACCTATAAGCAACTGAAAACAGGGTCTTTGAATTGGAAGCCTCAGGCAACTGTAATGCCTATAATAATATTACCCCTTTTCAACCTGAGTGCAAGTCAAATTTTCAGGGCCCTGGGGATGTTCCAGTTGGGAGTAGAAATTGATAGTGGAGGCTGGTATTTTATTTGGTGCAGTCTTGTTTATTTACAAGGAATGTACAAAGTCCTGTTCCTCCAAACACAGGAGGAACTGAAACCAGGGGACAACTTCTTTGCATACAGCCCAAACTTCTTTCAGCCAGTGTCCACAACCAGAACCTTCCTCTTGGCTTCCCCTAGGGTCACAGTGTGCTTACGGCAGCTGTTTTGCTTTCTTGCTATCCGTCCTCCTCCATACCCAAATCAATACTCAGCAAAAACCCCTCTGCCCGTAAAGACGTCTGCTTAGGTCTAATTTGAAACCGTCACCCGGGCACAGCTGACACAAACCAGACCTGAGAGTCTTTTCAAACCTGACCCAATCCAGACCCAACACTTCCCCCGAACCTGTAACAGCCCCATCACCTCTGCCATCATGCTGGCCTGGTAGGGGCTTCTCGCTCCCAATGCCATGTGCCCATGATCCGTTTCTGGTTGTCTCCTGCCTGCAGGGATGGCGCAGCGGTGGCTGCATAACCCATTTCTGCCAACCTCTACCTCCTCGCTGTGCTGTGTGTGCTGCAGAGTGAGAGACACTGCTACTTGCCAGCACACTCGCTCTGCCGCACACTCAGAGCACTGCCAGGAGGGGACAGCTGGCAGGAGTGGGGCATGCAGCCACAACCACCCCAAACCCAGGAGCAACAGGAGATGAT
Source organism: Lepidochelys olivacea (assembly GCF_965140295.1). NCBI lineage: Eukaryota > Metazoa > Chordata > Testudines > Cheloniidae > Lepidochelys > Lepidochelys olivacea. Next base: position 47,221,689 of record NC_140412.1, read on the forward strand.
CAGAGACAACCTGACTGGAGCCTGAGAGGAGAGGGTGAGGCTGTTTTCAGACCTGACCCCTACACTTGCAGCTGGCTTCCATCAGGTTAGGTCAGGTGTCAAGGCTATAGTTCTCCTTCATCCACAAGCACCAACTCCATGGGTAATTGGGGGCTCAAGCACCCATGGAAAAAAAAATAGGGGGTGCTCAGCACCCACCAGCCACAGCTGCTCAGCCGGGCTAGTGGGAGGTGCTCAAAGGAGGGTGGAGAGCAGCAAGTGGCAGGCGGGGGCCTTTGGGGGCGGGGACAGAGTGAGGATGGTGTCTTAGGGGTGGAGAACCCACCAGGAAAAATACAAGTCAGTGCCTGTGCCTCCATCACTCATAATGAGGATTTGACTCAAGCCATAACAAGCTTTCACCCACCACATAATAATAATGCACTAAGCACGGGGTAATTTTCAAGCACACTTTTTTACGGGAGTGAAGCATGGACTTTATACTCTTCTCAGGAAAAGAAGCTCAAGAGCTGTCATATGCGTTGCCTTTATTAAATCTTTGGCATCTCCTAGAGGGGCAGAGTCACCAACACTGAGGTGCTCACGTGCTCCAGCATACCCAGGATGTAAACACTCCTCAAATAGAGATGCCTCCACTGGCTTGGGCATGTGTGCCAGATGAACGATGGCTGCATCCCAAAGGACCTCTTCGACAGTGAATTGGCATCTGGAAAAAGACCCAAAGGGTGCCCAAAATTGTGTTTCAAGGATGTGTGCAAGTGAAACCTCCAAGAAATGAACCTGGATGTGGACAACTCAAGACCGCAGCCTTTGGAAACAAGAGCTTAACAAAGCTCTCTGGAATTATGAGAGGAAGCTGTCCAGCTTAGCAGAGGAGAAAAGGGCTCACAGAGGCAGAGCCCAAAGAGTCGAAACATCATCTTTAAATGTGACGGATGTGGCGGAGATTGTCTCTCTCACGTGGGTCTCTTCAGCCACAGCTGCCATAAAACCAACTGAGTAAATCCTTTACCCCTCAGGGGCACATACCCATGGTCTCTCAAGACTCAAGGATGCCTACTACTACATGGGGTAATTACTCCATTTAGGTAAAACTCCCATCAGAGACAATAGTAGTTCTTCCTGAGTAAGGATGGTGTGATGGATACTGAGATGCACTATGCATTCACAAAAATCCACTGACTTCACTATTTCATGTGATCAAGCCCAGAATAAAGACTTCAGGATTTGGTCGATTTTTGCATATAAGTAGCCTGAACCAACCCCCCTTGAAGTTAATCGGAGTCCTTCCATTGACATCCAGGGGCTTTGCATTAGAATCATAATTCAAACATATTTTAATATGTACAATTCTAAAGTTATTTTAACAAGTTTTCAATTATATTAGTAAGATTTTCTTTCTTAAAGAAAAATTTTGCATGGTTGCCTTTTACTGTAGTTTCTGAGTGCTGTACAATAGACTGGTAACTTCTTGGGATGGGATTTCTGGGAAGTTGGTGTTTTTTGCTTGAGGGGAAGATAGCAGGGCTGGTGTTGCGGATTTCCTTCCTGTTATGGTGGAAAAGCTTGATCAGAGATAAACGCATTACGCAAGGTCACCCTTTGCACTCACCTAATCGCCTCTGAAAGTCCATTCCCCGGTTGGATCCCCTAGACAGAGAATGCTTTGTTTGTGGCTAGTATCATGCACTCAGTATTGCCAGTATCAAAGTCCAAAGCAAACTGAAATGTCTCCTAGCAGCCACAGGAGATATCACCATGCACAAGACAGTGAGGTGTTTGGCAAACTTCCAGAGCCACTTGGCACATGAAACCTTACACAGCAGCAGACAGTCCCCCATATAGAGGGATATGACAAAGTTTTCAAAGTAGTTCTAGCCATCATTATTTTGCTTTTACAAAAACCAAGAGCAGTAGATTGGGTTCTCTAGAAAGACAGCAGAGCAGTAATAATATCCCTATAGCAGCTACGTAGTTCTCGGCATTTTGGGTGTGTTTCTGTGCAGTTCAGACCCCCACTTCACCAGAGTTGAGGGCATTAGGCACCTTTCAGGATCAGACCTTACATTCTATGCTCAGTGACAAAGACAATCAGGCCACTGAAGAAAGATTCAGCCACTGTCTGTCATTCCAAAAATAACCCTCTAACCATTTTACAGCTTCAACAATAGATGCTTTTATGTCCCACTATCAATAGGGGAATGGAACAAAACAATCGTTCTCTGTGTACAGACACTTTTTAATTTGTAAGCAGTTTGAGCCTTTTAAAATTGCTTAATTAGCTGAGGTTGTGATTAAGACTCAAATAACGGAATAATCTCATGGTCTCATGATAACAGGGCCCTTCAGCTGACTGGGCCAGAAGGCAAGCATTTACTTAACCAGTAAGGAAAAGGATTTCAGGCATCATGAGAAAGAAAGTAAAGATTTATCCAGCATCGTTTGATTACAGAGCAAGGTCTTGAAGATTGGTCTTGCTCATCCCAGGAGAGGGCCCCAACCTCCAGGCTATTTGGGGGAGGAAAAGAGCGGAAAGTCTGTCTGTCCATCCCATCCTGGACCTGAGAAAGATTGGTTGAAACCAATATGTTTCCACGAAACGTGATGGTTTCAACAGATCAGCATTTTTAAGGAAAAAAAATATTTCATCACAAAATTCCCACCTGCTCTACTCATAAGACACACATGTGGTTTTCCACTGAAAAGCTATTCCTGTGCTAAACCAGCCCAGACAAGTCAACCAAAAGCACATGAACTGTACTTTTCAAAACTGGCCTTGATTTGCCAAATTGGTCAGCCAGGAAGGCAATTTGTTGTTTCATGCAAGTCAGCTGGGCACCAATTCCATCAGCAAAGCTGGGGATGGCAGAAAGTGTTTAGTAGATGGGTTGATCTCCTCATTCCATTCCTTCTTTTGGTGGAAACCGTTGGAATTTGCTTTTCCTAAAACTTGCTGTTCTATGAACTGAGAACAACCACGAAAATGGGACAGTCACAATGGAGAAATATAACATGCAAACAGCCTAGATGGTGATATGACTTGACAAGCAAAAAAACCAAAACTGGTATATGATTACACTCAGTCAGATGACAGGTTTACAGATGATATAGAATACCTGCTGCTGGAAAATTCCTGTTCCAGGGATTGAAACGGTCTTTTATATATATCTGAGTTAAAACAACTTGCATTTGCTTGCCTAAGACCATGTCTACACTACCACTTATGTAGACAAAACCTATGTCCTTCACCGGTGTGAAAAAACCCACATCCCTGAGCGACATAAATTTCGGCATAAGTGTTAGTATGCACAGTGCTATGTTGGTAGGAGAGCTTCTCCCCCCGACTCAGCTACCGCTGCTCATTGGAGGTGGTTTTATTATGTCGATGGGAGCACTCTCTCCATTTGGCATAGAGCAGCTACATGAGAGCTCTTACAGGGGTGCAACTGCATCAGTACAGCTGTGCCACAGTAAGGTCTCTAGTGTAGACATAGCCTGAAATAAAATCAAATGGATATTACAAAGATTGTAACTGAAATGACTGCTTGAGAAGGAAAATGGTGGAAAGGGATCTGATGGTTACAGTGGATTAGAGTCAACAGCATAATATTGTTGCACAAAACCCAAAAAAATAAAACCAAAAAACACACCCAACCCAACCCCCCCCCACACACACACACACTGAACATCATTCTGAGATGTATTAGCAGGAGTGTGGTAAGCAAGACATGTGAAGTGATTCTTCCTCTTTACTCCATGCTGATAAGGAGTCAGTTGGAGCATGGCGTTCAGTTGTGGGCACCACATTTCAGGAAAGATATGGACAAACTGGAGAAAGTCCAGAGCAGAGCAACAAAAATGATTAAAGGTTGTTACAAGGAGGAGGGTGAAAAATTGTTCTCATTCGCCTCTGAGAATAGGAGCAATGGGCTTAAATTGCAGCAAGGGTGGTTTAAGCTTCCTAACTGTCAGGGTGGTTAAGCACTGGAGTAAATTGCCTTGGGAGATTGTGAAATCTCTGTCATTGGAGGTTTTAAGAACAGGTTAGACAAATACCTGTGAGGAATGGTCTAATTGTTACTTAGTCCTGCCATGAGTGCAGGGGACTGGAACAGATGACCTATTGAGGTCCCTTCCAGTCCAACACTACTATGATTAGGGCCCTACCAAATTCATGGTTGATTTTGGTCAATTTCACTGTCATAGGATTTTTTAAAAATGTAAATTTCATGATTTCAGATACAACACAGTGAAATTTCAGACTTAAGTAACTGTGGGGGGCCCCAACCCAAAAGGGGTCATGGTACAGCCACCCTTACATCTGCACTGTTGCTGGCAGCTGTCTTCAGAGCTGGGCAGCCGGAGAGAAGTGTCTGCTGGCTAGGCACCCAGCTCTGAGGGCAGAATCGCCACCAGCATCAGTGCAGAAGTGAGGGTGGCATGGTATGGGAAGGTCCTCACTTTTGTAGGGGGGGCAGGGCCGGCCTTATGGGTGGACAATGTGCACGACCACCCAGGATACCGTGGTTGTGGGTTTTTTCCTGTGGTCACCCCCTCCCCAGCCATCGCAAGGCCTCTTTAACCCCGGAGCACCGGGGTGCTGGGCCCAGAGCCGGGGAGGGGCAGGGCTGGTGGCGCCCTGACTGAGGGCTCCTACTGTACACCACGCTCCAGCTGCTGGTCCTGGCTGGGCTGGTGAGGGACAGGACTTCCTCTTCCCCATCCAGGGCCGCTCCTGGGGCCAGGTCAGACCCACCTCTAGGAACCTCCCCTGGCTGCAAGAGACTCTGTGGCTGTTGGCTGGGGACCCAGCTCTGAGGGTAGCGACACTGCCAGCAGCAGTAGAGAAATAAGGGTGTCACGGTATGGTATTGCCTCCTTTACTTCTGCACGGCTGCCGGCTGCGGCACGGGCTTCAGAGCTAGGTGGTCGGTCAGCATCAGCTACTCTCCAGCTACCCAGCTCTGAAGGCAGCACAGAAGTAAAGGTGGCAATACCATAAACCCCGTCCCTCCCCTTGCCACCTCCTTCCACAGCCCTTTTTTGGGTTGGGACCCCCAGTTTGAGAAACACTGGTCTTCCCCATGAAATCTGTATAGCGTAGCGTACAAGTACACAAAGCCCAGATTTTGCAGTCCATGATACATTTTTCATGGCTGTGAATTTGGTAGGGCCCTATCTATGATGCTATGCAACGTATACACTTTGCTGGTCTAAGCAGCTAGATTATCACAGTGCTTACCAATTTTAATAGCTAAAATGTTTTCAATATACTTCTGTGACCTTTGAAGAATTTCATTTGCAGTGTTATTTGTGTATAGTTTACTGCTTCTCACCTACTTGAAAAAATGTGTATATACACACACAGTGTTTTCTTTTATTGTAGGAAAAGAAATTACAGTATGTTTAAAGTAAAAAAATAGCATGAATTAATTGCTACATTACTACACAGTCTATTTTGCCAATGAGTGGTGAAGTGTAAAGTGTGATTACAAGGTTACCATGAGAATATTGATAGCAGCATCTGTTATTGGTTTAATATGAATGTGTGTATGTGTAGACAAAGGCTTTGTCCTGCAGTTCTTACTTACTTAAAAGTCCCATACAAGCTCATGAGAGCTCTGCTGGAGGAGAAATTGCAGGATGCATAAATATAGCGGTACCTTTGCAAGTATCACTAGTGTTCCATTTTAGAATGAGAAATGACCATGAGCAGTTTCCCAGGGCAAGTGACTTTTCCAAATGACAGACAATAGCTTTCCACTTATGTCCTCGAGAGAACGCGGTGCTACTTTCATTTGACCCCACAAAGTGATATGACAGCCTGACCAGGCATTGCTTGCCAAAAAAAGCTTGACCTAGTTTTTTCATAGCAAGGTTTACACAGAAGGGGGCCTATCTTTCAACTCAAAGATCGAACAGGTAGGAGAGACCAAGTACAGTCTAGCTTATTAGCTTATTGTCATTTTGAGAAGATATGCCTTCCATATTAACAATTCTCACGTTTAAGTCATGGAAAGAAGGGGTGGCAAGTGAGCAACAGTTTTTAGGAGCACTGACCACTTACTGGGTATCAGAACAAACCTTTTTGGCCATTGTCTGAACCAATCAGATTGTGAGTTACAGTTTAAAAATATATAAACTATGAGAATATTAAAAAAAATAATGTATTTGTAATATCAGCAGAACTCCTATCTATGAACGTTCTCATGTACAGGTTTTATAAATATTTCCCTTTGATATAAAATGGATGAACTTGTTCAGTTGATGAAACTTCAGATCAAGGCAAGAAAGGTGATTAAATTGTAGATATTAATAGGTTATTTTAAAGCAGCCAAGGACTATCTTGTTCATATTTTTACATTAGATGGTTGTCCTCTGGCAAAGGACATCTGTTATAAAACCTCCGATAGCTGCTGCTAAGAGTTATATATAAATATTCACTGAAATAACCTTTGTTTTAGACTGACAGGGGGTATTTACACTGAAACTTCTAGTTACTATAAACTGATACTGTACCTTCATTACAGGGACTCATTACTGAACACATGATTCTGGAATTTTAATATGCCATTTTATAAAACTTTGGTTGCTGAGAAAACACAGTTCAGATTACAGATGAACTCAGTTAGCACTTTATTCTGAAGAAGAAAAGCTGCTTCCCAAAGAATTTGTTAATATGATTACCAAAAAAACCCAGTAGCATAAAATCCAACAAGAATTCCTAATAAAAACATCCTAGGAGGTTACCAGAGGTCCTATCTGCTGCCCTTAGGCCAAGGGGAATGAGCTGGCTAGATATGAAACTTTTACACTAAGAGAAAAGGGCTCTGAGGAGAACCTCTTCCACCAGTGTAGGCTCTGTCTACACTGCAGAGTTATGCCAGCATAGCACCAGCACAACTAGGTTATCATTTCCATAGTGTAGACATACCCTAAGTGGTAGGGTCCTGAGGAGCATCCAAGACTTGGGAGTAGGCTCAGGAAAAGCCTAGCCATGCACTGCTACAGCCTAGGGGCCAAGTGGCTAGGCAGCAGTTCTGCAGAAAAGGACCCAGGGGTTACAGTGGACGAGAAGCTGGATATGAGTCAACAGTATGCCCTTGTTGCCAAGAAGGCCAATGGCGTTTTGGGATGTATAAGTAGGGGCATTGCCAGCAGATCGAGGGACGTAATCATTCCCCTCTATTCGGCATTGGTGAGGCCTCATCTGGAGTACTGTGTCCAGTTTTGGCCCCACACTACAAGAAGGAAAGAGTCCAGCGGAGGGCAACAAAAATGATCAGGGGGCTGGAACACATGACTTATGAGGAGAGGCTGAGGGAACTGGGATTGTTTAGTCTGCAGAAGAGAAGAATGAGGGGGGATTTGATAGCTGCTTTCAACTACCTGAAAGGGGGTTCCAAAGAGGATGGATCTAGACTGTTCTCAGTGGTAGCAGATGACAGAACAAGGAGTAACAGTCTCAAGTTGCAGTGCGGGAGGTTTAGGTTGGATATTAGGAAAAACTTTTTCACTAGGAGGGTGGTGAAGCACTGGAATGCGTTACCTAGGGAGGTGGTGGAATCTCCTTCCTTTGAGGTTTTTAAGATCAGGCTTAACAAAGCCCTGGCTGGGATGATTTAATTGGGGATTGGTCCTGCTTTGAGCAGGGGGTTGGACTAGATGACCTGCTGAGGTCCCTTCCAACCCTGATATTCTATGATTGTATGACAAGACTATGGCTAGGACTTCAGGTGGTCTTATTTTGAAGTTACTTTTTGTTAATATACTTGATCCCAGAAGGGATCTGGGGGGGGGTTCTGAGGGTATAATTTTGGAGAGGGGTATGGGGGGGAGGTGACTCCACCTGCTTATGGGAAAGTTAGGGTGGGAAGAGTGGAGGAAAGGGGATTAACAGAGGCTTTATAACAGACATCAATACCTGCAATGATTCAACTTCTAGCTAGTGCACATACTCCTCAAAGCCTGCCCCTACCACACTTACCAGGAGCATGGCATGGCAAGGAGAAGGGTGGAGCTGTGTGTGCCTGGGATGCTCAGATCAGCATGTGTGCTACAGAGCACTCTGGGAACAGAGCACATGAGTACTGTAGGACAAAGGCTAATAACTTCTCTTCGTTAAGGCAACACTTGGGTTTAGGTCAGGCCTGGCAAACAGGAGCTACCTACATTTGGCCTACACTCAAACGTTGTGCCTACTCCACAGAAATCACTCCAAACTTGCTAAATGTTACAGACTCTTCACGCTTGCCTTGAAGATTCCACCTGAAACCATTAGCTTCACTTACCCTGACAAAACCCTAGAGACCACTGTCATGCACACCACCCTACTGCTGTTAATTTTCCTGACAAGACCCCTGTGCACAGCTACTGACAAAACCTACAGAATTCCAGTTAATCCTTCCCCCATTCAATACAACTATACCAAACACACTGAGCGCAGCTGCAATGCATGCAGTGAACGCCGGAATTCAAATCTATGGAACACAAACGTCACGCACAAAATGGCACATTCTCTTAGAATGTCCTCATGCTACTTATTATGGTATGCTCCCTCACTGAACCATTCCCAGGGGCTATTGCTGGTTCCAGGGGGCAGAGTTAAGGTTGCTTTGTGAGAGTGGCCATGGATTTCCTGGTTGTCAGAGGTCCAAGTGTAGCTGAACTTGACATTTTGAAAGGGCACGGAGCACTACCAGGCAATATTAACACCACATTAATGAAGTTTCTGGGTATTTAATAGAGAAGGCAACAAGCTCAAAGACAAGAGTTATCATAACTGGAACTGAGAAAGAAATGGACTACAAGAGAATTAGGCCAAATAACTTTAGAACACAGACAAACGAATATGTAGAACAGCTCACCAAAAGTAGTAATAGAAATTGATGTTGTGCGCACACACATGCTATACATTACCTTCTTTTTTGTTACCGATTATATTATTGTTTTATACTGTACAATGGAAACCTGTTTTTACTCAAAAAATCAGTTACTCCAAATAAGCTGCTTTCTTAAAGGGATGAGTGAAATGATTCCTATACATAGTTTGTAGCTCTATCTATACAAGTTTTTATTCAATTTTTCATCTTTCAGAAGTAGATAAACTGAATACCATACAGTACTCAGTACATACTGTATTCTTTCCACAAGACCTTCAGTTTTGTCTGCTCTGAGTGGACATTCACATTCAGATTCAGCACAAACCTCCATTTTTGTGGCTGAAAACCTATAACAAAAAGGTGGGGTGGGGGAAAGAAAAAGGAAAAGAGCAACTAAGTCAAGACCATTTTAAAAAAATCAAGTCTTAATATAGCACCTTTCATGTAGTTGACATTTCTCTTCTAAGGGTCAAAACCTGCCCTTACACAGAGGCATGAGGTTTCCATTGAGTTCAATGCCTATCCAAGGTCAGAATTTATTTTAATGCCATTGGCTCCAGCTGTTCCTTATCCTGCTGTCCCTTATCCTTTCATATTTCTTGGACCATAGTATAAGCTGCCAGAGTCCTGATAATTTTTACTCTATATTTTAATCCCTCCCCTCTGAATACTAAGCTATATGAGGCACTTCACTCACCTCTTTAAGAAAACAGCCTGTTTAGAGTAAATGATTTTTTAATCAAAGGTCTCCTTTACACAGTCTAAAACAATACTGTAATCAGTGAAAGAAGACAGCAATATTTGTCTTACTTTGTATAGACTGTTTGCAATGTGTGTTTCATTTTAAATACATGAGGCACTTAATAAAGCAAACTGACCTGAAAAATTGGAAACAGAATTATCAGGTGAAAAAACAATAAAAGGGTGAAATGAGATGTGTAGCAGCATTGAAAGCAGGATAATGTAAAGGAGACCTCATCTAACACCTGATTACACATAATACCTGGAGCGTGTGGTTAAAAATTAATGTGAACAAGATGAGGTAAGCAGTCTGATTTGTAAATAAAAGTCTTGGGCCTTTGGGGCGTAAAAACAGGATATTAAAGTGAATATATTTTCCAATAGGGCAGATTAAATAATGAAGCAATTTACTTGGCTTGAATTTCCCCAAATTTCCTTTACTGTTTGATCATTAGCAAAACAATTTTTGCTTGAACAAGGGACTTCTTCATCTTCTCTTGTTTGATTATATGACCTTGCAATAAAGTCCTAATAGTATTACAAAAATCATCTTCCCTTCACCGTCTACACAGAAATAAATAGAAATATAGGACTGGAAAGGACCTTGATAGGTTATCTAGTCCAGTCCCCTGCACTGAGGCAGGACTAAGTATTGTTTAGATCATCCCTGACACTTGTTTGACTAACCTGCTGTTAAAAACTCCAATGATGGAGATCCCACAACCTCCCTAGGTAATTAGGTCCAGTGCTTAACTATCCCTACAGTTAGGAAGCTTCTCCTAATGTCTAACTGTCACAGGGTGTTCTACTTATGGCTGGAGTGCCTCTTTCTGGCTGCAACTGGGGATTAGCTCTGCTAAGCCTACGATCCTTCCTGTGGTTGCACTCCATCACTCTCACAGTCGTGGGACTTAACTGCTCCCACTTCATGGCTTGGCCCTCCGGCAAGGTCACTACAGTCCTCCCCTTCAAAGTCTCTCAGGACCCACTGACCCAGGCAGTCTTTCCTCTCACTGCCCCTTAACAGTGCCATGAACATGATGTTCAATTCTTTTTTGCAACAATGACATTGTTGATTCATATTTAGTTTGTGATCCACTATAACCCCTGATCCTTTTCCACAGAATTCCTTCCGAGGCAGTCATTTCCCATTTTGCTTTTGTGCAATTGATTGTTCGTTCCTAAGTGGAGTACTTTGTATTTGTCCTTATTGAATTTCACCCTATTTATTTTAGACCATTTCTCCAGTTTGTCCAGATCATTTTGATTTCTAATCCTGTCCTCCAAAGTGCTTGAAACCCCTCGCAGCTTGGCATCATCTGCAAAGTTTATGCCATCTTCTCTATGCCATTAACAAAATCCTTTATGAAGCTTAAATAGAATCGGACTCAGGACAGACCCCTGTGGGACCCCATTCGATATGCCCTTCCAGCTTGACTGTGAACTATTGATAAATATTTTCTGAGTATGTTTTTCCAACAAGTTGTGCACCCATCCTATAGTAGGTAGGACTCCAGCTGTTCCTTATCCTGCTGTCCCTTATCCTCACTTCCAGGCTCTGCACAATACCTACACCTCTGCTTTTTCCTACTCCTGCTCCTGCTGCCCATGCTCATCCCAAGCATCCCACTTGGCTGCCTCTCTTGTGTCCCCCTCACTCCCATTTATGTGCATTCTCACCCTACGTTTGGCATTTCTAGTTTATACAGGTTCTGTAACCCTAGCTGATAGAATCACAAGGGTTTACTGGAACACTGCAAGTTACAACTCCAGCACACAAAGGAAGGACTGGATTTCCTGCTACTGCCCCACCCCCAGATCAGATACAACAACAAGAGCATACAAGACAACATTTTAACACTAATATATAGTAGCATCCATTGGCGGAGGTGCTATCTGTACTGAACATTATGCTCCTTATACCAGCCTCAGCACTGTTGTATCTGAATTTCCTCTCCTTCTTTGTTTGCCAAATGACTGCTCTCTCATCTCACTTGAGTCCTTCCTCAAAATACACTTCTACCACACCTCAGCCTGTAAAACCAAAGGTAGGAAAGAAAACCTGGAAGTCAAAGTAAAACTACCTGCCTGAAGATCTGAGCCTTAACCAGTGTATCCTGGATGTTAAAGTGACTTTATACATCCATTTTTATTCAGCATTATATGGAGCTTCTTTCCTCATGTAATCTGCATTCTCTCTTTTCCCATCTTAATTTCAAGAGTTTATTTGCCTTGAGAGACGCATCACCTAAGCACATATCTCTGACCTGAGCTTTCTCTGGGCTCTGAATGAAGTTTTGTTGCATCTCTCTCATCCCTGCTGAAACTAAGATTCTGTCCATCACCACCTTTCCGGGCTGAAATTCTTTTGGATGCTAATTAATCTTCTATTGATTAGGCTAAAGGTATTGCTTGAAGTACTTTCTTATTCTTTCTGGGCCATCAATCTAAATACTTTAATTCTTCTACCTTATGAATAATTTCTAATTATAAATTTTTTTCCCAGTGGTATACAAAACAATTCCTGGCAAGGTGGTATCCAAGGTATCACTAAGTCTTCCACTAGAGGCAGGGAGGCAGAGATGGGGAGCTATTGGGAAAAATAAAAGGAGCTGACAGAGTGAAGAGGGAGGTCAGTAGTTTTCTTCTGTAGCGAGTGTATAGATTGGAAGATAGGAGTCTATCAGAGTACAAGGACACTAGCTTGGGGAGGTGAAATGGAGAGCATAGTAATAATAATTTAAGAATACTCTCTGTTTATTTGGTAATGACCAAGAAGCTACAGGAGGAAAAAAACCCATCAGGAATAGCAAAGGATACAAGAGTTATTCCCTGCTCTTTTTGAAAAGTGCCATGGAATCATTCATTTCTACCTGCACAGTCATCAGGCAACATGGAGCCTCCAGACAAAATGTAACTGAAAGAAGGACAGCACTTTCCTGTAACATTAGCTTTGGATATCAGCTTCTGCTCAGAAGTTAGAGATGATGCTTAGAGTATGACACTAAAAGAATACTGTCAAAGTTAAAGTTCCTTAGGGAAATTATGCACTGCTTTAAATCTAAAGGATCTCAAAAGGGCATAAGAATGGATACTCATATTTGGTACATATTAATCATTGATATCATGCAGCGAGCCAGCAGAACAACTACATGAGCAAGAGAGCAAATCAAAGAGAAGAAATTAAAATATCAGTGGGCTGACTGTCACAAAAAGAATAGGTCTTTGCATATAACAGAATGGAGCCCGATGGGTAGAATGGAAAGCAAGAGATACCAACAGTTGGCTTTGTGTGATCTATATTGTCACATTTTGACTGTGTCAGGGATGTTGATTACACTGTGGTCCAACAGTCTTTGTGTAGTGGACTGAATAAGACTGAAGAGAAGGATTTGTCATTCCAGTGTTGTGTTTTTTACCTTCCTCCCTTTATCTTTCTGTTTGGTTCTAATCCTAAATCCATGGTTGGTGTTTACCAGATTCTCCCCTGCATTTAAATCTTTAATGCTGGCCCTTTTGTTAGTTACAGTCAGGCTCTTTGGCTGCTGCACATGATGGATTAGAATTCAATCCCATCCCATTTATACCAATAGCCCACATTGTCACCTCTACTTGAAATAATCCATCCAGCGTCCAAATAATTAGTTAACTATAGTTAGTATTTTGGCCTTCCTAGACTATGTGCCTTTTACATCAGTGCAATGATTTATAATCCTGTTGCCTTTCTCTTCTCAGCAAATCTATAATATTGTCCTTCTTCCTCAACCCATAATAATTTCCCACCAATCCAGTTTCTGCTAAATGTTCTCTTTAAAGATATTCAATAGTCTATCACAAATAATGTCACACTCTCATACGAACCAGCTCTCTACCATGGAATAGTTTGACTCAGTAGGGTTCCTTTGCATATAGAAAACAATGTAATATGCATTTTTTGTGGTTGAAAGACAACAAGTACAGAAGTTTTAATGGAATACATCTTTATAGTTTAAGTGCAGCTAGTTGCTTTAAGTTGCTTTCTTGTTTCATACAATGTGAAATCTGCTTTCTGTACCCTGCTCACCATGAAAGTTGCTACTCAGACTCTGGAATAGATTGTTTAGTTCACTTCACTGGTCTCGAGTCAATTAAAAGTAGAAAGATGTTTTACTCTTTTGTTATAGTTGTTGTGGATAATCTATTTTCTAACCAAATTTCACTTGTACCCAGATGTACTTTCCTGCATATGCAAATGTTTCCAGCTCCCATATTTTCCTTGCTTTGCATATTACATTTGTATATAAGGTGTATGTAGCTGATTTATACAGCATTCCAAGTCCAGTTCGCTTCTCCCAATATACTTTAACAATTTGATTAGGCAAATGGGAACTCCTGAGCTCTAATCCTAACTCTGATCAGTGGTGCTGGAACCAAGGATGCTGGGGGTGCTGCCACAGCACCTGGCTTGAAGTAGTAACAACAATCACCAAATACATAGTTTCCATCGTCAGCAACTATAAAAATTGTTCCAGCACCCCTGACTCTGATCCTCACTCATAGTGCAGCCTGGGGAAGTCACTAACCTCTCTCTTTCTCTGTTTCTCCATCTGTAAAATGAGGGTAACAATATTTACTTATTAATATCAAACAAATGGTGTGAGGATTGGTTAGTTAATGTCTGAAGGTGTAAAGTATTCTAGACAGCATTGCCAGCTGGTGCAATTCTTATCATAAGGCTCACAACATAGCGGGTTTTGTTTTTTAAAAATGTCCAGCTTCTGGAGTCATAATACTGCATGATAATCTCAGCTTCTTCTTTTATATATAATTTTCTGGCCAACATGGTTGCAGAGAATGACTTGAAAACATGACTGTGAATGCCTCAAAACCCAGAAGGCAAATAAAAAGAACCTCCATTTTATGATTTTTTAAAAAATATCACCTGATTTCTAGGCCAATCTCAAGGATTGTGAAGGACCCGACTCATGATTTTTGATTGTTTGGGGCGTAGCAATGCTTGATAAGGGACCTTTGATGGGCTAGACAAACACATAATGGAGCCCGGCAAGAAGGGGTTAATGGGTTGTCCTGGAGACAGGGAATGAAGCTGGCCTTTCCCTGTAACATCGGACAGCAATATCAAGCCTGGAATGAGGCCTCTTCTGCAGGATGAAATAAAAAGTGAGAGCTGGGCTGCCCTGACAGTCTTTGTTTTGAGGCAGAGAGAATGTCTGAGCAGCGCTCAACTAGTATATGAAGGAGCTGCCAAGCCTGGGGACAAGATTTCGACAGGACTCTGTAAACTCAAACCCAGGAAAGAGATGAATTTTGACTCTAGGCAGATTAGGTGGAGCAGGTGTTCGGAAAGGTGGGAAAGTCACCAGCTCACAGGAAAATTAGGTTACACGAGCTAGTGATGTCCCATTTTGAAGATCTCTAAAGTGTATGTCACTCACCACTATATGCAGGGCTCAACCACTGCAGAGCCTACTACTGCTACTGTATTCTACATATAGGTGTGTTGCCAGCACTTGATGAAAGATTGTCACCCAGAGAAGGAAAGTGAGGTTTGTGGCACTCTAAAGGCTTAGTAGCATGCAGTCTGATCTGGCAGTGCCATCCTCTTTTAGGACTCGTGTTTGTTCTCAAATTACGTTCCATTTGATCTGCTAGAACTTCAAATGGCTTTTCCCACAAATTGACTCCTGGTCAGTGCAGACGTGTCTCATTCTTTTCAAATGGGAAAGAGGACAAATAGTTCATATGAGATGACAGTTTTAGAGAGACATTTATGCCTGTTTACTAACCTGTCATATGAAATGAGAAGAATTCATAATGACTAAAATCAAAGGATCGGAAAATAAGCATTACCTGAGAGCAGACAGCAGGGAAACTGTGGCTCTGGCAGCAGCCCGGGACACCTTGGTGGAGCCAAGGCTTATGCCCTCTGCTGTTTGGGCTAGTGGACTTGGCTGGCTTTGGATGGAGACTCTGTTACAGAGAGTAGTGGAGGCATTCTGCCCACGTCTCTCCTTTAGACAGCATTCTCCTGAGAACTGCTCCTCCCCATGTATCATCTTCCAGATGCAGGACTTTACAGCTCCAAAAGAGCCCTATCTAATTAAACAGTCAAGCCCACATTCTGCCTGGTTGCTTCACAAGCGCTAGGAGCCTCCCCACCTCTGACATATCTGCACAGCAACCGGGCGAAAATGCAATCTCTGTGCTCCCAGAATTGACTAGACACATGGAGAGGAGTATGATGCACTCCTGGAAAGGCTGCAGCACATTCTCTCTATAGGCTGGTGAAATCTTGAATGCGTTGTGCCTTCCTGACACAGTTTCCCCAAAAATTGTAAGAGGAAATTAGCAGCAATGGATAATTAGGACCCTGTCAGTGTTTAAAAAGGCAACATGTGAATGGCCATATGGAAATTTAAAACTCATGGTAAGCTCAATGGTGTATTGCTTTTCTGGTCAGCAACATGACACTGAGCTTATTTGGATGAAGCAAAAAGAAAAGGAGTACTTGTGGCACCTTAGAGACTAACCAATTTATTTGAGCATGAGCTTTCGTGAGCTACAGCTCACTTCATCGGATGCATACCGTGGAAACTGCAGCAGACTTTATATACACACAGAGAATATGAAACAATACCTCCTCCCACCCCACTGTCCTGCTGGTAATAGCTTATCTAAAGTGATCATCAAGTTGGGCCATTTCCAGCACAAATCCAGGTTCTCTCACCCTCCACCCCCCCACACAAATTCACTCTCCTGCTGGTAATAGCCCATCCAAAGTGACAACTCTCTACACAATGTGCATGATAATCAAGGTGGGCCATTTCCTGCACAAATCCAGGTTCTCTCACCCCCTCAAAAAACACACACACACAAACTCACTATCCTGCTGGTAATAGCTCATCCAAAGTGACCACTCTCCCTACAATGTACATGATAATCAAGGTGGGCCATTTCCAGCACAAATCCAGGTTATCATGCACATTGTAGGGAGAGTGGTCACTCTGGATGAGCTATTACCAGCAGGAGAGTGAGTTTGTGTGTGTGTTTTTTGGAGGGGGGTGAAGGGGTGAGAGAACCTGGATCTGTTCAGGAAATGGCCCACCTTTATTATCATGCACATTGTGTAGAGAGTTGTCACTTTGGATGGGCTTTTACCAGCAGGAGAGTGAATTTGTGTGTGGGGGGGTGGAGGGTGAGAAAACCTGGATTTGTGCTGGAAATGGCCCAACTTGATGATCACTTTAGATAAGCTATTACCAGCAGGACAGTGGGGTGGGAGGAGGTATTGTTTCATGTTCTGTGTGTGTATATAAAGTCTGCTGCAGTTTCCACAGTATGCATCCGATGAAGTGAGCTGTGGCTCACGAAAGCTCATGCTCAAATAAATTGGTTAGTCTCTAAGGTGCCACGAGTACTCCTTTTCTTTTTGCGAATACAGACTATCACGGCTGTTACTCTGAAACCTATTTGGATGAAGGTTAAAGAAGGAAGCAGACAGCAACACCTTATTGGCCTAATGATTACATAGGCCAAAAGATGAGGAGGGCCGAGTTTTTGTTTCAAAGACAAAAGCCATCAGCTAGTCCTAGCCCCCAGATTTAAACTTGTTTTAAAATTAATAGGAAGGAGTGTCTGGGGGGAGGGGAGGAGTTGAAGAGCTTTTGTTTGTTGGTAGAAACAGGTACAATGCTATTAATTTCAATGGAATTTCTGTAGTACGGTATATTGTGTACTGTCTCTTTAAAATGAGTCATATGCTACTACCAGGGGGCTTTTGATTGTGAGATGTTTCACGGGATGCAGACACTCAGGGTCTGAAGCAGCCATCTTTTTAGGTGTTAGGTATCTGATAAAGAGAATTGTGGTTTAAACTGTATATCCCAGGTGTCACTCTGGTTCTTGGGGTGCTGAGGCTGCACACACTCACAAGACAAGGACGACAACCTTAGCTGTCCGATGGTGTTAGAAAACCGCACAGCTTCAACAATTTATTCAGCAGAGAATGTGGCCCATTATATTAGGCTTTTTGCCATATTTACTTTACAAACTTTTTAATAAAAATATATTTTTTTAAAATGTTAAAAATGTTTTAACATTTCCATGAGCTCAAACAAGCCACTTAAGCAGGGACTTTATATCTATAACCTATACAGCACCTATCAGGTGGTTGGTGCTTAACAAGAAATAATAGTTTAAAAAATTGCACTTGGAAACAGAACTGAGAAAACAGAACTGACTAGAAGCTCACGCTATACAAAATACACTGGGAAAAAATGACATCTGCACAAACAGAAGCTGAGCGCAAAGTGCTGGGATCCCTGTCTCTAAGGAGTGGCTCTACTGCACCAAAGGGACAGGATTTGGGGAGCTAGCACCAGGGCTGCAAAAAGCCCATACGTTAGAGCCAGTTGAAAAATTTGAAATGAAAAGTTCATTCTGTTCTTTGACCAGCTCTCCCTTGCATGTCACAGCATCCCCAAAGAAGGTACTTGTGCCAAGGCCAGCTAGTCAGGCTTGGTGGAGTGAAATCTTAAGATTCATATTTGGCTGTTTTTACTCTTTCCTCAACCCCCTGTTAATAGCAATGAGTGCTTAGATACCAAAATGCTAGGCACCTTAAAAATACAGTACCGTAAACAGATTAGCTAAATAGCAGGAAGTGTTGAATAGGGCCTTTAAAGTGATCAGAGGCAAAAATATTTTGACAGGGTTCTCTGGGAAAAGTCAGACAGAGGTTTTCAGTTTCTGGAATTTGTAGTCCTGTAAAGCTCAAAAGTGCAACATCCTTCTTTTGATTTATTAAGACTGTGTTGGCTGTACAGAATAGTACGATTGACTATGCCAGACATCTCCATTACACTTTTGTTAATGCTTCTGTGGTTGGCTACAGAGTGCTACTTTAGCTTTGCCCATTAAAGCCTTTCCAGGACGAAACTAAAGCCTTCTGAACTGTCATCCAGCGACCTCATTTGCTCACATAAATACTGGTCAAGTAGATGAACAGGTTTTTGAAAATACTCCACATTTTTCTCTAGAACCTTATACCCCAGGATCTCAAAGAACTTTAAAAACATTAGTGACTTAAGCCTCCAAACCCCTGTGAAACATTCTTATAACGGGCAAGCTAGAGCATAGCGTGATGAAATCATTTGCCAAGGTCACACAGGAAACTGTAAAAGGAAAAGGAATACTTGCGGCACATTAGAGACTAACCAATTTATTTGAGCATAAGCTTTTTGTAGCTCATGAAAGCTTATGCTCAAATAAATTGGTTAGTCTCTAAGGTGCCACAAGTACTCCTTTTCTTTTTGTGAATACAGACTAACACGGCTGCTACCCTGAAACAGGAAACTGTGACGTAGCTTGAAATAGAAGACAGCTCTCCTGATGTTCAGTCCTGTGCTTGAACCACAGGACCATACAAATGAATGCAGGCAGGTGTCGGACCTGAATATAGCAGATTTCCAGTTAAGATTATTAATAAGCATTTTAATTAGTTGAGTAACCCAACAGCAGTGCAATATATAAACCAAACTCCCTGACCTTGCAACCATATTCTTTGTGAAGGAAGCTGTACTATGTACATGCTGGCTGAAGCACTGGCTGAATGAGATTTGGGCTTTGAGTTTGGTTTTTTGGGGTTTTGTTTGTTTCTTACAATTCTTGCTCCATTAATTTTTAAGTATTTTTGGCACGCAGTAATTTACAGTGGACACATCCTTTCTGAATGCCCTCACCTGGAATAACATGGTCTCCAAGTTGCACCCAAGAATGGAATGTCAACATATTGTTCCCTCCTGGGAATTTGTTATCCCTAGACCTGTGTGTGTTTGGTTTTGAACTCTTTCCAGCCAGCTCTCTGCCAACAGTTGCCTTTCATCTTTTCCCAGTAGTTAACCTCTCCTCTATTACAACGGGAACTTTCAGCACTTTTGCCAGTGTTTGTGGGAGAAATTTCACCAGAGCCACTGAGGGTTACTGATTCCTGTACTTAGGCTGCTACTTTGATAACAACAGCTAAAATAACCTTTTCAGCAGACCTCATGCTCCAGTATCTTATTTTTATTATTTTAGTACTATGTCCATTGTGAGATGTTTGGCATTGGCTATAGTATTACTATGCTAAGTTTATCTAACCATAACATACTGTGTATCACAGCAGGGTCTCTCTGTTCTTTGAAATAGCATAATCACAAAAAGAAACAGTTATTCTGCTGCAGCGCAGCTGTGGTCATTGCTTAGTTCCAGTGTGAGCAGTCACAGCTAGGCTAATGATCAGAAATGTTTTCTAACAGAAAATTAATTAATATGCAAATGAATAAAAGAACTAATACATTTTAAAATAGTGTGTTTTAGCTTCTACACATTAGCAGAAGGAGTATTACAGTCGTGACTAGAGACCCTAACCAAAGGAGAAAGCACCTGGGCCACAAAGTATCAGTGAATACCGTGAAATTATTGGGAAGGGAAGGCATCAAGTGTCTTACAAATCTATTTCATGATATTCATAAGCAAGAGAAAATGCTGGATGAATGTCATAAAAAATGTGTGGTGCCTGCTTTTAAACAAAAAGTAGCACACACAATGTGTGCTAATTATTGCCCAATTAAGCTATTGTCACATTCTAAGACTGTATGGGAGAAGAAAAGCATCTGCATGGAATGATTGGAATTTTGAAGTGTCAATATGGATTCATGCCAGAAAGGAGTACAATTAATGTCATGTGTGTGCCCTAAACCCTCATGGAAAAGTAGTTCCGAGAAAATAGATGGCAATGGGGGATGGGCTTTATGGACCTGGAGAAGGCATACAATTGTGCACCAAGAGAACAAGTTTGACCAAGTTTGCAATGAAGTTGTGTGCCAGAAATATCCAGGAAATATATGATGAAGTGACTGCTGTAGTCAAAACTAAATGGGGCCACTATATGACTTTCCAGTAAACACTGGCCTGGATCAGGGGTCAGTGTTGTGCCCCCTTTTGTTTGCAGGAGTCATGGATGTGATAAGCGAGAGCATACAAAAAGCAGTCCCTGGGAACATGCTGTTTGCGGATGACTTGATATATGTGGAAGATCTGGAGACCCTGGAAGCCAATTCTGAACAGTGGCAACATAGTTTTGAGGGGGCTGGACTTAGAGTGAAGGGTGGTAAGACGGAGGCTGTGATAACTAAGGGAGGACTCACCATAAAGAATATCACAGGCAGAGAGCTTAGAAGAGTGAAATAATTTAAATACCTAGGACAGATTGTTGCTGACAAGGGGGGCTACAATCATTCTAAACCTGGATGCAAATGTTGGGAGCTGATCCCAGTTATCTGTGACAAAAATATGCCAATAAAGTTAAAAGTTAGAGTGTATAAAATGGTAATTTGACCCATAACGTACAGAAGAGAGTCTTGGCTAGACACAAGAAAGGAAATTGTGTTATGCTCTCCATAATAGACAAAGTTTCTGAGATGGTCAAATGGTTAGACAATCTCTAACCAATGGTTAGATAGGACACAAAATAAGGTTGTAAGGGACCTAATGCAAGTTGCTTCAATTGAAGACAGGTAGAGGTAGGCTAAGATATGTTGGTAAGGACATATGTAGTGGAGATCTAAGAGCTATATTGTTAGAATGCCTCTTGCAGTGATAGTGGATGGAAGATAACCAAGGGGGAGACCAAAGGCTTGATAGATGGACCAGATATCAGTGCACATCGGAGAGACCAGTCTATATAACAACCTAGATACGATCACGAGTTTTGGAGAAAGGTTAAAGAAGTCACCTACCCTGAATAGGGAAGTAGCAAGAAAGAAGAAGAGGTCAAATAAAGGAAGAACTAATCATCAAAACTTGAACTAAGGCCTTTTTTGAGGTTCCAAAATGTTTGGCTAACTTTATTTTATCATGTTTTCAGCATTTTACACTAGCATGATTTGCATACTGAGGCCAGAAGCAGATGTGTTGAAATTTTTTTGGCTGCTTTTATGCTGTCTGAAGCCCAGTTTTGAAATCTTGGGATTATATGAGAATCTCAGTTTTCATTTTTTAAAAAAAGTTTCTATCCCTTTTCTTTTGCAGAGGAAAGCTTGAAAATGTGACCCAAGTGTGACCTAAAGATCTAGAAACCCAAAGAAAAATAAAAAGAACTCAGAAATTCATTATTTTCTAAAAAATCTCCTGATTTTTAAGTCAGTCTTATATTTTTCTGAGGCCAAACCCATGATAATTAATGCTTGGGGTTGGCAGAATGTCTGTGAAGCGGCTGAGTATAAGTTAGAGCAGCCTGAGGATTTCTCTAAATTACAGCAGGAGTTGGGCAGGTCCTCTAATAAAATGATACCTCAAATTACCTTAAAATTCCTGCTGCTGTTGGAGACTGAATTCAGCTTTCTGTCCAGTGGGAACAACATAGGCAATGGCAGCACAGACTTCATTGCATCTCTCCTCCAACCTGCCTGAGCCCTCCTATGAAGGAATCACTTCCAGGAGGTAGTTCAGTCTCCAACTGTCTTTTGATCCCTAGCCTCTCCCAAGTGCCACTTAGTGCCTGCAATATGGGTATCTGCCCTCCAGGAATTGTGCTGGTGCCACCCCACCCACTCGTATGATATGGACAAGTTTGGACAGTTTACTAAACTTCACACAATGCCTCATAGATGTTAAGAGCAACAGCACAAGCCAGCCTTCACTATGGCAAATGTGGCTATGTCTGCCTGCAGAGCTCTCCATTAATGAATGCTAAAGGGTGGAAAGGAATGTTCGGTACAGTGTACTGGTGGTTTAGTGAATACATATTCCTTCAGTGCAAAACGAAAGAGCGCTTGGCTCCCTCTTGTGGTAGATTGATTACACTATGATTCAGGTTTCAGCGTAGCAGCCGTGTTAGTCTGTATTCGCAAAAAGAAAAGAAGGACTTGTGGCACCTTAGAGACTAACCAATTTATTTGAGCATAAGCTTTCGTGAGCTACAGCTCACTTCATCGGATAATGATTCAGGACATTATCACATGAACTGCTTTCAGTTTACATACTGCACCATTTACAGTAGTTATCCTTCTTTATAAGGCTTCTATATAGTATATATGTAATAAATTTGTCAATAAATAAACAAACAATCTGGGCATAAATTTGAAGGACACAGTATTTTAACAGTTAATTATTTAGTTTTTCCAGTGGTTGAAAAAATAGCAGTAGCTCTCTCTCTTGTGTGTGTGTGTGTGTGTGCGCTTTGGGGGAGGAGGGCATTTGCTTTTAATCCATCAGTAGAAATGGGCTGAAGCAGACATTTGGATCCAAATTCCATTGGGATTTGGGGAAGTTTGGCTCTAGAACTGATCCTTAAGTGCTGAGGCTCCTTTTCTGGTAAGTAATTTTCATACCTTACAAATCTTGAGATGCTGTGTACTTATTTTGCACAAAGTCTACATACTCTGCAATGTCCTCTTGATCAACTGGCTTAAAGACAGAAAGGATCAAACTTTCAAAAGCATGCGTGCTAAATTACGCATGCATTACAAGCAGCCAAGAACTCATGCACCTTCTTGAATCATTCTAGAGAACTTAATAGGGATAAGGCTAATAGGTTTTTATAGAAGTTACTCTAAAACATTTGGAACTAAACAAAAAATGATAACCTTTCTGTAAAATTGTTCAGCCATCCTGTGGAATGTAATAAAAAGTATATCCTTACTATAGACTTGTATAGGCAGGTTTAGAATGGGCTATTAGTTGTATCACAGTAGAATCTAGAGGCCAGGGCACCAGTGTGTTAGGGGCTGTACAAATTTAGCTAATGTACTTAAATGGCTTCCATTACAGAAGTATCTGAGCTCTCCACAGAATCTTTATTGCATTTATCTTCACAACTGCCCATGACATACGGAAGTGTGTCTATCCCCATTTTACAGATTAGGGAAATGGAGGCACAGAGAGATTTGATGACTTGCCCAAGGGTACACAGACCATCTGTGGTGGAGCAGGGTACTGAACCTAGCTCTCACAAGTCCCAGCTAAGTTAGCACCTAACCACTAAACCATCCTTGTACTCTAGAACAAGCATAACAAAGAATGACCCATGCCCCGAAGAAGTAAAGTTTAAGTATAGACACCAGGTTGATACAGACAGACTTGTGGTGGGGATAAAGGGGGCGGGGAAGAGGGAGAATGGACAAGAAAACAATGACATTTTCCCTGTAACAGGCTGTCTTTAAGAGAACTATTAATGACCCACATTGGAAAGTACAACTGGCTGGATCCAATCAGTCTGCATACCGAGGAATCTCCAGGTAAAATGCAATTAAGGTCTTTGTTGGAACCTCCTTGGCAGTGTCTCTCCATTAGCTGCCCATGAATCCAATACCCAAACCAGGAACATTATATTCTCTTTCTCCATTAAATCAAATGTGACCTAATTTGTGTATTTCTGGTCAAGGCATTTCCTGCTGGCCCAAATATAATAATGTTTTACTTTCCTTGCTCTAGCTTGGCAATCAGTGCAACATACTGCTGTTCAGACATCTGAGTTTAGGTGTTGAGCTTTCAGGTCAGCCAAGGCTGTGCATGAAGCAGAGATGGTATGATCAGATCCTATTAGTCAAAAAGTGGCATGCTTTGTATTGTTCTTGTGGTGTAGGGGTATCCCTTGAAATAAATTGAGTCTGCTTGTGCACTCACCGTGTTAGATATTTGAGAAGCTGCTAGAACCTAGTCAAATCAGCAGTATGTACAGCTAGACTTTTCATGTTTGTATACAGTCAGTAAACAGGATTATTTTGGATCCAGCTGTTACTATTATGTAAAGAGCAAAAGAAAGACAACAATTCAAGTAATTCCCTCTGATCAACAGTTAAGATTAGTACTGATGGACTTCACAGGGTGATGTATTCAGTCCATCTTCACTGGAGCAGGCCTATGACAAGGTGTGGGCTTGAGGAGAGTAGAAAGAAGAAAAGGGAGCCTTGAAGACCACCTTGAAAAAAATCTTCAGTAAATAAACTCAGTCTGCTTCTTTGAATGGTATCTCATTTCGGAAAAAAGCAGAATTTGTCATTGCTGGCAAGTCATAATCCAGGGCACAGTCAAGTCACAGACTGGTACCGATTAGAAATTCACTGACTCTTTATAAAAAGAACATGTACTGTGAGAGTGCAGTTAGTAAGCTTGTAGTTCTTGTTCTACCAATGTACCCTAGAAAGTAAGAAGGCAGGAACAGAGAGAGTGAGCAAAGGCTAAAAAGAGGACAAATACTTAAGCAGGACAAAGACAAAAAAGAAGCGAGTGACCAGTGTCTCAGCTGCTGTAAATCTCAATAGCTTTATTGACTATGCTGGAGCTATATACATTTACACCAGCTGAGGACCTGGAGACTGCATCTGGTTGAGTTGATACATGAGGAGCAGCAGCTACATTACTAAAAGTTGTCTGCAGAGCCAACAAAGTGTTACTTTTTAGGGTACATAGTTCCAATAAACTCAGTAGCATTGTTAGCAACTTGCATACCAGACTTGCCTGGTGCCAAGGTCCCTTCTAAATAATAAAATGGGTTAGGACTGTAGATTATGACAGCAGTTCTCAAACTTTAGCAAACTGAGGACCGCCATTTTGATTTAAAATTTTTCAGGGAACCCCAACCTCCCCGCTCAGCCTTTGCCCTGCCCCCTTCCCTGAGGCCATGCCCCTGCTCCACCACTTCTCTGAGGCCCTGGCCCTGCTCACTCCACTCCCCTCCCTCCATCACTCACTCTCCCCCACCCTCACTCACTTTCACCAGGCTGGGGCAGGGAGCGGGCTCTGAGAGGGAGTTTGGGTACAAGAGGGGGAGGGAGTTTGGGTGCGGGGTGCGGGCTCTGGGCTGTGGGTTGCGGTGCAGGAGGGGGTGAGGGGTGTGGGCTCCGGCTGGGTAGCATTTACCTCGAGCAACTCTTGAAAGCGACCAGGCACATCCCTCTGGCAGTGGCTCCTAGGCAGGGGAGGGCCAGGGAGCTCCACATGGTGGCCCTGCCTGCAGGCACCGCCCCGCAGCTCCCATTGGCCACAGTTCCTGGCCAATGTGAGCTATGGACTCAGCACTCAGGGCAGGGACAGCGTGCACAGACCTGCTATCCCCCCCGGGGGCTGCAGGGACATGCTGTCTGCTTCCAGGAGCGGCACGGAGCCAGGTAGGAAGCCTGCCTTAGCCCTGCTGCACCACTGGACTTTTAGTGTGCAGAAGGAGCTGGGAGGGAGGGGGAGAGAGGGAGGGAGGAGGAGGAGTTGATAAGCAGGGCCCACGACCCCAGTTTCAGAAAATTTGCCAGCCAGGGAAGAGAAAGGCTGCTTAGATAGATCATGTTAACCTTCTGACAGTGTGGAAAGAACAGGCAGGACTCCTTGTCACTCCTCACTCTGTTCCGTCCTGAGCCTGAGCTCAGCACAGCCTGGCCCAGGCTATGTTGGTTCCCAACCCAGAGATAGTGCCAATCAAAGAAGGGATACAACCAGAACAGACTGGCAGTTACATTAACTCATCAGCACCTTCCCATCCATATTTTCGGCAAACCCAGGCTGGATTTGTCTGGTGTCCCACCCTATAGAAACTGAACCTGGATGAAAAGGGTGAGAGAATGTGCGACAGCAACCAGGAAAACGTGGGAGACGGCGCAGCATGAACTGCAGAGCATGTTGAGTATGGGTGTCACTGAGGAGTCACACAGCAAGTGGTGAAGTCCAATCGTTATCGTGCCCAAGCCAGAAGGTTCAACAAGGTTGTGCATTGACTTTTGAAAACTGAATGCAGTATCCAAGTTTGACACTTATCTCATTCTTCGAGTGAATGAATTGCTGAAGAGGTTGGGAGCTGCCAGGTATTTATTCACCCTTGATCTGACCAACGGATTACTGGCAGATCCCCCTCACTCCCAAATCCCAGGAGAAGACTGCCTTCTGTATACCCATAGGCTTATTCATTTAAAACCATGCCCTCGGGTGGCATGGGACCACTGCCACATTCCAGATGTTAATGGACAAAGTGTTACCACCACACAGGCATTTGTGGCAATTTATTTCAATTACATTGTCATTTATAGGGAGACCAAGGCTGACCACATAAAACACCTCACAATAGCCCTACAGGCACTCCAGAAAGCTGGACTGACAGCCAACCCCGCTAAATGTCATTTGGCCAACCATGAAGTGAACTAGCTGGGATACACCGTTGTCAGGGAGACTGTTATGCCCACTGGTGAAGGCCAAAGATGAAGACCTGATCAGAATGGCTGATTCCCTCTGCAGAAGAACAGGTACACCGCTTCTTGGGGCTTGCAGGATATTATAGACGTTTAATCCCTGACTTTGCCACAATTGCTGCCCCTTTAACAGCTCTGGTGAAAGATGCCTCACCAAGGAGGATCCACTGAACTGAAGCCCATGACAAAGCCTTCTAGGTATTAAAACCTTCTAGGTGACTGATTCAGGAACCTGTTTTGTTTCACCCTGACTTCCTGAGGCCTTTTATTTTGCATCTGATCCTGGCCTTGGAGTCACACTGTCACAAGAAGTGCGGGGAGAGGAATATCCTGTCCTTTATCTTAGCAGGAAGTTGTTCCCCCAGGAAGTTGCCTATTTGGTGATCAAGAAGGAGGCCCAAGCAGTAAAGGGGGCTATAGATGCCCTATCCTACTACCTATGGGGTCACCTGGTCTGGCTGGTGACTGACTAAACACCCCTACAATGGCTACAGTCCATGAAAGACCAAAACTCCTGAACCTACACTGAACTAGCAGAGATCATAAAAATGACTAGGGGTGGGGTCTGTCAACACAAGTCCACTTGGCGACTCTGGAGCTAAAGGGGAGGATGTGTGATGGGCTTTTCAGGCCCAACACTAAATCAGAGCAAGTCATGGAGCAGTACTGAGCCTCGCCATGGGGGCCCTGCCCCTCAACAGCTGCAGGGCATGCTCCATGGGAAGGGACGGTTTAAAAGGGCAATGGTAGCCAAGTCAGAAGGGGGAAGGAGTTACAGGCTGCACCAAGGAGTGAGGCTGATGCCTGGAACTGTGTAACTTGGGGTGGAACATTGTGTTGTCCACACACTGCAACTCCCCTTTAGGGCCCTGATGGCACCTGATGGAGGGTGAGGGCCTGGGTCTCCATCTCCTGCTCCACTCTGTCATGACAGAATCCTGAAGCAGTGAAGAGGGGACACAAAGGGGAGACCAAGGCCTGACATATACAACCTGACAGGATGCGCAGATTGAAAAGAATGGTGAAGCCAGGTTCACTCGCTGGCCCTGTTCATACAAGACTCAATCCAACAGTTTCTGCTGCCATCCTAGGCAGAAAATCAAATAGTCCTTTCCCCACCAGGGTCTGCCTGCTTTTCTTCTCTGTTGCTGCATGGGCTGAAGGGGATGCTTCCTCCCTCCCTCTTCAGAAGCTCCAGTCAGAGATTCTAAACAAGAACCACTACTGACACTGGGCCTCCAGCGCATAGCAGTATTATACTGCCCCAAGCCTTTTGCTTCCCACCTGCCTCTTGACACACCTTTTCATAGCACCCACTGGGCTCAGTGCTCTCCAGCGTGACAGAGAGCCATCACAACAGATCTAAGATTTCTGAAGACCTTCCCCTAAGAAGTAGCTGCTACCTCCAGAGCATCTTACAGAATGATGAAAGACTGCGTTATATGCTATTTCATCTCCCATCATGCATTGCAGCCTTGCCTACAATTCCCAGAAGCTGCATGTTCCCGAATCCTTGGCCTTAAAGGGCCTTGAAAAAAGAATGTGCATCCCTAGAATTGTAATTTGCTACACCTTTGAGCACTGCTATACATGTCATTCT
This sequence comes from Lepidochelys olivacea, assembly GCF_965140295.1. NCBI lineage: Eukaryota > Metazoa > Chordata > Testudines > Cheloniidae > Lepidochelys > Lepidochelys olivacea. The sequence continues at coordinate 47,250,128 of NC_140412.1, forward strand.
CTCTCACTGTTCAGCCACTGATGTGGCATGTGGGACTGGGTGGCAAGTATCCTACTCCACATTTTTGTGTGAAAAAAGCAAATGGTGCTTGTTGTCTTCGGCCCCAGGACTTTTTCTGAAAAATTGAATGTGTTTGGTAGCCTACGTGCTGTAGGGAAATGTGATTTTAGGTAGCATGAGGAAGTATTCAGAAAGTGGAATGCTCATTACTGGATTGAGAAAGGGCTTTAATCTGAAGCAGGTATCCCTTTTATCCCATACATTCTCATTTTGTCAAGTTGTAGAAAACAGACACATGTCAGGGTAGTCTAAAAATGCAAATTTGGCTTGCAATGTTCTGACCCTATTCTGTTCTAGATAGGTTCTTGTACTGTGCTCATGTACTGTGCTCATCGCCACAGTATCCAAGCGCCTAGTAGTACATAAGTAAAATGACTAATATATTTCATGTGTTGTTTGTTCTCTCCTGGGGGAGATGCATGTGCAGTGGAATGTTTTGTTTTTATATTTAAAAAATAAATAAATACACATGTTGCAATGTATTCATGTTTGAGAAGAAAGAGTAAAAAAGAGCACCTTACACTTGGAGTAGAAGGTGGTGTGGTTTGTTATCTGTTCTGCATGTAGACTAAACATACAAACAACTCCCTAGCACTTTGCAAAGATCAAATATTATTTATTTAGACAATTATGCTTAGCCCTAGGTTCTATACAATAAGTAAAATATAAAAATTTCAAGGAATAATATCAACAAAGTAAATATTAACAAAATAGAGAGTCAACTGTCCATATAGCTCAGAAATATTGCCTGTCCTCATAACTTCATATCTGATCACTTACATACCTCAACCCAGCTCCTGCCAAAAATTCTGAAAGAAAAGATGAGCTTCTTTGCAGAACATCCAGAAGTTTAACAAATTCAGGCTCTTACCAGACAATGGGAGGGAAGCAAGTTTTGTAGTTAAGGATCCTTTGCAGGAATCATCCTGCCAAGATGCCTTTAGCTTTGCCATCTCCACTGCTGAGACGGTATCTCAGGTACCCAAGTTTCAAACCATTTAGTGCTTCCTTGTGTTTGTATTACCATAGGGAAACAGTTTATAGGGAGCTGCCAGGTAACCACTACAGAGCACTGGCATAATGTGTTCTGCAGGACTGTCATAAATACAAAGGGAAGGGTAACCACCTTTAAATCCCTCCTGGCCAGAGGAAAAACCCTTTCACCTGTAAAAGGTTAAGAAGCTAAGATAACCTCTCTGGCACCTGACCAAAATGACCAATGAGGAGACAAGATAGTTTCAAAGCTGGGGAGGGAACAAAGGTCCTCTCTGTCTGTGTGTTGCCTTTGCTGGGACCAGAGCAGGAATGCAGGTCAGAACTCCTGTACAGAGTTAATAAGCAATCTAGTTAGATATGCGTTAGATTCTGTTTTGTTTAAATTGCTGATAAAATAAGTTGTGCTGAATGGGATGTATATTCCTGTTTCTGTGTCTTTTTGTAACTTAAGGTTTTGCCTAGAGGGATTCTCTATGTTTTGAATGGTAAGGTATTTACCATTACTGATTTTACAGAGGTTTTTCTTTTACTTTAAAATTCTCTTTTAAGAACCTGATTGCTTTTCATTGTTCTTAAGATCCAAGGGTTTGGGTCTGTGTTCACCTATGCAAATTGGTGAGGATTTTTATCAAGCCTTCACCAGGGGGTGTAATGCTTGGGGGGATATTTTTTGGGGGGAGACGTTTCCAAGTGCACACTTCCCCTGTTATTTTTGTTAGACACTTTGGTGGTGGCAGCAAAAGGTCCAGGCACAAAAGGTAAAATAGTTTGTACCTCAGGGAAATTTAATTTAAGCTAGTAAGAATGAGCTTAGGGGGTCTTTCATGCAGATCCCCACATCTGTACCCTAGAGTTCAGAGTGGGGAAGGAACCATGACAAGGACATACAGCTTAACATCAAACATGACATAGCACTCTGTGTAGGCAGGGCCTGTCATAATTTAAATTGTGCCTGTTGGTTGTGGTTAAGCCTAGGGTCCAGCTCAAAATGTCTGGGGACTTGGGCTCTCTGTAGGTTACAGATGACCTGTTATAGCTGAAGTTGGAGGCGTGAACAACATCCTGATGTGTGATAGCAGAGCAGGGCTTTGAGGACACACATTGTAAACCAGGGGTTCTCAAACTGGGGGTCGGGACCCCTCAGGGGTCATGAGGTTATTACATGGGGGGGGTCGTGAGCTGTCAGCCTCCACACCAAACCCCACTTTGATTCCAGCATCTATAATGGTGTTAAATATATTAAAAAGTGTTTTTAATTTATAAGGGGGGGGCACACTCAGAGGCTTGCTATGTGAAAGGGGTCACCAGTACAAAAGTTTGAGAACCACTGTTCTAGACTTTGTGTCACCTTCTACATATCCAGAGATGTTGGGGCACTCTGGGCTGGCTGGACCAAATGATCAAAAAAGGTGTTTAGTATATTTAAGTGAATTTAGTAATGTGCAGACTTTAATGCTGCCACTGCTAGGCAGATCAATATCCACTTCTGACGTTCTTATTTACCTAAATGTAGTGTATTTTTATTGTCACACCTCTTTGCCCACAGTAAATCAGAGGGGAAAGGAGACTCAGTCACAGATGAGGGCAGGGAGCAATATCATGATTGCTCTCCCTTGGAGTTTTTGCTGGGCAAGTGCAGCACTAGCCTCTGCCTAAGGCTCCATAGGAGCCCTGTCAGCAAAGGCTGTCCAGGAGTTGCACTAATCAGAATATACCAGTGGCCTTGGCATAGTGGGGGAGGACGGAGGTTGAGTGGAATAAGCTACCAGTCACTCCCCTTACCCCCTGTGATGGGATGTTCACTGCATACCAGCCTTGAAAGGGTTAATGAAGCTGAGAAGGGGGCCAATTAACTTGATAGGCCACACCTGAGGTGAATTATGCTGGCTAAGCAACCTCTGATTAGGAGTAGAGCCCATCTGAGAAGGGACAGACAATGCTATGATAAAGCGAGGAAGTTGGCAGCAGAGCGGGGCTGGGATGGCTGGAAGATTTTCTGGTCCCCAGTGAAGTCACTCTGGAAACTGAAGAAGAGTCTGTTAGAGAGGGAGAATGGATACAAAGTAGAGGGAAAAAAGAGTAGAAGCAGAAGTAGATGATGATTTCAGCAAAAAAAACAAAGCCAAGGAAGGAAATAAACCAAAATGTTATAATTGTAAGATCCCTAGCCAAAGAAATAAGAGTAGGTGATGTTACCCCTATGAAAATAGCTGACTGGATTAAAAAAAACCCATAGGGGTTATTGTAAGAGTTAGGAGACTGTAAGATGGTAGAAGGAATAGCCAATGATATACTAGGAATAGCCAATTATATACTAGTAATGAAAAAAGAAAGGTTTGTTTCATTTATGATAATGATAAATTTTACATCACAAACTGGGGAAAAATCAGAAACAATGAAAAGTATAAGAAGGGCAGTGGGGAAAATACCTATACATCATCAACTTGGCAGTGGACTATATTCATGCAATTTTGAATGAAATTAATGGTGATATATGACTAGTATGGGGATCTCAATCTTTTGTTGGAATGCACACTTTTTGATAGCACATAGTCAAGAACTAAAAGAAAATAGTCTGAAAATGAAAACTAAATCAGATGTCATATGTATCTAGGACACAGGGTTGGTTGAAAAGCTTACTTTTAAAATTCCAGGGTATATTGTCTTTAGGCAAAACTGAAAACTAGGAAGAGGAGGAGACATTTATAATTTCATAAGGAAAAAATTAAACTACATAGCAGTAGAGAATGAAGAAATGAATGAAGAAGCCTAGAATATAATGCTGGTGAGATCTCAATGCGGAAGAGTAATACTTCTTTAAGGATTTATGATAGCTGTAATCCATGTGGGAATCTAGAAAGTCTAGAGTGACAAGAAATAGTGAAGAATGCTAAAATACCATATATCATATGATGACCTAAACTGTCATAATAAATTATGGGGAAGTAAGACAGCTGATAAAAATGGTGCGTGTTTAGAAAAGTTCACTGATGAAAACAATCTAGTGGTTTAAACAATGGCACCCCAACTAAATTAAATGCAGCAGATGGTAGTTTTTCCTGCTTAGAGCTGGGAATTATAATAGCAGTTATTGCAAAGAAATGCAACTGGGAAATATATAAGGAAGAAGGAATGGGCAGTAATCATTTCCCTATACTTATTACTAAGGCTCTACCTCATTCATGATATTGCAAAATTGCAGATCCCACAATATTAGGCTTCCACTGCAATTTTTATTTAAATTGGCTTACTTTGCACAGTCCATAATTTTGCATACATGTTGAGTATGCAATTAGTACTGCACTAACATTCAATGCCTGTAAGATGTAAAAGGCTAAAGTGGCTGGACTCAATTTCTACAGCAGTTGTGTTAAGACTTTTAGTCTTCTGAATTTTATATTGTACCACTCACTTTTTTTGTTTTAGAGAATAGTTGCAGCAAAAATATATGGTTATAGAAATTTTTTTTAGCAAGCATAACATACTTGAGTATTTATATCATTCCAGGAAATTTTTCTTAAACAAATAGGTCTGCTTTGGCTTTTCCAAATTACCATTATTAATAAAAGTCCATTATTATTTTCCCCTGATTTTCTATGTCTTGTCTGCAACTCAGCTGCAATTATTTGAAGATCATCCTGCAATTCAAGTAGGGACTTACTTATTACTTTTCAAGGGCAAGGTAAGGTTGAAGGTAGTGGAAAAGTACCTACCTGTAATTTTAAGAAAGCTAACTGAGAGCTGTTTACATGTAAATGTACTGAATTTGTGAGTGATGACATAGACAATTTCAATGGTAATATAATAAAGGGATTAATAGCTACTGCTACTGTAGCCATATCTAGGATATTGAAGTATCCCAAAACTTCAAACTCATTTCCAGGTGGAACGAGAAGTGCAAAATGGCATTTAAAGGAAGGAAAAAAGCCTATTAAAAAAACCCAACAAAAATACAATGAATAGTGAAGATCTAATGAAGTATAAAAGTAGTAAGGCAATAGTACAAATAATTATAAAAAAGCAAAGAAAGAGTGTTGAAGGAAGTACTGTGGGTAGATGAACAAAGATACCAAGATATCAGAAGTATACAGGCAAATTACAATGAATGGAATTCAGACTGAGAGTAGCCACATCCCAGGTCTTATGGGGAGTGACAACATAGTTAGAAGTTCTGATAATGAGAAAAGAGGAGTTTTAGCAGAAACTTACCAAGGGATGAGTAATGATCAAAGTGAAGTTTTCCTCAAGATTAAAAGACAATTCACTGAAGAGAGTCATGATCTATTATGTAAGATAATATTCATATATCTCTCTGAAAGCACTTTGAGTGCTATCTTGGAACCAATTATATGGGAGAAAGGAGTGATACTGGAAGGGTGGAAACATGCAATAATAATTCCAATATGAAAACTAGGCAAACTATCCACAAAAGTGGATGCCTATAGACCAATTGCCCTTACATCCTGTCTGGTAAAATTATGGACAGAAGGGTGAATAAAAGATTGGCTGCCTATTTGGAAAACAATGGCATTATAGATAAGGTGCACAGTGGTTTTAGGCAAGGAAGATGCACCATGTATCACATTGCTAAATTAGAAGCTGAAATACAAAAAAGTATGAGACACAAGGGTTTCATGATAGCTGTCTTTCCAGATATTGAAAAGGCATATGCCATGCCATGGAGAAAAGGCTTATTGTACAAAGTAGGGGCACTAGCATCAGGGGAAGAATGTATGAGTGTATTAGAGAATTTTTGAGTAAAGGACCATGCAGGTCAGAGTTGGGAAAGTTATGTTGAATATATATAATATTAAAAATGGTACACCACAGAGAAGTGTTATCAGCCCAACTTTATTTACTATTATGATAAATGATCTCCCAAAACACATAAGTGCTGGGGTAGGTGTCACTCTATTCACAGATGATTGTGCTCTGTGGGTTAGGAGCAGGAATACTGAGGTGGCAGAAAAGAGAATCAACAAAGCATTATCGGAGACCTCTGACTGAGGAAATGCATGGAGTTTCAAATTCTCCACTGCTAAAACTGTAAAGGATTGAGCTTTACAAAAAGGAAAGTTACAAAGGAATGTAAACTGTGTCCGTATGGAGAATACAGTAAATAGATATGGTTAAAAGGTTTGAATTCTTAGGGATAATATCGGATACTAACAGGTTTCAGAGTAACAGCCGTGTTAGTCTGTATTTGCAAAAAGAAAAGGAGTACTTGTGGCACCTTAGAGACTAACCAATTTATTTGAGCATGAGCTTTCGTGAGCTACAGCTCACTTCATCGGATGCTCGCTCAAATAAATTGGTTAGTCTCTAAGGTGCCACAAGTACTCCTTTTCTTTTTATCGGATACTAAATTACTTTGGAAAGATCATATAAGCTATGTTACAGACAAATGTACAGGAAGGATTAACCGGTTAAAAAAAGTCTTTGTATGACTAATTGCGGGGTGGATAAGAAAACACTGTTGGTGGTAATCAGAACCAGTTGTTGATTATATCTGCCATGCTTCTGGGTCAGCATCAAAATCAGAACTTACAGAAAAGAGATTTAATACAAGCCCAGGTGCTATGACTTCTGTGTGGTGCATTTATTACAACACCTATAAGTGCTACAGATAGTGTAAGTGGCATGTCACTAAAAGCTATGAACAAAACTATTGGATCTATCTTTCTGGAACTGCAATGATGAAAGTATCAAATATATATATATGAGGATTGTTGGGAATTAGATAAGAGAACTATAGCATCATGATGTTGGAACTCCACATGCCATTTGAGTTAAAGTGTGGATGCAGGAGTTGAAAGACAAGGAAAAGTTGAACTATTCCACAACGAGTTGACCTGCAAGAGATCTAGCATACCTGTGACAACAACTATGTGAACTAATTTGTCACCTGAAATGCTTCTACTGCAAAAAGATGATAATTGTTGCATGTCCTCACACAAGGTATAGCACAGAGCTTTTATTTTTCAGATAGTCCACTTCCCTTGTGTTCTTCTTGTAACCAAATTAAATGTGTCTGCTGGGATCTACTTAGGGGAACATGGATTAGATTATTTTTTTTGTTCTAGAGATGCATTTATACTTTGAAAATGCTTGCCTGCCTATTTAAACTTTTTTGCTGAGAAACAAATTTTCTAACTGCAATACAATTCTTAAATTTATATTGTGACTTTCTGAGCATTGGCCTGCTAAACCCAGGGTTGTGAGTTCAATCCTTGAGGGGGCCATTTAGGGATCTGGGGCAAAAAACCAAAAACAATATTGGGGATTGTGCCTGCTTTGAGCAGGGGGTTGTACTAGATGACCTCCTGAGGTCCCTTCCAACCCTGATATTCTATGATTCTATTATTCTCCCACCTCAGCTTTAGAAATGTAAATCTAGTAAGTGTCTGATTTGCATTATATTCTTTCATTTGTCTTTTTATTTCTCAAGCTTCTGCTTTACACTGGATAGATTTATTCCAAAAGGCTTACAAAAACTAACACTTATGTAACATGAAGTGCTTATTCATACAGTGCTTTATATTTTCAAAGCACTTCACAATCATCAGCTAATCATCAGCATTAATGAACAAAGTTAGAAAAAAATCCTGTTGAACAGGGATTGGTAAATACCCTTGGCAGTGAAGGGGCTAATAAAATAAGCACAGAAATAATTAACATCAAACTGATGCACAGTGTAATTGTTGGTGCTTTTGTGCTACACAAAGAATTTCAGACTCTAAAAATGCTTCAAGTATGAAAATGTCCAGACAACCCTATCTGGCTTTAGCTTCTGTCTGATCCACTTGAGTGTCCAAGTCTGTCAGACAACAGTAGAACAACATCTGAACATATTTTGTTGTTGTGGCTGCAAGATAAAAAAAACACATTAATGAGACAAAGTTACAATAGAACTTTGATCTTTTATAAACTTTGTGTCCAAGGATATCAAAGCACTGTACAAACATTAGTTAAGCTTTGCAACCCCTCTGTGAAGCGGATTAAATCCATGTTTCCAATGGGTAAATCATTCACAGAGACATCAAAGCCCAACTTTGAAATTCTTACTTTTTAATCAGCCCTTCACTGAATTTAATGGAAATTTGTAAGAGCTGGGATCAAACTGAACAAGGAGCTCAGGACTGAGCCTTTCAAAACTAGTCTGTGAGTCAGTAGCAGAGATATGCATAATCCTCTGCAGCCACTAGTTTCTGAACCTGAGTCCACTAAATTAATGATTTAATAATTTAGGAAACTTTCTGCTGATGTCTACAAGCTCAAAACCTCACATCAGCTTATTTATACAAGTTATGGCATCTGTCCCATCCTACACACACACACACACACACACAACCACTTTTTCAATTGTTCCTGGAAGAGAACACCCAGAAATAAGTATATGTACAGCCCTACAGGACCACCAATTTTTTCCCCAATGCAAATGTTAGCCCCTTACCAATCTCAAATATCCATCATTATAGCAGAATTCACATTTTAACTGGGTACCAAAAAAGGTGGTCTCCTCTAACTCAGATACTATACTAATTGGTCAGTCAGTGAAACAATACAGTGATGTGGTACTTTCAGCCCTCCAGGAGACCAAACATGAATGAGTTTAGTCTTTAGAGACAAGGTGGGTGAGGTAATATCTTGCTGGACCAACTTCTGTTGGTGAGAGACACAAGCTTTTGAGCTTACACAGAGCTCTTCTTCTGTCTTCAACACTAGGAGGACTTTTGACTGAGCCAACGTAAATTATTCCTTCATAATGACTTATAATTAATGTATTGTAATATTTTTATTGTATCTACATGAAGGAAAATTCTGTAAAGTTGCATGGTTCAGGTTATTTTTTCCTCTAAAACATTTCACAAACTCAGCAAAACTTCCTAGACATGTTATGTGATATATATTAAAAATCTCAGAGGGAACAAATTTTACAAAAATCCAGAAAAAATAGCTAAGTTTTTTTTTTATGTTTTCTGACAAGATTCTCACAATTTATATTTACAGGTGCCTGCACGTAGAGATGTACATATTCACATACTAATGTAAACCTACATTGCTTACCAGAGAGCCACTGAAGACATTTAGGTTTCTTTTCAGATGGTAAATAGACTCCCAAATAATATGCAGGAATTCCAGAGAGGGCTATGCCAATTCCAATGAGAGCATGGATTGTATTGCTATAGAGAGGAACCATGACGAGGAAGATGGAACATAAACAGTATACTACAGGAAAGAAGAGGCTGAGCTGCAGATACAAAAAGATCAATGTGAATTAAAAGAAGCAATCAAACATACTGTTGAAAAATGTGAGGCCTTACACACTGAAATGCTAATGAGGCTTGCCTGTAAGGCTTGCTTGGCCTGGAAGAGGGAGGGAAGCTAAAAAAGGGAAAGCTGTTACAGGAAGGAGCGGTGAAGAAGAGGTGGGTTGCTTCACCTCATAGACTACTGACAACAGAGACACATCAGCCAAAAGGAAGACACTGTCCCTAAAGCTGTACCGACCAGCTGTGAAGCAAGATGCCCCAAGAGGATGGGCTGGAGTTAGATCCTAATAAAAGACAATAGACCTATTAATAGGCCAAGCCCAAAAAGCTGAATCTAGAAAGATGGGCTAGAGACAGGCCACCTTTCCCTTCACTTGGAAGGACCTTTCTTTTGCCTCTTTTTTGGTTTAACTTGAGGACCCTTCATATACTACAAAGTGGGGGGAAGGACATTATAAATGACTTGAAGAGTCTGGAGGAGAATTGGGGGATCACCTCTGCCCCCCAGGTGTAAATGCATGTGTGTGTCTGTATCTGTCCATTCTGTTTCCAGGATGGCACAAACTCAGCTCCAATTGCCATTTATGAGAGATCCACAAATGCAGTAAGAGCAGAGCACTGAAGCTGAGCACTACCATGTAGGGAATTTTTTCTCTAAGCTTTGAGTACAGAATTTTTATCATTTGTATGTCAGAACTTGAATGAACCCAGCTTGACTTTCAAGAGTCTAGAGTTTGCAGAGTTGACAGTTAGAAACACAAAATTTTGCTTGTAAAATCAGCAAATCTGATATGGAAATAACTGGAAAACAAATAGGGAAGTCCATAATAAACTTTTTTACAGATTCATTTCTCAAAGTAGAACCACACTGATACCTCGCCACTGTTCTCAAGAACAGCCTTTCACAACATCATGACATTTTAAGAGCTAGCTGTAATGTATAAGACAGAGAAAGAGGTTTTGTATAAATATTATTTTTATGTAAATAAAATGTAAATTGAGGAAAACAATACACTGTGAGTGCACAAAATTCCATGCAAAAATATGAGGTCAGCTAAGCAGGCAAAGAGTAACAGAAATTGATAAATTGGCACCCATAGTCAGCTTAGATAAACTCTCTGCATGCACTCTTGGGTGTACTGAAGTCTATGGCAAAATTCCCATTGATTTAAATACGGTCAGGATTTCACTCTCTCTCCTCTCTTCTGCCTATTAGCTGGAGAGTTTGTAAATTAAGTGTGAAGACAATAAATTTTATCAAGGCTATTTGTTGTCAAGCAGGGCTGCATATAGTAAAGTGTGGAATCCAATAGTTCATTTTTACAACTTTTTGTGGGCTGCAGCAGACCGATGAGCAGCTTATGTTTTGTCGGTCTGATATCCAACAGAAAGCAGAGCTGGCTGGTCAAAAAACAGGAAAAATTTGAGCAAAAGTTTCCCCTGTTGCTTGTTGTGATGTGTGGTTTTTTGTTGTGTTTTTTACATTCAAAATTTGAATGAAATTTTCAAACTTGACATTAAAAAAATTGACTAGCTTTGGAGAATTAGAAAGTTGACTAGCTTTAGAGAATGTACTTCAATGCTGATTGTACACAAGAGTTCTATTTTTGTGGTAGATGCTGGATAGGAATCAAAACATTGCGCTCTTTAATAACACAGAGACAAAAACTGATGCTGGTAAGGATGGTGCAGGAGACTGTGACAAGACAGAGTCAAAAATAAAAAGGTCTTTGGAAAAGCTCATGAAGGGGTATTAATTTGTATTCTATATTCACTTGTCTGACTGAATGTTACTGGGTAACACTCCTCTGTACTTGAAGAGTGTACAGGATACCATTTCCTGGAGGACCCAAGTAGCATTAATATACCTCACTCCCCCACTACCATATGTATCTTGGATGGCAAAATATATATGGATGAGGGAAGAGGAAGTAAAGTACTAGTCCTACAAAAGAAGGAGAGGTGGAACTATTGTCTGGCAGCTCAGAATTTCCCAAACTATGAGAGGTATAATCCAACCTGAATATCGAACTGTGTCAGAGTCCTAGGCACCCTGGCTGTAACTATGGCAATGTAGAGATCCACTATGAGAAAAAATTATTAAACAAAAATAAGGGCCCATCCAGCTTACACACGATGGATTAAGGAGCCTAGACAATTTCATTTTAAAAGCAAAGAGGGTTTTATCTGATGAAGTGAGCTGTAGCTCACGAAAGCTTATGCTCAAATAAATTGGTTAGTCTCTAAGGTACCACAAGTCCTCCTTTTCTTTTTGCGAATACAGACTAACACGGCTGCTACTCTGAAAGAAGCAAAAATGAGTCACAAAATCAATAAATGTCAATTTTTATACTGTATATAGCAAAAATGCCATAATAGATATCCTTCTGAAAGCTGGAATACAATTTGCTCCTTAACTTGTGACAATGTATGTTAAAAGGACTTATGTGGCTAAAAAGAGTAGCATATAAGGGAAGTGCTGACACATCCTTAGTACTAAGGATATATACTGTAATGTATATACAAACAGATGCATTGACTGTATATTATGTTTTATTTCCTTCTGTAATGTACTTACTTTAATAGGCCGTGGCCTATCAGGCTGAGTATGTCTCAGGTATATTAATCCTGCAATAGACAGCCCAACATACAGCCAGTAGTTGAAGCTGTAGTAATTAATGAGGACAAAGACATCTTCCACAAGGAGGTAGAGCAAAGTCATGAAACCCTACAGACATAAAAAGGGGGGGGGAGCCTTTTTAAGTAACAAAATAGTTTTCTTATGAAACAAAAACATACTATATATTAATTACTATATATCAAAGGCCTGATTTTTAGTGGTGGTGAGCTCTTAAGTTCCAACTGAAATCACTGGGAGCTGTGGTCTCAGAACCGCTAAGAAATCTATAAGTGCACGGGTGGACAGTGCTCAGGGAATCAGCAGCTGTTCTGTATTTCGTTTTCTCCTCACTGCTCAAAGTGTGGTCCCATACCTTATTTACCTTACACCAGTCAAATCCTGCTCTGAAGACAGAACCATTGATTTCCTCATGGGCTTGTCTATGGTGCTCATCAGCATACTATCTGAGTGCTTCACAAACATTAGTTTATCCTCACAACACCCACGTGAGGTGAGGAGGTCATATCCCCATTTTACATATGGGAAACTGAGGCATAGAGGGACTACAGGTCAAAAATTTCCACCTATGTGGTGTCTAACTTGAGACACCTAGAACCTGTGTTGACAGAGTTCTGAACATTATACAGTGCTCTATATAAAGCATGGCTCTCATTGACTTCAGTTATATCAGTGAGTGCTCAACACTACTGCAAATCACATCCAGGGTCTCAAGTCAGGAACCCAGAAAAAGAAGAACAGATAATTAGTGACCACCTGTGAATAGTATGGTCTAGGGACTTGCCTAGCATCACAGTGGAATATCTGAGAGAGGCAGGGACAGAATCCAGTTCTTCAGGGTGACATTCAGCTGCCTTAACGATGAGGCCATCCTTTCTCTTCCTGAAATTCTCTGGCTCATTCATGACTCCCCTTCCAACTTCTAAATTAGGCAAGGACCCAACAAACAACAACCTCATTCAGAACACAGCCCTGATCTATCCCCAGAGCAGATCCATTGTGGGCACTGAATTAGGTAGGGTCCAGTAGTTAAAAATAGTATGTGATCATGCAATTAATGACTGTTTCATAATGCACACAAAGGGGCACAGCCAGTTTTTCTGGCTTGGCCTGGCTTTTGAGTACTTGACTATGCAACCTTAATAATGTTCTTTTGATGTACTTTATGTGTAATTTCCTCATTTTTAAAAGAAGCAAACTGAAAAAAAATTCCATCATGTGGCATCATACTGACACCCACATGGTTCATCAGCCACATTGGAATCTTTGGACCCACTTCACAGACCTCTGCCCCTTGAACTAGCAGAGTAACTGGTAGCAATAGTAGTTTGTCATTTTCTCTGTAGACCAGCACTAGAGGGGGATGAGCCCATAGGTGCCGACTCCGTGAGTGCTCCGGGGCTGAAGCACCCCCGGGGAAAAATCGGTGGGTGCTCTGCACACACCGGCAACTCCCCGCCCCACCCCATCCCAGCGCACCTCCGCCTCCTCCTCTGAGCGCACTGCTTCTTCCCTTAGCTCCCACCTCTTCCCACCGCAAAACAGCTGTTTTGTGGCGGCAAGTGCTGGGAGGGAAGGGGGAGGAGAGGGAATGCGGCGCGCTTGGGGAAGAGGCAGGGCCGGGGCGGGGATTTGGGGAAGGATTCCAATAGGGGCAGGGAGGGGGTGGAGTTGGGGCAGGGCAGGGGCGGGAGGAGGCGCGAGCTTCCACCAGCACTGGGAAAAGTTGGCCCCTATGGATGAGACATCCACTTTGCCAGTGGATTTTACAGATATGCTGCCAGCAGAGGAATGGTGAGACTCAGGAATCTTGAGTTCCATTCTAGGTGATGGAAGGGAGTGTACTCTAGTGGTCACAGAGCCTTCTGCCTGCCCTCCCCCACACTGCCAAGCTTGACTCCTGTTTTCCCAGCCCCTCCAATCTTTAACTGTTCCAGTCCTTGTCTCTGGATCCTTCTCTTTGCCTATCCAGTCCCAGTCTCCACTCCTCAGGCTTCTCGTCCCAGTCTCTTCTTGGCTCCCAATCATTCCCAGCCTCTCCACCCCACTGGTTCACTGTCCAAGTCTCCTGGCCCAGCTAATCCTATTTTCTCTTTCCTCTCCCCTCTTCTGCCCTCCAGCCCCAGTCTCATGAGACTCCTTATCCAATCTGTTCCCTCCCCCCCAGAATCCAGTTCTCCAGGGTGACATTCAGCTGCCTTAACGATGAGGCCATCCTTTCTCTTCCTGAAATTCCCTGGCTCATTCATGACTCCCCTTCCAACTTCTAAATTAGGCAAGGACCCAACAAACAACAACCTGCTCCCAGGCCCACCTCTTGTCCTCTCTGCATTTGAGTCCGGAGGCTTCCACCTCCATTCTGCCTGGGTGCCAGCAGTTTGAGGGGGCGGGGGGGTCATTGAGGCTATGTCTACACAGGACTAAAAGACACTTGGCCTTGGGCTGCAAGAGTGGAGACACGGGAGCTTGGGCTTCAGGCTGACCCTGATCGTCTACACAGCAATTTTTTTTTTTTTTTTTTTAGCCCCACAGTCTGAGTCCTACAAGCCCAAGTCAGCTGATCCAGGACGGCCACGGCCACGGCGTGGGTCTTTTATCCCTGTGTAGATGTACCCTTCGAGCACAGGAGAGAGACGCTCCCTGCTCTCTGTTCTAGTGTCTAGTCCAACCCCAGCCCAGAACAGCTGGGAGCAGCCACTAAGAGGAACGTTCTGCTTCATCCCTGTTGCTCTGGGCTGGTGGAAGCATGGGCAATTGCTCAATGGGGACAGTCAATTTGATCAACAGTAGGAGCTCTGAAGGGATGGAGCATGCACAGTGAGTACTGAATTTTCAGAGATTTTAGCAGCTAAAAACTGAAGAAGTCTCTCCTAAGCATGTGTTAATGGAGACTCTGAAAAGGCTTGTCTCTTGGCCAAATTTGGGCAGATTTTCACAAGGTCAGCAAAAGGCACATCCCTGACACAAAGGCCACTCACTCCTCTTCTGAATTTCAGATAATTACTCCAAAGCACATGGGCACCAGAGCTGTTCAAAATAAATTTTTTTAAAAATCACCATGATTTTTTAAATTGGGCAAAACATTATCATTCCCTAGCCTCATTCTCAGAGGTTGCTGGACTGTTTTGGTGGAAATTTTCCAAAATATTGATGCCTGAGGCAGACATCTGGCATGTAAAATTTCAGCCCAAGTGGTTACATTTTGGCAAAGTTATAAGCAATACTAAACAAAGCGTCATAATCGGGACCGTTAGGCAACCTCAGTAACAGTCAGTGCTACTGGCCTTGGGTATATTTTAAGAGCATATTAAAATAGGCTACCCAGGCAGGCCTGTACTCACATGAGCACACCTACAACTTCCTACAGTATCTTTCTGTCACGCCCCTTGCTCCCCTTCATGAATGCTTCTCTGAGGAATAGCCTGGGCTTGAAGTTACCCCAGGAGCTTTGTCATGGAATTGTTCAAGTGAACTGTAAGGCAACCTTTATGAAAAAACTTAGTCAGTCCTCTGGGTGGCTACTGAACACAGAGTTCAATGTCATCACTCATTCTTTCTTTCTTTTCTCCTTTGGACTGTTAGATTTGTCAAATTTGCAAACTTTACTCATTTTATCTAATGTACTTTATTTATCTAGGGCTTGATCCTGCCCCACAGAAGTCAATGGGAGTTATGACATGAGTTAAGTTTAATAGTAACAATAATAACACCACCAATATTTATATAATTATTTTGTGTTCAAAGCACTTTACAAATATTAGTCAGTCTTCACATCTCTCTGGTAAGGTAGGCAAATATGTATTGTTTTCCTCCTTTACGGATGAGGAAACTGAGGCGGAGATGTTCAACTGATTTGCCCAAAGCTAGAAGAGGAGTCAATATCAGAGCCATAATTAGAACTGAGGAACTCCTAGCTCACATTCTTGGGCTCAAGTCCACCGGACAACACAATACAACAATTTTAACTTTTAAATATCTGCCTTGGAACAAACACTGTATAGTACATTGTATTCCTGTGCACTGAGAACAATTAAGCAAAGATTCTCTTCCTTGTACTAGAATGCTCCTCTTTTTGAGCTTTCTACAAACAATTGGACTTCAATGAAAGTTATGGTATTTAGCCCAAAAGACTGCAGAACTGAGTCCAGATGTGATTAAGCCTAAAATCTCTGAATCTTAACCACTGATTTATTAAAGAGCTCAACTGAAGGAGTGCATTCTTCCCTTAATAAACACAGAAAACTTCTATTCTGATAAATGGGAATTATGTTCACATGTTAAGAGAACAAACCCTTCCCTCTGATACAAGTGTAATTCCCACTAGTGGGAATATTCAGACTCAAATGACTCATTCCTAGATTCCTACATTAAGGCAAAAAGGCACTTTGATCATCTGCATAAGACAGGCTAAAGAATTTCACCAAGTGAAATGAATACTTTAATAAACAACAATAAATGCTTTATATTGGCTTGTGCCCCTTCACTTTAATCTATTCGATTTCTGGATTAGTACTTGCAATCATTTGTTCTAATTTTGTATCTTACAGCTCCTTGTCCCTGTGTCCCACAATCTCATTTACAAGGAAATGTCAATCTTGCTCCATAACATCTCATTTTAATTTCTAAATAAGATTTTAAAAATATCTACAAGTGCTCATCACAAAGAAGATTCCTTTGTGCAATTAGAGAAGAACAAAGTAAATATGGATGTAAAAGTCTAGCTTTAGGAACCCAATTTTAAATACTTTGATCCAAGTACTTTAAGTGCTGTGACAAATGTGTGTATATATTGTTTTAAAATTCTTATATACTTTAGCCCATGACTACATAAAATGTTCTTCATTGGGAAGCTGGTAGCATTTCATTGTGAGTCAATCTTCCTCTTACTCAAAGCTAACTAAACTCATTCTCTTTTTAGCGTGTGGTATTCACCTAAGAATTTCAGGTATGTGGCTTTGTGAATATGCAAATCCACACAAAGACTTAGGCTATGTACGTACTACAGCTTACGTCCATATTAGTTTTGTCAAAAGTGTGAATAAGCCACCTCCCTGAGCGGTGCAAGTTACACCGACCTAAGCACTGGAGTGGACAGCGCAATGTCGGCGGGAGAGTTTCACTCGCCAACGTAGCTACCGCCGTTTGCAGGCCCTGGAGTAATTCAGTCAATGGGAGATCTCCCTCCTGCCGCCATAGAGCGTCTGCACTAGCCGTGCTGCAGTTGCGCAGCTGTAAGCGCTGTGGTGCAGCTCTAGAACAACTGCTCTCTATGTTGTTATGCATTTTAAACCTTCTCTTTTTTCTAACCTCGATCAGAATACACAGACTAATTAACGTTAAATCTGGTATAAACTGGGGATATTGCAACAAAAATTCAAACTATTTTTAAAACTGATTCAGATAAACCCCTACAGATGATTTTATAACTAGTTTGGGCTGATTAACCCTGTCCTCTGGGCCTAATTCTCATTCACACTGAGATCACTTTACCTGGGTGGCCTTAGTGTAAATGAGAATCAGGCCGTGTGGCTCCAACTGTTTTAAAAAACAATTTAGTTCAACTAGCCATTTTGGGGACAGGCCTGGAGAAATTGAGTGTAAAGGGGATTTTTAATACTTTACCATTTTGCGATTCCTAAAATAGTGAGGGAAGAAGTGGGGAAGTACTATTACTTACATTAAAGAAAAGAGCAGGGATTGGTGTGAAACACTTTATATGAATCAAACTCAAACTGTCAGGAAGGTGTCCTTCTCTGGCTCCAACATAAAAAAGCCTAACACAAAAGGAGAGAAAAAAGTCTAATTAGCCAAGCAGAGTCCTTCTGCTTTTCCACAAAGGCAGAACCAATTATCTTATTTTTTGTTGTTGTAAACATTTATGGAGAAAAATGCTTTTCTGTTGTAAGTACCATTCTTTTGTCCACCTTTGCCTTTCACTGAATAATAGACAGCGCTAATGTACATGCCAGGGCACAAAAACACCTCCATCATTAAGAAATGATTTGACTTAATGTGACAAATGTAGATCAGACTACTAGGTAATCAGAAGACTGCACTTGCCCCATTTTAAGTAGCTCTTCATTTGAGAGTTCCTATAATAAAATCTGTACTACTGACAATCGTACTTCACTGCAAGCATATGTTTACTGTAGAAACATTGCACATTTCATTGAAAGAACTTCCTGTAGCCTGAAATATACTGAATGCTATTGCTCCTAAAATGTCAAAAGTCCCTACCAGGACTATCAAAAGCCACCACAATGCTTAGAGAGGGGGCAATTTGACAGCAAAAAAGTATATAGTCCAGTCCAATCCTCTGTGCTGAGCACGCTTTCTTTTTAGGGGAGAGGAGCCATATCTGCACCTTTGCATAGCTGGAGAAGCTCCATGCAGTCTTTTAGATTATAAGCTCTTTGGGACTGGAATAATCATTTACTATATGTTTGCACAGCACTAGCACAAAGGAGCTTTGACCTTGTTTGCCTCTAGTCACGAGCACAACGTTTAACTAACTATCTGCTGGTTTCAGGGTAGCAGCCGTCTTAGTCTGTATTCGCAAAAAGAACAGGAGGACTTGTGGCACCTTAGAGACTAACCAATTTATCTGAGCATAAGCTTTCGTGAGCTACAGCTCACTTCATCGGATGCATTCAGGGGAAAATACAGTGGGGAGATTTATATACATAGAGAACATGAAACAATGGGTGTTACCATACAACTGTAACCAGAGTGATCACTTAAGGTAAGCTATTACCAGCAGGCGAGTGTGTGTGTGGGGGGGGACCTTTTGTAGTGATAATCAAGGTGGGCCATTTCCAGCAGTTGACAAGAACGTCTGAGGAACAGTGGGGGGTGGAGATAGCGGGGGGGATAAACATGGGGAAATAGTTTTACTTTGTGTAATGACCCATCCATTCCCAGTCTCTATTCAAGCCTAAGTTAATTGTATCCAGTTTGCAAATTAATTCCAATTCAGCAGTCTCTCGTTGGAGTCTGTTTCTGAAGTTTTTTTGTTGAAGTATTGCCTTTTTTAGGTTTGTAATCGAGTGACCAGAGAGATTGAAGTGTTCTCCAACTGGTTTTTGAATGTTATAATTCTTGAAGTCTGATTTGTGTCCATTTATTCTTTTACGTAGAGCCTGTCCAGTTTGACCAATGTACATGGCAGAGGGGCATTGCTGGCACATGTTGGCATATATCACATTGGTAGATGTGCAGGTGAACAAGCCTCTGATAGTGTGGCTGATGTGATTAGGCCCTATGATGGTGTCCCCTGAATAGATATGTGGACACAGTTGGCAATGGGCTTTGTTGCAAGGATAGGTTCCTGGGTTAGTGGTTCTGTTGTGTGGTGTGTGGTTGCTGGTGAGTATTTGCTTCAGGTTGGGGGGCTGTCTGTAAGCAAGGACTGGCCTGTCTCCCAAGATCTGTGAGAGTGATGGGTCATCCTTCAGGATAGGTTGTAGATCCTTGATGATGCATTGGAGAGGTTTTAATTGGGGGCTGAAGGTGATGGCTAGTGGCGTTCTGTTATTTTCTTTGTTGGGCCTGTCATAGAATCATAGAATCACAGAATATCAGGATTGGAAGGGACCTCAGGAGGTCATCTAGTCCAACCCCCTGCTCAAAGCAGGACCGATCCCCGACTAAATCATCCCAGCCAGGGCTTTGTCCCGTAGTAGGTAGCTTCAGGGTAGTCTTCTGGCTCTGTCAATCTGTTTCTTCACTTCAGCAGGTGGGCATTGTAGTTGTAAGAATGCTTGATAGAGATCTTATAGGTGTTTGTCTCTGTCTGAGGGGTTGGCGCAAATGCGGTTGTATCGTAGAGCTTGGCTGTAGACAATGGATCGCGTGGTGTGGTCTGGATGAAAGTTGGAGGCATGTAGCTAGGAATAGCAGTCATTAGGTTTCCGGTATAGGGTGGTGTTTATGTGACCACCACTTATGAGCACTGTAGTGTCCAAGAAGTGGATCTCTTGTGTGGACTGGTCCAGGCTGAGGTTGATGTTGGGATGGAAATTGTTGAAATCATAGTGGAATTCCTCAAGGGCTTCTTTTCCATGGGTCCAGATGATGAAGATGTCATCAATGTAGCACAAGTAGAGCAGGGGCATTAGGGGATGAGAGCTGAGGAAGCGTTGTTCTAAGTCAGCCACAGACTCCAATGAGAGACTGCTGAATTGGAATTAATCTGCAAACTGGATACAATTAACTTAGGCTTGAATAGAGACTGGGAGTGGATGGATCATTACACAAAGGAAAATTATTTCCCCATGTTTATCGCCCCCTCACACACCCACCCTCCACTGTTCCTCAGACGTTCTTGTCAACTGCTGGAAATGGCCCACCTTGGTTATCCCTACAAAAGGTTTCCCTCTCCCCCCGGCTCTCCTGCTGGTAATAGCTCACCTTAAGTGATCACTCTGGTTACAGTGTGTATGGTAACACCCATTGTTTCATGTTCTCTATGTATATAAATCTCCACACTGTATTTTCCACTGAATGCATCCGATGAAGTGAGCTGTAGCTCACAAAAGCTTATGCTCAGATAAATTTGTTAGTCTCTACGGTGCCACAAGTACTCCTTTTCTTTTAACTAACTACCGTAATTAACTAAATAATGCACTGTGGATTGCAGTGGGAGGGATAATGTAAGCCTCAAACAAACAGTACTGGAATGTGCTGGACTTTTCTCCTGAATTTGGTTCTTTCATACTTATAGCTGTAGACACAGAAGGTGAGACCTACAGGATTATAGCTGCATCTTGGTTTTAAGTGTTTTGGTTTTCTTCCAGTGTCTCAAGTATATACCTGTCCACAGACAACATGAAATTATGCTAAATACTTAGCTATAAAGCATGAACTATTAGCACTGAAATAAATATTTATTAACCCAAAATATTAAAAGCTTTATTTAGATTCAGATTAACTTGCAGCTATATACAGCAAATTCACCACATTTGATAGGCCAAGGGCAGTGTTGCTCCCCACAAACGAATAATAACTCCACACTGCACTTGCATATTCTGAATTATTTTGCTTTGGCATTACAGAAAGATAACCATGGAACTATATGATATTATAGGACAAAGATGGTGCTAAATGATGACCGTTTATCCTCGGATTGTGGCATTCCTTCAGGTTTGGTACTTCTAATGTATTCATAAGCACATGGCAACATTAGCAGACTTTCAATTCTGTTGAATAGGATCTATGTCAAATTTATGGTGAGATTGATGGTTTATATCTATGAAAGTTCAATTCTGGCTTGACTGAAAGGAATTTTTTTTTCCCTTTGTTGGGCCTTGTTTTTCTGTTTAAAGCAGTTCCAATTCTGTTTATTATTTATGAGTTATCAACAGGAACTATTATTGGATCAGTTTCAAATATCACAGTATAGCAATATTCTTTGACAGATGAAAAAGGAAGAACACAAATATTCTTCAGTGTAATGCAAATAAAATTGGACTATTAATTGACTCTAAAATAACACCTCTATCCAGTTGTGTTATTTCTCATTGGAATCTGGAGGTGTGCTCAGAGATCTCTTTGCCCTGGTGTACACAAGGACTTTAGGTCGGATTTAGCAGCATTAAATCGATGTAAACCTGCACCCGTCCACATAATGAAGCCCTTTTTTCTGACTTAAAGGGCTCTTAAAATCAATCTTCTTACTCCACCCCTGACAAGTGGATTAGCGCTTAAATCGGCCTTGCCGGGTTGAATTTGGGGTATTGTGGACACAATTTGACGGTATTGGCCTCCGGGAGCTATCCCAGAGTGCTCCATTGTGACTGCTCTGGACAGCACTCTCAACTCAGATGCACTGGCCAGGTAGACAGGAAAAGAACCGCAAACTTTTGAATCTCATTTCCTGTTTGGCCAGTGTGGCAAGCTGCAGGTGACCATGCAGAGCTCATCAGCAGAGGTGACCATGATGGAGTCCCAGAATCGCAAAAGAGCTCCAGCATGGACTGAACGGGAGGTACGGGATCTGATCGCTATATGGGGAGAGGAATCCGTGCTATCAGAACTCCGTTCCAGTTTTCGAAATGCCAAAACCTTTGTCAAAATCTCCCAGGGCACGAAGGACAGAGGCCATAACAGGGACCCGAAGCAGTGCTGCATGAAACTTAAGGAGCTGAGGCAAGCCTACCAGAAAACCAGAGAGGCGAACGGCTGCTCCGGGTTAGAGCCCCAAACATGCCGCTTCTATGATGAGCTGCATGCCATTTTAGGGGGTTCAGCCACCACTACCCCAGCCGTGTTGTTTGACTCCTTCAATGGAGATGGAGGCAACACGGAAGCAGGTTTTGGGGACGAAGAAGATGATGACGATGATGAGGTTGTAGATAGCTCACAGCAAGCAAGCAGAGAAACCGGTTTTCCCGACAGCCAGGAACTGTTTCTCACCCTGGACCTGGAGCCAGTACCCCCGAAACCCACCCAAGGCTGCCTCCTGGACCCAGCAGGCGGAGAAGGGACCTCCGGTGAGTGTACCTTTTAAAATACTATACATGGTTTAAAGGCAAGCATGTGAAAGGATTAATTTGCCCTGGCATTCGCGGCTCTCCTGGATGTACTCCCAAAGACTTTGCAAAAGGTTTCTGGAGAGGGCAGCCTTATTCGGTCCACCATGGTAGGACACTTTACCACTCCAGGCCAGTAGCATGTACTCGGGAATCATTGTAGAGCAAAGCATTGCAGTGTATGTTTGCTGGCGTTCAAACAACATCCGTTCTTTATCTCTCTGTGTTATCCTCAGGAGAGTGAGATATCATTCATGGTCACCTGGTTGAAATAGCGTGTTTTTCTTCAGGGGACATTCAGAGGTGCCCGTTCCTGCTGGGCTGTTTGCCTGTGGCTGAACAGAAATATTCCCCGCTGTTAGCCACGGGGACAGTTGAGGGGGTAGCCACGCGGTGGAGGGAGGCAAAATGCAACCTTGTAATGAAAGCACATGTGCTATGTATGTAATGTTAACAGCAAGGTTTATCCTGAAAGAGTGTAGCCACTGTTTTATAAAATGTGTCTTTTTAAATACCGCTGTCCCTTTTTTTTTCTCCACCAGCTGCATGTGTTTCAATGATCACAGGATCTTCTCCTTCCCAGAGGCTAGTGAAGATTAGAAAGAAAAAAAAAACGCACTCGTGATGAAATGTTCTCTGAGCTCATGCTGTCCTCCCACACTGACAGAGCACAGACAAATGCGTGGAGGCAAATAATGTCAGAGTGCAGGAAAGCACAAAATGACTGGGAGGAGAGGTGGCGGGCTGAAGAGAGTAAGTGGCAGGCTGAAGAGAGGGCTGAAGCTCAAATGTGGCAGCAGCGTGATGAGAGGAGGCAGGATTCAATGCTGAGGCTGCTGGAGGATCAAACCAGTACGCTCCAGTGTATGGTTGAGCTGCAGCAAAGGCAGCTGGAGCACAGACTGCCACTGCAGCCCCTCTGTAACCAACCGCCCTCCTCCCCAAGTTCCATAGCCTCCACACCCAGACGCCCAAGAACACGGTGGGGGGGGCCTCTGGCCAACCAGCCACTCCACCACAGAGGATTGCCCAAAAAACAGAAGGCTGGCATTCAATACATTTTAAAGTTGTAAACTTTTAAAGTGCTGTGTGGCATTTTCCTTCCCTCCTCCACCACCCCTCCTGGGCTACCTTGGTAGTCATCCCCCTATTTGTGTGATGAATGAATAAAGAATGCATGAATGTGAAGCAACAATGACTTTATTGCCTCTGCAAGCGGTGATCGAAGGGAGGAGGGGAGGGTGGTTAGCTTACAGGAAAGTAGAGTGAACCAAGGGGCGGGGGGGTTTCATCAAGGAGAAACAAACAGAACTTTCACACCGTAGCCTGGGCAGTCATGAAACTGGTTTTCAAAGCTTCTCTGATGCGTACCACGCCCTCCTGTGCTCTTCTAACCGCCCTGGTGTCTGGCTGCGCGTAACCAGCAGCCAGACGATTTGCCTCAACCTCCCACCCCGCCATAAACATCTCCCCCTTACTCTCACAGATATTGTGGAGTGCACAGCAAACAGTAATAACAGTGGGAATATTGGTTTCGCTGAGTTCTAAGCGAGTCAGTAAACTGCGCCAGCGTGCCTTTAAATGTCCAAATGCACATTCTACCACCATTCTGCACTTGCTCAGCCTGTAGTTGAACAGCTCCTGACTACTGTCCAGGGTGCCTGTGTACGGCTTCATGAGCCATGGCATTAAGGGGTAGGCTGGGTCCCCAAGGATAACTATAGGCATTTCAACATCCCCAACAGTTATTTTCTGGTCTCGGAATAAAGTCCCTTCCTGCAGCTTTTGAAACAGACCAGAGTTCCTGAAGATGCGAGCGTCATGTACCTTTCCCGGCCATCCCACGTTGATGTTGGTGAAACGTCCCTTGTGATCCACCAGAGCTTGCAGCACTATTGAAAAGTACCCCTTGCGGTTTATGTACTCGCCGGCTTGGTGCTCCGGTGCCAAGATAGGGATATGGGTTCCGTCTATGGCCCCACCACAGTTAGAGAATCCCATTGCAGCAAAGCCATCCACTATGACCTGCACATTTCCCAGGGTCACTATCCTTGATATCAGCAGATCTTTGATTGCGTGGGCTACTTGCATCACAGCAGCCCCCACAGTAGATTTGCCCACTCCAAATTGATTCTCAACTGACCGGTAGCTGTCTGGTGTTACAAGCTTCCCCAGGGCTATCACCACTCGCTTCTCAACTATGAGGGCTGCTCTCATCTTGGTATTCATGTGCTTCAGGGCAGGGGAAATCAAGTCACAAAGTTCCATGAAAGTGCCCTTACGCATGCGAAAGTTTCGCAGCCACTGGGAATCGTCCCAGACCTGCAACACTATGCGGTCCCACCAGTCTGTGCTTGTTTCCCGAGCCCAGAATCGGCGTTCCATGGCATGAACCTGCCCTATTAGCACCATGATGCATGCATTGGCAGGGCCCATGCTTTCAGAGAAATCTGTGTCCATGTCCTGATCACTCACGTGACCTCACTGACGTCGCCTCCTCGCCCGGTATCGCTCTGCCAGGTTCTGGTGCTGCATATACTGCTGGATAATGCGTGTGGTGTTTAATGTGCTCCTAATTGCCAAAGTGAGCTGAGCGGCCTCCATGCTTGCCTTGGTATGGCTCCGCACAGAAAAAAGGGGCGGAACGATTGTCTGCCGTTGCTCTGACGGAGCGAGGGGCGACTGACGACATGGCTTACAGGGTTGGCTTACAGGGAATTAAAATCAACAAAGGGGGTGGCTTTACATCAAGGAGTATTTCAGGCAGGACTTCACGGAGGGTTCAAATAAGAAATGGTGCACCTAAGTAATTGTTCTTATTGGAACAAGCAGGTTGGTCTGGCCTCTGATTGATACGTGGCTAGATTTACCTCACTGCACCTTCTCTGTGAGTGACTGCAGTGTGACCTAGAGGAATGAGTCCCCTAGACGGGGGAGAGGGGGAAGAAAATGAGTACAAAACAAATCTGGTCTATTTCTTGTTTTGATCCACTCCATCAATCTTTTACATCTTTGGCTGGCAGCAGACGGTGCAGAAGGACTGCAAGCCATCCACATCTCATGGCTGCTTGGCAGAAGACGGTGCAGTAGGACTGCTAGCCATCCTTATCTCTTGCCTGCCTGGCAGAAGATGGTACAGTAGGACTGCTAGAAATCCGTATCGCCTGCCTGCTCACCATAAGATGGTTCAATAGGACTGACTGCAGGACTAAAGAGAATGACCTGGTCAAGTCACTCCAAATTTAGTCCCTGCGGCCAGGAGCACCTTGGACATGATGATGATGGCTACCAGTCGTACTGTACCATCTGCTGCCACAAGGCAATGGGTTGCTGCTGCTGTGTAGCAATGCAGTACCACGTCTGCCAGCACCCAGGAGATATACAGTGATGGTTACCTGAGCGGGCTCCATGCTTGCCGTGGTATGGCGTCTGCACAGGTAACTCAGGAAAAAAGGCGCGGAACGATTGTCTGCCCTTGCTTTCATGGACGGGGGGAGGGAACGGGGGCCTGACGATATGTACCCAGAACCACCTGCGACAATGTTTTAGCCCCATCAGGCATTGGGATCTCAACCCAGAATTCCAGTGGGCGGTGGAGACTGCGGGAACTGTGGGATAGCTACCCACAGTGCAACACCCCGGAAGTCGACTCTAGCCTTGGTACTGTGGAAGCACTCCGCCAAGTTAATGCACTTAGAGCATTTTCTGTGGGGGGACACACATTTGAATATATAAAACCAATTTCTAAAAAAACCAACTTCTATAAATTCGACCTAATTTCGTAGTGTAGACATACCCTTTGTTTTATTTACTCAGATTTTACCCTACAAGCTTTCTGAGGCACAGAGTTTTGCATTGGGTTTTACCTACAAATAAAAGAAGCGAGGCGCAAGCCCTGAGTGGCCTACAATCATAGGGCCACACTATGGCAGCTAATTACTGCTTGGCAAAGGAGGCCGTGCTGAGCTGTTCTGGAAACATTGTGCCAAGACACAAGTGTACCTCATACAATGCCTCCCAAAGCACCCCACCAGGAAGGGGTAGTGAATCTGCTGTGTCACTAACTAGGAGGGGCAGTATACACAGATCTACAATTTTACAAGGCCTTCTCCCTATCATTCCTCATTTCTTTTGGGATGGTTCATTCCCCAGGTGGCACTAATAGGGAACATTCTTTGTGCACCAGGAATGCAATCCGTGTCAACCATGCATGGGCGTCTTAGACCCTCACTTCCTAGACCAGCCACATCTTCTTGTAGCAAGTCTGCCAGTCAAGTTAGACCAAAGAAACTCAACAGTCACTCCTGTTAACATTCTACTGCTACCTTTAGACTGCATTCTTAACATTATAGAATGTATTATTTATCCTACAATACTAAACACCTGAAAGGGAGATAGTCACAGATTCTTAACTTCAGCAAGTCCCACTGCAATGTATTATTAAATGATGCCACTTACTACGAAGTGCTATTGATTGCCCTTGGAGTACCGGCTGCTTTTGACATATTTGATGTTTCATACCTGGAAGCTGCAATAGTTGATGAGTTTAAGCCACCATAACAAGACATGGCCACTGCAATAGGAATTATCCACTTAGCATAACTAAGGGTTTCATTACCAAATGTCTGCAATAGAAAGAAAGAGCATGAGGCTAATTACATTAAATATACAATGACAGTCTGCAAAACTGTCAGGAAAATTTATCAGTCCAAGCACAGAGTCTCTTAGCCCATTCTTTACCATGATGATAATGAAAATTACTCCTGCTGAGCGGGTGATTGGAATTTTGAAAGGCTGATCAATGCTAAGATAAGTCCTACATTTGCATTAAATCAAAACTGGATTTTTGTTAATTTCTGTAAATTGGGTTTGAAATAGTGGTTGTCATGCAGATTAGGATATATAAATCTATGGTTGAATTGTGTGTTAATAACTATAGACTTTCCATATTGTATAATATGCTGACTATATTTGTTTGTATTTTGGGGGGGTGAAATGCTAATAAAAGTTTGAGCAGGGTTCAGCAAAAATTTGTCTCAAACCTATTTTTGTCAGTATAGAGTGTGCAGTGACAATACTGAACACCATGAAGTAGAACTACAGCAAAATTGGACCCTAAAGCAATCCAAACTTTCTACTCCTTATTCTCTGGGTTTATTTAAAAAAAACGCTACATCTAGGTCATTGTTAGGATCAGTATTTGCAGAGATTATTAAATGGTTTAATAAGCATCAGTTCACAGAGATATGCATTATGCCTGAGTCATCACAGTGTACTGGTGGTATTACACAGGAACAAGTAGTTATTGCTATTAAACACACATACAGAGGAAATACTTTAATTGGTAGGGTAAGAAATCTGCTGTAAAGGGACTACATGAGAATCTTCCACAGAATTATATATATTGTAAACATTTGCCTTAATAAACTTCACACAACTTACCACTGCCACTGCGTTGCTTGTTAGGAGAGCTGGCATGTCCAACACTACATAGTATGCTATGTTAGTCAGCAAGTAAATAATGGTCACAATAGGCATTGAAATTGCAATTGAGAGGGGTAGATTCCTACAAAGAGAGAGAGAAAATGGTATTGCATCATATTGAAATGAGAAATGCTCCTCCCAAATACAAGTGCGTGGGGTAATATCTTTTATTGGCCCAGCTTCTGTTGGTGAAGGGGACAAGCTTTCGTGCTTACACAGAACTTTTCTGCAGGTGTGGGAACTTATTCAGGCCTGCTCTACATTACAGGGTTAGGTCGATATAAGCTGTCAACCTAGCTCCGGAAGTGCCTTCACTTAAATTTGGCTCCTGTCAATGTATGTGCCTCTCCATGCTGATTGAGGCTACATCTACACTTTCCAAAGTAATTTAGTATCGAATATTACCCCTAAGAATTTGAACCTTTTAACTGTTAGGTGTAGACCAGGCCTTGGAAATGAACATGTTTCCAGAACACTAGTATAACTCCCTTGTCTCTCACTTTTGCCCCAGTTTATTATTACCCTTGATTTTGGCTCATTTCCTCGAAGGTAAAATACAGCACTGGCTGACCACAAAAAAAAAAAAAAAAAAAGTGGGAATTTGAAAGGGCCTGTGGAAGTTAGGCACCCAGATCCTATTCATTTTCAGTGGAAGTTGGATGCCCTAATTCCTTAGGTGCCTTTGAAAATCCCATCCTAAAAAGTAAAGAAAATAATGTCACATATGGAGCTATTGACTTTTTGATATAATAATCTGAAGAGAAAAAGGGAAATCACATAGGGGTAAGGTGCTTAGTAGGTCTTTTCAAAAGCTAGAATTTTTTTATGGATAGTAGTTTGATTAATTTCAAAATTAGGACAACCCCGACCCCCACAACAAACTGAACTCATCCAGTGGGTCATTGAACAATCTATCTTGTCACATGGTCATGTTTTCATAATCTTTGTAACACTTTGGAGGATTTGAGAGTATGCACAAACCTTTCAGGATTCCTCATCTCCTCAGTGACATAATTCAGGGTATCCCATCCAGAGTAGGAAAAGAGGGCTGAATACAGAGCAAGTGCTATACATCCTATATCAGTTGTTGAACCTTCAAATGGAGTTTTAAGATTTTCTGTTTCTCCTATGTAAATATTATAACGCAGTTATAAGTTATGTTTAAATGTTTTTCGGTCTTATCTAATTTAAGTATATACACTTCAGCTAAACAAAATAAAACAAAAGCTACTGTTCTCAGACCATAATAAAACCTTTTTAAAATATATAGATATTTTCATAGCATTGGAGATATAAAAAAGCTTAGTCAGTTAGAGACATCAGTACATTCACAAATTGTGATATGGAACTACACATGTAAGTAATGTTTTTCCATATTTGTTGTCTGACTATTATGGGACTAGTTCTGACTTGATTAATAAGGTACTGCCATTGACTTCAGTGGGACCATCCACACCCTCTGTTAAAAGCCCAGGAGAGTGTGACCAGTGGATTGGATGGGAATCAGGAGGCTAGAGTTCTATTCCTGGCTCCTTCTCTGACTTGCTGTGCAACTCACGTCATGGCAGTTTCCCCATTTATAAAATGGGGTTAATTATAGTTACTTTCTTTTTTAAAGCACTTTGAATTCTAGGGATAAAATTGCTATATAAAAGCATAATATTGTCATTTTTATAAGTTAATTTCTGTAATGCATTTATTAATGTGAAATCTGATATGATGTAATTCTAATTATCTACAGGTATCTGTGTAGATTTCTTTAAGTATCCAGCAGGGGAAGAACTCCTGGGATCCAGGTTTTCATTAGCATGCTAAAGAAACTGATTTGAATAAAAATGTTTACCTCAAATATGCAAGGAAAGTGGAAGTGGAGGAAAGACTTTTAAAATGACCAGATATGCAGAAGGAAATTGAAAAATCACTTATAAATAGAAATGGAATTATGTATTATGAGTGAGATGAGCATTCAGACACTTTACTCAGTTATGAACAAAGGGAGGACTTCTTTATAAAGTCACCCTGGACATGAAGAAGGTAGTTAAATATGGGGAATTCATGGGTTACACACAAGCAGTAAGCTATGGAGACTGACAGCGTAAAGTTTGCAGCTACTAGTGTTTCACCTTTGTAACAAAATCTCATACCCAGTTACTGTTAGAATTGGGATAGGTGAAGTTAAATCATAGGATCCATCTACACTCCATGGAGAGGGACTGCAGATGGGGGTCTGTGCTGACAAAGAGAGACACCTCTGACTTTAGTGGTATCAAAACAGAGTGACAGGGCTGAGAAACTTACCTTCTAAAAACAGCATGGTTTCAAAATCACAAGCATTCATAATGTCCAAAAAATAAACACATTTGACTATATCAGGAATACTGAAGCTAGGGAAAAACATAACTGTTCTCAGTAAAATAACTGCTGAGTGAAAGAGTGTTGACCCGATCTAGGGTGACCAGACAGCAAATGAGAAAAATCAGGACAGGGAGTGGAGGGTAATAGGAGCCTACATAAGAAAAAGACGCAAAAATTGGGACGGTCCCTATAAAATCAGGACATCTGGTCACCCTAACCCGATCAAAAATTCCTCTGAGTTTCCTTCATCCTTCTCCCCAGCTTCCTATTGCTTCCCCATTTTAATACCCTGAATCTATTTAAATATAATACAGATTAGGTTGCGCTTATCCCCTACTAGTTTAGGGCTTGTCTACACTTACAGCACTGCAGCAGTTGCAGTGATTAGTGAAGATGCTACCTACTCCTATGGGAGTATCTCCTGTTGGTGTAGGTACTCCACCTTCCTGAGAGGCAGTAGCTATATCGACAGGATACGCCCTTCCATCGACATAGCGCTGTCTACACTGGGAGTTTGGCCGGTATAATGCATCGCTCAGGTGTGTGGATTTTCCATACCCTTGAGCGACCATAGTTATACAGACATAAGTTCATAGCATAGACTAGGGCTTATCAGATGACTTGACTCCCACTGAAAGCTCTTAGCAGTCTTCATTCACAATATAAACATTTGCCACCCCTCCATCTCTGTTTTCCTAGCCAGATTAGAAAATATAATAGAGAATGACAATCAGCAATGTTCTACTCCCCCATTCTCACTCCTTGTCCTTATCGCTATGTTCAGCAGTTTGCTTCTGATCAGAGCTGACAGGTCACAGACAACTCACATGATCTGACCTACTAAGGCCTGTTTACACACAAAAGCTATACTATTTTTCCTATACTGGTATAAATAGTATAGCTCCCTGAGGATGGGCACAGTAATATCAGTATAAAGGTGTTTATGCCAGTGTAGCTTATTTATGAACAGGAACAATGAATTACTTATTTATTGCCTATCTATTTTTATTAGTCTGCCTTGTCTTTTAGAGTACTAGCTCTTCAAGAGTGAGACTGTCTTTTATTATGTGGTAATGCAGTGGCGAGCACAATGGAGTTTATAATCCTGGTTGGACCCTGGTTCTCCCAGAATACAGACAATAAAATACCATCCTAAACCCTGTCTTTACTATAGGCTTCTCTCCAATAGCATTTTCTCTTCTATTAAACTGAAACTCCTCAGTCCTAACTACATTATGGTCAAAAAAGTGACCACATAAAATGGTCCCTATATATCCCACAAGATTGTTCCTTGTACATATTGACTAGGGCTGTCGATTAATCGCAGTTAACTCATGCAATTAACTCAAAAAGGTTAATTATGATTAAAAAATTTCATCACAATTAATCACAGTTTGAATTGCACTGTCAAACAGTAGCATACCACTTGAAATTTGTTAAATATTTTGGATGTTTTTCTACATTTTCATATATATTGTATTCTGTGTTGTAATTGAAATCAAAGTGTATATTATTTTTATTACAAATATTTGCACTGCAAACATGATAAACAAAAGAAATAGGATTTTTCAATTCACCTCATACAAGAAATATAGCGCAGTCTCTTTCTCATGAAAGTGCAATTTACAAATGTAGAATTTTGTTACATACCTGCACTCAAAAACAAAACAATGTAAAACTTCAAAGCCTACAAGTCCACGTAGTCCTACTTCTTGTTTAGCCAATTGCTAAGTTTACATTTATAGGAGATAATGCTGCCCGCTTCTTATTTACAGTGTCACCTGAAAGTGAGAACAGACGTTCACATAGCACTTTTGTAGCTGGCACTGCAAGGTATTTAAGAGCCAGATATGCTAAACATTCATATGCCCCTTCATGCTTTGGCCACCATTCCAGAGGACATGCTTCCATGCTGATGACGTTTGTTAAAAAAATAATGCTAAAATATAATGAGGTAATTAAATTTATGACTGAACTCCTTGGGGGAGAACTGTATGTCCCCTGCTATTTTACGTGCATTCTGCCATATATTTCATGTTATAGCAGTCTCGGATGATGACCCAGCACATGTTGTTCGTTTTAAGAACATTTTCACAGCAGATTTGACAAAACGCAAAGAAGGTACCAGTGTAAGATTTCTAAAGATAGCTACAGCACTCAATCCAAGGATTAAGAACCTGAAGTGCCTTCCAAAATCTGAGTGGGATGAGGTGTGGAGCATGCTTTCAGAAATCTTAAAAGAACAACTTTCCAATGTGGAAACTACTGAACCCAAACCATCAAAAAAGAAAATCAACCTTCTGCTGGTGGCATCTGACTCAGATAATGAAAGTGAACACGTGTTGGTCTGCACTGCTTTGGATTGTTATTGAGCAGAACCCATCATCAGCATGAAGGGACATATGAATCTTTAGCACATCTGGCATGTAAATATCTTGCAACACTGGCTACAGCAGTGCCATGAGAATGGCTGTTCTCACTTTCAGGTGTCATTGTAAACAAGAAGAGGGCAGCATTAACTCCCACAAATATAAACAAACTTGTTTGTCTGAGCAATTTGGCTGAACAAGAAATGGGACTGAGTGGACTTGCAGGCTCTAAAATTTTACATTGTTTTATTTTTGAATGCAGTTTTTTTTTACATAATTCTATATTTGTAAGTTAAACTTTCATGATAAATCAATTGAACTACAGTACTTGTATTAGGTGAATTTAAAAATACATTTGTTTGGTTTTTTTACAGGGCAAATACTTGTAATCAAAAATAAATATAAAGTGAGAACTGTACACTTTGTATTCTGTGTTGTAATTGAAATCAATATATTTGAAAATGTAGAAAACACTCAAAAATAGTTAAATAAATGGTATTCTATTATTGTTTAACAGTGGATTAATCACACAATTAATTGCAATTAAGTTTTTTAATTGTGCAATTAATCACGATTAATTTTTTTAATCACTTGACAGCCCTAATATTGACAAATTTATGGCTGCTTACTTTTCTGACAAAAATAATTTTTACTATTTTTTTTTACATTTGTTAGCATTGTAGAGTTTTATCTGTGTGACAGCAAGTCTGCAAAATGAACCTGGGATCTGAAATTTGAGCAGTCCTCTTTCTGATTCACACATCATCACTAGCAGTAAAGATTCTGCAAACAGCATTTAGTTAAAAGAAAAGAAGTACTTGTGGCACCTTAAAGACTAACCAATTTATTTGAGTATAAACTTTCGTGAGCTACAGCTCACTTCATTGGATGCATACTGTGGAAAGTGTAGAAGATCCTTTTATACACACAAAGCATGAAAAAATACCTCCCCCCACCCCACTCTCCTGCTGGTAATAGCTTATCTAAAGTGATCACTCTCCTTACAATGTGTATGATAATTAAGTTGGGCCATTTCCAGCACAAATCCAGGTTTTCTCCCCCCCCCCACACAAACCCACTCGCTAGCAAGAGAGTGGGTTTGTGTGTGTGTATGCATCCGATGAAGTGAGCTGTAGCTCACGAAAGCTCATGCTCAAATAAATTGGTTAGTCTCTAAGGTGCCACAAGTACTCCTTTTCTTTTTGCGAATACAGACTAACACGGCTGTTACTCTGAAACCTAATTTATTAGAGTATAACCATGTTGTAACCCCTATTCATCCTCTACAGCTAAAAATGGACAAGGGTAGACTAAGGCAGTTTAGGCTAAGGTGTGGTTTCAAGGTTGTATGAAGACTAGGGTTCAGATTTGCGGGCACTGAAAACATGTCCTGTTCTCATGAAAATATTTGGCCCCTTATTGCGAACTATTGAGACACTGGGTCCAAGCCCTGGGTTAGTGTGATTTGTGTGTAGAAGGAAGGGGGCTAGCCTTGAACTTGAGTTTGAACCCTGGGTTTACATTTGGGTGGCGCAAATGTCTACACTGACATTTTATAGCCCTGCAGACCAGTGTCCAGGTGTGCCGAGGGTCTTTTATTGCAGTGTAGATGGAGCTTAAAGCGTCCTACAAAGCAATATAGCTGTCACCTCTTTTTCAGGACGTTAACAGCTATTTCCCAGTGCATAACATTTTATATTAAAGTGCTGTGGATTCTGATACTTCTGTATTTTGACTCTCAGATACTGTTCAGTTTTT
The DNA here is from genome assembly GCF_965140295.1 of Lepidochelys olivacea. Classification (NCBI taxonomy): domain Eukaryota; kingdom Metazoa; phylum Chordata; order Testudines; family Cheloniidae; genus Lepidochelys; species Lepidochelys olivacea. Next base: position 47,284,590 of record NC_140412.1, read on the forward strand.
TAAAAAAAGTCTGTAAAATGAACTATATTCTTACCTTTACTAATTCTGTAAAGACCCACCGAGATGATCATGATAAGGGCCATAACTTTTGCATATGTGAACAGATCTTGTACTCTGGTTCCCCACTTCACATTGACACAGTTAATAAATGTTAAGGTGCCTATTGAGAAAAGGAATACAAATGAGATAGGTGCTTTCTTAAATACATCTTTCAAGAAAATGAAAGTTACCAGTACAGAAAAACTCTGTCAATACTTCAGAATTATCTAGACTTTTACTGAAAGCAATAGAAATTGACTCTATCATTAATTTTTGTCAGTTTTTATTTTTTATATTTTAAAATGAAGTAAAACTTACTGCATGGAGGCTGCCATTTTCTGGTAATAGGCTGGAAGAAAGAGAAATTAGGAGAGGAAGGAAGACATTCTGCTTTGAAATCAGTGGAAAGCACTGGGTTTTGATTTTAGGACCAACCAGTGTTTATTATATTTGAGTAATCTCATTGATTTCAGTGGGGCTACTCATATAAGGCAGGCAGGATTCTTAATATTATTTATTTGGATTACAGTAGTGCCTAAAGTCCACAATGGAGATTAAGGCTCCATTGTGATAGGCTCTGAGACAGTCCCTGCCTCAAAGACTTTGCAGTCTAAATAGACAAAGAATGCAAGAAAGGAAACTACATTTTGCACAAGGAGAACTGAAATTATGTTGCTGTTCCATGGTCATACAAGAAAGCCTGTAGCAGAGTTGGGATTTGAATCCACATTCCCTGAGTGGATTTGAATCCACATTCCACATCCACTCCTCTATTAGGTCATCCATTTAACTCATCCTTAATCACAAGTCCAATTTTCTTCTTTTGGGCCCTCACTTTGTATTTCTTTGTTGCTAGCCAGTAGGGCTGGTTGGAACATTTTCACCCCAAAATATGCTGTTTTGTCAAAGCCAAAACATTCCTGGTCCAAGTTGAGGCTGAGCAAAGAGAGAGACTCAGTAGCCTGTTGGCTAGGGTATTAGCCTTGAAGCGGAAAGAAGGGGGTTTAAGTCTTTACTCTACCTGTTTGGAGTGATCTGGGATGAAAAACTCTACTCTAAACAGTGAGTTTGGTCTCCCAGAACAGGGCCTTAACCACCAGCCTACACGTGTACTCCAGTGGTTTTTGTGAAAACATTCAGAAGGTTTTGTTTTCATTCCAATGCAGAACAAAAACAAAATTTGAAATCTCAAATGTTGCCAGGAAATGGAACTGTCCTCCTGTCAGCTCTACTCGCCAGTGCCTAGGAATTTCAGATGGAGAGCGAATGTGCACACTCCTTTTTGGGAAACATCCCCTTGTCCTGCCTTATTCAGCCCTGACCATCTTTCCTCCAACCCTCCAGCTTGACCTCAGCACTATGGCCAACCTACCATCTGGGACAATGATCTAGGAAGGAGGCAGAGATCAGAGACACAATATTTGTGAGGTGGGTGGGTGGATGTGCAGTTACCTATTAGGTCATCCATTTAACTCATCCAGTCGGTGCTTGTCAATGCAGAATTTTCCACTGCAGTATGTTCTCCAATTCTTTGCTTGAGACATTTAAAATTAGATGAACAATGGGACTGCCCTCACTTCCTTTGAGAGAGATTTTCATAATATAACAGATCGCACTGTTAGGATGCTTTTCCTAATGCTCACCTTACATTTACAGAGGGAAGGAAAAAAGAAACTACAACATGGAAATGCTTCTCCTTTGGGGTCAGATTCTACACTGACTTGTGCAACCACATGGACTGTGTGGGGAGTGTCTGAAGTTGCAAGTCAGCAAAGCATTTGGTCCTTAGAACTTCAGACTGGATCTCAGGAAGGAGTAACCTGCTGTAGCAATATCCAAAGATCATTTAGAAGCTATTAGCTGGCAAGTCCTATTAGAAACTTAGTAACCTACTTTCTTCTCAGAACAAGGAACAGTGTGTGACTCCTTGGGTCACACTTTGTTCCCTGGTCTGTTCCTGTCCCTGACACAGTGTAAAGTCACTTTATTGCTAAATGACAGGTTCCAGAGTAACAGCCGTGTTAGTCTGTATTCGCAAAAAGAAAAGGAGTACTTGTGGCACCTTAGAGACTAACCAATTTATTTGAGCATGAGCTTTCGTGAGCTACAGCTCACTTCATCGGATGCATGCCGTGGAAACTGCAGCAGGCTTTACTTATACACAGAGAATATGAAAAAATACCTCCTCCCACCCCGCTGTCCTGCTGGTAATAGCTTATCTAAAGTGATCATCAGGTGGGCCATTTCCAGCACAAATCCAGGTTTAAACGGAAATGGAAATGGAAATGGCCCACCTGATGATCACTTTAGATAAGCTATTACCAGCAGGACAGCGGGGTGGGAGGAGGTATTTTTTCATATTCTCTGTGTATAAATAAAGCCTGCTGCAGTTTCCACGGCATGCATCCGATGAAGTGAGCTGTAGCTCACGAAAGCTCATGCTCAAATAAATTGGTTAGTCTCTAAGGTGCCACAAGTACTCCTTTTCTTTTTATTGCTAAACTGGATCTCCACTGAGCCTTGATACCCTTGTGCTGATGAAAATAGCCCGTTTAGTCAGGGAAGTTAAAACCTAATGAGGTGATAGACTAGTCCATCAGCTGCCACATGTCAGCAGCACTAGAAGCTCACGCAGTGGAGGGGGGACTCTGCCAACATAACTTACCCCCAAGAGAACGCACAGAAATAGAGGTGGTCGCACTGTACAACTCAGTGCTGCAAAATGGAGACCAGTAGGGGATGTGGGCACACTGCATAAATCAGCAAAGCAGCAGGGCTAACTGACTCTTTCCTCAACTCAACAGCGGCTGGCTATGAGGTGTAAAGTGCCCTGAGCACTGGCTAGGGACAAGGACTCCTTTCTCTGTAGCCTTTAGTAGGCCTTTTTTGACACAATTTGCTCACAGAAAATCTCTCTCATTTGGGCTTTGCTCCAGGGTTTTACCCTTTCATCCACACCTCACTTTTCTTTAGTTTTAAATGGGGAAAAAGCTATTACAGCCATTTAAATTATACTGCAACTTAAAAATTATTCTTTACAATGGTGAAAATAGTATCCAATATATAAGACTCCAATCCTGCAAACACTTACACACATGCTTACCTTTATTACTGTGAGTAGTCCCGTTGATTTCAGTGGGACTACTGTGCCCTTTGAGGCTTGATACACCATGGCATTTCTCTTTTATATACCACTGTGATATCAATGAAATCAGTGGTGTTACACATTAGCACACAACTGGAGTAATGCAGTGGTAACAGGCTCTTGGTCTAAAAAATATTAGATTTTACAGTGAATTGTTCTAAGACAAACACCTTTTTAATATCAGAGTAGGGTCTCATTTGAAATGTATCTGCTATCTGAGTGATTTCTATAAAGCCCACTCTATTAACAAATGTGGTGTGCACATTAAAATAAGATTCCATTCTCTATAATCTAAAATCACCATCTAGGCACTGGTAACTTACAGTATTCCTTATTCCTAGAAGAGAACATTTGCTTTGTCAGAGTTTGTAGCTAAGACCATGACAATGCCAAGCGTCAAATTATATATTTCAACTGCCAAACCAAACATCCCTCTCAACTGTCCCGTATTTTAGATCCAAATATAACGCTTTCACACATTATGTTCTCCCTTTTTATGTCTGTAAATGAGTGGAATCAGAAACTCTACTTGATCAGGGTATGAAAATTTTCAGAGTAAGGAACTGAACCCCCAAAGTTTTGCTATTTTAAAAAATGAATTCCTCATTTTGAACTGATCCAATGTTGGATGAAGTGAATGGATGAACTCCCATTGGCTTCAATGGGCATTGCAACAGGGCCTTAGTATCTGGGACATAATTTAAATTCCAGGGTCCTATATTTGCATATGGACAGATTAAATACTGTGAAAGCCACCTACTCTAATACAACTGTTTTGGGAAAGATCTAGAAAATAAATTTTATTCCTTTACCATCTCCCTTTGTTTCAGCAGAGAAAACAATTAGAGCCTTCTCATTCTTTTAATACCCTCTAGCACTGAGAGGCAGAGCTGTAGATTCCTATGAACGTAATTGCCCAAAAAGGAAAAAGGAGGCTGCTCTAGGTGAAAAATTGTAGCTTTTTGAGTTAGCTCAAGTGACTAAAGAGTCTTCTCCGCCCACCCCCCACCCCCCGACTTGAAATTATTTTACCACTGAAAAATATTTGATTTTGGATTGTTGATGTATCCTTTCACTTTCAGGATCTTATATTTTATTTAAAACCCATGCAGAGTGTGAGATAGCAGCACATTGTAACTAATGGTGTTACAAAACAAAGCAACTGATCCACATGAGGAACACAGCAAAAATCACTCAGACAGACTCCAAAATGAATGCTTAAAGAAACTGCTGTAATTAAACGCCATTCCCTCCGAAGTTTAGTAGTTTATGGAACAATACCAGGTCAGCTGGGGAGAGAGAAATAGATTCCATGTATATGCAAGTAGGGAGATGATCTAAATCACAGTTAAGCTACTAAAATATATTAGAATTGATCTACTTTTTAATACATTAGATGTTTAGAATACTGCAGAATGATGAGGACGGCAGTTTAAATCATGGTCTCTGTTTTTCAGAAGTTAACTTCCTGTCTGCCTCAGTGGGGAATGTTAGAAGTATAAACAGGATTAATTACAGAGGAGACATTTTCTCAGAATTCACAGTATATACTACTCTGTTATACTCACTACTCAGGATACACTAGCTGTGTCAGGTGTCTTTTAGGGAATGCTATATCTTGCCTCATGGACAATTAATCATGCTGTTGCATATACCAAGAACAGCACAAAGATTATACACAGTTCTGTGTATGTGGGTCATTAGGTTTTATACCGCCATCCACCACTGTAGTATCTGAGCACCTGGATAGCAGAGGACAGGACTCAATGCTGGTCCCTTCCAGCCCTATGTACTTACATTTACCTTCCAGGCTTCCACGTAAAATCCATAGCAACAGCAAAGGCCCTAGTGGACTTCATGGAGTGTCCGGCACTTCTACCTTTTGGGGGTCAAAACTCTGCTTGAGGTAGAGCTTTTGGTTTTGATTTTTTCTTTTTTTAACATTTTATTATTTCTTTGGTTGGTTGATAGGGGTTAAGGAAGGAATGTCAGTGTTTCAGCAGTTTTCACTCACAAGCAGTTACTGATTTATCTGAGGATATGTGAACATTTAAAAGCCCATTGAAGCCAAAGGGAATTTTCCCATGGACTTCAATGCAGGCTTTGGGTTAGGCTCTTGATCCATAGAAAAATGTTTTCTTTTCTATCACCAATCATAGTGTCTCTCAGTCAAAATGTTGGAAACCCTCCCTCCCCACCCTCCAGCTCCCACTACCACTCCCTCATCCCACAAAAATGCAATCTGGAAGAGAGAGAATACATTCTTATGAATTTGTCGTAGGTAAAAAATTGTTATTTTCACAGAAAATTAAGGGGGAGGGTAATCTGACAAGGCTTTTATGAGTACATGCATTAAATTAATTAATTTCTACCAATCACAACTTTACTTACAGATGCAACCAGCTGCAATTAACCTGACTGCTTCATATGGCGGCTCACAGGATGGAAAAATTGGTTGAACAATATAATTAGCAAATGTAATTGCTATTACAGCCTGAGTTGTTGGTTCAATAATTAGCAAGGAAGACCACAGTCTGATAAAGGCTGTGAATCCACCAAAAGCTTCCAGTATATAGGCATAGCTAGCTCCTGATTTAATAATGGATGTTCCAAGTTCAGCATAACACAAAGCTCCAAACAACGAAAAGATCCCACCAAGGGCCCAAATGAATAGTGAGAGTCCATAGGAGGCACTATACATCAAAACACCTTTGGGTGACACAAATATCCCAGAACCAATCATGTTCCCTACTATTAAAGAAACGCCATTAAGCAAAGTAATTTGTTGTTTCATCTTCATTTTTTCTTGCACATTTTCAGCCGCTGTGTCCGTTTCATGTACTCCATTCTTGGATGAGTTTTTTTTATTACAGCATATGATGCAGGAGCCTGACATTACCTGAAAATGTGTAATGAGAAAGAGACAGTTTTTTAATGCCTATCACATATGGGATTAACTGTGTGATTAACAGACTCCACCATCATGATCAGTACTGATTGATAGGGCCTTATTGGTTGGCTAATTTTGATTAAAAAACAAAATCTACCTTATTGGTAGGACTCCAACAATTACAACACTGTGAAATTTCAGATTCTGTCTCTCTTCCATCAGCAACACAGTGCCACTTCAATAATATATTTACTAGTTTTGCACAGCATAATCTGATAAAATGACCAGAGCTTTTGATTGCTATCAGAAAATGCAGAGCTCCTGGCTTTTTTGAAAGTGCTCCCACCAAGATTTAATTACATATATACGTGTTATGCTGCTCAAGACTGTCAATGTCTATTGACTTGTAAGTTGACAAATATAGGTGGAGAGGGTTGCTTTGCCTATACTGAAGATGCCTAAACACTTTCTGTTATAAGATCCTATCTTCAGTTGCTTATAATTTTGTCAAACTTCAAACATTTGGGCTAAAATTTTCCATGTCGGGTGCCTGACTCACTCTGATTTCTGGAAAGTTTCAGCTAAAAAGTACAATTGTTTCTGAGAATGAAATTAAGTAAACAAAAAACAAACAATTGTTTGGCCTGTGTTAAAATAAAATTGCCACCCTTAAATCTTTTACTGAGTGGCCAGAGAGGTTGAAGTGTTCTCCTACCGGTTTTTCAATGTTATGATTCCTGATGTCAGATTTGTGTCCATTTATTCTTTTGCATAGAGACTGTCCGGTTTGGCCAATAAACATGGCAGAGGATCATTGCTGGCACATGATGGCATATATCACATTGGTAGATGTGCAGGTGAACGAGCCCCATGGAAAAGAAGCCCTTGAGGAACTCCACCATGATTTCAACAATTTGCATCTCACCATCAACCTCAGCCTGGACCAATCCACACAAGCGGTCCATTTCCTGGACACTACTGTGCTAATAAGCAATGGTCACATAAACACCACCCTATACAGGAAACCTACTGATGACTATACTTACCTACATGCCTCCAGCTTCCATCCAGGACACACCACACGATCCATTGTCTACTGCCAAGCTCTACGATACAACCACTTTTGCTCCAATCCCTCAGACAGAGACAAACACCTACAAGATCTCTATCAAGCATTCTTAAAACTACAATACCCACCTGCTGAAGTGAAAAAACAGATTGACAGAGCCAGAAGAGTATCCAGAAGTCACCTACTACAGGACAGGCCCAACAAAGAAAATAACAGAACGCCACTAGCCATCACCTTCAGCCCCCAACTAAAACCTCTCCAGAGCATCATCAAAGATTTACAACCTATCCTGAAAAATGATCCCTCACTCTCCCAGATCTTGGGAGACAGGCCAGTCCTTGCTTACAGACAGTCCCCCAACCTGAAGCAAATACTCTCCAACAACCACACATCACACAACAAAAACACTAACCCAGGAATCTATCCTTGTAACAAAGCCCAGTGCCAACTCTGTCCACATATTTATTTAAATGACACCATCATAGGACCTAATCACATTAGCTATGCCATCAGGGGCTCGTTCACCTGCAGATCTACCAGCGTGGTATATGCCATCATGTGCCAGCAATTATCCTCTGCCATGTACATTGGCCAAACCGGACAGTCTCTATGCAAAAGAATAAATGGATACAAATCTGACATCAGGAATCATAGCATTCAAAAACCGGTAGGAGAACACTTCAACCTCTCTGGCCACTCAGTAAAAGATTTAAGGGTGGCAATTTTGCAACAGAAAAGCTTCAAAAACAGACTCCAACGAGAAACTGCTGAGCTTGAATTAATATGCAAACTAGATACCGTTAACTTGGGTTTGAATACAGACTGGGAGTGACTGGGTCATTACACATATTGAATCTATTTCCCCATGTTAAGTATCCTCACACCTTCTTGTCAACTGTCTAAATGGGCCATCTTGATTATCACTACAAAAGTTTTTTTCTCCTGCTGATAATAGCTCATCTTAACTAATTAGCTTCTCACAATTTGTATGGCTACTTCCAACTTATTTGTACGTATATAGATATAGATATAGATAGATAGATAGATCTTCTTACTTTATGTTCCATTCTATGCATCCGATGAAGTGGGCTGTAGCCCATGAAAGCTTATTCTCTAATAAATTTGTTCGTCTCTAAGGTGCCACAAGTACTCCTGTTCTTTTTGCAGATACAGACTAACACGGCTGCTACTCTGAAACCTGTAGTTTGTTTATGAGAAGGTTATGCGAGACAGTATCAAAAGCCTTACTAAAGTCAAGATATACCATATTTACTGCTTCCCCCCATCCACAAGGCTTGTTACCCTGTCAAAAAAAGCTATCAGTTTGGTTTGACACGATTTGTTCTTGACAATTCCATGCTGACTGTTATTTTTCACCTTATTATCTTCTTGGTGTTTGCAAATTGATTGCTTTATTATTTGCTCCATTATCTTTCCGGGTATAGAAGTTAAGCTGACTGGTCTGTAATTTCCTGGGTTGTCCTTATTTCCCTTTTTATAGTTGGGCACTATATTTGCCCTTTTCCAGTCTTCTGGAAGGTCTCCCATCTTCCATGAGTTTTCAAAGATAATTCATCAGTCAGCTCCTTGAGTTGAGTTGAGTAGCATGCATTTTATCAGGCCGTGGTGATTTGAAGATGTCTAACTTGTCTAAGTAATTTTTGATTTGTTCTTTCCCTATTTTAGACTCTGATCTTATCAGATTTTCACTGGCATTCACTATGTTAGACATCCACTCGTCACCAACCTTCTTGGTGAAAACCGAAGCAAAGAAGTCATTAAGCACCTCTGTCATTTCCACATTTTCTGTTATTGTTCCCCCCCCCCCATCATTGAGTAATGGGCCTACTCTGTCCTTGGTCTTTCTCTTGCTTCTAATGTATTTGTAGAATGTTTTCTTGTTTCCTTTTATGTCCCTAGCTAGTTTGATTTCATTTTGTGCCTTGACTTTTCTAATTTTGTCCCTACATATTTGTTTATATCCATCCTTTGTAATTTGACTGAGTTTCTACTTTTTGTAGGACTCTTTTTTTGAGTTTTAGATCACTGAAGATCTCCTGGTTAAGCCAGGGTGGTCTCTTGCCATACTTCCTATCTTTCCTACACAGTGGGATAGTTTACTCTTGTGCCCTTAATAATGTCTCTTTGAAAAACTGCCAACTGTCTTCAATTGTTTTTCCCCTTAGACTTGCTTCCCATGGGATTTTATCTACCAACTCCCTGAGTTTGCTGAAGTCTGCCTTCTTGAAATCCATTGTTTTTATTGTGCTGTTCTCCCTCCTTAGAATCGTGAACTCTACCATTTTATGATCACTTTCACCCAAGTTGCCTTCCACTTTCAAATTCTCAACCAGTTCTTCCCTATTTGTCAAATCTAGAACAGCCCCCCTAGTAGTTTTCTCCACCTTCTGAAACAAAAAATTGTCTCCAATATATTCCAAGAACTTGTTGGATAATCTGTGCCCTGTTGTGTTATTTTCCCAACAGATGTCTGGGCAGTTGAAATCCCCCATCACCACCAAGTCCTGAGCTTTGGATGATTTTGTTAGTTGTTTAAAAAAAAGCCTCATAATGTATATGCACAAGAGCATCAAATTGAGGTTGCACAGGCAACCTTAATTCTGGCATCTCCTAACATTTGAATGCTTGACTTTGCAAACTTAATGTTCTTTTACTGTAGCTTTTATGGATGTAATATTTTATATTAGGTGTATCAAGGGCTAAATACGCATTCCCTCACTGTCTTTACCCTTCTTGCTGTGCCTGGCCTAATTTGTTCCAGGACATTTCAGTTTGGGGTGGGCCAGTTTTCATCTTTGACCAGGTGTGAATGATTCCCCCTCATCTCTAAATGCTGGACACCCCAACGCTAAGGTTATCATCCTACTGACTCTCTCTACAGTGCAATCCAGGAGGTGGAATTCCATCTCCAGGAGAAATACCCATGCTAGCTTTGATTGAGCTAGCAATCTAAAAATAGCTATGTAGCCACAGCTGCATGGGTGGTGGAATGGACTAGCCTGAGTACAATCCCACCTGAAACCCTAGATATACACTTGGAGCGGTCCTCACATTTTCTTTTAATGTATTAGCTTGATCACAACTAGTACAGCTGGGTGTACTGGATCTGGAAATTACACCTCCAACTCCAGGGTAGACATACCCATTGTTGTCTGAGCTAGCTCAATCCAAAGGTATGTCTACATGTGATGCAGTCACGCCTCTCTTTGTTGTGTAGATTTACCCTATATAACAATAAATTATAACTTGCATCATGGAGACATATTCAACAAGTGCCAAGTGATAAGCAATGCTCGGCCAGGGGGTTTAAAAGGTGTGAACTTTTCAGCTAAGAGCTAATCATTCAGCCTGGAATTTTCAAAGGGCCTTGAAAGTTTGGTTCAATGGGAGTTACTAACTTAACTCCTTAGGGACCTTCGAAATCCCCAGCCTTTTATGCAGACAATACTAAATAAAGATTAAGATGCTGAGTACTTCCTATGAGGTGTTGAGAACCCCCAGCTCCTATTGACTTTAGTGGAAATTGAGAGCACAAGCACCTTGGAAGGTCAGACCTTAATAAAGATGAAATACAGATGAAATGCATCGAACATGCATCAGTCTTATTCTTGTATTTTAGGCCATTTGGGGGAAAAATCTCTTACATGGGACGATCAGCTGCCCACCATCATGGAGTCCCAGATCAGAGACTTCTGCTATGTCATCATCACTGAATCCAGCGCCCATGAACTAGAATCATTGTAAACAAGGGCTTTCCAGTTTCACACATAAAGGGAGTGGTGTCAATGAAGACAAATGCCATTTAAAAAAGAAATCTATTTTCACATTTCCCCTGTGATGATCAGGAACAAATGCAAGTTTAAAAAGCTGTTTTAAGGACTATCATCCATCACATTCTGTCCTTAAAGTAAACAAACAGTAACAACATATTTACAGTAGAGGCAATGATTGAAAAAAATAGCAACGCATCTTTAAGGCACACACATTTAGATGAATATGCTTGGTTGGATGTGCAAAGAACAAATGAGCCGAAGGTCACCATTGTACCTTAGGAAATCCTGCTGTGTGGCTCAAGCTTCAGAAGACTGACACTGATCAGGAGCTACAGCAGACTCTAAATAGAGCACTTATGGCATGATCATGCCACTGAACACATTCCAGTGCAAGAACGGGCCAGGCGACCAAAACAAGATTATGCACTGTGAAGAAGCAACAGCAATGAAAACACTTTGCTGTGAAGCAAAACTTTATCTTCTGTGAAGGGAATAAATAATTATTCAACAGAAACTTATCAGTCCCACAGATTGTTGTTCTTACTTTTATGTTTTTAAAAATATGCAGCAAAATAATACCTAGTGTTGGTCTGCTTGGTTACTGTGCTCAAAATGTTTGTGGGTTCCTATATTACAGACACACTCAGTCCCACAGTTTATCGTTACCACCATAAAGCATGTCATTACTGATGAAATAAAAGAAGAAGCTACTGTACTCCAAATTTAAGAGTGGTATTAAAAAGAGAAAGTAGAAGCTTACCAGTTGACACTGCTTCTTTTAGGAGAAAGGCTGCCGTAACTTAAGCAGCTGAACAGTGACCCTTTAACTTCCTTCTGTGTCTAGATAAACAAGCAGCTGGTTCACTAGGAATGGTAAGTGATATGAATATGAATATGCATAACCCTCTCTCTCTCTCTGTCTCCCAGAGGTTCAATTTAGCTTTGCTGTCAGCTGCTATTTTTAGTAGGAATATAAAAACCAACAGCAGCTACCAAAAAAGAGGATCTGAGGCTTCCGTGAAATCGGGTGTCTCCAAACAACCCAAGTGAACTGGAAGAGACAGTGCAAAAGTCAGAAGCCCTATTACAATATCTTAGAAAGGCATGTTTGTCTAGACCAATGGAAGTTTGTTTACTTATTTTAATGCATTTATCCACAGCCACTATTGAACTCAAAGATAGTGTCCCAGGTGACAAGTAAACATTTTCAAAACAAATGTAATCTCCACATCACTGCAATGATCACAACATGAGCCACTTTGCTAACTAGCACAAGACAGCTGGTTAAATGAAAACAACAGATCTCACTTTACTCCAAGTACATTTATTTATATTTAGCTATCCTGTTACTTTTCTGATGCAGAAAAGTATCTCTGTAGTCCACCTAACAGTTTATAACAGTTATTCATTATTTGAAAAACATGCTGGCAATCTGTGTAAATCTTATTTCAATTGTATGTGCTTTTGTTTCAACTAAGATTTAAAAATAAGTAAAGCAAAGGAGGACTTACCAAGGTGCTTGAATTTGACTTCTGAAATTATATAGTACCCTCTTTATAAAGTGCTCTTGGAAAACAAAGGCCAGGATGAAGCAAGGTACAATATCGAGCCAAAGAGGGCAAACTAGGAAATAATCTCTGGAGAGCATAAAAATAAGTTAATGAATGCAAGAACACTAATTTAGCATCCTTGTTTTCCATGATGTGCAATGAAATGAAATAAGAGGCCATTGTGAGTAAAAGAGTTTACGCTCAGAAATCAAAGGGTGTGTCGAAAGATCTGATCAAGCAGGTCAAGAGTCTTTGGCCACTGGACTGTGTCAAGACATCTGACAATGGGACTTAATAGGAAAGCAACTAGTCAAAAAGATAAAAATATGTTTAATTAATATGGATGTTTTCCCATTCCTCCACTGATCCCAGACCCAAGGAAAGCAAGTTGCAACATAGTATTAAAATGTCACTGTACAACGTTAGCTGGCTGCATCTCTTTAGAGTTACACAAATCTGTGATTAGGTAAATTATAACATATCAAGAAGCTTCTTGGCAACAAAATTGTTCTGAAGGCATGTTACTCTGTTTGAAAGTACGATAGGTCCTGCCTTGCATGCCTCAATCAGGCAAAACTCTTGTTATATTTACGGTATGCCTATACTGCAGTTAAACACCTGCAACTGGCCCATGTCAGCTGGCTCCGGCTGTGGGGCTGTAAAATTGCAGTGTAGCCCTTTGGGCTCAGGCTGGAGCCTGAACTCTGGTACCCTGCAATGGGGAAGAACCCCAGAGCCTGGACTCCAGACAGACCCTTATGGTCACTTAAAGGCCTTTCCATGCTGTTGTACTCCATAGTACAAGTGTAAATGGGCCTAAGTGTAACTGAGAAACAGGCCCCCTGTTCTTGATTTAAAGAACAATTAACTATTCTTATTATTTTTTTTTAAATTGCACCTAATTTCCACTTTGAATTTGTCTAACTTTAGCTTGCAGCCCCTGGATCTTGTTATGCCACTGTCTGCTAGGTTAAAGAGCCCTCTATTATCAGATTCTTATTCCTGTGTAGGTACTTTTTGCATATTTAGCTGGAAAATATTAATTGCTCATACCATACCATGAGCCAAATATCAATACCATGAGCCAAATTCTGCCTTCCATTTTGACTCAGTAAAAATGTCTTTTATATTACTATTAGAACATTCCAGCTCAAACAGTAGTCAAAATTTCACAAATATCTACAAGGAAAAGTGCTTAGGTCAACATGGAGAGAAAATAAAATCAAACAATAAAGAATGTAAGACAAGACTATTTCCCTTGTATTTGCAACCAGCAATAATCCAGCAAGTTCAGTCAGACACACAGTTGATGATCATACTAATATCATAGGGGTCTGTGATGCTGCACGATCTCAAAATCTTAAGCAATTGTTCACAGTTTGCCAAGGAACAAGAATCCATTTATAATTCATTTGAAAAAAGGGGGAGAGGGTTTATTTGACATTTTGTTTAGCTCATACTCATTTTCTGTATTTCTCCATCCCCCCACAGACATAAGGAGTGTGGGGGTTAGAAAGGAGATTGTAAATCAGTATGTAGAGTTCCTTAATAATGTATATGTTTTCCTCATTCGTTTACAGGTCTGCAGAATTTGATGGATAAACTGATAGTTCTAGAACACGTTTCTCCCATGCCAGAAGAATGCACTTCGCTATTCTTCTGTGCGTTATAGCTACACAAATATGTATTTGATTTTGGAGGGATGAGGGAGAGAATAATACCTGTCTGAATTAAAAACTATTCCCCCCTGCCCCCACATTTTCTATTCTCCTCCTTGTACTACTCAGAAGGGCTCTTTTTATACTCTGCTTCTGGAGCCAAGAGTTCTCAGGTCACATTGCTCTCCTTGTGTGTCTATGGCCTTGTCCCTATGCTGAATCAGAGCTTTGGTGCAAGTGATGTATTTGCACCAGTGCTTACGTCTAAAGTGTAGACAACAGCAAGCCAGGGATTGCATTTATCAAGATGTCCTTGTTTACCTTCGGGGTCAGCACCACTGCAGCTGTGCCAACTGCATTCAGGATTAGCCCCAATGGAGCAGACAAGGCCTATCTCCCCAGGATGTTAGTGGTAGTGGTCTGAATGAAAAGTGCAGGAATAAGTTGTTCTTTTGATCCCAGTCCCACTGAATCAACAATATCTCATAGCAAGCACCCACAGATGTCAATAGAAGTTTTGTTTTAGTGAGAATATCAGGGTTTGGCTCCAGAGCAGTTAGTTACCAGAGATTTCAGATCTTCATTTAGGAAAGTCACCAAATGTTATCTGGTACTGTTTCGTGCTAGAACATTACGAGAGCACATTCCAAGGAAGAAGAGGAGGGGGAATAAAATCCTAGTATCTCTTCCAGGTTATTCAGGATTTTTAATTTAAGAGCCAGGAGAAATATAAGACATTGAATATCCAAGCTAAAAACCTGCTATCAACTTGTTCTCCCAGGTATTTTCAAAATATATAACAAAAAGGTAACCCCTCACCTATCTTACATTATACTGTGCTGGCTTTGTTACATGAGCAATATTTTTTAAAATGTTACATTTTCAAGACAGCTGTGACTCACGAACCTCTTTGTGCCAACTGGCAGAGAGCACAGAGGTGCATAGCATTTTACAGGAATTCCTTGGACTGGATGTATGCATAATAATTCACTAAAGGATGAGGTCGCTACCTAGAGCCAGTATCCCATCATAATTACTGCAAAAATACATGTACATATAATATTTAAGAAGTTACATGTTTATACTGAAAATTATATCCTTAAGGCAAGTAACCAGAAGGTGACGTATCTTGGACAGGTTCCTTTCAAGCAGGAGGTAATAGAAGTTTATTGCTCTGTCTGATCATGGGGGCATCGGGCATTGTCTGACTCAGCAGATGCCTGTTTGCACAGTGAGCCAAATACTAATAAAGTGTTTGTGAAATCTTCAAAAGAGGACATTTACAGGAAGAAATGAACAGCCGGAGGGGATCCTGCCTTTAGAGTAAAAACGATGGATCGTTGGGGTATATCTGGGGTTCTGTTTAAAGACAATGGATTTTTGGGGTATATCTGGGGGCTCACGTCCCCCCCCTACGCCCAGCTCCTTCACTGAGGAGGCCTTCCAAGGGAAGCAGTGGGGGCAAAAGACCTATCTGGCTTTAAGATTAAACTCGATAAGTTTATGGAGGAGATGATATGATGGGATAACATAATTTTGGTAATTAATTGATCTTTAAATATTCATGGTAAATAGGCCCAATGGCCTGTGATGGGAGGGGATCGGAGTTGCTACAGAAAATTCTTTCCTGGGTATCTGGGTGGTGAATCTTGCCCATATGTTCAGGGTTTAGCTGATCGCCATATTTGGGGTAGGGAAGGAATTTTCCTCCAGGGCAGATTGGAAGAAGCCCTGGAGGTTTTTCACCTTCCTCTGTAGCATGGGGCACGGGTCACTTGCTGGAGGATTCTCTGCTCCTTGAAGTCTTTAAATCACAATTTGAGGACTTCAATAGCTCAGACATAGGTGAGAGGTTTTTCGCAGGAGTGGGTGGGTGAGATTCTGTGGCTTGTGTTGTGCAGGTCAGACTAGATGATCATAATGGTCCCTTCTGACCTTAGTATCTATGCATCTGTCTTATGAATGGAGGGTCACTGCCTGGCTGTCAAACATTGGAGGGACTTTGGGTGAGCATTGCTCTACTAAAATATGAAAGCATCAAGTTAAATAAGTCTAGGTTCTAGAATGCATCTTATGATTTTATATGTAATTATTTGTTTACAATATTTTTACTTGCCATTACTTGAATATCTGTACTTTAAGGAAACTTTCACTTGTTTCACTATAAACATATCTAAGTGCTATGTGTTAAGTGGAGCAGTGATCTGAGGTTTGTGACAAAGCTCTGTCCTTGCCTCTGTGGGTCCCGCGTTTCCTGGCAGATTTCACTAACTTCAGAGGCTCACTGTGATCTTCTACGTAACCCTTCTCTCTCTAGAGACAAGGGTCACAGTCAACTGAGCCATTTTCATCATAAGCGAGGGAGGTGAGGAGAAGCTATCCTTCCTTGCACAGTCTCTGTTGTCTCCCAGTCTCAGTGATTAATCAGGGGGCAAAGGGGTGGGAGCCCAGGCCTACCCTCTACTCCGGGCTCCAGCCCAGGGACCCTAATAGTATCAGCTATGGTAGCTGACCTTTTAAAAACATGACATGTACAATTCCCTGGGCTACTTCCCCCACAGCAGCCCTCACTTCCTCAAGCTCCACTTCACCCTTACCTCAGGGCCTCCTTTTTTGTGCCTGATATGGTGTGTACTACTCAGTCTCTCCAACAGCACAACTTCCTCCCACAGTTCCTGACATGCACACCCACCTGACTAACTGGGAGGCTTTTAACTAGTTTCAGCCAGCCCCTGATTGACTTCAGGTGTCCCAATCAACCTAGTATTCTCCCTTCCTTCTGGAAAGTTCTTAATTGGCCCCAGGTGTCTTAATTGACCTGGAGCATCTGCCATTTCACTTATCCTGGTACCAAGGATTTGTTTAGCCTGGAGCTAATATATTTATCTCCCACTACTTTTCTATAGCCATCTGGCCTTGCCCCATCACAGGTGTAACTGGTAAGCTGGGAAGTACGGCTTCTTTGGCAGCAGTGAATCTGCAAATACAGTGGCCTTCAGGGAGATGATTGGAGGACTTGGGCGTTGGAGCGTGCCTATTGCTAACTTGTAGACCCCCCGCCCCTTCACCGTGAGCCGGCTACACAAGCTGCAGCCGGTCCGTTTTCAGACCGTGCCAAGGAAACATCTATATATGCTTGTGCTCCACACCCTTCACATCCTCACCCTCGCATCCCGCCCTGACACAAAGTGGCAGGACCTCCTGCCACCTCTAGAGGGTGAGGAGCCCCGATGGGCTGGCCTATATTCCACCTTGGCTCCGAGGCCCTCCGGGGATATCAGTTGGTGGCTCCTTCACGGGGCCGTGAGCATGGACGTGTACTTGGCGCTGTTCACCCCAATCCTGGACACTTGCCCCTTCTGCAGCGTGAGGGAAACCCTGGCGCTCATCTACCTGGAGTGTGCCAGGCTGCAGCCCCTACTCCAGCTCCTCACGAGTATTTTGTTAAGATTTTGGTTGCACTTTTCCCCTCACCTCTTTATCTATGCACTCCCTGTCTGTGGCCCCACTAAGTCGCGGGACCTCCTGGTCAACCTCCTCCTGGCCCTGGCTAAAGTGGCCATCTATAAAAGCAGGGTGAGGAGGTTGGCCAATGGAATCTCCTGTGACTGTGGGGCCTATTTCTGATCCTCCGTCCGTTCACGCCTCCGGGCAAGGTTCCTCTGGGCGGCGTCCACTGACTCCCTTGATGCCTTTGAGGAGCAGTGGGCACTGTCCGGGGTTCTCTGCTCAGTGTCCCCGTCCGGTTCCCTTCGTTTGACCCTTTGACCGCACTCCTGTCCCTGTTGTTCATTAGTTGTCCCACGTAATTATTTGGCTTTCCAGGTCCTGTGGACCTCCCCTTAGACGGGGGGGGGGGGATCCTTTAGCAGTGGGCGGGCTTTGCCCGCCCACTTCCTGGATCCCAATATGACTAACTTGTAGAGAGGGCGGGACCTGTATAGGGCTAGATGGGAGTGCTTGGGCTGCCTGTGGCCAGTGGTGTTGGGGAGCCAACCCCTGGCAGGCACAGACACAGCTTCCTCTGAGGGCAGATGGTAATGAGTGCCTCAAAGCCCTGGATACCCCAGGAAGCATTGCAACAGCATCTTAAAATAGGTCTACCCTGGTGGCAGCGTATAGAGTACAGGCACTGCTCACCCAGCTAGCATGGGTACACACAGCAGGGTAGACAGTGAAGCACAGCTTGAGTAGAGTAGAACAGAGTGCCCTACATGTCTGACTGCCCAGGCTATGGCTCTCTACAGCCCAAGCAGTAGCTCCCAGGTAAACAGTACTATTTTTAGCAGCGCAGCATCAGGCTGTCTCCCCACTAACCAAGCCTTTCTCTGCTGCAGGTAAAGGCCCAAGCAGGAGGTGAGGTAGCGAGGAAAGACTCTGGCACCATGGAGCTGCTGGAGTCTTTCACTGCCACATGTAGCCACACCCCGTAGTGACAAGTGAGCATGCAGCCTGCTTTACACTGCAGCATGTAGCCATGTACCTGTACTTTACCCCTCAGCATAAGTGTGGCATAGCCTAATGGTCTCTTATTTTCAAGATGCTGAGCAATAGGTGATGCCAACTGAGAGCTCCTGTGCGTCTCTGAGGACACCCCCTCATGTGTCACGTCTTGGGCTTTTACCTCTCCTGGAGCAGGGTTCACAATCCTGCCACTCTCTGCACAGCCCCTGGGCAATAATCATGCTTACCTAGTGGGTCCAACTGAGTTCAGCATCTGCAATTCTTCCCTTTGGGAGTCTGTGACCAGTGGTATCCAGTGACAAAACAGCCTTCTTCAAACCAAAGTATTGTTTATTTTCACAGTAGGAAAAAAACATTTAGAGAAAAAAGGACTTCCACACCAGAGTTTACATGTCTATCTTACCCAAAGACTTACCATTCCTTAATGATACCCTAGACAGGCCAGACTTCTTCAGACCCCCCCACAATGAGTGCCTGTATCTCAGACTTATTCCTCCTAACAACTGCCCTAACCTTGAGAGGGGTTTCTTTTTAAACTTGACAGTTCTCTGCCTACGCTTTTTCCTATCCTGACATTGTCTCTTAACAATCCTCAAGTGTCTGTGGAGAAGTGGCTTATCTTGAGCCATGCTTTTCCCCTTCCTGCTTATTTTTCCTTATAGGCCCCTATTAAACCAAATCAATATACTCATACAATAAACATACCAATAACCAGGTCAACATACCGAATTCATAATTTTTTTTTTTTTTTACAGAGCAGCTCTAATTCCATCACAGCTCCGGCTTTGGTTTATGAGAAAAATCTATTTTACAAACCTCAATTAAAATGATCATTTGCAGAGTTTATGGCAGTACTACCCTTGTTCTGGATGCTTTCCAAACTCCTAGGAGCTTTCCTCACAGCCCTCTGTCCTCTTTGTTGTCCTTGAGGCTGACAAATGCTCACCTGAAGAGCTGGTCTTGGTGTTTAATTATTTTTTAGGACCTTTATATTCTAGACAACAGAATCCCATTTGCACAGGGCCAGGCCTGGGATTTTGGGAGCATCAGGAAGATGGTTATTTGGATTCCTATTTGGATGGTTAACTGGATTACCAGTTATTTCATCACTGCACAGCTGACTACATGCCTCTCTTTGCATATTCAATTTTCAGTCAAGAGCTGGAAATTTTGTATTGGTTACTTTTGATGACTCATTAGTTACCAGCCTTCTCATGAAAAGAAGCTGACATTTGAAAGAACAGGTCAGCAGCAATAAATGAGTACCTACTTCCCAGTTTGGTACACTCAGGCTGCTCCAGTATAACTTCACAGTAGGACAAGAGCTGTACCTGAAACTTCTCCTGTCCATGTGTCACATAGTATATCAGACTACTGATTACAAGATCATAGACTCCTAGCTACTCTGTGCAATTCATTTCCTTTTATGCATTAAAATATATAGTTAAGAATTAAAAGGGGGAAAAAGTTACAAAGTTTGCAAGTGGCACCCTAGTTTACTTTGGTTCTAGAAATGCCCTAGAGTGAAGTTCTTGTCTGTCACAGGGGCCAGGACTAGTTCCTTTGTCAGGAAATGTGCCCAGCAGGGTTTTTAAGACTCTTCCCCATTTATTCCCTTTCAGCAAAACCCATGAACAAGATGAATGTAGATCCACAGACCCACACAAGTAGAATCTGCCATAAATGGGTAGTTATAAATTAAATTCTTTTCCTCTCCCCCAAATATGAACATGTCATCCATATTTTCACAGTGAATACTTATATAGTATTGTAAAAGGTACATTAAGGTACTTCTGTATTAATGTGCCACAAGAGAACACAATCCCATAAGCAGATACTGTTTTTACCATTTATTTAGCAATGCCCATTCATGGAATTTATTTTATAAAAATCAAGACATCCTGCATCATTTCAGAGGACAAGACTGAGACCCAGAGGTAAAACCATTAACGAATGAATGGGAAGGAGCCGGGGATGGAAAAATGGAAGCAATATCCAGGCATGCAGGTGACACCTAGGGTTACAATATTTCTTTTCTCACTTTACTGTTCCAGTCCACTTTGAATTTACTCATTATCATTTAGCACTGTCCTCAACCTTGCTCTTGAATTTGAATGCAATATATCCGGTACAGTCAATTACTGATTTTTCTAGATATTTGGCACTGCTCATCTCTGTGTCTGAAGTGCTGCTGGGTCCCTATCACAATTTTATAGTATAGGACAGGGGTTGGCAGTCTTTCAGAAGTGGTGTGCCAAGTCTTCATTTTTTCACTCTAATTTAAGGTTTCGCGTGCCAGTAATACATTTTAAAGTTTTTAGAAGGTCTCTTTCTATAAGTCTGTAATATATAACTAAACTATTATTGTATGTAAAGTAAATAAGGTTTTTAAAATGTTTAAGAGGCTTCATTTAAAATTAAATTAAAATGCAGAGCCCCCCAGACCGGTGGCCAGGACCCGGGCAGTGAGAGTGCCACTGAAAATCTGCTCACGTGCCGCCTTTGGCATGCGTGCCATAGGTTGCCTACCCCTGGTATAGGATGAACCTAAAAAAAGAGGATTTGCAATTATTAGTACAACTGTCTTGCATTTAAAAAAAAGCACATTGCATGGACATTATGTACGTCTGGCATCACTACGCAAGACTGGCAGAGCTCACTATGGCCATATTCCACCAGGTCATCTTCAAATCTATTCTATAAAAAGCATGCACATGGGAGCTTGGCATTGTCCTGTGATGTGCTGTCTGTGCGCCAGTTAGAACTTTTACATTGGTAACAAGTTTAAATATCTGCACAGAAACAGGGTTGAAATGCAAAATTCCAATTTACTGCAAAAATGTGAATTTACCTAGTAAAGTCTGCAAAAGCTTACAGTAAATTATGCATCACATTCTAGTGACTGAGTTCACAAAACAAGTTAAGACAGATACTAAAATATCACTGCAATGTTTAAACACATAGGCAAGCAGTGATGTGCAATTTAAACCTTGAACTAGTTTGAAATGGATCAGTCCCTGGCTCATCCTCCAAGATTTTCAAATATCAATAATTTGGATTCTTAATTGATTTGGCTTTTATGACAAGGGCAGGAAACTACTCATGATACTTGTAACCCTCGTGGATGGGGAGGTGGGATTTTCAATTGCAAAATTCTTATTAGTGCCAATGGCATTCAGTGCACAGCATAACTGAACTCAACTTCTTACTGCTGTAAAATGTAGATGGTGTGTATATGCTGCACCCAAGAAAATTAAAAAGCTATAAATTGGATTTATAACTGTTCACTGTATTAAATGTGCTAAAGAGAATTAAAACAAAAATCAGATTCCTCCTGTCAGACTGGCCACACTCCCTCAACAATGGCCTTCCCTCAGACAAGAAAGGCAGAACATCAAGGGTGTTGTTTGAGGGGAAATGGGGGTAAGAAGGGGCATTGCCCGCCAAACTGAAAGCCTCAAGCAGGCACAGAATCCCCACCACCACCCGCACGGCCCCATTGGCCTGACTGGAGCTGCCCTCTCAGCTACAGAAGTGCTGAACGCCACTGTTTTCAGTGCTGATATTTACTCTGTCCAAAGGGGATTGCTACAGATCAGCACACCACACTTTTCCTCCAGGAAGTAAGGACATTAGCTCTCTCAGTGCTTGCGTGTCAAAGGAGGTCATGTGTGTTTTTTGTGTTACTGCTAACTCACCTGGGCAGCATATACTTGATCTTTATACACCACATAAAATCAGTGCTTACTGCAGGTTATGTAGACATTAAAAATGAACTGGAATTAGAAGCTTGATGGATCAAATGCAACATTTTACATTTCAGATGTGATTGTGTATCAAGCTTGTGGAGGTAAGAGATGAGTTAGACAGCAATGTTGTACCAGATCACATGCTGGTCTGTGGATCCCGTCACACTCCCTTTGACTGAAATGGGAGCAGGTGCAGTTCTTGTATCATTACATTTACCACTACTAGCTACTTGAGTGGAGAGGCAAAATTAAAATCTAAATACAGGCATATGGCATGTTCTTTAGGAAGGAACAAATCTACCCAGAAGGGTAATGTGAAAATAGCTTACAACAGAAATAAACATTGGCACAACTCTACAGGTTTTGTTGTAGGGTTTTTCCTTTTATATCAATCCTACCATGACAGTGAGTAAGCAGCATCCCCATCATTTTAAGACAGTTACAACTTAAAGGATATTTATAAATGGAATAATTATGATTATTTAAAATAGAAAATAGGGAACATTTTCTCTTTCTATGTATAAACAAAATACTTAAATACACTCTAATGAAGTATTTGACTTTCCAGTTGCTCTTCAAAATGACTAGTTTTAACCTTACAATGTAACCTTAGTTACATCTAATTCTTTGGCTTACCAGCCTTATATAAGTGCAATAAAGACCAAAGCAATAAAGATATAAAGTAACCTTTCAGAAACAGGAACCTACTAGTAAGGAAACATTTACATGGCTTTATATTGATATGATAAATTTAAAGATGCAGTCTTAGAAGCAGATGACATATCTGGGTAAGGCTGAAGGCCCATCTGTTTATTGTCTTTCAACTTTTGTATTATAACTTTAGCAAACTCCTCTCCTTGGCTGTCAGTAGTATCAAGCAGTTGTCGGACTTTTGATGTCCTTGTAGGTTTGGTGCTGATAAGTTCATAGTCTTCTTTCATGATTAAATCCCTTGATAGGAGGGCATCCAGAGACTGGTTCAGACATGCTTCAGTCATCTGGCTGACAATGTCCTCTCTCCTAATTTGGATCCACTGGTGAGCTACATCCTGTTGTATGGATTCCACAGCAAAATCTAGAATTGAAGAAAGATTAAAAAATCTAGTATCATAGTTAAAGTGAATTTATAGTGCTATAAAATGAAGAGTGAGTTGAGAAAGAATGGTCCAAAACCATACCTGTAGTTAAAATGACAGCCTCGTAACACTCTGCCAAAATGTTGCTACATTAATCCAGATTAAAACTCTGTTAACTGTACTAATTATTATTTAAAATATTTCTCTTTAGTTATTCTAATGCTGGGTCTTTATTTCTTAGGGGAAATAAAAATTACAAATACAGCTGCTCTCCCTAAAATGCCATTATTCTGAAACAAACTCAATCCTTTCAACCATCCCCACCATCAATGCTTCCGTCCCACACAAACCCACCTCCTTCGGAAACAGCTGCAGGCATGGATCACAAGCTGTGATGATGCTTTTTTTCCCTATTAAAACAATGTCATTCCTCTCACCTTTTCTGGCTTGCCCTCTTATCCCCTTCTTATGTTTCTTATACTCAAAGTTGGCTTTGCTTACAATTAACACGGCTATATTAGGATCAAAACTACCACACTACAGACAGAAGAATAATATTTGGTTAAGGCACTGGACTGGGATTCAAGACCAGCGTTCAAACTCAAGCTCTGCCACAGACTTCCTGTGTAATCTTGGGCAAGACACAATTTCTCAGTGCCTCAATTCCTCATTTGCAGAATAGAAATATAACATTTCCTTTCTCCTACCCTATGTCTGTAGGAGAAAGACAGGATTAGTTATACCTTGACCATCCCTGGTAAGTGTTTGTAATTGTACCATTCTGCATCGTAATACCTCTTTAACGAATACCACACCGAAGCAGAACCATCATACACACCACAGTCACACTGTATGTGCAATATTCCTTACCCTAAACTGTAAATTCTTCAGAGCACTATTGCCTACATATTGGTGTTTTGTATTGCTTTGTTAGTGCTTAGTAAATAAAAATAGGCCTAGTCTTCCCTTCAGACACACACACAAATTGGTAGTTGCACATATATCAAGATTGTGAATAAACCTAACAGTAGGCATCTCAATGACCATTCATTGTTTCCCTGTGATGGAAAACTCCATCAGTTTATGTTGTACCTGAAGTAAGTGCTGATGACTGCAGCATGTGTGTCATAGGATTTGATGCATCTGAATGATCTGCACCAAATGAGGAAGGGTAGCTGTGGTAGGGCACATACAATTTAGCACTCTGGGTTGGAGAGATATTTTCATCCATGCTAACAAGAGAGCATGGTCCTTCAGAACTGTTGTCTTTACCTTAAATAAAAGATGAAGAATCACATTACTTTCGGGTTCAGGAAAGAAACAAAAACATGTTAGAAATTATTTACAGCACCTTTACAAAAAAGTTGTTAGTTGCATGCCTTTCATGTCTGCTCTGTACAAACAACATGCAGATTTCTCATGAAGGTGAGGTTCACAGCACTTTTACATTTTTTCTTATTTTCTGTCAGCTTTGGAGGATTTTTTATTTATTTATTTATTTTTTGGCAAAACATGGTTGAGAAAACCAGGTTTGGTCTGTTCCAACTTTAAAAAGTCTTAAGCAAAAGAAAATTCCAAAGTGGCAGGACCAACCAGAGCTCTGACTTCCAACTTTCATGTTGTCAATTATTTCTTATCAAATTTATTTTAGTGCCTTTTATTTATTTTAGCACAACAAATGTGAAGGGGCTAAATCTTCCTAAAAGAGACTCAAGTAGAACGGAAGCATCTCGAAGACTAATAGTGATCTTTATTGGAAGTCCAATGGAAAATGCTGCTTTCTTATCTGTTCTATTAGCTATCTCTTGTGAGGATTCCCTATAGCTTTAATAAAAATTTCAAATGAAATCTTCTTATGTGGCAATAGAGGTTTGAATACTAACTATGTCTAACTTAATTCATGGATAGACAATTCATTCAACTGCAGAACTGACTGAATAGAAGAACAAATGACATTGTGAAAGAGATGCAGCAGTATGGTAATAGATTTACCTTGATACAGGGCCTGATAGACAATAAAATCATAGAATTTATATGGACACATTAACAGTGTAAGCCTAAAACTGTATGTCACCTAAAAGACCCTTTTGGCCAAGTTTGTACCCAGACACATTTTGACAAAACCCAAAACAACAGATAGGTTTCCATTTTTTAACGAAAGTGTAATTTCAAAAAGAAACAGTCTTAACACAAACATTGCCTGCAGTGTTTGTATTTTATTATTTGTATAATAATATACACAGTGCCTAGGAACTCTAGTTATGGACCAGGGTCCCCTTTTGCTAGGCACTGTACAAATAGAACAAAACCCAAATACTTGCAACATTGTGCCAGTGCATGAAAACCTGAGAGTTGAAATTGATCACATAGAAAAGGTTAAAACACAGTCTGTATTGACTACTCAATCAGGGGAAAGCAGTAAAATAGCTGCATGTTTTATGTGCAACACTTAAAAAAAACAAAAACAAAAACCACATTGGCAGAATTACTTGCTCATGGCAGCCAAGGACTAACATCATCTTTCTGCTGTGCTTCCTAAAATAGATCAGCTAACATTTAAGGGCAGCTGGTGGAAGTCAATTTTTATTTTTGATGTGTTTATAAAGTATATTTGATTGTCTCCCCACCACGTTTCTTGTCTTCGTAGATTGTCAGATTTTCACGCCTGACACTGTTCCTACTTCTATGTTTGCCTGGTACCTAACACAATCCGACTCTGATCCAGACCAGTGCCTCTGGGTACTAACAGAATAAATAATAATTGTTCAAAACTATCTTCTGTGACTTTTCACAAAGAAAGGATCAGAGCCACTTGGAAGACTTCATACACACCCCAAAGAGAACACAGTCAGCTGTGTGACAGAGAACAGAGCCAAAGGAATCATTACTGGCATTTAATCTTCATGGCTAGATGAATATCATTGGCCAATGTAAACAGCAGAGCTTCCGTCCTATAGATGGAAGCTTGAAGTCTGACAGAAGACTCCACATACCATCACCAATGAACATTCCCCACAGTGGGAGATTCTATACATGGTAGTACATAGTCAATGTCAAGAGGTTTTGAGACTCACCGGTGTCTTATCCAGTCACATTCATACCCATCCTTCATACTCAGCCTAATTTTCCCATGTCAGTTTCACCACATACTTCTAGCTAAACTACTTTGTATCACTCTAAACAATCCTTCTCCATCTCTTTTGTTTCTACTCTGAAAGTATTCATAAATGGACTGTCGTGGCTCAGTATGGCCAGTGACCTAGCAGCTATTCCTCACCCTTGCCCATGATCCGGCCACGTAGAGGGCAATTAGTTGTCCCTATGGGGTGTCATGGAGTTAGAGTGATTTACTCCTGCTGCAGAGGACTACTTAAATAGAGAGGGAATCTCAGTGTAGGGTGAGTACTCCTGTACAAATGTAGTACCACAAATAGAGAGTAAAGCTGCAGTTCAATAATAACTAAGTATCGTGAATCAATACTGTGCAGCAAGGTTACATACCTGTTGAGAGGATATTATACTTTGGTATAGACTTGAGTCTTGATAATTCAGGTGACATGCTCCGGAGTGGGAGTACATGACTTTGTAGGAAGGGAGCACACGTTTCCTGAAATGAATTCAGTTATATAGTGAAGATGTACATTTTTGGAATGGGTTAGTAATTTCTAAAGTTCTTTCCTTTTGTTGTCTTTTCCTTGTTACTAAGATGCTCAAGTTACTTCACAATTAAAATAAGACAGACATTAAAAAGTTAAAAACCAAATGAAAATGTTATTCCACCATCTGACCAAGATTTTATGTGCTATTTTAATTATTAGTAGAGAGAATGAAAAGCAGCAGCACTAAGGGACACAGTAATTTAAAAAAAAAAAAAATCCACAGTACTTTCCATAAGCAACATCAGTGGGAGTGGGGGATGAAATCCTCTCTTCCAACCCCGAAAGCACCCATTGTGTGGCAAACAACAGTCTGCTGCAGCATTTGTGGTCTGCTACACTCTCTGTACAGGTATGTGTGTGCTCCCTGTATTCAGTAGATAATATGGTCATGTCATCCAGCTCATGTGGGCCACCCACAACTAACTCCATCCAT
This sequence comes from Lepidochelys olivacea, assembly GCF_965140295.1. NCBI lineage: Eukaryota > Metazoa > Chordata > Testudines > Cheloniidae > Lepidochelys > Lepidochelys olivacea. The sequence continues at coordinate 47,312,116 of NC_140412.1, forward strand.
ACTTTTATGCAAATGCTGAAAAGCACTGCACTCTGATGTGCAGAAGATAGAAACAGACTTCCCTGCTGCTGTGTGCCCCACTGCTCATTCCATTGCATTCATGGCTGTGCAACTGCAGAAGAGGAGCGGGAGAAAAGTTTTCCCCATCCTGAACTAAAAACTGTTTCAAAATGTTTTAGTTATCCCAACACATTTGGAAAAGAACTTGAATTCAAAATTAAAAAGAAAAAGATTTACCTCCTGTGGACTAAGATTCAGAGGTATATTTACAGATGTCAGCTCCACATCGGATGTCTTGTGACTGACGCGAATACACTGTGACTCATATCGTGACTGAAAAAACATTGGTATTCTTATTAGTTGTGCATTATAAATCTACCAGGCCAGGACAGTAGGGACTTAATTCTTAGGTTAGTTACACTGGGACAAGCACAAGTTGCCATTTCAGTGTATTTTCATATTACATTCATATTGTAATAAAAGCTATTTACCTTATCTCTCTTCAAGAGCATTACGGCTTCAAGCATAGATATCTCATCAAATGTTCTCAGCACTGGTTCAAGATCTATTAAGCATTCTAAATAAGAAAAGAATACTCAATTAAACATTAACTTTTAATAACAGTAATTACAATTTTTAAGTTGTTTGAGCTACTTATCTTGCAATTATGAAAATATTGCTTCCACCAACACACAGTAATTAGAGAATTTAGGCTGCTAAAGAAACACTTCTTGCAATCATTAAAAAAAAAAAAAGTTAATCTATTAAAAACAATTTTCAGTGTGGCCTAGAGGATTGGCAGCACCAACACTGAATGCTCTATCAAGGGAGACCTGACTCAGAGAGAGACAGAGTCTTGGGATCCCTGGAATGTGGAGATCACACCCTTAAAAACAAGACATAGTTCTAGCGTGGAGCGTTCATCCCAGGGCATAATTTACTAGCTGGGCCATGAAGCAGCACTGGCCTTGGAGAAGAATGCTGCCTCCCCACTCCACTGGAGAAACAACTCTATCCTTAGACCACCACTGAGAAGTCTAGAATGAAATCAGCAGTATCCAAAATAAGTTAGGAGATCCTATGAAGGGAGACCCTATTTACAATAATATAGAGAGTGGGTGAGGTGCAAGAAGGAAGAAACAATGATCAGATTCTAAAGGGTGAAAGTTTTAGGGTTGGCACATCACCCACAACAAAATGCTGATTCTTTCCCCACCGTTACCTTTTCTTTCCCCTATGCAGAGATTGGTGGCTCTGAAGCCAGACCAGAAAGGAATGTAACATAATGAATGTAACGTCCCACAACATCCAACATATCCATCTGCTATTTTTCTCATGCTCATTAAAAAGTGGTAGATTGACATCCCTAGGAGATTAATGCCACCTATTTATCTAGTGATTTTGTGTCATTTTAATAATTAAATGGCAGGAAGTTCAACTACTCCATCCCAGCATGTGTGTGTTGATGTAAGGCTTACGTAACTTATTTTTAAAATTTCTGGATGACTGTTACTTGTAGAAATGTCTAATTTAAGTTGAGCTCGGCTACAAAAAGCAAACAGAAGGGCCTGAGAAACCCCACAACTTCTACAACCATCTTACAATATTCTGCATAATTTTGTTAAAAGGGAACTATTAAATACTTGGAACCAGATCCTCAACTGGCATGACTAAGCAAAACCTAACTGACACTGCTGTGCTGATTTACACTGATAATCTAGCTCTTTGTCTTTTCTAATTTAGTCTCTATTTTTTTGGTGATACTTGTTGAAAGCTTACAACCAATTTTCCCCTCTAATTATTATGTCTTTTACTTTCCCCCCGGCTTTTCTAATGGAGACCAAATTTACATTTTTTAAAAAAATATTTCCTTCCTTGAGCAATGGCACTCTCAAGAATAACGTTCTGTAGTTGACTGCTTCTGAACAGTCGCCAGAGGGAGTAAAACATCATGAAGTGCCTCTCTGGTATAAGGCCAACATAATGTAAACAGTAGCTGGTTTAAAACAAAACAACCCTTCACCTCCTTTGCAATAGTGTGGTGAACTCTCTAATCTAGAACAACAAAGATATTTAGAATTTGGAGATATTCCTTATCAAAAGCTTCAAGGTGGGTCAAATTTTGAGTTTAAACTACTGTATCCCTTCAGGGCATTCATGATATAACATGTCAAAACTCAGAGTCCATTTGACAGCATATAATTATCAATATTTCAAAACAATTATAGATCAATAGAGAAAAATATTTTACAGAAAACTTGCAAAATGATCCATAGAATCATTTAAAAGTTAAAATAAGGAAGATAAGAAGCTATTTCTGATCATGCACACTGTGTTTTAAGGCAGGAATTTGTAGAAACAAAGAGATATGATATTTGATGCACACACAATTCCTATGAACAATAGTGAGCATTACAAGGATGCACTAAGAGGAAAACATAATGAGTGAACAAAAAATACATCCCCACATATTACAGATAGATTATGAGCAAAATTGCTTCTCAATTTTCTCTTTCAAACTGAAAAGCACTTTCCAGAAACCGAGCAAGATACTTTAAAAATGGTGAGGATGCAGTCAGAGAAAAGGTAACCAATTATCTAGGCATCACTAATTCTCCAAATTTACTATCAATGAGTATGACAGAAATATAAAGAGGAAGTAAAAAAGTAGACATTTCAACACTTACAAGGATCAATCCAAAATGAAGGGAAGTAAAAGTAAACTGGGCAGAAAATTCTGCTTTTACCATAAGACAGCAGAAAAAGCTTTCCCCTTAAATAAAACCACCTGTTTTCTTCCTTTTATTACAAAACAAAGTGAGGTTACTTATTGTTATGAAGGCACATAAGATACATACTACTTTGATTATGTAACCTAGATAAATATAATTATAACATTAATTAAACAACCCTTACAGTTCTAACATTGTGCTAACACTACAAACTACATTTTAGCTGATGCAATTCATTACAAAATAAGAATACCCAAGTAGTATAAAAGCACAGAAACATTTCTCTGCTTTTATAAAAAGCTGTGATATGACGTATTTCTTGTTTTGGGTTAAAACAAGAGACAAGGTAAAAGTTCACAGGCCCCAAACTGGACTCTGTCTAAAACAGACATTTAATTTCAAAACATCCACCAATATTAAAAGACCATTCAAAGACTTGTCTATAATCCAAACAAAGGGTTGTAAATCCCAAATACTAGACTGAGTTACCCATTGAACCATCCACTAGTATGCTGCGTGTGTGTGTTCAGATTAAGGACATAAGTATGCCTCATTTTTCTCTCCTGCCAGCTTCAATGAAGGAACTGAAATTGTCAAAACAGTCTGCTTTCTGAGCTCTTTGGAAAGGAACTTTCTAAACACTTTCCAGCTCAAAAGAACAGAACCAGCAACACTTTTAGAGAAATGAAGCAACTGTGCAACCCAACCACCCTAGAAATTGAAATGTTAAATTTGCTGCAACCCTCAGTTTGAGAGAGAAAGGTTTAGAGTTTCATATTGGGGAAGTTTTAAAAAAGAAAGCACTTTTTTTTTTTTTTAAAGGAAAACTGCAAGTCTAGGCATGTAAACTGTCACAGAGCCTCTAAAACACAATTTTCTACCCCAGCACAATCTTACCGTCTTCATTCTACAACACCAATTGGGAGGGGAGAAGAAAAGCATCAAGGCTTTTAAATTTTGAACAATTAAAGATTGCTACTTTTAAGCTTTTACAAGATAATCTGGCATCTCCCTTGGACATTTAGGATCAGATTTTCCAAAGATGGGAGTTAAAAGTGTGCCCTCAGCTTTCACATTCACAAGATGGACAGTCAGGTGATACAAGTACGCATGTAATTACACAATCTGGCTGTAATCAATGTTAGGAATGGGCTAAAACTAAAAATGTGTGTGGGGGAAGAACTCTATGTTGAACTGAGATGATAATGGATAAAATGGGACCCAGGTATAACTCCCCCCATCCCCCTGACCTTTTTTTTTTTTGTAAGATAGAAGCCTGATAAACAAGGATTTGCAAAATCAAAACCAAACTCCTCCTCGCTTTGTCCCTCTCTAATATATATATATAGATAGATAGATAGATAGATAGATAGATAGATGTTTAATGTCATGTTTGCCTTCTGAATGCAGTGTTCCAGGTTATAGGACTCACTGTAAAAGAGCTAAAAGCATTAAGATAGGATTTCATAGTAAAACCTGACAGCATTATAGGGAGAAGCATAGAAGATATTTATAACTAGAGTGAGTCATCTAGTCAGTTTGATAAACATTTAACATCTGTCAAATGCCACTTTAAGTCTTAAATATACAATTAGTTTCCGATTATCACTGCAATTGGTGGTAGGGACTGATCTAGTAAAGACTACAACATGTTTTTACATTACAGTTTCCTATATTTCTCCACATAATATTCACCTTTTAGGCTCATTTGCACTTAGTCTCAGCTCTCTACCTAATGGTGATTTGGAGGGAAATGTATAAGCAAAATGAGTGAGGGAGGAGGGGGGAAACCCAGAAAGCATTGTTTCCAGTGTTTTAAAAATATAATAAATCTAGCCACAACTTTTTGAACACTGCCGTAGCAATATGCTGGTGGTCTGAAAGTTGGCACTAGTGTCTTGCATGAACTGTAACAAACTGGTTTACATTTAGCAAAAACTAAGACTTTGGGAGTTGTGTACTGAGCCTGCATAATAGACATTTTTAATTCTATGGGTGCACTTAGGGGCAGAACCAGCTGCCAATTCCACAGCCATGAAATCCCACTGGCAGCAGAACTACTGTGCAATGGAGCTGATGAGCTAGATGTGAAGTGGGCTGAACAGGTTTTTGCAACAGCAGCCCCTCATTCTGGAAGGTGGGGCAGTGTTTTCACATGGCTTCCCCCGAACATGGGTGTGTTCCAGGCACACACACATTTGTTTATGAAAGGTTAAAAGTTTATTTGTAAAAGGCTGGTTCAGTTTTGTTCAAGAGGAATTTATAATCCAGGGCTCACTGTTAGTTCAGCAAACAAAACACCTCTGATTGCTTACAAGTTCCACTAGCCTTATTTTATCTGTTTTTCTCTAATTATTTTCCTCTTTAAAACTCCCACCCCTTCAAAAACAAACAGTAAATTAAGTGCAAATAAATATTAAGGTTGTACAATTAATCACAAAAAGACAGGAAATATAAAATTGAAGATTCCAACTACTATATAAACCTGGCAGCATTGTACATGTTCCATTTTTTATTACAGTTTGACTTCTCGCATGAGTAGCTTAACGTTACTGTATATGCTGTTAAATGTAAACTGTAAATTCTATAGGATATTTGACAAGGCTGAGTTAAAGCTGTTTTGGATACAGCTGTTCACATTTCCTTTTTGTGTTTGCAACTAAGCAATCTCAATATTGTATTAACATACAGGTATTTTTGGGGGTATGGTTTTTCACTTAATCTATACAAAGCAAGTAAACTCACTTGAAAAAGAAGGTCTTTCATCTGGATTTTGTGCCCATCCACTTGCCATTAATTTTACTATCAGCACTCGGTGGGGTATGTCTATTGATAAAGTTTCTTCACTAGTGTCTGGTCGCTGTCCTTGTGACACACTATACATAATCTGCAAGGGGTTTATAACTTCTGTCAAAATAGATATCAAGCATTTATTATAAATATATGTACTATAAATAGTTATTGTTTACTATAGGAGGATACATTAAAATCGCAGACAATAATTAGGGATGTTGTAATTATGCCAAAATAATTGTTTTCAGATTACTGTACATAGGCTTTAGCTAAATGTAAATAAGGCTATAAAAGAAAACTAAAGAACACATTCTCACCTTCAAAGGGCTGTTTTCTTGACATCACTTCCCACATAATAATGGCATAGCTATTAAAGTAAAAATGTGCATTACTTTAGAACACTTTATGATTTATGCTGACAATGCACTCAGCATCATACAAAACATTAAAATAAACTTGCACAACACCAACTTAAACGGCTGACTATAGTGATGTGCCCCTTCATACATGTTATGAAAACCAACAACAGGGAAAGTACTGAGTAAAGAACAACGTGCTAGAGCTAACTTTATTTATGGTGGCCATATGTGCCTTTGAAAAACCAAAGAACTGGGGTTCTATGTTAAGGACCTCACTGATTTCACATAAAAAAAATCCGTTTATAAGTCGAGAGTTTTTTTCTAACGGCTAGCCCTTCTCATCCTGGGCTCTCAGTGTTAAGAGGGCTTTCTTTCACAGGCCCGGTCTACACCTCTGAGTAGGTCCACATAAGCCAGCTTACGTCAACCTAACTAAAGAAGCGTCTACACTACAATGTTCCTCCTGCTGATTTAACTCACGCACTAGGCCAACCTAATAACTTCACCTCCAGGAGAGGCATAGTGATTAGGCTGATGTAGTTAGATCGACGCAGTGTCCATGTAGACACTGAGTTGCTTACATCGCTTGTTGCTGTCTTTGGTAGCTGGATCCCCGCCGACCCAGGGCTGACTGTCAGAGTCCTGCTGCCCCAGGGTGGTGGGGCTCACAGCTTGGGGGGTCAGGCCTCGGGGCGGCGGGACTGGGGATCTGGCTTTCATTGCCCCACAGTGCTCCACTTAAGTTGGTGCATGCGCTGCTGGCGAGGATGCACACCAACAGAAGGAGTATAGTGTGGACAGGAAGAGCAGATTTAATTACCACGGTGGCTGTAGGCTGACCTAACATAAGTTGACTTAATTTTGTAGCACAGACATGCCTAAAGTAATATTAGTTCAGCAGGCCACCATCTATCCTTAGTTACATCTGTGCAAAGCCTTTAAACAGACTGTGAAGGGTAAACAAGGGAAAAAATGTGGTCCTGCAATTGGAACTCAGTTAATAATTCTATTAATTATGGGTAAGTCAAAATAGAATCTAGCTCCCTCTCCAGAGCTGTGTTACCGGTGCAGCGCTAACAGGAGTGAAAAGTAATTCAATAAATATTTTTGTCCATAAAGTATGGCTGTTGGGACTCTGAACATAAACAGAGATTGGTTGGGTTAGGTGTCATACATGCCATATTCACTCTGCAGAGAAGAATCTTCAGGAGACCATGTGGAAATAACTCCAAATTTACTAAACCTAATCGTGTTAATATATAAATCAATGGGTCTTTTCCCACTAATCTCAATGGGAGCAGAAATAGGTTCATAACTACAGTTTTAATAAAGGTGGAGCAGAACACTACTTATATGCAGCAACCCTTTGTTGTTGGTCCCCTGAGTAGTGACTTAAGAGAGAGTTCGCTGTCCCGGACATTTGGTACAAAGCAGTGGATTTTAAAGGCAAAAATTCTGCTTTTCAACAAGAGTAACTGAGTCAAACTGGTACAGAAGTCACAAAGACTCATCCCTGACAGGAAGGCCTAAGAGCATTCACAGAGGTGAATGAACTCTGCCAGAGCCTGGGAAACCCCCAACATCACTCTCCCATTCAATCTGAGATATGATATAATTAAACACTATCATCTCTTCTGTGACATTGTAGTCTGCAACTTCTTATTTGTTTTCCTTTGGCTCATGTTCTTCTTTCCCTCACCACACCTTTCTCTTTCCTTCCATTGTATAGCTTGATTTGCTTCTGTTTTCTTCTTTAGTATGCAGCGTTGTAGCTGTGTTGGGCCCAGGATATTAGAAAGATAAGGTGTGTGAGGGAATATCTTTTATTGGACCAACTTCTGTTGGTGAGAGAGACAAGCTTTCGAGCTACACAGAGCTCTTCTTCATGTCTGGAAAAGGTACTCTGAGCATCATAGCTAAATACAAAGTGGAACAGATTGTTTAACTACTACCTACCTATGCTAAACAATCTGTTGTTTGTTTATTTATTTAGCTGTGACGCTCAGAGGACCTTTCTCAGACCCAAAGAAGAGCTCTTTGTAGTTGGAAAACTTGTCTCTCTCACCAGCAGAAGTTGGTCCAATAAAATATTACTTCCTCCACCTTGCCTCTCTTTTTCAATGGATGTTCTCTTCTCCTGTCTTCTTTCTCCCTTCATCTGTCTTCTTCTCTCCTCCTTTGCTTTGGGTTCTCTCCCTTCTTTCCACCCATGTTCTCAATTTCTTCTTCCTTTCTTTCTGGACAATCTCTCCCTCTTTCCTTGTTCCCTCATTCCAAACCTCTTTTTCAGTCCAGTTTCCCTCTAAACTTACTCTTTCTTTCTCTCTCTCTCCTATCTCTCCTAACCAACTTCTTCCGGCTCTTCCCCACTCCTAACCAATACTGCCACATCCTTCTAAAAACCATAGGCATAGATTGGGCCTGCTGCAATATTCACTCCCTCTCCTGCTCCTCCAATGGAGGAGCTCCTGATTTTTCTTTCTTGCCCCACCCAGTCACACCTCTCAAAAGGTGAGAGTCACAGGGACATTCTCTCTCCCTGACCTCTTGCTAGGAATGCCAGGTGCTTCCTCTGCACCTCAAGGGGAAGAGCTAATTATAGAAGTTAGTGCTTTCTCTCTTCCTGGAAGCCCAGGCTTCGGCTTGGCATCTAAGTCTCTGAAACTGGTTCATTTCCTACCACTGCATCCATACACCTATATGTAATAAGAACAGGAGTACTTGTGGCACCTTAGAGACTAACAAATTTATTAGCGCATAAGCTTTTGTGGGCTTCAGCCCACTTCATCGGATGCATAGAATGGAACATATAGTAAGAAGATGTGTGTGTGTGTGTGTGTGTATACACACACACACAGAGGGAAGGTGGAAGTTGGAAGTTTCCATACAAACTGCAAGAGGCTAATTAATTAAGATGAGCTATTATCAGCAGGAGAAAAAAACTTTTGTAGTGATAATCAAGATGGCCCATTCAGACAGTTGACAAGAAGGTGTGAGGATACTTAACATGGGGAAATAGATTCAATATGTGTAATGACCCAGCCATTCCCAGTCTCTGTTCAAACCCAAGGTAATGGTATCTAGTTTGCATATTAATTCAAGCTCTGCAGTTTCTCGCTGGTCTGTTTTTGAAGCTTTTCTGTTGCAAAATTGCCACCCTTATGTCTTTTACTGAGTGGCCAGAGAGGTTGAAGTGTTCTCCTACCGGTTTTTGAATGTTACAATTCTTGATGTCAGATTTGTGTCCATTTATTCTTTTGCGTAGAGACATCGGGCTTTGTTGCAAGGACAGGCTGATGGTGGGATGGAAATTGTTGAAATCATGGTTGAATTCCTCAAGGGCTTCTTTTCCATGGGTCCAGATGATGAAGATGTCATAAATGTAGCGCAAGTAGAGTAGGGGCATTAGGGGATGAGAGCTGAGGAAGCGTTGTTCTAAGTCAGCCATAAAAATGTTGGCATACTGTGAGGCCATGCGGGTACCCATAGCATTTCCATCCTACCATCAACCTCCGCCTGGACCAATCCACACAAGCGGTCCATTTCCTGGACACTACTGTGCTAATAAGCGATGGTCACATAACCACCACCCTATACCAGAAATCTACTGACCACTATACTTACCTACATGCCTCCAGCTTCCATCCAGGACACACTGCACGATCCATTGTCTATAGCCAAGCTCTAAGATACAACTGCATTTGCTCCAATCCCTCAGACAGAGACAAACACCTACAAGATCTCTATCAAGCATTCTTAAAACTACAATACCCACCTGTCATAAATATAAAGGGAAGGGTAAACACCTTTAAAATCCCTCCTGGCCAGAGGAAAAACCTTTTCACCTGTAAAGGGTTAAGAAGCTAGGATAACCTCCCTGGCACCTGACCAAAATGACCAATGAGGAGACAAGATACTTTCAAAGCTGGTGGGGGGTGGGGGGGGTGAAGAAACAAAGGTTCTCTGTGTCTGTGTGATGCTTTTGCTGGGGACAGAACAGAAATGGAATCTTAAAGCTTAGAAAGTAATCTAGCTAGATATGCGTTACATTCTGTTTTGTTTAAATGGCTAAAAAAATAAGCTGTGCTGAATGGAATGTAGATTCCTGTTTTTGTGACTTTTTGTAACTTAAGGTTTTGCCGAGAGGGATTCTCTATGTTTTGAATCTGATTACCCTGTAAGGTATTTACCATCCTGATTTTACAGAGGTGATTCTTTTACTTTTTTTCTTCAATTAAAATTCTTCCTTTAAGAACCTGATTGCTTTTTCATTGTTCTTAAGATCCAAGGGTTTGGGTCTGTGTTCACCTATGCAAATTGGTGAGGATTTTTATTTAGCCTTCTCCAGGAAAGGGGGTGTAGGGTTTGGGGAAAGACATTTCCAAGCGGGTTCTTTCCCAGTTATAGATCTGTTAGACGCTTGGTGGTAGCGGCAATAAAGTCCAAGGAAAAAAGGAAAATAGTTTGTTCCTTGGGGAAATTTTAATCTAAGCTGGTAAAAATAAGCTTAGGGGGTTTTCATGCAGGTCCCCGCATTTGTACCCTAGAGTTCAGAGTGGGGAAGGAACCTTGACACCACCGTCAAAGTGAAAAAACAGATTGACAGAGCCAGAAGAGTACCCAGAAGTCACCTACTACAGGACAGGCCCAACAAAGAAAATAACAGAACGCCACTACCTGTCACCTTCAGTCCCCAACTAAAACCTCTCCAGCGCATCATCAAAGATCTACAACCTATCCTGAAAAATGATCCCTCACTCTCTCAGAGATCTTGCGAGACAGACCAGTCCTTGCTTATAGACAGCTCCACAACCTGAAGCAAATAGTCTCCAGCAACCACACACCACAGAACAAAAACACTAACCCAGGAACCTATCTTTGAAACAAAGCCTAATGCCAACTCTGTCCACATATTTATTCAAATGACACCATCATAGGGCCTCATCACATTAGCCACGCCATCAGGGGCTCGTTCACCTGCACATCTACCAATGTGATATATGCCATCATGTGCCAGCAATGCCCCTCTGCCGTGTACATTGGCCAAACCATCTCTACGCAAAAGAATAAATAGACACAAATCTGACAGCAAGAATTGTAACATTCAAAAACTGGTAGGAGAACACTTCAACCTCTCTGGCCACTCAGTAAAAGATTTAAGAGTGGCAATTTTGCAACAGAAAAGCCCCCAAAACAGACTCCAGCGAGAAACTGCAGAGCTTGAATTAATATGCAAACTAGATACCATTAACTTGGGTTTGAATAGAGACAGAGTGGCTGGGTCATTACACATATTGAATCTATTTCCCTAAGTTAAGTATCCTCAATTTTGTCTACTGTCTTTTTGTCTACTGTCCAAATGGGCCATCTTGATTATCACTACAAAAGTTTTTTTCTCCTGCTGATAATAGCTGATCTTAATTAGTCTCTTACAGTTTGTATGGCAACTTCCACCTTCTCTGTATGTGTGTGTGTATATATATATATCAATCTTTTTCTTTTATGTTCCATTCTATGCATCCGATGAAGTGGGCTGCAGCCCACAAAAGCTTATGCTCAAATAAATTTGTTAGTCTTTAAGGTGACACAAGTACTCCTGTTCTTTTTGCGGATATAGACTAACATGGCTGCTACTCTGACACCTACATGTAGGAGTCCCAAAGTGTCAGAACTCCTAGATATTTTTAAAATATATGAAAATCATGGAATCCATGACTCAAGTAGCAAAAATGCAACCTTAATAGATATTTTTAAAAACTACGCTTGACTGTAATAGGCCTTCTGTCAACTGTTATCCATCCACTTCCTCCACTCAATCCCCTCCTTGATTGTTTAGGCAGGTTTTAAGGTGGTACCCTTCTCTGCTAGCTTGTTCCGTACAGTAACTCCTCACTTAAAGTTGTCCTGGTTAACATTGTTACATTGCTGATCAATTAAAGAACACGCTCGTTTAAAGTCGCACAATGCTCCCTTATAACATTGTTTGGCAACTGCCTGCTTTGTCCACTGCTCACAGAAAAAACAGTCCATTGGAGCTAGCTGGTGGGAGCTTGGACCGGCAGCCCCCCTATCAGCTCCCCGCTCATGTAAGTTCCCTGTGCAGCAGCTGCCCAGCAGGCTATCAGTTGCTGGCAGTTCAGCTGTCCCTCCCCCGCACAGCCATGTGCTGCTCCTGGGACGCTCCTGCTTGCTGTGCAGGGGTGGGGGAAGAGGGGGGCTAATGTCAAGGTGTCCCCCTCCCCTCTGCTCCTGCCTCCCCACTTACTCCATCTCCATAGAGCGGGGAAGGGGGGCGGGGGGGGAGGGACGAACAACCAAGACACAACAGGGCTCAGGAAGGAGAGAGCTTGCTGGCAGCACCTTCTGTCTCAACTTGCTGATCTACTTAAAGAGGCAATGTACTTGAGTCGGTCAGCGTACTTAAAGGAGCAATGCACATCTCTCTCACACACAGGGTGTGTGTCTCTGTCTGCCACGCTGTCTCCCCTCCCTCCATTTGTGTTGCCTTGTAGAGTGTGAGGCTACATTAACAACGTGTTAACCCTTGAGGGCTCAGCTGAGTGCTAGTTCATCATTTCGCAGAAAGGCATTCCCTGGGAAACATCCCACCCTCTTACTTCACCACCTCAACCAAGCTGCACAATCATCATTACTGTGTACAATATTAAATTGTTTATTTAAAACTTATATTGCGTATATACATACATATATAATCTTTTGTCTGGTGAAAATTTTTTTCCTGGAACCTAACCCCCCCATTTACATTAATTCTTATGGGGAAATTGGATTTGCTTAATATCATTTCGCTTAAAGTCACACTTTTCAGGAACATAACTACAATGTTAAGCGAGGAGTTACTGTATCTCTTACACGTAGATAGCAACTTCTGTTGTTTCTTTTATAGGTACTATTACTCTATATGTGCCATTCCTCTATATGTGCCATTCAAGAGCTTACTGGAGTAGCTCTCCCTGGATTTCTATATGATGTATACTCTGTTTTTGCCTGTCCCTATTTGATGTATACTCCTATATTAATTTCTATTTGATGTATACTCTGTTTTTGCCTGTCTTTTCTCCTGACCTTTTCTAAGTTAATGCTTCTTCTCTCACTCCATGTTTGTCTTGCAAATTACATTAATCTCTGGACATTAGCAACAGAGATCTTTCAAGTAGGTGTGTACAGTTTGTTCATCTGGATGCTTGCACTTTGTTTTGCTACCTATTCTCTCTCTCCCCCCATCCATCCTGTTTTCAGCAGGGTAATTCTATTCCCTGCAAGCCTGATTTGTGGGATGTTCACAAAATTAAACAACGTTGGGTTAACTCCAACCAATCCCCTTTGTCTAGTTATCCTGGTTTTCCCCTAATTTCTAGGGCATTATATTTGTCCTAATGTTTGCTAGGGAAAGAGGTTTTCAAAAATTTTACTTTATCCATTTAGTGCCCCAAAATAACGTGTTCTGATTCATTATAATCGAGTTTCTTTGACAATTTTTACTTTTCAGTTTGCAATGCTCACTGTAGGATAACAGGCAGTACCTGTATATATCATGCTTTATACTTGCACGGGTTTTCTGATTGGGATTATAGTCTTCGGGTGGCATGTAGATAATAGTCCCTCCCTCTGGCAGGGATTTGTCACCTCGTGATTGTGATGTGGACACCATGCGCCATTTCGATAAACCAAAATCCGCAATCTGGTAAAGAACAAAAATCTGTCATTCTGAGAAAACAACAGGTCCCATCTATGCACTGATGTTAGTGCAAGTTGTCAAAAATAGAACTGAATGAAGAGTTTGTTTAAAACCCTCCATCCCACTTGAAATGAAAGCAGCTATGGTGTTCTGCTAGCTACAAAAAACATCAACCTTGATTCAGAAAATGTTCCCAAATCAGGGTTCATGTTGTCACGCACATTATTATTATTATTTGAATTAACATAGCACTTAATGGCCCTAGTTATGGACCAGGACCTCACTGTGATAGGTGGTGTACAAAATAAATAGAATAAAAAGATGTTCCCTCCCATTGCTCCCTGTGGGAAACACCCCCATGTAGTCTGAGATTTGGCTGTGGATTCACCCTTGCTAAAAAAACCGCATTTCAGAATATTAGCTTTCATTTCCAAAGACCAAACACTTATGTTTCTAGCCCTTATGGTTGGGAACAAAAATCTTGAAAACATTAATTAAGTGTAAAACGATGCAGCACTATCCAAAAACAACAACTCAGAGACTGATGCAGTTCATATCATCTCAATCAGAGCTCCTTGGACCTTACAATTCCCCAGCTATGGAATCTAGTGTTTTTCCAAGATGCCATAGAATTCATAATTTTGGCTGTGAAATTTGCCATTTTGCTGCAGACAGGCATCCAATATTTTGTTTGCTGTTTCCATGTCTGGCTGGGATGTGTCTGAAATTGCTTCTTACTCTCTGTCCTTCCCTACAAGCTAAGAGTTAATTGGTTTGCAATGCATGCACCTGTGATGGGGTTTCTACCCTCCACACTTTCCCTGAAGGGGTTAATGGAAGCCAGATGGGCCAAATAACCTTTTAGTCTGAGAGGAAAGTGAACCTGTGTGGGAACAGGCAGGGGTTCTAAAGCCAGGGAGCTGATAGCAGGAAGGACTGCAGGGAGGGAGTCTACAGTCACTCCATGGGAGAAGGGAGATGTGTTGGGGGGCTATCGACAAGTGGGACAAGTAGCCCACTATTGTTCCCTGGGAGGAGGGAGAGGGAGTAGAGAGACTGACAAACCCCAGAGAGTGGGGGAATGCCAGGATTGGAAGCAGCTCAGGGAATAAGCAGCAAGGTTGGGGACTGAACAGACCTTGGCTGCATGTTGTAGGGTCCCTAGGCTGGAACCCGGAGTAGAGAGTAGGCCCATGTTCTTCTACCTGACACTGGGAAAGTGGCACTGGCAGGGTACTGAAATGGAAGACTGCCTTGGTCACTATGGGAGTAACAGAGACTTTGAAGGACTATACCCCAGAAGGGGGGAATGCTGAGCGACCTGGTCAGAGGCCGAATCACAGAGAGGACAGCTGCAGCTCTTGAGAGCAAGAACAGCTGCAGAGGAGAAACTGATGGGGTTTAACCACTAGAATGGGCGTTTCAGTGACCA
Organism: Lepidochelys olivacea; assembly: GCF_965140295.1. Classification (NCBI taxonomy): domain Eukaryota; kingdom Metazoa; phylum Chordata; order Testudines; family Cheloniidae; genus Lepidochelys; species Lepidochelys olivacea. Next base: position 47,327,128 of record NC_140412.1, read on the forward strand.
AGGTAATCCCCAGAACCGCTAAGAGGTGGCATCATCCAGCAGTGAGTATAGCAACCTGTCACAGCATCCCACACTGTTCCATGGAACCAGGCAGCAGGGGATCAGGGAGCAAAAGCTGGAATCTAGCTTCCAGAATGGGGGAGAGGGAACCAGAAGTGTAGGCTGGCCAGTTGGGATGCCTAGAATTCCTCACAGTGGCCAATGGGTGGGAATCCAAGGAGATGAAGCGAACTATAAACTCTCCACTTTCCTGGTACACACAAGAGAGGAAAAAAGGGTTCTGAGCAAGGCTGCCTGGACAACATTGCAACAATTAAGATCTATGGATATGAGCCTCCTGGAGAATACATGAAAACAAAAGTCAAAAATAATTATTGACTCATGTTATGTCACTGACTGGGCCATAGTTGTGTGTATTTACGTAGGACAGGTGGAAGTGAAGGAAGAATATTTCATGAGAACAGAATAAAATAAGGTGCTTGTAATGCACTTGATTTCATTGTGTCATGGAGTACATGGCCTGTCTGCAAGTGCTTTCTCCTGACTAGCTTTTGAGGTCATTGGGGGAGGAGGGACTGCTTTTAAAACCAATCTGCATACTGCACTTGTGTGTGTTTGGTCTCATTGTAATTCAACCCTTTAGAAATCTTACTCATTTAGCAGATTTCTGATGCAATCAGACACACTGTATGACTGCATATTTTACATATATTCACTGCTTCCTTTTTTATAATACACAGCAGATGTATCCAATATTGCTCCTTCCATTTTTTGCCAGTTATCAAAATCTTCATTTCACTCCACCCAAAGGCAGCTCAAATAATTAGAGAGCTAGTTAATAAGCAATGAGCAATTAACCCCCATGTAAAGCATCTGTAAAAAATTAATCTTAAAGCATTAACCATCCAAATTTAATGCAAAGCATCTCCCTCAACTACTGTAATACTAAATATTCCATAACCTCCATTTCAAATTTTAAAACTGTTGATGAAAGGAAACAAAACTTTATCAAACTGTTTTTATTTCTATTCAAATTCTAAAAGTGACTAACAGTTTTCTTAACAAATGGATTCTTCATCACCAATACTTCCTCTTCTTTGCCTCTGAATTAAAGGTCCATAATAAACCATTAAAGTTAAGATGGCTGAGAAACAATTTCACGTGTGTTTTGTTCTATTTTAAGGTGAATATAAAGCCTAACAGGCAACCAAGGCTTTGATAATTCCCTCATCAATTCTCCTTCAGGAATTATCTGCCAGGTAGGTTTCTTGCCTTCCCATACTATCCAAACCCAGAGCGTGCATATTTGAAGAGATGTTCTAAGGCTACATTAAGTATTGCTGAGTGAAGAATGACAATTTGGATGCAAGACAGTACATCATATATTACACTGTTGTTGGGAATGGGAAACCCACCAGGGCCTACTTGAGTTCCTCTGATTTCAGAGCTTGAGTAGTTTTTAGAAGGAGTTTCTACTCTGAAAGGACCACATTAAGGGTTATCCTCAAGGACTTTCATAAGAAAGTTTTGCCACTTCTGAATATTAGCCACTGCTTTTATTTCTTGCACTGCCTAATTACTTCTCTAATTCCTCTCTATTTTGTTACCATGAACTAACATTATGCTTATCTTAACACTATCTTATCATAGTACCTCTAACCCCCCTTCTCTGTAACTAAACCTGTGAAATCACAACTACTTTTATGTTAATTTTGCTGAGAATTTGGTTTTCTTCCCTAGGTATAATGCCTTCAGATATCCACAGGTTCATCTCAGTTGAATTTCTTATCTACTAACTTTGATTTATTTCATCTGTATGGCATACTGCATAGGTCAACATTATGAAAAGCCAGTATGCTGCTAAAGGCCAGGAATCTGCAATTGGATTGGTGCAAGTCAATCCCTGTTTCTGTGTGGAACCTCACTGAAGAAGATGGGGCTCTGCCTGCAAAGACACAACTGCAGAACAGAAGTATAAGTTTGTCCCTTCCTATCCCCACTCCTTGTCTGAAATATTAAACACACTTCAGTTCTGCAATGTGTAAGGGGACTCTTGTCCCCTTACTAGAACTCAGTGGGAGTGTTTTGGTTGGCTAGCTCCCAGTACTAAAGGTAAGGGGAAGGGTCGATGGGAAATCAGGACCCTGAGACTGACAGTCCCCAGGAACAATGGGGAGAGGCCAGTGCTCCAGGTCAGCCTGATCGACAGGGCGGGCAGGCTAATCAGGGAGTCAGGAAGCCAGGGGATCCCATCCTTTGTGTGAGCTGGAATTGCCTGGGTCAGACAGAGTGGAGCTGGAACAGTCTGGAGCAAGATACAGCGAGTAGCTGCAGAGAGCGAGCGGGACCCTGGGCAGCGGGCCCAGCGCAGGGAGACGCCCCCAGCCAAGACGCCTTACAGGACAGACTTGGAGGGGGATCGTAACCCTGACGGGCCGGGGGCAACGCTAGGAAGAAGGGTCCTGCCACCTAAAGCCTGAGCTGCGGCCACCGCCAAAACAAGTGTCCGACCCGCAGCATTCCTGTAGCACAGCCAGGCCTCACAAGGAGGCCTGGGACTTGTGAGGAACAGACTGAACTTCCCTTACATTCCAGAGATGCTGGTTGTGTGTCCCCATCCCACAGAGTGGGGTGATGTGTTTTCCTTTAACCTTTCCCATTTTTTCCTTATTTTTTTAAATTGATTGCTGTTTAATACATTGTATTTGCTTTGAACTGTATGTAATGATCTATGGGTTAGGGAAGCATCCAGTGCAGAGAGAGCACCCCGGAGTGGGGACACCCAGCTCCTGCCCTAAGTGACCACAACAAGGTTGGGGGTTGAGCCCCCCAGGAATCCTAGGCCCAGCCTTGTTGGGGTTACGAGGACTCTGCCAGACAGGAGAGTGGAGGGGAGCCCTTGAGGTCAGGCAGACCTCCAGGTAAAGGAAGTGGGAGTGAGGACTCAGATCCTTTCGCTAGCCCAGTTCACCAGGATAGTGTATAAGCTAGGAAAGTTCCCCACAATGGTGAAACCATTCCCCTGCTTACATGTGCTCGCTGAAGAGGAATATAGGGACTAAAATAACCAGGACCTTACCTTAACATGAAACTCGCTATCCAGTAAAATATTTTGGGTCTTCAAATCATGGTGCAGCAATGGAGGACTCATGTTGTGCAGATAATTCACTCCCAAAGCAATTTCATACAAAACCCGGAATCGCAGTGACCACGCAATGTCAGGATACACATTTTTCTACCAAAGAAAAAAGAAAACCAGAAAAAAATCACAATATCATCATCCATTTAAATATTCTAACAAAAATCTATGAGTTAGAGGAGACATAGTTTGAGAAGAGGTTTTTTTACATCTTGTATTCACAAATTTAAAAAGTGACAAATCATTGTGATTGGTGTTAATTTATGTATTTGTTTTAACATTACGAACTGTTTAATCACTCATTACTATGCTCCTGTTCTTTAGCAATTATACTCTATCAATTCATGATCATTATATAGGCTGTTACTAATACACATACTTTATGACCTTGTGATGATAAAGTTCTAGATAAGATTTAGTTATTATCATCAACAGACTCAGAGTGCTTTACAAAAGCGGGCAAGTATCTTCTTAACCCTGTCTATTCCATTGCAGAACACAGGGTCTTCACCACTACCTTTCATCTTTGCTGGTCTTCTCCTGCAGTCTTAGTTTTCAATTCTGCTTATATTATGTAGTTCAGTGTTATCGTTGGTCTACCTTATTGCCTGCCTCTTGCCCTAGGGGTTCCAATCCAATTCCTGTCTTACGTCATTTAGTTTTCTAACTCTATATACTACTAGCTATCTCCACTTTCGTTCCAGAATTTCTTGTCCTAGTGGCTTCTGTTTTATCCTTCTCCAGAATTCTTTATTTGTGACTCTTTTTCCCCCAGCCATCACATACTGAGGATTATTCTGTCAGCTGTTTATTAAAACTTGGAGTTTAGATAGTGAAGTCTTGAGTCTCCAAGTTTCAGCACAATATAGTAAGACCAACTTTAGAACAGTGTTAAATATTCAAAGTTTTTAGTTTGGAAGCAAGATTTCTGTTTCTCCAGATTGGCTTTAGAGTTTCAAAGGCATGTCTGGCTTTTGGTACTCTGATTTTAATGTTTTCATCTGCTCTACTTTGTTGTGTCACAGATCAGGGCATTTCCCTGTTCCCTCTCAGTGGTCCAGCCAGGGTACCCACTGTCAGGCTTGCAGCTCCCCAGCCACTGCCTTTCTTGGGTGGAGACCTATATCTCACTCTCTTCTCACTTGGGTATTTCCACGCTGAGAAGTTCCCTGCCTTAGCTGTGTTATTCCCAGCAGAGTGACTGCCCGTGGTTGTAATTTACCACACAGTTCTTTTTAAGCAAGGATATTTTATTCTTAAGGTAAAAAAACATTACAGAGAATATGTTAATAATACAACTACATGCATGCTAATACAATTACCAGAGATCACCCTAACATGGGTTCTGGCATTCACCAACCCCCCAAAGCGGTTTCCCTTTTGTTTCAAGTTCATCATAGCTTCAGCTCAGAACAAGCCCACAGTCTTATGGGACCTCAGTAGGCGAAGTCCATCTAATCCTTCCATAAAGGACGGGGCCTCTATGGACCAGAGATCCTGTCCATCTGCTGGGCCAGCAAGAAGGACCTGCACCAGGATAGTCATCCAAAAGTCTTTTCTTTGTCTGTTAGTCCATGGAGAATCCATTTTGAACTAATATATACAGATCTCACTAAGGGGCGACTTCAAAGGGGCTCATAACCTGAGGAATTACAATAGCATCCCCATCCTCCTAGAGGAGTGACCTACAATTACATAATAAACATGCACAACTGCATTTTTAATACAATGGACCCCCAAAGTATTAAACCTAATTCAATAAAGTTTACAGAATTAAGTTAAACCTTATCCTAATTCCATAAGGATTGTGCAGGATACTGTCAGTCCGTCGCATGTTGTATTTACAATGCTGTCAAGATATGTGAAATATCGGACCTCTTTTGTGTCAGGCCCAGAAAATGTTATTGGTGTTGTGTGTTGATTCTTACGGTTGAAGTTTTCTTAGTGTTGATTTTCAACCTTATTAATTGTGCATAAGCCTGGAGATCATTTGTTTTGGCTTTCATGTCTCTATGGGTAAGTGATAGCATGTTGATGTCATGCACAAAGTCAAGTTGGTCTAATTTCTGTTTGAAAATTCACTGTACGTCCTTTCATTGTTCTGTGCTCCCTCTCACTACCCAATCCACTATCTGTAAAAAGATCCTGGGTGACATAAGAAATCCTCGCCTGATGCCCAGAGTGACTTTGAATGGTTTAGTCAGTTCACTATTACGTACTACTTGGCACCTCATATTTTCATAGAAGCTCTGAACGATCCCCACAAATTTTGGAAGGATTCCATAGTGGTGTAATCATGTTCATAAAACAGTTCTATCCATTATACCAAAAGATTTTTGGAAATCTAAAAAATTCATATAAAGTGGTGACTGTCATACAATCAACAGTTCTATGTTGATACATAAGATTATTATTTGATATGTAACTGATTTATCCTGTCTGAACCGTGCCTATATCTTGAATCTACAGAGGATGTCAGCTTTTAGGTGACAAATCTGCAGAACTGTCCCAGATGTCAATAGAGGAGGTTTTGGAACAGATTGATAAATTAAATAGTAGAGCTGTCAAATGATTTAAAAAAATCTCAATTAACCAAGATTAAAACAAAATTGTGATTAATCGCAGTTTTAATCACACTGTTAAATAATAGAATATCATTTATTTAAATATTTGTGGATGTTTTCTGCATTTTCAAATATATCGATTTAAATTACAACACAGAATACAAAGTGTATTATTGTAGCCAGCATTGCAAGGTATTTACATGCCAGATTTGCTAAACAGTCCCATGCCCCTTCCTGCTTCAACTACCATTCCAGAGGACACTACCATGCTGTTGACAGGTTCTGCTTGATAACAATCCAAAGCAGTACGGACCAATGCACGTTCATTTTCATCATCTGAATCAAATGCCACCAATTGAAGGTTGATTTTTCTTTTTTGGTAGTTCTGGTTTTGTAGTTTCCAAATCGAAGTGTTGCTCTTTTAAGACTTCTGACAGCATGTTCTGCACTTCGTCTCTCTCAGATTTTTGGAAGGCACTTCAGATTCTTAAACTTTGGGTTGAGTGCTATAGCTATCTTTAGAAATCTCATATTGATACCATCTTTGCGTTTTGTCAAATCTGCAATGAAAGTGTTCTTAAATCGAACAACATACGTTGGGTCATCACCCGAGACTGGCATAACATGAAATATATGGCAGAATGCAGGCAAAATCATGGAGTAGGAGACATACAATTCTCCCCCAAAGAGTTCAGTCACAAATTTAATTAATGCATTATTTTTTTAATGAGAGTCATCAGCATGGAAGCATGTCCTTTGGAATGGTGGTCAAAGCATGAAAGGGCATACAAACGTTTAGCATATCTGACATGTAAATACCTTTCAATACCGGCTACAAAAGTGCCATGTGAATACCTGTTCTCACTTTCAGGTGACATTGTAAATAAGAAGCAGGCAGCATTATCTCCCATAAATATAAACAATCTTGTTTGTCTTAGTGATTGACTGAACAAGAAGCAGGATTGAGAGGACTTGTAAACTCTAAAATTTTAGGAGTTTTTGAGTGCAGTTATGTAACAATTCTACATTTGTAAATTGCACATTCACGATAGAGATTGCACTAGAGTACTTGTATGAGGTGAATTCAAAAATATAATTTGTTTCTTTTACAGTGCAAATATTTATGATTAAAAATATAAAATTATCACTGTACACTTTGTATTCTGTGTTGTAACTGAAATCAATATATTTGAAAATGTAGAAAAATATTTATAAAAAACCAGTTGGCATTCTATTATGGTTTAATAGTGCGATTAAATTTTTCAGTGAGTTAATTTGTTTTGAATTAATTGCTTGAGTTAACTGTGATTAATGGATAGCTCTATAAAATAGTAAGTTGCCAGAATGAGATAGTATTCACCCAAAAGTTTTGAAGGAACTGAAATACGAAATTGCAGAACTACTAACTGTGGGATGTAACCTATCATTTAAATCAGTTTCTGTACCAGATGACAGGAGGATAGTAACGTTACACCAATTTTAAAAAAAAAGGCTCCAGAGGCTATCCTGGCAATTACAAGCCGGTAAGTCTAAATTCAGTATCTCACAAATTGAGTGAAACTATAGTAAATAACCGAATTATCAGACATACATAAATACACTTTGTTGAGGAGAGTCAACATGGCTTTTGTAAAGGGAAGTCATGCCTCACCAATCAACTAGAACTCTTTGAGGGGGTCATCAAGCATGTGGACAAGAGGGATCTAGTGGATATAGTGCATTTAGATTTTCAGAAAGCCTTTGACAAGGCCCCTCACCAAAGGCTCTTAAGCAAAGTAAGCAGTCATGGGATAAGAGGGAAGGTCCTCTTATGGATCAGTAACTGGTTAAAATATAGAAAACAAAGGGTAGGAATAAATGGACAGATGTCAGAATGGAGAGAGGTAAATAGAAGTGTTCTCTAAGGATCCAGCGCTGCTCAACATATTCATAAATGATCTGGAAAAGGTGGTAAAACGGGGAGGTGGCAAATTTTGCAGATGATACAAAATTACTCAAGTCCAAAGCAGACTGTGAAGAGTTATAAAGGGACCTCACAGAACTGGGTGACTGGGTAACAAAATGGCAGATGAAATTCAGCATTGATAAATGCAAAATAATGAACATTAGAAAACAACCCTAAGAACACATACAAAACGGTGGTGTCTAAATTAGCTGTTACACTCAATAAAGATCTTGGAGCCATCGTGGATAGTTCTCTGAAAACATCTGCTTAATGGCAGCCTCAGTCAAAAAAAACAAAACAAAACAAAAAACTAACAGAATGTTAGGGACCATTGCGAAAGGGACAGATAATAAAACACGAAATCATAATGCCACTATTTAAATCCATGATACATCCAGTCCTTGAATACTGCCTGTAGTTCTGGTCACCCCATCTCAAAAAGATATATTAGAATTGGAAAAGGTACAGAGAAAGGCAACAAAAATGATGAGGGGTATGGAACAGTTTCCATATGAAGAGAGATTAAAAAGACTGGGACTTTTTAGCTCGGAAAAGAGACGACTGAGGGGGGATATGATCAAGGTCTATGAAATCGTGACTGTGGAGAAAGTGAATAACGAAATGTTATTTATCCCTTCACATAACACAAAAACCAGCGGTCACCCAATGAAATTGATAAGCAGGAGGTTTAAAAACAAACAAACAAGGAAGTACTTCACACAACACAGAATCAACCTGTGGAACTCCTTGCCAGGGGACGTTGTGAAGTCTAAAACTATAATTAAGTTCAAAAAGAACTAGATAAATTCATGGAGTATGGGTCCATCAATGGCTATTAGCCAAGATGGCCAATGATGCAATCCCATGCTCTGGGTATTATTAGCATCTGATTGTCAGAAGGAGGGAGTGGATGACAGGGGATGAATTATTGCCTGTTCTGTTCATTCCCTCTTAAACATCTGGCATTGGCCACTGTTGGAAAACAGGATACTAAGCTAGATGAACCATTGGTCTAACCCAGTATGGCTGTTCTTATGCACGGATTTCTTGATTTTGCCTAGAATAATACTTGTAAACACCTTACCTGCAAGAGACATCTGTTCTATGCCCCTCCAGTTTTTACACTGACTGAAGTCTTCTTTCTTTGGCAGCTTCACTACATGACTCCTTTTCCACTGATTTGGTAACTTTTCTTCTTTCCATATATTTTGTAAAGGGCCTATCAAAATGTCTACTGTTTTCCTCAAGTCTGCCTTAAGAACCTCTGTTGGAATGTTACCTGGACCTGGTGCTTTTCCGTTTTTAACTGATTGACTGCCCTCTCTACTTCTACACTGGTGACAGGTTCTAGTTTGATGTCCAGATCTTCTCCTTCCTTTATATCCGGGGGGAATGTCCACTGGCTTTCCATTCAGTAGTTGAATAAAATACTGCCTCTATATATTTAATTGTTTTGATGTCTTTATCATTATGTTGCCCTTGCTGTCTTGAATTGGTCGGTTGGTATACTGTCTTCATATCATTTTCTGCTGTAGTGGTCTGTGCATCAATTGCCACTTTATCTATAAGTTCTGATTGGTCTTTCATAGCACTCATTTTGGCCCCTGTACTCTTTATGGTATATTCCTGAGAGAGACAGAGAGAGAGAGACAGACAGAGAGAGAGAGAGAGAGAGAGAGAGAGAGAGAGAATGTGTCTGTTTTCTTGGTCTTGCTTGATTTAGTTTATTTAATTTGGTATCTTTTATTTCCTGTCATATATCCTCAAATAACCATTCACTGTGGTGTTTCTTCCTGAATCCCAGCATTTCTTCAGAAGTTTTAGTGATAGCTTCCTTTTCCCATTTCCATTTGCCTTCTACTGTTCCATCATCTTCAAGCACCTGTAAATGCAATTCTAAACTCTGATTGCATTGTCATCTGTGTTAGATTGGTGATGTTACAATGTAGGCATCTCTGTTGTTCAGTCATCTTTATTTTTATTCTCAAAATATCTACCATTAATGCACTGTCTGTCCCTATATCTGCCCCGTTCCTTCTATGTACATCTTCAAATGTTCTTCTTCATTTGAGCCACACTATGATGTGATACATTTGTTTTCCTGTTCTGTGACCTGGTGACCTCCAAGTTATCTTAGGAATACTACGGTGAAGGAAGATATTTCCTCCAATGATCAGGCCATTTGTTCCACAAAAATCAGCAAACATTTTACCACTTTCTTTCCATTGATGCCTTGTTTCCCTATAATAGTTTCCCTGACAGTGTTATTGCTCCCTACTTTAGCATCCATGTCTAGGTCAAAGGGTAGGAGCCAGACTTAAGGCAGTCCACTGGCCCACCTGCTAGTAAGCCACTACTGTAAGAAACAAAGTTGTTAGGGAAATCTGCACTACCCCGCAGTTCAAAAACTCAATCCAACTCAACTCCATTCAAATAGACTTATGAGAGATGATGATGGGAAATGGCCAAACACACAAGGAAGCTACTCTGCTGATGAATTTGCTGTCTCCTAAATTGGTATGCAGAATATGCGGTGTGAAGGGACATGCCCTTCCACCAGCTGCAAGGAGGCTAACAAGCTACTCTGGGCCTGTGCAGCACTAATGAGGTACCCCTGTTCCTCCTAGAGGAGAAGGAGCTTATTTGGGGAAGCATACCATAAGAAGGGGCGGTGACCAGGAAGAGGCTATGAATAACTGAGGCAGGCCAGGTGAGGAACAGACAGCCACAGAACACACTGCTTCCAGAGCAGCCCCAGCTGACAGCCAAGTAACTCACTCCAGAAAGAAGGAAGGGGGATGTAAACCCTATGTAGGCGCAATAAACTTTCAGAAACTGAGCCTGTAAAGACCTATCCAGGGACGGTCTGAGAGGCTGACCACTGTTTCAGCCAGACCCTCCTCTAACAAGGGGCAGGGAGAAAGAAGAACCAGCCCTCTGCCAGGGAGCAATTACTCCCAGAAAACTCCCCTAAGTGCATCCACTGGGGGAAGTAGAGAGAGTAAACGAAGGACAGTGGGACCTGGAGGAGGAGGGAAAATGTGTCTAGGGAGTGCTACCCCTCCTATATGTGGACACTATATAAGCCTAGAAAAGTGATCCAAATAACAGAACTTGACAGATATAAACTAGATATACTAGGTCTAAGGGAAATGAGTTAGGCAACATTAGGACAAATATCTTTTGTCAATTGAACACATCTTATTACATTCTGAGCTACCAAATGCCAGTGACATACACAGAGATGGCAAAGGTTTTATATTATCAAAAGAAGGCAACCAAAAGCATGACAGAATGGGCACAAGTTCTGGAAAGGATGATAACAGTACTATTTACACCAAAGTTCCAGAAAGTGTCCATTATTCAATGTTTTGTGTTCCAACAAATCAAGCTAGCCAAGAGGAAAAAGAAAATTTCTACTTGTGGCTACAGAAAATAATACATAATATCCCAAGAAGAGATGTCCTCCTCGTAAAGGCAAGCATAATATCCCCATTTTACAAATGGGAAAACAGAGGAACACACAGACAAAATGACATGTCCAAGGTCACCCAGCAGTCCACTGGCAGTTGCAAAAAGAGAATCAAGGTCCTCTAAGTCCCAATCGAATGCCCTGTCCACCAGACAATACTGCCTCCCAGTGATGCTAGATTACACTAAAACTAAACACAAACACTATCTTTTAAAAATGTTATGATTGAATTTCTCAGCTTTTGTGGGTATGTTTCACAAACTGAATATGAAAGTTCAGTCCTTCATTTTAAAAAAGCACAACTGCGTGCCTGTTTTAGTTTTGCAATTTCTGACTTATCAGTTTGAGTCATAATCTTCTTTTAAAAGACTATTCACAGTAAAAAGAAAATGAATGCAAATTATTCACATGAATGAATTACTCCTGTCAAAAAATTAATTAAATTCCACACCGAAAAATTAAACTCTGCGCACAATATTTTAAAATTCTGGATATTTTATTTTGTCAAAACAACACAATATAACTACACCGGTTTCAATTATTTTGGTAATTTATGTCAAAATACCTCTCAGGAAGCATGTCTGTAACAATACAGACAACAACAACAAAATTTAGGAAATGTTTTTTTTTTACCAGTAGATTCCTTACTAGGCATATAAAAACAGAACTTTGAGTAATTCATTTAAACTAGACTACAGAAACGTATTTCCCACATCCCTCTGAAGCAGTGCAAAGGGTTGACAAAGAAGTCAGGGGTAATGGAGGAGCTGAGAGAGTGGGAAAGAGCCTGGGAGTGAACCTGGAAGGTTGTTGGGTGTGGTGGTAGAAGTACTGTTTTTTTTGCCGGGGGGGGGGGGGGGGGGAGATTGTTAGGAGCCTCCCCCATGCAGACCCTGGCTGACCCCTAGCCTCTCCCAATCAGTCAGGCACATCTGCCTGTCCCTGTACGTCCCCTACGTCCTGTCCCCATGTGGCCATGCAATCCCCATGCCTCATCCTCATGTGGCCCTGCAGCCTCCCTCCCATTCATTCCCTGGCTCAAAGCTGTCACTATACTAGCTCCTAAGCCTGCGTCCCAGTCTGTTTCCTACCCCGCCCCATTAGCCCTTCTGAACCCCAGTCTGTGACCTCCAGCAACCCTGTGTGCCGTGCTCTGTCCTGCCCGTGCCTCCTGGCGTCGCGGTAAAGAACTGCCCTCACCTGCCAGCCGATTGCCCTCTCTTCTGGTGCCGAAGCAGCGCCTGGTGGGCAAAAGGCATAACTGCAGAGCCTCTCCGGCAGAATCTATATTCTGCGGAGATAAAAAATCTGATGGGGGGAGGGAGGGGAGACGAGGGCATGAATTCTGCACATGCGCAGTGGCGCAGGATTCCCCTAGGAGTAATGAATAAATGCATGCATGCACAGTAAAGACCAAAGATTCTGAAACCAGTACAGAAATGAGTTCAACTATTTGAGCTCTCATTGAGTTTCTAATTATTTGCAAATCACAGCTGATTGAATGGTGAGTTAAAAACATTTCCCTGTAATTTCTCTAAAGCCCCAAATATTGCAACGGTCTTAATGGGGGTAGGCTGCTGCTCCCAGACAAGGCCCCACTGACTTCAAAGAGGCTCTTCAAAGATATAGCAGTCTGCCTGAGCAGAGTAAATTGCAGGCTAGGGCCCAATACTTTTTTCCATTAAAAAAATGGTTACTACTTGATTTCCTCATGCACGCAAAACAGACCATTTAACGGCAACAACTAGAAGTGACAAACAAAAGGCTTTAGAAAAACACTATATACTTACCCCATGTAAAAGTTGGTTTAATGATCCATTTGTCATGTATTCAGTCACTATTCCCAGAAACTCAGGCTCATTGCAAATTCCCAAAATTGGTAGAATGTAACTGAACCTGGCTTTGTGTAAAATCTCTGCTTCTTTTAAGAGATTGGTTCTTTCACTGCAAGAAAAAAAATTAAATGACTAAATCAGTGCTAAGAAGCCTGCAATTATGATTTAGTTCATTTAAATGTATTATGTTTACTTTTAAGGTAAGAAAAGAAACACAGATGAAAGGTGCACTGAATTAGCTTCACAAAATTAAGATCTCACTATACGAAAACATTGACAACACTACAATTTATTTTTTACTGGACTGTTTTATACAATTATCACGAAATGCTTCACAACAGATTACTTACTATATATAGATGCAAACACATGTAAACCACACAGGTTACGTTTTACTACACAGTAGCATTGATAGATATGCCACAACAGGAATTCAATTTTTCAGCAAGAATAATTGGGCCTTGCTGTGGCAGGTTGTTTTTCTGGTATTTATACTCTTGGGCATATTACTAGAATACTTGAAACATGGGTAATATAATGGGTGCCATTAACATTTCCAAATTTATCACTCTAGTGACAATTAGTATCTCCTTGTATTTTTGGTATATTGTGATACCACCATAACTACAAATGGGAATTTTCAATTATATCCACTCCTTGTTTAGTGTAAAGTGGGGAATTTCCATATCCATCTCATGAGCCAGAGCTAATGGCATTCAAAAGGTTTCTAGCGTCTTTGACTGAGCAGACACCAGTGCACCCTAGGAAAATACAAGTTAAGATAAATACATCCAGTGAAAATATAATTATCCAAAGAGGGGAAAGAGAAATGGCTCAAATTAACTATTTTTGATTATCAAGAAAAGTCTTCCAATCTTGCTTATCAAATAAAAAAATATCACTCAAGACTGGTTATGGCCCTGAAAGACATCAAAAGCAACACCCCGCACAGGAGACACTTTTCAGCTGTATGTGAAGATACGTTTTTAGGCTGGAGATATACTGTCTGTGCTGTTTGGAAGAGGCATTACAGTTTAATATTGGTTTTTAATTCCAGGGAACAATATTAAGAAAACTAAGTTTCTTGCCTTCAAGATTGCAGGGAAAAGCTTGATAATGTGATCTGAGTGGACCTACATTTTTTTAAAAAAAAGAGGTAGAGGGTAAAAAACCCAAAATATGGGAGGAGGTTGTTTTCAATATCATAATATTTAAAACAAATCAATTTTTGGAGGCTGATCTCTTTAAAAAAGTATTAAAATATTAAAAAACCTGTGGCAACACTGACTGAGACATAACTTATACCAACGTAAACTGTAGTGTTTACATAGCTAGAGCAATGAAAAGAAACTAAACCCAGACTCTAGGTCAATGGGGCTCTGCACAAGCGCAAGGATCTTCCCATGATATCTGACTGCAGGATTTGGAACCCTAAAGCAATGGTTCTCAACCAGGGGTAAGTGTATTGTTGGGCATATGCAGAGATCTTCCAGGGGATACATCAACTCATCTAGATATTTGCCTAGTTTTACAACAGGCTACATAAAAAGTACTAGCAAAGTCAGTAGAAATGAAAATTTCATACAGATAATGACTTGTTTATACTCCTCTATATACTATATGCTGAAATGTAAGTAAAATATTTACATTCTAATTCATTTATTTTATAATTATATGGTAAAAATGAGAAAGTAAGCAATTTTTCAGTAATAGTGTGATGGGACACTTTTGTATTTTTATGTCTAATTTTGAAAGCAACTAGTTTAAGTGTGGTGAAATTTGGGGGTATGCAAGACAAATCAGACTCCTGAAAGGGGTACAGTAGTCTGGAAAGGTTGAGAGAACTAAAGGGTAAGAGCCCATTAGGTTCGGGGGTGGAGGTGGGGAGAAGGGAGTGTTTTGGAAACTAAGATTAGTTTATTTTATTTTATTACAGAGAAGGTTAGACTCTATAGGCCTGTGAGACAAAATAGGGTCTTTAGAAAAGAAGTGTAGCCATCAGACCTTGAAGTCAAATAGGTATAGAGAAGGAGGAGTTGTTCCTGATGTTGCAAGAAGGCAGGATCTTGCTACTAGACACTACAGAAAATGAGAATTAAAAAGCAGTTTGAAGTATGGGGAAAAATCTGGAAAATCCATAAATGACTAAATCTGAGAGCGATATGAGTAGGGGTTTACCCAGCCTAACTCCATAAGGAATATTCATGCCTTACTGCACTCTGATGTAAACAGGAAATCAGTGTAAATTTCTAGAGGGAGGAAGTGATGTGTACTTTTTTCTAGGAAAGTTGACAGGATGAGACAGCTCATTCTGGATGATCTGGAATTGAAGAAGACATTAAAAAGAAGAGAATTGTAGTGGTCAGGTAGAAAGGATGAAGACATGAATAAGAGTCTGCCACAAAATTGGTTGAGAATCTGATGCTTCATGGCGGTAAGTTTTCCAAGGCAACAATAAAACATATTTACACCTGGTGGATGAGAAGCAAAAGACACTAAACAACTTGTCCTTATATTTTAAAATTTACCATATTACTTAGCAGCATTTGGAGTTCCCTTCTTTGCTAAATTTTATCTAATTTCAGCAGAAGGATTTCTCATCTTTTTGAAAGCCTTACATTTACTCTTGCGGATGCTAAGACTAACACCAGTAAACACCTTCTCTTGGTAGCCACTACTCTTCAGTAGCTGAAATAGGAAAAACTCAAAGATCAATATTTTGAATTTGGCAATTCAATTTTAAAAAATAATAAACCGACTGGCTTTTTTGCCATATCTTGGTCAAAGTTCTGTTGTCAAAGACAATGATCATTACTCCGATCAACTTCTGATTAAGAGAGCTACCCTGAAATATTCGGGGTTGTCACCCTTTGGAATTTGTTTTCCAGTGCTAAAAATCACAACTTCATCGTATGTGAAAACACTATCTTAAAAGTTCATGAGGATATACTGTCAGCCTATGAATGCATCTGGAACACAGGGGAGGTTGATATACAAATGAAAATGGATTTGATGACCTCCTATTAGCAAGTAACTGTGTCATCATTGGTGATCTTCCAGAAAACACAATCCTAACCACTATGGATGTAGAAGCTCTCTACACCAACATTCCACACAAAGATGGACTACAAGCCGTCAGGAACAGTATCCCCAATAATGTCACAGCAAACCTGGTGGCTGAACTTTGTCCTCACCCACAACTATTTCAGATTTGGGAACAATTTATACCTTCAAGTCAGCGGCACTGCTCTGGGTACCTGCATGGCCCCAGAGTATGCCAACATTTTTATGGCTGACTTTGAACACCACTTCCTCAGCTCTCGTCCCCTAGTGCCCCTACTCTACTTGCACTACATAGATTACATCTTATCATCTGGACCCATGAGAAGGAGGGCCCTTGAGGAATTCCACCAGGATTTCAACAATTTCCACCCCACCATCAACCTCAGCCTTGACCAGTCCACACAAGAGATCCACTTCCTGGACACTACAGTGCAAATAAGCGATGGTCACATAAACACCACCCGACACTGGAAACCTACTAACTGCTATACTTACCTACATGCCTCCAGCTTTCATCCAGACCACATCGTATGATCCATTGTCTATAGCCAAGCTCTAAGATACAACCACATTTGCTCCAATCCCTCAGACAGAGACAAACACCTACAGGATCTCTATCAAGCGTTCTTAAAACTACAATACCCACCTGCTGAAGTGAAGAAACAGATTGACAGAGCCAGAAGGGTACCCAGAAGTCATCTACTACAGGACAGGCCCAACAGAGAAAGTAACAGAATGCCATTAGCTGTCACCTACAGTCCCCAACCAAAACCTCTCCAGCGCATCATCAAGGATCTACAATCTATCCTGAAGGACGATCCCTCACTCTCAGAGATCTTGGGAGACAGGCCAGTCCTTGCTTACAGACAGCCCCCCAACCTGAAGCAAATACTCACCAGCAACCACACACCACATAAAAAAAACACTAACCCAGGAACCAATCCCTGCAACAAACCCCATTGCCAACTCTGTCCACATATCTATTCAAGGGACACCATAATAGGACCTAACCACATCAGCCACACCATCAGGAGCACGTTCACCTGCACATCTACCAATGTGCCAGCAATGCCCCTGTGCCATGTACATTGGCCAAACGGTCTCTACGCAAAAGAATAAATGGACACAAATGAGACATCAAGAATTGTAATGTTCAAAAACCGGTAGGAGAACACTTCAATCTCTCTGGACACGCAATAACAGACTTAAAAGTGGCAATTCTTCAACAAAAAAACTTCAAAAACAGACTCCAATGAGAAACTGCAGAACTGGAGTTAATTTGCAAACTGGACACCATCAAATTTGGCCTGAATAAAGGCTGGGAGTGGATGGGTCACTACAAAAAGTAATTTTCCCACTGCTGATACTCACACCTTCTTGTCAACTTCTGGAAATGGGCCACCTTGATTGCATTGGCCTCGTTAGCACTACAAAAGTAATTTTACCTCCCTTGGTATTCACCCCTTCTTGTCAACTATTGAGAATAGGCCACTTCCACCTTAATTGAATTGGCTTGTTAGCACTGACCCCCCACTTGGTAAGGCAACTCCCATCTTTTCATGTGCTATCATATATGTTCTTCTTTCTGTATTTTTCACTCCATGCATCTGATGAAGTGGGTGTTAGCCCACAGAAGCTTATGCCCAAATAAATGTGTTAGGCTCTAAGGTGCCACAAGGATTCCTTGTTATTTTTGCTGCTGTAGACTAACACAGCTATCACTCTGAAACTTCAAATCACAAACTCCACCAATAAATTCAATACAGCCAGCATACTCACTTCTGATTAAACCAGACTGTAATCGATTTGGGGCAGGGCTTTCTTTGCTTGTCACTGTGTGTTTGACAGTGCTTGGAACAATGGGGAAGACGTAGGCCTCCATGTGCTACTTCTCTGTACATGGTAATTATTAAGAAAAAGTGGAGGGCTGAAAGAAGCTGGGGTTCTGTAGGTCAGACTGGGCACACTGGCAGGATCATCTGCTCGCACTATACACCCTCCATCTCACCCTGATCCTTGCTCTGGACCTCACTGGGGCCGAAAAAGCGCTCATCACCTAACAGACCTGGGCCCTCGAAGAGTAGCCACTAGCTCCCATTGCCCTTCACAGGGAACCTGGGCAACAAGCCAGACCTTTGAAGTGGGCCAAAGCCACGGAAAGATTAAGATAGGATCAGCTGCCAGGGGCGAGTCTGCGAGCAGCACCTGCTGGTACCCCATGGGCACCCCGAGCCCGGGAGAAGGATCAGGAGGGCCATGGGTGCAGGGGGACTGGCAGCCCCAGCGAAGCTCCCTGGACCAGACTGGGGGGGGGGGGAGGGGATCCCTGTGGGGGGCGGGAAGGCCCCGTTCCGGGGGCTGAAGAGTCAGGAGCAAAACTCCCCTGGAGCCGGCCCGGCCCGCGCCCCCCAGTTACCTGTCTAGCAGCGGCCCCTGCAGGCACTTGACGGCCACCGGGACCCTCCAGTCGGCGTGTCGCGCTGAGGACACGGTGCCGTAGGCGCCCCGGCTGAGGAAGCGCAGGTCGGGCAGCTTGCTGGAGGGGATGGTGGGCAGCGCGCAGTTAATGCTGCCGGACAAGCCGCCGCTGCTCATGCTGGCGCTCTGGGAGGCCGCCCGAGGGACTCGCAGGAAGCCGGGTTCCGCGTTGGCTGGCTCCGGCCTCTCCCTACCCCCACGCACCGGCGAAGGGCGGGGGGACGTGTCCAGAGCGCCCCCCGGCCGGCCTCGCCTCTCCCCCCCCACCCCTAGCCCCGCGTCACCAGCCTCGTCAGGGGGTCCCCCTAAAATCCCTGTCTAGGGACCGCCTCCCTCCAGCCGCCAGGACCTCCCCCCCAGCTCCTTAACCCCCCCTCCAGCCACCGGGACCTCCCCCAGCCCCTTGAACCCCCCTTCCAGCCACGTGGACCTCCCTCCAGCCCCCCCTCCAGCCACGTGGACCCCCACACCCCCCCTCCAGCCGCCGGGATCTCCCCCAGCCCCTTGAACCCCCCTTCCAGCCACGTGGACCTCCCTCCAGCCCCCCCTCCAGCCACGTGGACCCCCACACCCCCCTAAGCCCCCCCTCCAGCCGCCGGGATCTCCCCACAGCCCGCTAAACCCGCGTCCAGCGACAAAGCGCGGCTGCGGTTTCAGCTCCTTCCCGGCTCCGGGCTTAGCCGCCAGAGGCTAGGACTCGTCCCCCCGCTTCCCCGTCTCCGGGCGCTTGGTCTTGCAGCCAAAAGAGCCCCCCGGAAGCATCGTCGCACGCGGCGGCGGACGGGCCTCCCGCCCCGCTCCCCTCGGGGAGCCTCCTACCAGCCTGGGGTGAGGGAGGGGGGCAGGCGCGCACACCCGAGCCTCAAAGATCAAAAGTAAGCAGAGCCCAGCTCCTGCCAAGAGCGCCGCGCCCAGCCTAGCCGCCTCCTCCAGGGAGCCGCACGCACAGGCAGCGTCCAATCTCAGCTGCTCCTGGCGGACGTGGAGGCGTCAGACCTCACCCACCCCTTCCGGGAAATCGCAGCTTGCAATCAGGAAAGTCCGAAGCAGAGCGGTGCGTGAAACCCCGGCGGGCTGGGGCTGGGAGCGGTGGCTTGCGGGAGGGGAGCAGTGTCCGCAGAGTGTTCGCTGGTGGTGTCTCTGCTTTCCCACGTCCTTTCTCGGAGTACAAGCGAGGTGAGCACTGCAGCTCGAGTGCGTCATTATAGTAGCAACGCTTTGGTAACTGTCACAAGTCTCAGTGGCAAGGGTGTTACTGTCTTGTAACGAGTTTTGATCACGTGTAAATGCCAAGCAAGGGAGGAGTGCGCTGTTTGGAAGGAAACATTAAAATAAAGCTTTTAAAGACTTCGCATTTCTTTCTCTATAAACGCAGTTCATAATTTGCCGTTTTTCCTTGACAGATTTTTTTTTTTTGTTACCCTTGTTGCCTTGCAAGTGGGCTTTAGAACATGAAAAATCGGGTAAGTGCTTACTTTCAAAGTGACTTTAGAGGTGATGCGTTTGGGAAGAGTCAGTGAATCCAGGAACCAGGAGCGTGAACTCTTCCTTGTAACGTTCAGCTACTTCCTGCATGTTGAGCTGCTGCAAACATCAAGCTCAGTAACCTTATTAGGAGCATGGCTACACTTGCAGGTGTAGAGTGCTTTGAGTTAAACCAGCCTTCATAGAGAGCAGTAGGGAAGGCGCTGCAGTCTGTCCATACTGCCTGCTGCAAGTTCACTGGCTTGGCCACATTAGCAGCTCTTGCAAGGGCCACAGAAAACAATGCATTGTGGTAGCTATCCCTGCATGCAAGTGGCTGCAACCTGCTTTTCAAATGGGAGGTGGGGATGGGGTGGAGTGTGACAGGGAGTGTGTTGTGTGTATGTGGGGGGAGAGAGAGTGGGTTTTGGGGGGGCTGAGAGCATGTCAGCATGCTATCTTGTAAGTTCAGACAGCAGCAGACTCCCTCTCCCCCCCCCCGCCTCTCTCTCTCTCTCACACACACACACATAGCATTCCACACTAATGGTTGCTTTGTCTCAGAGCAGATAAGCCAGCTGTCAGAAATGGAGGTTTCAAAGGGCATATCTGCATTCTTACAGCGATTCCAAAACCATGACAAGAGTGGCCACTTGATTTAAGGGGATTATGGGACGTTTCCAGAGGCTGATCAGAGTGCAGTAATGCAACACCCCGTTCACACTGACGCCTGGGTGTTTCAGCCAAGGCACACCAAGCGTTAATCTTCTCACCGAGGTGGAGTACCAGGAGCACTCTAGCCACGGAGTCAGAGTGCTCTATGTGTCTTGCCAGTGTGGATGGGCAGTGAGCTAGAGCGCCCGGGACTGCTGTAATGCACTTTAACTTGCAAGTGTAGCCAAGCCCTAAGTAACATGTGCTGAGTTTCCTAATACTAAAAGTTCTTCCCTTTGCCCCCTTCAGTTGCTCAGGTATGGTAATGGGTGTGGTATAAGAACATCAACAGAATAGAATCTTCATTTCTACTATGTAAATAGTGAGAAATGAATCCAGTAATTGAAAGCTGTGGGTTGTTGGCTTTTTCTGAATCTCACTTCCACTTATATTTTTCTCTCTGACATAAAGTACCAGGGTAGATAGACCAGATTAAAATGATATTTGCCAATATGGCATCTCTTGTATTATTTAGATTTTTGTTTCTTAGGGATTTTTCTCTGTACTGCTATTTTAAAAGTAGCAATTAGTTAACTCCCAGTGGCCCCAACTCTGCAAAAATTTATTTACCTGATTCTCTTTATACAGATGCTTAACTTGACTCCTGTGTACATCATTGTAGGATTAGGACCAGTATTTGCATATTTACCAGATATAGTTCTTCTATTGTGATGAAGAAGTTTAAAGTTTAAAATATAATTTTTCAAACAAAATTGACAGACACTCAATTAAGTCATGATCATAGGCCTATCTGTCACATGTTGAAACTGAAGGCCATATGCAACACCATCTGGAGAATATGGCACTAGCCTACTATTTACTTCATTTCTCCTGTTGTGGTTTTATTTCCATTAAAGGACCATTATATTTCAATTTCATTTTAAAAAGATCCTTACATAGTGTTGCCAGGTATCCAGTTTTTACCAGAACACCCAGTCAAAAAGGGACCCTGGAGACTCCAGTCAGCAGCGCTGACCGGGCCGTTAAAAGTCCAGTTGGCAGTGCAGTGGGGCTGGCAGGCTCCCTGACTGGCTCTGCACAGCTCCCAGGAAGTGGCTGGCATGTCTGTCTGGGTCCTAGGCAGAGCCAGGGGCTGTGTATGCTGCCCCCACCCTGAATGCCAGCTGGGAACCACGGCCAATGGTAGCTACGGGGATGGTGCCTGTGGGTGGGGGCGGCATGCGAAGACCCCTGGCTGCCTCTCTGCCTAGGAGCTGGAGGGACATTTCGCCACTTCCTGGGAGCCGTCTGAGGTCAGTGCTCCCTGGAGCCTGCACCCCGAACCCCTTTCTGTGCCCCAACCCCCTGTCCCAGCTTGGCACCCCTTCTGCACCTAAACTCCAGGAGCCTGCACCCCCAACCCCCTTCCTCAGCCCGGAGCCCCCTCCTGCACCCCAAGTCCCTCATTCTTGGCCCCACCCAGCACCGACACCCGCAGACAGAGGTCTCACCCTCGCAACCTCCTGCCCCAGCCTGCAGTGCCCTCCCACACTCTGAACCCTTCAGCCCCTCTTGCACCCCTGTTGTACCAATAAAATAAAAACCAGCAGGATCTTATTAAAGGGAAAAAGGCAAAATACCACATTTATTGTGAATACAGAAAGAATCATAGTAAGCAGTTAGTTATAGCTATAACATTCCATTCAATCTCATATTTATTCACACATTCATTCATACAAACACCCACACACACAGGTTCTGCAAGGTTGTTATCATAGTTACCAGCCTTAGAGTTGCTCATGCCAAGCCACTGGCCAGGTGGCCTGGACATGAGGAGGGAGCAGGGCCTTGTCAGATGCTCATCTGATGCTCCTGGAAGTTGGTTTGCAGAGTCAGACCCCAAAGTTCTCACTTTTTAGAGTCTATTTTTATAGGAATTTCTTCCTATGCCAGTCTATGGGAATTGCTTCATCATGCTGTTGCTGAATCAATCAGCAGATAGCACATTCCTGACGGCTCCAAGATGTTATCTTGTTCTTTGGTTCTCCCATTCTTGAGGCTGTTGGGTGGGTTCCAGTCTGCCCTCCGGGGGGTCCTCTGGTTATTTCCACTTGACGCCTTCTTCAGCCGATGGACACTGGATTCTTAGGCTGGCACCTCCCTGATCATTCAGTTATTATCCATGCCAAGCATCCATCCACATACATCCTCTATCTCTATTTTAATCACAATTGTTAATACAACAAAAGGGCGGGGAGTCTCTGGGTGCTGTTTCTGTTGTTAGAGTATTGCTTTGAGTCTCTCTCTCTGTGAATTGCTTTGAGAACAGACTCTGTCTTAGAATGTACTAACGCAATTAGCAGCTTGCAAGTTTCACACATAGAGGGAGAGAAACAGCACCAAAAACCAAGAGACCTCTTCATTAGTAATACCCTGGAATTGAAACTATGGGGAATCAAACTCATTTGTGATTTTAATACAGAACTTCTTTAATATGATCCAACACCCCAAACCCTTCATCCCTGGCCCCAACTCAGAGCTCTCACTCCATCACATGCCCGAACCCCGTGACCCAGCCCAGTGAAAATGAGTGAAGGTGGGGGAGAGCAAGCGATGGAACGGGGGGCGGGGGTATGGAGTGAGCAAGGGCAGGGCCTTGGAGAATAGACAGGGCCTCGGGGAAGGGGTGGGGTAGAGGGAGGGGCAAGGGTGTTTGGTTTTCTGCAGTTAGAAAGTTGGCAACCCTATCCCTAAAACTTCAAGAAGCTGGGAAGTTGAGGTAAAGGAAGAGGAGAGAGATTCTAAGTGTCCTCCTATGAAAAGTGGTTTCGAATAAATAGATGACAAAAAGTGCTGTTTTTAATATCTGCTCAATATTTTTCAACTCCCCCCACCGCCCTGGTCCTCTGTTGATCCATTGGATTATTTGTATCTCCTTGTTGTGTTTCTGTGCCCCAAGAAGTTTGGCTGCCCTTTCAGCTACAGTTTGTAATAAATGCTTTCATTTTCTATTAAAGGAAGTAAATTTGGAATATTTAATAATCCCTACTATAGTCTTTAAAACAGAAAGTGAGCTAAAAGGGGCTGTAGAGCTACAAACTGCTACTGAAAAGGCAGTGTGTCACTTTGGAGGAAGAGAATCAGTTTAAAAACTATTGCTTTCTTTTCTAGTCCGACAGCCTCAGCTACCTCTCTTCCCTCTCTCCTTCCGGTCTTGTCTATACTACAGAGTTTTGTTGACTAATGTTATGTCAACACTCAAGAAGTGCTGTAATAAAAATCGGTATTTCATGTTCACACTATGCTTCCTCTGTTGGCAGAGCCCATTCACATTTGGAGCACTAACATTGACAGTGTGAGCAGTGTACTGTGGGTACCTATCCCACAGTCCAGCTCAACACCTACTGCCGCTAGATCTTGTAGGAAGGCGGAGCAGATTGCGACACATCTTGGGACTGTGTTCAAAGTCCCATGAGGCATTATTTTCTATCCCAGGATTCCACGGGCTTCCGGCTTTCTTTTGTGGCATTTTTCAATTGCCCTTGTTTGCTGGGCACCCTGGCATCTCTGTGTGAAGGGATGGATCCCTCACTGCTCTCCCATGCTCTGATTATTGTCATTAACACATCATGGATGGCAGTTCAGTTAATTATAAAGTTTCTAACTGAACAGGACTCCCAGACTCCCAGTTGCCTGACCTCCTATGATATGGATAGAAGGAACTTTAGATTTCCTTTGATATTCAAGGAACAGCTGCATAAGGTGGACCATCACTTTTGGACTCAGGAAACAAGCACTGAGTGGTGGGATTGTATTGTCATGCAGGTCTGGGATGAAGAGTAGTGGCTACAGAACTTCCGGATGTGGAAAGCCACCTTTCAGGAACTGTGTGCAGAGCTCACCCCAGCAGTGCAGTGCAAGGACACCAAAATGAGAACTGCCCTATCAGTAGAGAAGCGCATGGTGATCGCAGTGTGGAAGTTGGCAACTCCAGACTACTACCAGTCGGTTGTGAATCACTTTGGAGTTGGGAAGTCAACTGTTGGGTCTGCGTTAATGCAAGTGTGCAGGGCCATTAATCACATCCTGCTATGAAAGACCATGACTCTGGGAAATGTGCGTGAAATAGTGGACAGCTTTGCAGAAATGGGTTTCCATAACTGCAGCAGGGTGATAGATGGCACACACATTCCAATTTTGGCATCAGACCACTTTGTGACAGAGTACATCAATAGGAAGGGGGTACTTCTTCATGGTGTTGCAGGCACTTGTGGATCACCATGGATGTTTCACTGACATCAACGTGTGGTGGTCCTGGATGAGTCATGCATGCATGCATCTTCAGTAACTCCAGCCTGTACAGAAAGCTGCAAGTGGGGATTTTCTTTCCAGTCCAGAAGATTACAGTGGGGATTGTTGAAATGCCCATAGTGATCCTGGGAGACCCAGCTTACTCCTTTATAGCCATGGCTCATGAAACCTTACATGGGAAACCTTGATACCAGTAAGGAGCGGTTCAACAACAGGCTGAGTAGATGTCGGATGACTATGGAATATGCCTTTGGCAGATTAAAGGTGCGCTGGCGATGCTTTTATGGCAGGCTAGGCCTCAATAAGGATAATATTCCTATAGTCATAGCCGTGTGTTGTACATTGCATAATATTTGTAAAGCTAAGGGTTTGCTCAGGGGTGGAATGCTGAGGCAGACTGCCTGGCTGCTGATTTTGAGCAGCCAAATATCTGGGTTATCAGAGGGGCACAGAGGGGGGCAATTTGAATCAGAGAGGCTTTGAGGCAACACTTTGAAAATGAGAACCAGTAATGTATATCCCTGCGCTTGGTACTGCAGTGTTATATTACTTCTAGTTATCCTAGAAAGCAATTGTATGTTTTGGGGCCTTAAATTCCAGTAAACAAATGATTAAACTGCCTGTGTGTGTCTTGATAGTGCCTGCTATCTCAATTTGTAGGAAACAGATAAAGATTAAAAGCAAAGTTTTTGCATGATAAGTAAAGAAAAAGAAAACACACAAACATGGGTGGTGGGAAAGGAGGTACCAGGGAAGGGCAGACTTCAGAGCTGTGTGTAGGTCCAGCTATCGTTTTGAAAGTTGTCCGAGGGGTGGAGTGAATGGGAAACTGAGAAGTTCCAAAAAGTGGAAAGGAATGTATGGGTGGAGGTTGGGGACAGGCACGGAAAACAGTTCTGAATGTGCTGCAGGGGAGGGTGGGCAGGCATGTATCTGCAACATTATTAAGGACTTCAGCATTTGCGTTTTCTCCATGACTTTAATCATCTGCACAGTAGCATCCTTAATGAACTCCTGATTTTCTTTTCTGTCCTGCCTTTCAGCTTCCCTCCACTCTCTGTGTTCCCTTTTCTCTGCATTGGAGCACTGCAGTACCTCCTGAACAGGTTGTCTTTGCTCCATCTTGGGTGCTTTCTATCTGGCGGAGACCCTCCGCCAGTGTGTAGGGGGTGCCCCGAAGGCCACATCTGCATAAACACAACAAACAATACACAGAAGCATGATTGTTAAGTTCACTCACAGCATTGAAACATTTCAGTAAAATATAGCTCTGGTAACATAACAAATCACTTTCTCACTGACCTTTGGCAAGCACAAATCTTGGTGAACACCCCAAGCACGGTGCGAGTTGGCTGGGGTGGGGGCGCTCTACCTGGGGAATAGCACTCTGGAAGGGTCATGGTGCAGCCAACTATGGACAAAATTCTAAATCTCCCACACTTTTCCACAGGTGGGGTTCATTGTAGCAGATATCTCACTGCTGTGGGAAGCAAGGGTTATCTACTACATGCTTGTGGTTTCCGCCCTGGTCCGTATGTTGCTTGCCTCTTTGCTGCTTTGGTCCCTGCACAAGTGATTGCTGAGTGGCATGGGAAAGTTTCCTATGATGAAAGAAGGAATAAAGCAGCTCTGCCCAGCAACCTTCGGCAGAGGATTGCCAAGTACCTCCAAGAAAGTTTTCTACAGCTCTTGGCATGCATCAACACTCTGTTCCACTGTGCTGATTAGCTGCACAGGGAAATGTCCAACACACAGAAACACAGCAAGCCTTGTATATTTCTATACCCTGAACCCACCTCTGCAATACACAAAGCAAAGCCACTTTCCTGGTGTCTCCTCTCCTGCTTCTTGCTTGCTGGAGAGCAACTGCTGAGACTGGCTAGTCTCTTCTGGAGTGCTGAACAGTTCCTGGCTGTCTTCCCCACTGGGTGATCCCGCCATGGGCTCCAAATCATTGTCTAACTCCAACTCTTCATCAACAACTTTGTCCTCTGGGTTAGGTCTTCTTTCTGCAGCCACCTCCAGGCCCGCCGAAATATCCATGGGATTTTTAGTGGTGGAGGTGGGGTCGCTGCTGAGGATAGCATCCAGCTCCTTATAAAACTGGCAGGTCTTCGGTGCCGCACCAGAGCCACAGTTTGCCTCCCTCACTTTCTCGTACCCCAGTCTCAGCTTCTTTATCTTCACTCTGTACCGCACTGTGTCCCAGTCATACCCCTTTTTGCACAAATCTCGAGAAATCTGCCTGTAGATATAGAAATTCCTA
Organism: Lepidochelys olivacea; assembly: GCF_965140295.1. NCBI lineage: Eukaryota > Metazoa > Chordata > Testudines > Cheloniidae > Lepidochelys > Lepidochelys olivacea. Next base: position 47,354,319 of record NC_140412.1, read on the forward strand.
TGGCTGAAGTGCAGCTGGGACTGCACAGTCTCCTGTCCCCAAATACTGAGCAGAGCCAACAGCTCCACAGTGGTCCAAGTGAGAGTGTTTGGCGGGTGAGGCTGCCATGGTCACCTGGGAAGATGTGATGAGACCTCTCCATGCCAAGCAAACAGGAAATGGAATTTCAAAAATTCCTGGGGCTTTAAAGCGGGAGGGGCAGATGGTTGTTTACCTGGCTGCAGGGCAGCAGAGTTCAAACTGCTGACCAGAGAGGTCAGGATGGGCATTGTGGGACGCCTTCTGGGGGCCAATTAAAGTGATAAAATCAAGCACAAAGTCTACACTGGCACTTTGTCAACAAAACTTTTGTGCAAAAAGTCTTATGTTTCTCATCGAGGTGGTTTTATTTTGTCACCAAAACAGGGCATTTTTTATGCCCAAAGTCACATTGTAGTGTATATGCATCCACTGTTTTGTCGACAAAACTCTATAGTGTAGATAAGGCCTCTCAGACTGTACTATCTTTCTTCCGCGTTAACACTTACTTTACTTAACAGATAAACGGGTTTCTTTGTTCTTTAGTAATGCCCCAGCAGTGTACCATTGGGACTTACAAAGATGTAACCGATTCAAAAAGGCTCAACTTGCCAATCAGAATTTGGTTTGAGCAAGTCAACTTTCACTGATGCTCATGCTCCTAACCCCCTTAGGTGCTTTTTTCAGTCATACTATATTAACTTAATGATCTAGAAAGAATTAACTACTCTATATTTCATGAGAGAGAATCTAGAAGTAGATGGGGACATTGGAGTAAGACTAAAATGTCCAGATCAATTATGCTGGACCTGTGGTTCTTATGAATGCAACTCTTCAAAGCTGTACATGTAATTTTTCAATACATTCTGTGTCCCACTAGCTCTACTTCATCCTGAACAAAGCAAGTAAACTGGTGTTTGCAAGACTTCATGCAAGTTAATCAAAAAGTGGAGTGCTAAGCAAATGGACAATGTGAATAAGGGAAATGCCTAGCCTTCTTTCATAAATGGAACCTATGGCCAAGAGAGAATAAGGAGTGTGATTATACCTTCTGTCCATCCCTTTACTTCCAGCAGCCAGTGGAGGTCGGAAGAGAAGATGAGGATGCTAAATTTTCAGATACTGACATTGCATCTATACTTGATGATAAATTGCAATAAAATTATACTATACACTGTTGCAACATTGTGATGCATGACAGTTATTTGCAGCTCTCTGTTTAGATGCCATATTAGATCTATCTCTGTTCACTCTGTGCATTTGCCACCTGCAACCTTGCTGTTCTTGAGTTTCAGAGGGTTCACTTCCCGTGTTTCAATACTATATTGTACATAGTAACCTGTAGAAGTAATAGAGTAATTCTGAGCTTCCCCTAATTTCAGCTTTCACTTTCATCTGTTGTTTAAGAACACTTTGGTTTTCCCAGAAGGATGCAATTTGCCATGAGGTGTGCATGTTTTTGCATATACAGTCCTTCTTATTTGCATGTTTTCATCCTGCGCCCTGACCCAAAAACCTCTCCTTCAAATTTTTTTCAGGGTCAGACTCCATGCTTTCAGCTGCTCCCTCTGGCTGTTCGCGTTTCTGTCTGGTCCTCTGTGTTCTGCCTTCTCTCTCACACACAAACAAACAATACTCAGCCAGGGCAGATTCACATACTCCTTTTGTTTCTAGGTGGGCAATTATCCTTACATTTATGTTAATTGAAGGGCGTGTTTATGCATCAGTGTTAACTCTACCCATAACAAGGTTTCACCTGGCTCATAATATGTAAAAGAGTAATATTTTAATAATGAAAATATACAGTGGGAACTATTAAAAATGTGCCTTTACTACATTGCAGTATTTACTGTTATGCTGGTATTTGTTATACTTGTTATACTTAGAATGGGAACTATTTCAAATACTGTGATAAATTTAACCACACTAAGTGGTAAATGTACAGTTTTAATGGCACCCATTATAACTGTTCACCACAAATTATAAATATCACTTTTGAAGATTTATGGAGTCCATACAAAAAAGTATATTATATATCTTGGTATTTTTTGTATTGATATTTTTGTGTTATGTAAAATGTAAACTTGCAAAACGATAGAGATTAAAGGTGGCAAAAGAGCATTACATTTTAAAACAAACAAACAAAAAAGAAACAGTAGAGTAGCAGAAAAATATTCTTCACAATGGCTCAGCACTTACTGTACAATAGCACTATGGTCTGAAGTCTGTTAATATTATAGATTATTTTCACAGTTTGTAAGGCTGTGTAAAACATGCTGCATACCTGTTTTGTTAACCAGAGATGAAATCTTGGCCAAGCTGAAGCCAATGAGAGTTTTATCCTGGGTGTCAAACTCCCATTGACTTCAAAGGAGCCAGGATTTTACTCCAGAAGTACAGTACACTTAGAGCCTGATCCAAAATCCACTGAAGTCAATGATAGCCTTCCCAACTCCTGCCTGTTGGGTGTGAGCAGAATTTGCCCCACTTTGGTAACAATAAATAAAAGGAAAACAAATGGGTGATAGGAAGCAGTAGCCAGTTGCTGCTGACTACAATTTTTTTTTTTTTTTTAAATGACAATTCGGGCTTGAACCAAATAGCACTTCCGCTTGTTAAAATATAAGACGGAAGGAAAGCAGTTTTTCCATTTGATTCAAGTTCTGTGGCAGTAGCTATGTATTTTATTTGATGAACTGAAACCAACAGTTCAATTCATATTTAAATGTATTTTAAAAAGAGAAAAAAAAAAGTTTTGTAATGTAGTGGGAATTCCCCAGGCAGGAGTGAGTAATGTCTGGTTACACAGGGAAAATTTAGAAGAATCTGCAACTGTGAATCTGTGGAAAATCCTATCCTTCTTTGGTATTTTATTTGGCATCATACCAAGTAATTTGAAAGGCTTTGGGTTTCACATCACTGTAAATTTAAGATGTGTGGCATTAACTGCTGCTGGAAAACAAAGTGATTAGTTTTGCATCCAAGAAGTTACGGAATGCTGCAAACTGAATTTTTAAAATATTTTGTTTCAAGACACCATTAATGCTGACACCTATTTTTGCAAAGTCTAAGCAGCAAAGATTGAGGATATGTTCTGGGTGGACTGTGATATTAAAGGACATTGTCAGTTTTGTGAGAGTCACCATTCAAAATAATAGGTGAAATCCTGGACTCATCAAAATCAATGAGTTTTGCTATTAGCATCAATGGAGCCAGGATTTCACATTATGCAGGAATGTGGCACACTGCTAAATTTTGACTGCAGTTATGCTCATGGAACCCATTCAAATTCAGCAGAATTGCACAGTGTATATCAGGACAGAATTGGGCCCATAGGCTGTGTCCACCCGAGTATTGTTCCTCAAAATTTTCTAGCACTGCACTACTTGTGATAAAAATAGAGGGAGCACCAGCATAGACAGTCCCATGTGTTACCCACCATCCTGTATGATGCTGCTCAAAGAGGTCTAGACTGTCTGATGATGTCAGCAACTACTGTCAGCCTGTCTACACTGGTGCTCCCACCATTGCTATCACTGGCTGCACAGGTGACAGGGCAACAATGGGAAATTAGAAGAAAAATGCAAGTGCAGAGAAAGCAATAGTGTCTTGGGCAAGTTGAGCAGAAACAAACTTTGAGCAAGGACCTAATCTTATGAGGAGATGAGTGTCCTCAAATATCATATTACAAGATAGGGCTCAGAGCATAAGGGGTGGATGGGGGGAAGTGTTGACAAATGTATTTGAGTGGAGTGGACAAGATAAGTTGCTAAGTTTGTATTTAAATATTGTACTTATAAATAGTGGTAAATACTGGTCTTATATTGAAAGATTATGGCATATTAAATAATACATTGTGTTATTTTTTTTTCAATTATGTATCTGTATAATTTAAGGCACAAAAGGGGAAAAACCCTGAATTATACACACACCTGTATATTTTTGTATATACCAGTAAACTTAATTGCATATAGCTAATACAGGATATTACAGCCTTTCGTAACAATCCTCCAATCAAACAAATCCCTGCTATCCAAACATTTATGATGACTATGTTGTCTGTCTTTCCTAATAGTAATTGCAACAAGATCTGAAAGACTGGTATGCCACATCACAACATCTGTTAATGTTGGGGCTTTTTAAAATCCTCCTTCTTTTGATCATCAATTGAGAATTCCATTGATATTCATTTGTTCTTTCCTCATTCATTATCTGTCTCAAACATTTCACATGTGAGAAACACTTAGCTTTTAAGGCCCCCAGATTTACTTAAATTCTCTTTGATTGTTTTTACTGTAAGAAGGATCATTGAGCTATAGTAGGTGCAAAACCACCTGCAGCAAAAAGTAAATACTAGATTCAGTGGTGATCAGTAACAACTGATTTTCTTACTAAGCTGACTAGAAATGATTCTGCTCTTTGGAATTTTAAAGGCTGAAGAACACCTGCAAAATTGGGTGTTCCTGTCCAAAACTTTGCATGCAAGAATCCATACTTCTGTCGTTTTGTTCAACAGCAGCAGTGCAGCCTTTGTTTTCAAACTTGGGTCACACTGTACGGGAATATAAATACCTTATGAGTGGATAGTAGGCATTAGACTTCCCAAGTCAATGGCTCTAATCAGAAGTGCAAAGTAACCAGCCTGGATTACAAGAGCTAGTGAGTGCTTGAGGTGATAGCTAGTCAAATTCCCATCCCTGGGGTAACTTGGTGCCTATGTGATATTGCTAATAAGAAATTTTGCTTTCTTAGTTAAAACTTATTTGTGTTTCAAGGAACTGGAATTTCCTAATTTTAGGAAACTGCTTTCAGACATCAAAGTGAGGAGTTAAAGTTTCAGAAGGTCTTAAAGCTGCAAGCAAGCAACTTGTTAGATGTTTGATCTCATACAAACTTCCTCTGGAAATATTTCAATACTTAAAATAAAAGCTTAGCTTTCCCTACCCCTCATTTCAGTAGGATCTGACCGTCGCCTGATTATTTCTGATGTAAGGGAACATGCACATGCTTTTAGCCCAGCAGCATGAGACTTGGTCCCCAATCCTTGGATTATGTTGAATTATGCTGAGTGCAAAAACTGAACAAGGACAAAAGTGGCTTTATGTCCACTCTCTGATCCTGGGCCTGGCCTCAAGCACAAGTTAGAGCAGCCCAGCTTTATAAATGTCCAACTAAAACTTCTGGCAAAACACAGACTATTAAACTTTGCGGTAGAGAAGATAAACCACATCCAGTAAATTAACCCTTTATACTAATAAATGTGCAGATCCTCTGTCTAGCACCCCTTCCTGCGAGCTTAGATCCTCTCTCGAGCATCACCCCCTGAGATCTTAAACCATATGGTCCAATTGCCTAGCCTCTGAGACTAGTGCTGACCCCTCAACTCTCCTGTAGCTTAAACACAGCCTTTGGGTTTACAGTTTCCTCTTCAGGGGCATGATGTAAGTGTAACACATACCACACAGGTTTCAGAGTAACAGCTGTGTTAGTCTGTATTCGCAAAAAGAAAAGGAGTACTTGTGGCACCTTAGAGACTAACCAATTTATTTGAGCATAAGCTTTCGTGAGCACAAAAGCTTATGCTCAAATAAATTGGTTAGTCTCTAAGGTGCCACAAGTACTCCTTTTCTTTTTGGTCACATTGGTTTCCCAACTCAGTTACCCTCCTTAGCATACTCATTGTTTGGTGGAGAGCGCAGTTGCCAATTTTAATCACTCTCTGTTGTCCCTAGTCTGATGGGTACATGCTACAGGTCTTGTCAGCAAATCATGGATTCCGCATTCACACAGAAGCACTAAAAATACAGTATTTCATAACTTCATAAACACCACCCAGAATTAATAAATTGGGCAGTTTCCCCAAACCATCACAGAAATGAACTATTCTGAGAAGCACTTTCACCTGTGCTGACTACCCGCCTATTCTGTGATTGTTTACCTGGCAGTTGTTCATATTATAAATAATATATAGCACTGTTCCTAGGCATGCCTTAAGCTTGTGAGGTCATGCAGGACAGCTATTATATTCTCAGTATGTCATGAAATCAATATTCAAAATGGAGTGCACACGTTATATCTCTCTCTACATGATCATTAATAAATATAATAACAACTAAGGTTTTCAGAAGTTTCCCATTACTGCAGTCACATAAGTAAGAATTCAGGTCAGTGTCACTCCTGACATCCTTCCCTATGAGCAATGTGAACTTCAAAGACCTGTTAGGTTTCCCATTTAATTAAGTAACTACTCATATGGTAGAAAGAGGGCACACAATATGGAAATGTGTAATGTCCTTTTCTGAGTACCCTGAAGTCGGAGACTGGTTACACACATGCTTTCAGTCCACTGGTGTCATCTGTATGCTTAGGCATCTACTGACACTTACATTTTGGCACTCTGACATACATCTTTCTGCTGATAGCAAGGCTGTCACTTTCCTTTAATAATTCATGGTAGAAACTTTGCTGATCCATACTTCACTAATAAGCCCACAGAACTGACAACCTTGCTCCTCCTCTCCACAAAAATTTAGTAACTGCAAACTTAAGGATGTCACAGACAAGATTTTATTAATTTTACAGCACACAAGATTGGATGTTTTTCTATAAAATATGCTCTAGTTTCACCAGAAGGTGTGAGCTTGATGAAGTAATCACTTACTGAAATTCTGTGGCCTACGTTATGCAAGAGGTCAAAGCAGATGATCATAAAGGTCCCTTCTGACCTTAAAATCTATGAATCTACAAAGATATTATAAATAATTAAAACTAAACTATAATTATCAAAATAATGAGCAGAATCAGGCTCTCAGTACTTTGGCTTTGTCCTGACTCCTCCCACGTTTCTTTGAACCACACCTTCTTTTGTGGAGTTTGCAGATGTTTTGGAAGTATTCTGAGTGGAATCATTTTTGTGCTGGACTTTGGTATGACAGTACAATAACTGAGAATTTTTAGCTTGTGTGTAGAATTTTGTGGCAGACCGTATAGTAAACTGCTACAGTTTTGGCATATCACTCAGGAACTTCATGACTCAGTGATTAAAATCAAGTGGTAAAGGTGGTTGTATTTTGTTAAAATAATTTACTGCTAAATAAACTTTATATTAAATATGTAAACTCAAGTAATCTTTATCACGATTTACGACTTATGACTAACATAAGAATAAACAAATGTTATTCTTAAATGCAGCTAATCTAGCTCATCTAGATAAGACTATTTACAAGAGCATATGAGGCATCACCAAAGTATGTCAAGCACTCAGAACACAGCCCTCTTCTGTATTAAGCTGCTGATGCTTATAACACCAATTTTACTGGTAGATGGAAGACTGACCTGACTCTTATCTATTAAATCTGAAAATATGTTAAGTTTGACCATGACTGCAATTCTTTTGTGTTTGCTCTCCATGAACTTTTGAGCTTAACTAACACATATCAATGGAAAGAGAATGTTAAGTTTAAGTGTTCAAAAATTCATGGTAAGCAAATTTCAATTTGTATTTTCAGTTATAATCAAAATTCATGTCTGTTAGATAATAATCCAATCATAGAACATACTTTATATAGCTAATTAACACAGCATAAATTTCTTCAGGGTTTAAATATTTGCAATGAACTGTTTTGCTAGACTATCAAATAGGCAAAAATGTTAATGAAATTGAAGAATTTCACAATCTGCCTGTTAAGGGAACAGAAAAAGATATGAAATTGAACCAGTTATTTGTCATATTATGAACTATATGCTCAGTTCCAGAGCAGTTCTCTGTATCTTCTCCAACACATAGTCTAAAAGGTTTTCTTTAAAATTTCTTCAGTGGGTGTTTTTAGTCACACCCATTGTTTGCTACATTTTGTTCTCATGACTGTATCATATGATACAGATGCAGCTATTCTCTGCAATATAATTTTGGGGCTCTTTGCCCTTGCTGTACTTTTTTTTATTACAAAGAGGACCATGTGGCTTTTTGTTTGCTATTCAGTTACTTACCTGTATGGGGTGCAGTTGGGATTATACAGCAAGTGAAAGACAAGAGTTTGTATGTGCATATATTTCGTCTAGTTTTTATACCACTTCTGCTGGTGTAGGGAATTCCCAGGGAACAGCCTACGCATGTGTTTCAGATTTGTACAAACCTCAGATCAGATGAAGTAGCCAGACTGGTTTGGTGAAATGTACATATTGGCATACTCACCTGGATATTATCAAGCTACATCTGAATGATGCATTTTGATTTGTAAGACTGTTTAGCTTCATATATTGAATTTTCTAGAGGTAAGACTTCTTTTTCTGTTAAAAGTATGAAAGTTGTTTTTTCTGTTAAATTGAAGGAAGAATATTTGGGAAATCATTATGCCCCACCCTAAATGTACACTATGATAAATGAAGGGGGGGGAGTTCCCTTTTATGGAAACCCAGCCAGCCAGTAGCTATAAAATCCCTCTTAGTAGCTGTTCTCTAATTGTTCTACCTGAAAAGGGTTAAAAAGTCTCATTGCTATGCATAGGTAAAAGGAAGGGAGTGGGCACCTGCCAAAAAAGCCAGTGGGAAGGCCACAACTTCTTAAAATTAAGAAAAGACTCCCTTTTGTCTGTCTGTTGTTCTTCTCCTGGGGAGAGGCAGACAGGGCAGCACCTGTAAGATGCTGTAAGAAGCTTGGGCCAGGTATAAAAAAATATCATCAGTATCATACCTAGAAACTACTCATTTAAAACCCCAGATATGTAAGTAAATCAGGAAATGTCTAGGAAGATGTGATTAGGTTTATCCCTTTTATTTCTTCTTGGCTTGTGGATTCCGCTGTGCTAACCCCAGGTTTGTGGCAGCATCAAGTGCAGGTTATGCCCAAGACCCTGGGCTTCAAACCCTGCCAGACCTGCCACAGGTCTTTTCCTCTCAGCAACAGACATTCACACTGCCTCTGCTGCTTAGAAGAAACCCATACTCCTTCTAGATGTAAGATCTACTTAGGATTTAAAAGAAGATCTAAAAATATGAGTTGAACTCCTACTTGTGGAGTGCACTCTGAGGCCCTTTGGTTCTGTTGACCACCTCTGCTTCCATGGTAAGCAACGACCTGGAGGCTCTGGGGTACTCTCCAGCCCCTACAAGAAGAAGAGACCCCATTCGCTGGAATGAGAAAAGAAATAGGGAAAGTCATCTCCTTGATCTGGGTCTCAGGAGACCTCATGTCCTAATATGGGTACTGCTGAGGCTCCCATTCCTTTTGGTACCATAACCATGGTACCAACTAAGAAGACCATGTTGTGCATTGAGAAGCCAAGTAGAGCCATTTCCATTGCCCCAAGGGTCTTTATCAAAGTTTGGTCAACCGCAGCAGCTTATCTTTGCCAGACTGGCATTATCATCTTTCCCTACTTGGATGACTTGCTCCTGCAAGGCTGCTCACTTCTGAAGCACAGCCAGCAACCAATAAGGTCTTGTCTTTGTTTCATTCTCTGGGTCTCCACATTAATGTGGAGAAGTTTACCCTAAAATGCACACAGTGTATAGACTTCATTGGTGCCACTCTGGTATTCCTCTTCTGCCACAGCACAGGGATAGATTCACCACAGTGTCAAGCGCTGTTTCAACAACCAACAGAGTCCACAAGCCACTGCAAGGGCTTGCCTACAACCATATGGCATATGGGCCATATGGCAGCCTGTACGTTTGTGACTTCCCTAGCAAGACTTCACTCTTGGAAGTCTTCAAACATGGTTGAGAACAGTCTACAGTTCTACACGCCTAACAGACGCTATCTATCCAAGCAGGTAACCGTACCTCTGAGGAGCCTCGATTCTTTCTGAACTGGTGGAAGGACCCCCAAAGTGCATGGGAGTTCCATTTGTACAACCTCTTCCCACAAGGATTACAGATGCCTTTCTAATAGGTTGGGGTGCATGCTTCCAAAACTTCATAGCTCAGGGAAAATGGACCCTTCAGGAGACAATGTTTATATCAACATATTGGAGCTCAGAACAGCCAGCGACACTTGTCCACACTTCCTATCACACATCAAGAACTGTAAGGATAAGGCCTTCATGTGCAGCCAGATTAAAAGAGCAACCAACCAGTAGCCATTATGAGAAGCAGGAAGTCACATCCTCACATTCCATCTAAATTACATTAAAACAATGTAATATCAGGCTGTTAAGAAGGAGACCCCATCCTAATGGCACCCACTATCACCAGATAAAGAAACAGATCTTAAGATGGTTAAAGAAAACTTAGTTTGATAGCATTCTGTCTGTCAAGAAATCACTTATCATAATGTGAAATCCTCATTTCTTCATTATTTTGTCATTATGGTCCCTATTTCCCAATTGTTTATCTGTATGGTCTCTGGTTCTTTAATTGTTTTTGTCTGTTACATAATTAATTTTGCTAGGTGTAAATTAATTAAGGTGGTGGGGTAGGATTGGTTAAAGAATTTTGTTAAACTAGCGTAGGATTGGTTAGTAAAATTTTAGTATAACGATTGGTTAAGGTATAGTTAAAAAGGACTCAAATTTCACTATATAAACTGGGGTCCAAAAGGGAGTTCTTTGGGAAACAACTCCAGGACACAGCCCCAAAGATCAGAGCTGCCAGGCCTCAACACTCTGCCAATGACACCGTGCAGAAACTGGAGTCCCCCAGATGGACCTGATCCTGACTGGCCATCAAGAAAAGTTTATCTGTCTTATTGGGAGTGGTGAGCACTGTTTGTGTAGCATGTGCATTCTGTGGTTGGTGATGTTAATAAGTAGTGGTTACGTAGTATATTACTGTGTAAGGCTCTTTCACTGGGAAAAGACCCAGTAAATCTGCAAAAGATTAAGCCCTGAGTCCACAGGGAAAGGGTATTTTCCTGGATCCCACGGAGGAGTAGAGCCCGTAGCCCACGGAGGGGTAAAGTTAGGTGCTTTTCGCCTGCAGCCCTAGGAACTGGGAAAGGGTGGGGGTGCCTAAATTAAGAGGGTTACGCCTTGACCCCTAAGAACTGGGTAAAGGTGGGTGCCCCTGAGTGTGTGAGTAACAGAGAATTTTGTGCGGGTAACAGAACCACTCAATCAAAATAATTCTGGACAACAGAGCAACAATGTATTATATCAATCCACAAGGAGGAGCAAGATCCTGGTCCTTATGTGCTGAAGCCATGAAACTATGGAACAGGTGCATATCATACCACATATAGATCTCAGTGGTTTTATCTACTGGGACTATAGAACACAATGGCGGATTCCCCCAGCAGACATTTCAGCATTGACCATGAGTGAGAATTGAACAACAAAGTGTTCTAAGAGATATCTTACCTGGGGCCATGCACAGGTAGATCTCTTTACAACTCCATCCAGTGCAAAGTGCAGATGATTCTGTTTGAGGGGAAAATATGGCCTGTCATAAATATAAAGGGAAGGGTAAACCCCTTTGAAATCCCTCCTGGCCAGGGGAAAGCTCCTCTCACCTGTAAAGGGTTAAGAAGCTAAAGGTAACCTCGCTGGCACCTGACCAAAATGACCAATGAGGAGACAAGATACTTTCAAAAGCTGGGAGGAGGGAGAGAAACAAAGGGTCTGTGTCTGTCTGTAGTCGTCTTGGCCAGGGACAGAACAGGAATGGAGTCTTAGAACTTTTAGTAAGTAATCTAGCTAGGTATGTGTTAGATTATGATTTCTTTAAATGGCTGAGAAAAGAATTTTGCTGAATAGAATAACTATTTCTGTCTGTGTATCTTTTTTGTAACTTAAGGTTTTGCCTAGAGGGGTTCTCTATGTTTTTGAATCTAATTACCCTGTAAGATATCTACCATCCTGATTTTACAGGGGGGATTTCTTTATTTCTATTTACTTCTATTTTTTATTAAAAGTCTTCTTGTAAAACACTGAATGCTTTTTCATTGTTCTCAGATCCAAGGGTTTGGGTCTGTGGTCACCTATGCAAATTGGTGAGGCTTTTTATCCAACATTTCCCAGGAAAGGGGGGGGTGCAAGTGTTGGGAGGATTGTTCATTGTTCTTAAGATCCAAGGGTCTGGGTCTGTAGTCACCTAGGCAAATTGGTGAGGCTTTTTACCAAACCTTGTCCAGGAAGTGGGGTGCAAGGTTTTGGGAAGTATTTTGGGGGGAAGGACGCGTCCAAACAGCTCTTCCCCAGTAACCAGTATTAGTTTGGTGGTGGTAGCGGCCAGTCCAAGGATAACGGGTGTAATATTTTGTACCTTGGGGAAGTTTTGACCTAAGCTGGTAAAGATAAGCTTAGGAGGTTTTTCATGCAGGTCCCCACATCTGTACCCTAGAGTTCAGAGTGGGGGAGGAACCTTGACATGGTGGCACAGTGGTGGGATTAACCTGAAATCATTTTGAGATCCAGTTGAGATTTTTTGAACTAGAAATACAGATTTTAAAAAGGAATTTTTAGGAAGTCCAGAAAGCAGCTTTGAAACTGAAAGCAGCTTGGTTTCTCTTTGCTTTGTGGCCAAGCAGAGACAAAAGGGGATTATCTTGTGAATTGCAGGTTTTCTTTGCCTGGAGGCAGGGTACTTAACTCCTGCAGGGAAATTCACAGTCTTCCAACCCAGAGGTTTTTTTTTTCTTTTCTTCCTAAAAGTAAATAGGGGGTGTGTGTTCTACCCATTTGCTTTTTCTTTGGGCTGGGTAAGCAGGTTTCCAAGTAGTTGGAGGTTTTTTGCTTTAATTTGGGCCCAGAGCAGAGACAAGGGAATTGTCTTTTTCTGTAGGCTGACAATCACTATCAGAGAATAGGTATTCTATTCCAGCACAGCAAAATTTTACAGCCAAGTTTTGTTTGTTTATTTCTAAACCTCGGGTGTAAAGTTAGTTAAAAACAGAGAGGTTAGAATGACCAAATCCTCAGCTCGACTACAGCTGGAATTAGCCAAATTTCAGGCTGAGGAAAAACAAAGGGAACATGAAAGACAGATAGAACTCATGCGGCTGGAGAAGGAGGTACAGGAGGCTGCCCACAAGAGGGAAATGGAGGCAAGGAAGCATGTGGGGGAGGAGAAGGAAAAAGAGAGGAAGCATGTGGGGGAGGAGAAGGAAAAAGAGAGGAAGCATGTGGGGGAGGAGAAGGAAAAAGAGAGGAAGCATGTGGGGGAGGAGAAGGAAAAAGAGAGGAAGCATGTGGAGGAGGTGGAGAGGATAAAGGCCCAGCAGAATATACCAACAAACCCTAGCAATCCTTCTCCAGGTACCACTTCCCATCCCAGAAAGTTCCCCACCTACAAGGCAGGTGATGATACTGAGGCCTTCTTAGAAAACTTCGAAAGGGCCTGCCTTGGGTACAACATCTCTACTGACCAATACATGGTAGAGCTGAGGCCGCAGCTCAGTGGACCCTTTGCTGAGGTGGCAGCTGAAATGCCTAAAGAACACATGAACAAGTATGAACTGTTTAAATCCAAGGTGAGAGTCAGAATGGGGATAACACCCGAGCAGTCTCATCGGAGGTTCCGAGCCCTAAGGTGGAAACCAGACATGTCATTTACCCGACATGCCTACCACATTGTGAAACATTGGGATGCCTGGATATCAGGAGCAAGTGTTGAATCTCCAGTAAATTTGCCCTTCCTAATGCAAATGGAACAATTCTTAGAGGGTGTTCCTGAGGAAATAGAAAGATACATCCTAGATGGGAAACCCAAAACTGTAATCGAGGCAGGAGAGATTGGAGCCAGATGGGTGGAGGTGGCAGAGAAGAAGAAAACTGGTCGCAGTTGGAGCGGAGACCAGAAGGGACCACCCCAGACCACACCCTATTACCGGGGGCCGCCCAAAGCCCCACCTACCTCCCAAAGAACCCTCCAGACCCCTTATCGTCCCACCACCCCGTTCTCCAGCAACCCACCTCGCCCCGGTGACCCGTCAGCTGGACGATGTTTTAAATGTAACGAGCTGGGGCATGTAAAGGCCAACTGCCCCAAGAACCCCAACAGATTACAGTTCATTGCACCAGAATCACACCAGAGGTCCACAGGCCCAGATACCTCCCAGATACCCTTGGAGCGGAGGGAAACTGTGAGTGTGGGCGGGAAGAAGGTCACCGCGTGGAGGGACACCGGAGCACAAGTGTCAGCTATCCATGCTTCCTTAGTGGACCCCAATTTAATCAACCCAGAGATCCAAGTGACGATTCAACCCTTCAAGTCCAACTCTTTCAATTTGCCTACAGCCAAGTTGCCTGTCCAGTACAAGGGCTGGTCAGGAATGTGGACTTTTGCAGTCTATGATGATTATCCCATCCCCATGCTGTTGGGGGAAGACTTGGCCAAGCATGTGAAGCAGGCCAAGAGGGCGGGAACGGTCACCCGCAGCCAGGCTAAACAAGCCGTGAGGCCTAGCTCTGTTCCGGAAACTTCTATCAGGGCCCGGTCAGAGGTGATGGACCCGGACCCCAGGCCAATGTCTGCAACAGCAGTAGTGGATCCAGTCCCAGAGACCCAGACGGAACCAGTCCCAGAACCGGAACCAGCCGAACAACCAACACCAGACCCCGTGTCAGCACTGAATCCAGTACTTGCAACCTCAACACCAGAGGGCCCCACTGAACCTGAACTGGCAGCAGCCGATAACCCTACCCAAGAGGCTCAGCCGGAGCCTGAATCCCAACATAGTGCACCAGCGGAGAGCGGTTCACAGTCAACAGAAACAGCTCCATCCTCTATATCACTTCCAGAGGGACCAAGCCTAGGTCCACAATCCAATGAGGAACTGATGTCTCCAACATCAAGGGAACAGTTCCAGACCGAACAGGAAGCAGATGAAAGCCTCCAGAGAGCTTGGACGGCGGCACGGAGCAACCCACCGCCTCTCAGCTCTTCTAATCGATCCAGGATTGTTGTAGAAAGAGGACTTTTATACAAGGAAACTCTTTCTGGTGGACACCAGGAAGACTGGCATCCTCAGAGACAGTTGGTAGTTCCAACTAAATACCGGGCCAAGCTCTTGAGCTTAGCCCACGATCACCCTAGTGGCCATGCTGGGGTGAACAGGACCAAAGACCGTTTCGGGGGGTCATTCCACTGGGAGGGAATGGGCAAGGATGTTTCTACCTATGTCCAGTCTTGTGAGGTGTGCCAAAGAGTGGGAAAACCCCAAGACCAGGTCAAAGCCCCTCTCCAGCCACTCCCCATCATTGAAGTTCCATTTCAGCGAGTAGCTGTGGATATTCTGGGTCCTTTTCCGAAAAAGACACCCAGAGGAAAGCAGTACATACTGACTTTCATGGATTTTGCCACCCGATGGCCGGAAGCAGTAGCTCTAAGCAACACCAGGGCTAAAAGTGTGTGCCAGGCACTAGCAGACATTTTTGCCAGGGTAGGTTGGCCCTCTGACATCCTCACAGATGCAGGGACTAATTTCCTGGCAGGAACTATGAAAAACCTTTGGGAAGCTCATGGGGTAAATCACTTGGTTGCCACTCCTTACCACCATCAAACAAATGGCATGGTGGAGAAGTTTAATGGAACTTTGGGGGCCATGATACGTAAATTCGTAAATGAGCACTCCAATGATTGGGACCTAGTGTTGCAGCAGTTGCTCTTTGCCTACAGAGCTGTACCACATCCCAGTTTAGGGTTTTCCCCATTTGAACTTGTATATGGCCGTGAGGTTAAGGGGCCATTGCAGTTGGTAAAGCAGCAATGGGAGGGATTTACACCTTCTCCAGGAACTAATATTCTGGACTTTGTAACCAACCTACAAAACACCCTCTGAACCTCTTTAGCCCTTGCTAAAGAAAACTTACAGGATGCTCAAAAAGAGCAAAAAGCCTGGTATGATAAACATGCCAGAGAGCATTCCTTCAAAGTAGGGGACCAGGTCATGGTCTTAAAGGCGCTCCAGGTCCATAAAATGGAAGCATCGTGGGAAGGGCCATTCACGGTCCAGGAGCGCCTGGGAGCTGTTAATTATCTCGTAGCATTCCCCACCTCCAACCGAAAGCCTAAGGTGTACCATATTAATTCTCTAAAGCCCTTTTATTCCAGAGAATTAAAGGTTTGTCAGTTTACAGCCCAGGGAGGAGACGACGCTGAGTGGCCTGAAGGTGTTTACTACGAAGGGAAATGTGCTGGTGGTGTGGAAGAGGTGAACCTCTCCATGACCCTTGGGCGTATGCAGCGACAGCAGATCCAGGAGCTGTGCACTAGCTATGCGCCAACGTTCTCAGCCACCCCAGGACTGACTGAACGGGCATACCACTCCATTGACACAGGTAATGCTCACCCAATTAGGGTCCAACCTTACCGGGTGTCTCCTCAAGCTAAAACTGCTATAGAACGGGAGATCCAGGATATGTTACAGATGGGTGTAATCCGCCCCTCTGAAAGTGCATGGGCATCTCCAGTGGTTCTAGTTCCCAAACCAGATGGGGAAATACGTTTTTGCGTGGACTACCGTAAGCTAAATGCTGTAACTCGCCCAGACAACTATCCCATGCCACGCACAGATGAACTATTAGAGAAACTGGGACGGGCCCAGTTCATCTCTACCTTGGACTTAACCAAGGGGTACTGGCAGGTACCGCTAGATGAATCTCCAAGGAAAGGTCAGCCTTCATCACACATCTCGGGCTGTATGAATTTAATGTACTCCCTTTCGGGCTGCGAAATGCACCCGCCACTTTCCAAAGACTTGTAGATGGTCTCCTAGCGGGATTAGGAGAATATGCAGTCGCCTACCTTGACGATGTGGCCATATTTTCGGATTCCTGGGCAGACCACCTGGAACATCTACAAAAAGTCCTTGAGCGCATAAGGGAGGCAGGACTAACTGTTAAGGCTAAGAAGTGTCAAATAGGCCTAAACAGAGTGACTTACCTTGGACACCAGGTGGGTCAAGGAACTATCAGCCCCCTACAGGCCAAAGTGGATGCTATCCAAAAGTGGCCTGTCCCAAAGTCAAAGAAACAGGTTCAATCCTTCTTAGGCTTGGCTGGTTATTACAGACGATTTGTACCGCACTACGGCCAAATCGCTGCCCCACTGACAGACCTAACCAAAAAGAAACAGCCAAATGCTGTTCAGTGGACCGGAAAGTGTCAGAAGGCCTTTAACAAGCTTAAAGCGACACTCATGTCTGACCCTGTACTAAGGGCCCCAGACTTTGACAAACCGTTCCTAGTAACCACAGATGCATCCGAGCGTGGTGTGGGAGCAGTTTTAATGCAGAAAGGACCTGATCAAGAATTCCACCCTGTAGTGTTTCTCAGCAAAAAACTGTCTGAGAGGGAAAGCAACTGGTCAGTCACTGAAAAAGAATGTTATGCCATTGTCTACGCTCTGGAAAAGCTACGCCCATATGTTTGGGGACGGCGTTTCCACCTGCAAACCGACCATGCTGCACTAAAGTGGCTTCACACCGTCAAAGAAACTAACAAAAAACTTCTTCGGTGGAGTTTAGCTCTCCAAGATTTTGATTTCGACATCCAACACATCTCAGGAGCTTCTAACAAAGTGGCTGATGCACTCTCCCGTGAAAGTTTCCCAGAATCAACTGGTTAAAATCGTCCTTGAGATGTGGAAAATATTGTTAGTCTTTATGTACTTGGTAGTATATTTAGAGATGCATGTGTCTTATTAACTCTGTTTTCCTAGAGCTCCAGGAAGAAATCCCAGCCAGTGTTTCACCCTAGCTGAGATTTGGGGGGCGTGTCATAAATATAAAGGGAAGGGTAAACCCCTTTGAAATCCCTCCTGGCCAGGGGAAAGCTCCTCTCACTTGTAAAGGGTTAAGAAGCTAAAGGTAACCTCGCTGGCACCTGACCAAAATGACCAATGAGGAGACAAGATACTTTCAAAAGCTGGGAGGAGGGAAAGAAACAAAGGGTCTATGTGGCTGTCCATATGCTGCTTTTGTTGGGGATAGAGCAGGAATGGAGTCTTAGAACTTTTAGTAAGTAATCTAGCTAGGTATGTGTTAGATTATGATTTCTTTAAATGGCTGAGAAAAGAATTGTGCTGAATAGAATAACTATTTCTGTCTGTGTATCTTTTTTTTAACTTAAGGTTTTGCCTAGAGGGGTTCTCTATGTTTTTGAATCTAATTACCCTGTAAGATATCTACCATCCTGATTTTACAGGGGGGATTTCTTTATTTCTATTTACTTCTATTTTTTATTAAAAGTCTTCTTGTAAAACACTGAATGCTTTTTCATTGTTCTCAGATCCAAGGGTTTGGGTCTGTGGTCACCTATGCAAATTGGTGAGGCTTTTTATCCAACATTTCCCAGGAAAGGGGGGGTGCAAGTGTTGGGAGGATTGTTCATTGTTCTTAAGATCCAAGGGTCTGGGTCTGTAGTCACCTAGGCAAATTGGTGAGGCTTTTTACCAAACCTTGTCCAGGAAGTGGGGTGCAAGGTTTTGGGAAGTATTTTGGGGGGAAGGACGCGTCCAAACAGCTCTTCCCCAGTAACCAGTATTAGTTTGGTGGTGGTAGCGGCCAGTCCAAGGATAACGGGTGTAATATTTTGTACCTTGGGGAAGTTTTGACCGAAGCTGGTAAAGATAAGCTTAGGAGGTTTTTCATGCAGGTCCCCACATCTGTACCCTAGAGTTCAGAGTGGGGGAGGAACCTTGACATGGCCTCAGCTCCTTGGGAGATGCCCTAATCATTGCATGGCCTTAAGTCCTGGTATATGCTTATCCCCCAGTGCTTCTACTGCTCAAGTTTCTAATCAACTTGAGACAAGATGAGCTAATAGCTATTCTCATAGCACCATTGCGGCTAAAATAGGCGTGATTCCCAGAGCTGATTTGCATGTCCCTGCAGCCTCCTCTCCACCTTCCTCTGATCCCTGACTCTGCTTACCCAGGTATCAGGATTAGTCATCCACCCAACTCTTGCTGTATTTCATTTCAAGGCATGGCTACTCAAAGGCTCTGTGGTATAGAACAAGTCTGTTCTCCAGAAGGTCAAAGGGGACTACTCAATAGCAGAAAGACAACAAGTAGGAAAACTTACCTGCAGAAGCGGAAATGCTTCCCGGCTTGGGGCAACCATCAAGCTATGTTTCCTCTCAAATCCTCTTTGGGTCACATCCTCAATTATCTGCTGAATTCAAAGACCACCGGCTTATTGCTGAGCTCCATCAAAGTTCAACTAGCTGCCTCACAGATTTTTACCCTTCCACAGAGGGGTTCAGTCATTTCCCACCACACTATTGCAAGATTTACCAAAGGCTTATTCAAGCTCTTCCCTCTTATCAAGGAATGAACTCCACCATGGGACCTCACATTAGTTCACAGTGCTCTGAGGAATCCCCCATTTAAACTTATAGGGTGTTGTTCCCTCCTTCATTTGTCACTTAAAACATCATTCCTTGTAGCCATTACTTCAGTCAGAAGAGTAAGGGAGCTTGCACCATTGAGGGTGGACCCACCATACACTGTGTTCTACCAAGATAAGGTGACCTTGGCACAAAAAGTGGGAGTGTGTTTATAAAATCTGCAGATGCGACAAAGTTGGGATATATTACCAATGCAGAGGAGGACCGGAATATCATAGAAAAAGATCTGGTAGACCTTGAAAACTGAAGTAATAGAAATGGGATGAAATTTAATAGTGCTATCATAAATATAAAGAGAAGGGTAACCACCTTTCTGTATACAGTGCTATAAAATCCCTCCTGGCCAGAGGCAACATCCTGTTACCTGTAAAAGGTTAAGAAGCTCCGCTAACCTGGCTGGCACCTGACCCAAAGGACCAATAAGGGAACAAGATACTTTCAAATCTTGGGGGGTAAAGGCTTTTGTTTGTGCTCTTTGTTTACATTTTTGTTCTCTCTTGGGACTGAGAGAGGCCAGACTGAAATCCATCTTTTTCCACCCATCCTAATCCAAGTCTCCAATATTGCAACCAGTATAGGTAAGCCAGGCCAGGCAGATTAGTTTATCTTTTGTTTTATGTGAATTTTCCCTGTGTTAAGAGGGAGGTTTATTCCTGTTTTTTTGTAACTTTAAGGTTTTGCCCAGAGGGGGACTCTCTGTGTTTTGAATCTGAATACCTTGTAGTATTTTTCATCCTGATTTTACAAAGGCGATTCTTTTACCTTTTCTGTAATTAAAATTCTTCTTTTAAGAACCTGATTGATTTTTCATTGTTCTTAAGATCCAAGGGTTTGGGTCTGTGTTCACCTGTACAAAGTAGTGAGGATTATTCTCAAGCCTCCCCAGGAAAGGGGGTGTGTAGGGCTTGGGGGGGGATATTTTGGGGAAAGACGTCTCCAAGTGGTCTCTTTCCCTGTTCTTCGTTTAAAACAGTTGGTGGTGGCAGCATACTGTTCAAGGCCAAGGCAAAGTTTGTGCCTTGGAGAAGTTTTTAACCTAAGCTGGTAAGAGTAAGCTTAGGGGGTCTTTCATGCGGGTCCCCACATCTGTACCCTAGAGTTCAGAGTGGGGAAGGAACCCTGACAAGTGCACAGTGCAAGGTCATTCACTTAGGGATTATCAAAAAGAATATTTGATATAAGCTGGGGATGTATCAGTTGGAAGCAACAGAGGAGGAGAAAGAATTGGTGTATCGACTGATCTCAGGATGACTATGAGCCGCCACTGTGATGTGGCTATGAAAAAGGCTAATGCAATCCTCGGATGAATCAGGCGAGGTATTTCCAGTAAAAATAGGGAATTGTTATTGCCATTATACAAGGCACTGGTGAGACCTCGTCTGGAATACTGTATGCAGTTCTGGTCTCCCATGTTTAAGAAAGACGAATTCAAACTGAAACAGGTGCAGAGAAGGGCTACTAGGATGATCTGAGGAATAGAAAACGTACCTTTTGAGAGGAGACTCAGAGAGTTTGGCTTGTTTAACTTAACCAAAAGAAGGCTCAGGGGAGATATGATTGCTCTCTGTAAATACATAAGAGGGATAAATACCAGGGAGGGAGAGTTATTTAAGTTAAGTACCAATGTTGACATGGGAACAAATGGATATAAACTAGCCATCAACAAGTTTAGGCATGAAATTAGATGAAGATTTCTAATCATCAGAAGAGTGAAGTTCTGGAACAACCTTCCAAGAGGTGCAGTGGGGGCAAAAAACCTTACTTGTTTCAAGACTGAGCTTGATAAGTTTATGGAGAGGATGGTATGAGGAGACTGCCTACCATGGCATGTGGCCCATCTGTGACTGCTAGTAGCAAAAATCCCCAACGGCTGTAGATGGGGAACTAGATAGGGAGGGCTGAGAGTTACCACAGAGAATTATTTCCCAGGTGTGTGGCTGGTGGTTCTTGCTAACATACTCAAGGTTCAGCTGGCTACCATATTTGGGTTCAGAAAGGAGTTTTCCTCCAGGTCAGATTGGCAGATAACCTGTTTTGGGGGATTTTTCACCTTCCTCTATAATGTGCACCCTGGGTCACTTGCAGGTTTAAACTAGTGTAAATGGTGGAGTCTCTGTAACCTGAAGTCTTTAAATCATGATTTGAGGTCTTCAGTTACTCAGCCAGAGGTTATGGGTCTATTACAGGAGAGCGTGGGTAAGGTTCTGTGGTCTGTGATGTGCAGGAAGTCAGACTAGATGATCACGATGTTTCCTTCTGGCCTTAAAGTCTGAGATTCTGAGACTCTACATCCACATCCTTTCCTCCTTCCTAAAGTATCTTCTGAATTCCACATTAATCAGGAGAGTCGCCTGCCAGTATTTTACCCCACACCTCCCTTTTCTAGAGAAGAAGTGTGAGGTTGGACCACAGCTAGACCAGGGCTGCTCACTCAGCTGCCATGACTCATCTCTCCAGCAGAGTCTGAGTGACTCAGTCCTCAGTCATGCTGCAGCAGCCTATCCCTGAGCAGGGCCTGCATCAGATTACCCTGAGGTACAGGTATTTCACTGACCCTTCAAGAGTTGCAAGTTAGTCTGAGCAACAGCACTGCTTGGCCAGAAATACTCCTTCTGCCTAACAGTGTCAGACTTCCTAGGGTTCCAGCCTGCCCTTGATCCATTTCCTGTGCCTGCCCCAGCCTTGGCCAAGATTGGTTCCAGCCCACTTCTGCCTTGTCTTTGCCCTATCCTGCTCCTGCCCCAGCCCTGTTCCTGACCCTCTCCAACTTTGCACCCAACTCTTGACCCCCGCACTCTTGGACTTATGCCAACCTGTCTTCTACCTGATTCTGAATTCAATCCTGATTTGGCTTGTCCATGGAGTCTAACCCTGGTTATGAAATGTAGCCTGGTTTCAGCATTGTCCCCCACCTCGGCCCGCTCCAACCCTACCTCTGGCTTTGACCACTGATCCAACCACCAGGCCTGACCATCTAGAACACAGAGCCTGACAGCAAGCCTCCATGCACTGGATATTAAAAGAGCTCTTGATTTTTACCTCAACAGGAGTGTAGGCCCTTTTGGGTTTCCCTTAGACTCTTCATCTTTATTGCAGAACAAATGAAGGGACATCCAATCTCCACCCACAGACTGTCCAAATGGATTGCAGGTTGTGTCCTGCCATGCTTTGAAGCCTCAGGGCAGGGGTTCATTCCCCTTCAAGAGTTATTGCTTATTCCACCAGGGATCAATCTATCTCAGTAACACTTCTCAAAAATGTACCCATCTCAAACATCTGCAGGGTAGGCACCTGGTTTTGCTGCACATGTTTTACCGGCATGCCCACTTCCAGGACTGATGTGGCCTTCGGAGATACTATCCTACAATCTGTACAGAATCCGCCTCCTTGGCACCCTCCTCCATGGTAGAGGTACTGCTTGTGCATCTCCTGACCTGGAGTGCCCATAGGGACGCTACTCAAAGAAGGACAGTAACTGGAGTTCTTCAAGGTGTGTATCCCTATGGGTCCTCCATTACTCACCTTCCTCCCCTCTGCCTCAGAGTCTCTTTCATGGGACTTTGAGGTTGAGAAGGAACTGGAGTGCTGGTGGGTCCGTCCCCTGTCTATATACCTGATATGAAGGTTACGAGGGTGTCTAGGGTGCAGGTGCGGACCCACGTACACTGCTGACAAAAAAATTTTGATTAAGATTGCTCAGGTGAGTGCATATCCTGCTCAGGTAGAGCACCTATAGAGGGACACATCTTGAAGATCTCAAGTTACTATACAAGGTGAGTAACCTCTCCATGTTTGCCGCATTCATCCCCTGGCTTAAACTCTGGCTTAAACTTCAGCAGTTGTATCGTGAGGAAACACACACACAAATCTGGTTTGTTTGGACAATGGCAGCTACAACAGTGGAATTTGGTGAAAATTGGAACCCTAAGAGGCTGCCTCATTAACCTGTGTGCCTAAAGTACTCCTTGGTACAGCTTCTTTTTTAATTAGCATGAGGTACATAGGAGCAAGACTATACTTGTCCCAAATCACTACATGGTTTTTAAAGACCTAAGATCTTTTAGGAATTACCTGAAGTCTTCATAATGTTTTGGTGAGTGTTCTTTTACATTTGAAACATTGTTAGCAGACATGAATGAATATATATGTATTCAACTATTGCAACACAACGGCACCACAGAAAGCACTGAATAAACAGGCCAAAGTTGCCAGGCTCCTATCCAGTAGTGATGAAGTGAGAGGAGGAGAGGAGAAAAGGAGAAGGTAATGTGTTTAGCAGACTTGAGTCACATAATATTCTCAGTACTACATCCTAACATTGGGTTACATTGTTTTGCACTGTGATGATGCTAAGTTCTGATGATACATCATAATACAAATATCACAATAGAGTATCATGGCTAGTTGGTGGCTCTCTGAAACTCCAGTAATTGTGTCTCATCAGTTGTGATAGTTCATAACAAAGCCATCCTGCATTTTAATCATTTTGATATCTATGGACCAGATTGGCCCCCCACTAGATCTGTGCACAGGGGTGTCCCCCCGCCCCCCACAGTGTTCAACCTGGGGTGGGTAATGTGACCCTCTATATTTTAAATCTCTAAAATGCCATTGCTTTTATAACATCACATCCGAGGAGGCTGATAACTTGATTTTAAATTAAGCCAGTATTAGCCTGGACAGAAAATTTCCCATTAGGGATGCGCTAAAACATCTTTTCAGTCCAATCTCTCTCTCTCTCTCTTAATTTGTTACCCCAATGGAGCAGAATTGTTGTGGATGTGATGTAAAACATTATTTTTTGCCATATTATCACAAGTCTAGTGGGAAAATGTCTAGATAATAAAACAAGTACATTAAGACAAAAGGTGAGGTATGGGACACAAATGTTAATAAGCATTCATATTTGCTTTCCATGTTTTATATTGGCACTTAATTATTTAAAAAATAAAGCACGACCAAACTCTCGCTATATTTTTATCATTGGAGGCTGAAATCTAGTGACATGTACAAACTATTCATTCTTCATTTTATAATTTATAATGTCATCAGAAACTAGAGTTTAGTTACCAAAACCTATAGGTCTATGTGCCATGATGTTAAACTCCAATATGGCCTACATCTAAATTAACAAGTATGAACTGCAGGGGTAAGACTACTTGGAACTGATCCTGTGAGGCACTCAATACCCTCAATGCCTGTTTGCTTCTGTGGGAGTTGGGGGTACTTAGCACCTTGCAGGACTGAGCCCCTGATGAGACTGTGGGTCTCACACTGGAACTTTGGATTTGTACCCCTTCAAACTTCAAGGAAGTTCAGATCTGGTCCCAACTTTGTGACTCAGGGCCATCTCTACAGAAACCCTCTTATATAGTGGGATATCATTTACTCTGTTGCTGCACTATATATAATAAGGTTTGTGTGTCAAAATTTACTTTTTTAAACATGACAACTATACAGGTGTTTGCTGTCAACCCTATGCATTAACATATATTTTGATAACCCTGCCTTTCACAATCTCATTAGCAATTTTATCTTTTTATTGTAGTTCATCCTCATTAATTTAGATGTAGGTCATTTTGGACTTTAATAATATGTAATACATCTAAGAATTTTAGCAATTAGCACTTCTCCTTAATGTTAAGGAATTTTCAGTCAACCGACATTAAGCAACGGTGTTAACTGTTTCTTTGGTTTTCAAAAGACAAGCATAGTTATCTCTTCTTGTCATATGCAAGTATAATTAATGCCTTGTCATCTGTAGATGATGTTTTCAGCATTTACAGCATAACTGTTTTGATTAGGGTACATTCAATAAAAGATCCTGAGAAAAAACAAGTAGAAATAGGAATATTTTTTGGTGAATAGTATTGCAGGGAATAAACATAAGTCTAGGTCACTATCTATATGAGGTTAGATATTTTTTGGACAAGTGGACCCCAACTGGTCCCAGATTCAGAAAATCTGAAGAATGCTGCATTCAGAGATTTAAAACCACTGGCCACACATTTTCTACTATGATCCCATACCTCTCGCACAACTAAGTGGTGAGATATCGTAAGATCTGTGATGGGTATACAAACCCCATGGTGCCCCAAGCGGTAAGGGGGCAATACTAGGCCCACATAGCTCCACCTGTCTGGGCCTGCCAAGCATGCTCTGACTGGAGGAGCTGATTAAAGGGGGGGCTCAGAAGTCCAGGAAAAGGGTGGTGGACAGGTTGCAGCAGAGAGGAAGCCTTCTCCAGGAAGTCAGACAGGAGGCTGATGCCTGAGAGGGGATTACAGGGTGAGTAAGACTCTTGGGCAGTACCTTCTCTAGCCATCGTCCCCCCTTTGAGAACCTCCTTTGGACTCCCTTTGTTGTTGTTGAGTGACTGAGTGTTTGGACTATATGGACCATGCCCCAAACAGAAAAGGTAGGAAGTAGCCCAGAGAAACAAACTTAGATTTGCTGCAGGAAAGACCCTGCCTGTGTTCCTTCCCACAGGTCCCTGGGCTGGGACCTGATGGAGAGGGAAGGCCCAGGTCCCCAACAATACCCCCTTGATGGCCAAGGCCTAGATGCAAGTAGAAAGCCAAAGCCTCTACAACCCTGACAGAGAGGCAAAGGCCTGGAAGTTGTGTGTGTTAACTACTAGGCCACCAAAGCCCCGAACCTCCTGTCATAGGGTCATTGAATACTTCATAAGAATAGAGATCGGCTTTAAGTTAAGCTTTCCTGTAACCACCTTCAACTGAAAAAATGCAGAAATATTCAAACTCACTTTCTCCATGTGTGGTCTTCAGCATGAATGGACTCAGGCCTCAGATGCTAGGCAACAATAGTACACACCTGTCATATCAACTACATTTGTATGAAAAAGGGGAATGCTTTAGGTTTAATTTAAAAAGTTTGCAATGGAGATTAGTAGTTTAAACTAAATTGGAGGGTCACCAATCACAGGTGCATATATCATGCAGAGCAAGGCAGCTAAAATTGTTGTAGTTCTGTGGGCCATACAGGAGAAATTTTCTGGGGTTTCCATTGACTGTTCTGAACTCCATCTATCTGAGTAGAACAAATCCCTGTGGCTGGGTTAGAATACACAAAGTACCATTTTTTATTAAAAGGAAGCTTTTAAAAGTTCTAAGTTTGCCACAGGGATTTCCACTACATACAAAGAGCTGCTGTAGAAGCTTGGTTTCTGTTTGAAACAGTTTCTCTGTGTATTTTAAAACTTTTAAAGGTTTTTTTAAAACTTCTGATCTGACTGTGGTGATTAAGTGAGTGAGAATATAAAACCATGCTAAGAGGTATACAGTCCATTTTATTCCTTGTCTTATTTGAGAAAGTAGGACTGGAATAGGCTGACACTCCCAAGATACTTAGCTTGACGTACTTAGACTTAATATTACAAAATTCTTTAAACTTCCAGTCACTGTAGGGGAAATACATACCATCAACCATTTGTACTGTGTTCTTCCTGGTAAGTATTTCTATACGTATTGCATGCCACCTTGTGGTTATTAACTAAAATGAGGCATATTCCATTTATCACACTCGACATACAGGAAAGATTATGCAATAAAAATTACATCTAGGGACATATGAAACGTGAAAAACTTAAACATGGTCAGATTCCAGCAAGATTCTTAAAACCTTAGATGTTTTCCATATCAAATCAGGATTAGTTTAGACCTGCAATCTATTCTCATGATACAAGATATGCTATAGCAATCTTTGTGCTGTTAAAGAAAGGCAAAACATGAAAGGAGTAGCAGATAAAATCTGCAGGTATAAATCCCTCCAAATTAAAAAAACACAACAAAAAATTCCCTAGGACCTGTTAGATCTGTAATAGAATTAAATCCATTGTTCAGGTTCAAGGTCAATGGCTTTGATTCAGTGACACTGAAATTCTGTGAGTTGGTGTCATGAGATGTTCACTCCAAATGATAGATCTTGAAAGAATGCTGATGTCATCATTCATCTTGGAATGCTTTAAATCTTATAAGATCAGAAATTCTCATGAGACTTTTTTTTGGCAACCTGGGACCCTTTCTGAACTAGAACCAGAAAACAGTTAGCATTTTGACCAAAACCTTAGGAGGTGGATTCAGATCAGACATTTGAAGCTAACTTCCACCCTGAAATCTTGGGGTGATGGGACTTCAGATTCCATGTTTGTTTTGATCTTTCTCTACAGCTACTAGTTTTGAAATGTTTCTAAACACTTATTATTTGTAGTATTCAAAGGCTCCAGTTGGACTTACGGACCTATATACTCAACACAGTACAAAAAACTCAGAGAAAGATATGCTCCCTTCCCTAAAGTGCTCTCAATCTAATTTAAGACAAGTGAGAGTGACAAAGAATAGGAGCAAAAGGAGGAACGGAAGATAAAGGGAACAGCAACATCATGTGCTAGCTATATGTGCAATTTGATAGTTCAAAACCTTTCTAAATTGCTGTAGTGCTTAGTGAAGATGCTGCCTATGTTGATGGGAAAAGCCAGAAACCCTCTCCTCGCCCCCCAACCCTCTTGTCAACATAGTTCTGTCTATACTGGGAGTTAGGTGCACACCCCTGAGCAACGCAGTTATACCAGCATAAGTCAGGGATGTGATACCCATAGGAGTACGGTTCTCACACACATTTATTATATAAAAGTGATTCTTTTCTACATTTTAGAGCAGCAAATTATACTTTTTTTGTTTTATTTTCAAATAAATGTTCTTAGTAAGTTTCAACCTATGAGGAGGTAGGGTGCTGTTCTGATGTCATGCAAGGCATAGAAGAGCATGAATGGTAGCTACAGAGCAGACTAGTTTTTATACAGGGGAATGGCTAGATTACTTAGAAAAACCTGTCAGCATAGTCTATGTGGTATGTGGATTGTAATGGATTTTTTACCTTCAGTCCTTTTGGTACGATGTCCATCTGTTTGCATTTGGAAAGGAAGATGATGTCTGTCTGTATCTGTACAAGTTTTTTCATGCAGTTGATAGATTTCCACTCCATTCGGCTAAATGCAGTGCCTTGCATAATGACAGGTTTCAGAGTAACAGCCGTGTTAGTCTGTATTCGCAAAAAGAAAAGGAGTCCTTGTGGCACCTTAGAGACTAACCAATTTATTTGAGCATAAGCTTTCGTGAGCTACAGCTCACTTCATCGGATGCATGCTGTGGAAAATACAGAAGATGTTTGTTTTTATACACACAAATCATGAAAAAACGGGTGTTTATCACTACAAAAGGTTTTCTCTCCCCCCACCCCACTCTCCTGCTGGTAATAGCGTATCTAAAGTGATCACTCTTCTTACAATGTGTATGATAATCAAGGTGGGCCATTTCCAGCACAAATCCAGGTTTTATCCCCCCCCCCCTCCAAACAAACCCACTCTTCTGTTGGTAATAGCTTATCTAAAGTGATCACTCTCTTTACAATGTGTATGATAATCAAGGTGGGCCATTTCCAACACAAATCCAGGGTTTAACAAAACATCTGAGGAGGGTGTGTGTGTGTGTGTGGGGTTAGGAATACAAGGGGAAATAGGTTACCTTGCGTAATGACTTAGCCACTCCCAGTCTCTATTCACAGACTATGCTGACAACTTGTGCCACACGCTCGCAAAGAAACTGCAGAACCACTTGATCAACATCCTCTACAGCAAACAGGGAAAGATAAAGAATGAGCTCTCAAAAATGGATACTCTCATAAAAAACAACCTTCCACACAAACTTCCTCGTGGCTGGACTTTACTAAAACTAGACAAGCCATTTACAACACACACTTTGCTTCTCTACAAAAGAAAAACAACACTAAACTTTCTAAACTACTACATTCCACAAGGGGCCACAGCAGTGGTTCCCTCAACCCACCCAGCAATATTGTTAACCTATCCAACTATACTCTTAGCCCAGCAGAAGCAGCTTTCCTATCCCGGGGCCTCTCCTTCTCTCATCACGAACATGATACAGTTCTGTGGTGACCTAGAATCCTATTTTCGACGTCTCCGACTCAAGGAATATTTCCAACACACCTCTGAACAACATACTAATCCACAGAGACCTCCCTACCAACACTACAAAAAGAAGGATTCTAGGTGGACTCCTCCTGAAGGTTGAGACAGCAGACTGGACTTCTACATAGAGTGCTTCTGCCGATGTGCACGGGCAGAAATTGTGGAAAAGCAGCATCACTTGCCCCACAATCTCAGCCATGCAGAACACAATGCCATCCACAGCCCCAGAAACAACTCTGATATCATAATCAAAAAGGCTGACAAAGGAGGTGCTGTTGTCATCATGAATAGGTCGGAATATGAACAAGAAGCTGCTCGGCAGCTCTCCAACACCACTTTATACAAGCCATTACCCTCTGATCCCACTGAGAGTTACCAAAAGAAACTACAGCGTTTGCTCAAGAAACTCCCTGAAAAAGTACAAGATCAAATCCGCACAGTCACACCCCTGGAACCCCGACCTGGGATATTCTGTCTACTACCCAACATCCATAAACCTGGAAATCCTGGGCGCCCCATCATCTCAGGCATTGGCACCCTGACAGCAGGATTGTCTGGCTATGTAGACTCCCTCCTCAGGCCCTATGCTACCAGCACTCCCAGCTACCTTCGAGACACCACTGACTTCCTGAGAAAACTACAATCCATCGGTGATCTTCCTGATAACACCATCCTGGCCACTATGGATGTAGAAGCCCTCTACACCAACATTCCACACAAAGATGGACTACAAGCCGTCAAGAACACTATCCCTGATAATGTCACGGCTAACCTGGTGGCTGAAGTTCGTGAGTTTGTCCTTACCCATAACTATTTTACATTTGGGGACAATGTATACCTTCAAATCAGCAGCACTGCTATGGGTACCCGCATGGCCCCACAATATGCCAACATTTTTATGGCTGACTTAGAACAACGCTTCCTCAGCTTTCGTCCCCTAATATCCCTATTCTATTTGCGCTATATTGATGACATCTTCATCATCGGGACCCATGGAAAAGAAGCTCTTGAGGAATTCCACCATGATTTCAACAATTTCCATCCCACCATCAACCGCAGCCTGGTCCAGTCCACCCAAGAGATCCACTTCCTGGACACTACAGTGCTAATAAACAATGGTCACATGAACACCACCCTATACCGGAAACCTACTGACCACGATGCCTCCAGCTTTCACCCTGACCACACCACACGATCCATTGTCTACAGCCAAGATCTGCGATACAACCGCATTTGCTCCAACCCCTCAGACAGAGACAAACACCTACAAGATCTCTATCAAGTATTCTTACAACTACAATACCCACCTGCAGAAGTGAAGAAACAGATTGATAGAGCCAGAAGAGTTCCCAGAAGTCACCTACTACAGGACAGGCCTAACAAAGAAAATAACAGAACGCCACTAGCCGTCACCTTCAGCCCTCAACTAAAACCCCTCCAACACATTATCAAGGATCTACAACCTATCCTGAAGGATGACCCAACACTCTCACAAATCTTGGGAGACAGGCCAGTCCTTGCCTACAGACAGCCCCCCAACCTGAAGCGAATACTCACCAGCAACTACATACCACACAACAGAACCACTAACCCACGAACCTATCCTTGCAACAAAGCCCGTTGCCAACTGTGCCCACATATCTATTCGGGGGACACCATCACAGGGCCTAATAACATCAGCCACACTATCAGAGGCTCGTTCGCCTGCACATCTACCAATGTGATGTATGCTATCATGTGCCAGCAATGCCCCTCTGCCATGTACATTGGTCAAACTGGACAGTCTCTATGTAAAAGAATAAATGGACACAAATCAGATGTCAAGAATTATAACATTCATAAACCAGTTGGAGAACACTTCAGTCTCTCTGGTCACGCGATTACAGACATGAAAGTTGGGATATTACAACAGAAAAACTTCAAATCCAGACTCCAGCGAGAGACTGCTGAATTGGAATACATTTGCAAATTGGATACAATTAACTTAGGTTACCTTGCATAATGACTTAGCCATTCCCAGTCTCTATTCAAGCCTATTTCCCCTTGTTTTCCTACCCCCCCTCCCCGAAGTTCTTGTTAAACCCTGGATTTGTGCTGGAAATGGCCCACCTTGATTATCATACACATTGTAAGGAGAGTGATCACTTTACATAAGCTATTACCAGCAGGAGAGTGGGGTGGGGGGAGAGAAAACCTTTTGTAGTGATAAACACCCATTTTTTCATGATTTGTGTGTATAAAAACAAACATCTTCTGTATTTTCCACAGTATGCATCCGATGAAGTGAGCTGTAGCTCACGAAAGCTTATGCTTAAATAAATTAGTTAGTCTCTAAGGTGCCACATGTACTCCTTTTCTTTTTAGGGAAGGAAGTGTAGGCCCTGATTCTGCAGTCTAATTTCTGCAGGTGTAACACTTCCCTTTCCTGTCTTCTTTTTTTAAAAAAAAAATAAAATCTTGAAATTATTTTTTTCATTGAAGAACTTCAGTTGATATTGAGCTCACTGATGCAGTACAAAATAATATGCATGTACTATAACTTAACAGAACAAAACCTTTAAATCCCCCAAATGGCACTTCCAACATGTGTTACAGGCTGCTAGCAAAACGCTTTGGCAGCTCTCCCTTAGCTGTGCTGGCCGTGCAGTGCTGGCAGGAGCAAAATGCAGTTAAAAACTGACTTTCAGCACTAAAGTGAGGAGATATGACTGAATCCACAAGATGTAGGCTGAAATCTATTTCAACCTTGTTGAGAAAGAAGGCACCAAGTTTACGTATTCACTTTGCAGAATAGAACCACACTATATATGTAAGCCATTCTTCCCATGGCCTGAGGGCCTGACAATACATATTAACATATATTCCTGTTAGACTACCTTGTGACAACTACATTATTAATGCATCTCACCACTGTAAAAATGCTGAATAGGCTTTGTTTGTATCAATGTCTTTTAGCTGTTAGTATCATGCACACAATATTCCACATCTGTCAGGCAGAAGAGACAGAACTAAATTACTAATAGAATGCTCATGCAAGGAACTGTTTCTAAATTATTATGGCATTACATTTTTCTGCACTGTGATGTTTTATATGTGTGTAAAAGTTGTTTAAATTATGTAATGTTACTACTGGATGAGCACCAGAATATCTGTTTGGAGGCCAATTTTTAAACAAAATTTCCAATTTTTCTGCACATAGTGTGTCAGCAAAACAGCAGTGTTTCCTGAATGCCAGCCTAGGAATTAGTAATATGATGAATATCCACTTAACATTTTGGGTGTCATAAACCAGTCTTGACAATGCCAGGCAATACATAGTAACACAGGTGAGGGGGTTTTGTTGTTATAATTACCTGTCTGTAGAGGGCATTGCCATTTTAAATTATGTTGTGAGTGTCACTCTTCTTCCAGAGGGAGCCAGCAGCAACGAGATCTGGGTTCAATATCCAAGGGTTCCTCTGAATAATACAAAACAGAATTGGCTCAAGCCCTCACCCAGTAATCTGGGAAAACTTAACATCACCCCTAGGTGCCCTTAAGAGGCAGTGCTTCCCTACTGGCAAACACGGAATCTGTGCATAGCAAAAGAACTTTTATTAAAAAGAAAGGGAACCACACATTCGTTTGGGAGATCACCACAACCACATTCAAAAGCATGTGACCATAAGCTAACCTGACCCCACAGTGTGTTGGGCAGTGCCCTTTGTGGTGGGAAAATCCAGCAAACGAATCTCCCTTTAACACATCACTCCCCTCTCCCTCTGTTGCACCTCACTCACAGTTGGCTGTTCTTCGTTAGTGAAGACCCAGAGTTCAGAGGTGCATTCACAGGGGTTCACTTCCCATCACAGAAAGAACAGGATGTGGGGAGGTGTGAAGCAAAGTCTCCTTGGTTACCATGGGTCTCTGCAGCTGGATATTTGCTGATTCCTCCTCTGCTTTTCTCGGTTACTGCTGGTTGCTTGCTGCCGCTGCTTTACTCCACTGCTGCTGTTGGATTCTCACTGCCACTTCTGCAATGCCGTGTGGAGAGGTTCCAGCCAGGTTGTTAGAGATTTCGGTTCATAGAATCATAGAAGGTTAGGGTTGGAAGAGACCTCAGGAGCTCATCTAGTCTAAAAGCAGGACCAACCCCAGCGAAATCATCCCAGCCAAGGCTTTGTCAAGCTGGGCCTTAAAAACCTCCAAGGAAGGAGATTCCACTGCCTCCCTAGGTAACCCATTCCAGGGCTTCACCACCCTCCTAGTGAAATACTGTTTCCTAATATCCTTTCCTAATATTCTTAATGATTTTACCGGGTAGCTGGGAACCTCACTGCCTATACAGCCTTTACATTGTCTTTCATTTCACCACTTCCCTACAGCAGGTCTAAGGCCTAGTCTCCTAGATGGGAGATTTGGGGGAGGTACCCAAAGGGGAGGGCAGCGTGTGGAGCCCTCTGCCCCCCTCCCCCAGGGGCCACAGGGATGTGGTGCCATCCACTTCCAGGAGTGGAGCGGAGCCATGGCAGGCAGGCAGCCTTCCCTGGCCCTGGTGTGTGCCGCTGCTATCCTGGAGCTGCTCCAGGTAAGCGGTGTTGGGCCGGAGTCCACACCCCCAACTCCTGCTGCCCCCTGCCCCCCAACCCCCTGCCAAATCCCTCCTGCACCCCAGCCCGCCACTGCACCCTTCCTGCACCCCAGCTCCCTTCCCTGAGCCCCCTGCTGCACTCTGCACCACCTTCTGCACCCCAACCCCCTGCCCTGAGCCCCCTCATATACCCTTCACCCCTCCTCCACCCCAACCCCTTGCCCTGAGCCCCTTCGGCACACCCCCCCACACACACCCAGCTCTCCCTCCCACACCCCAACCCCCTGCCCCAGCCCTGCATTCATGGTCCTGCATGCAATTTCCCCACCCAGATGTGGCCCTTGGGCCAAAAAGTTTGCCCACCCCTGGTCTAGTTGCTTGTCTACACATACAGCGCTGCAGCTGTGGTGCTGCAGTACATCTGGTGAAGATACTCTGTGCCAATGGGAAGAGCTCTCTTGGCATAATAAAACCATCTCTGTGAGCGGCGGTAGCTGTGTCGGCCAGAGAAGCAGCGCTTATGTCGGTGTGACTTATGTCACTCAGGGGGATAGTTTACTCACATCCCTGAATGACATAAGTTATGCCGATATATGCTGCAGTGTAGACATAGCCTAAGACTCTTTAGGCAGAGCAACCACAACGAGGTAGGAACACCTGTGCACTCTCATATCCGCTCTCTCTTTTACTGGGATTTGGCATCCCTACCTCCCTGCTTAGCGAGTGAGGTTCGGTTTAGGGTCAGCCTTTCAAGCAGGGCTGGCTAAGTATAGTTCTGCTGCCCTTTACTCATACAATAAGGATAAAAACTTTTAATTACCTCTACACTCAACGCTAAAGTGATTTGTAACTCAACGTCTGCCAAAAGTGATCATTTTGGCAAAGCAGCTCTGTAATGCTGTGCACCTAGGCAGAGTAGTCTATGCAAACACAATCTGTGCCTGAAGTCTTTTCCCCCAGCTCATCACTAGGTGTCAGGGAAGAACTCATTCAGACCTTGCTTACATCCTCCCCCCTGCTGAGAATTTGTTGTTCTGGCAAATCACACACCATGTTATACCAAGTCCACTAGTTGTCTCCAAAGGGTCTGAGGAAGCCTACTCTGGCCACAAGTCTGTGATCTAAGTGTATTGGTTCTTCACTGACACCTCAGGTACATCATAAGTTAACCTGCTTACTGGCCTTATAACCCTGTCATGCTGATTGAAAGTGGGCATTGCAGGAGAAGGGGGAACTTCTTAGGCTAGGGATGGTGAGGGTTTTTCCTTGAGGGTCCCTCAGCTATTTTCATAGGCTGCCATATCTCTTGTTCTAGTACTGGAGTGTCTCAGGCACCAGGGACACCTTCCACCTGTGTGTCACCACTATCCAACAACCTAAGTGTGTCATCACAGGTTTGCCTTCTTCAAAGAGGCCTGGGAATGATGGTGGGACAGACTCATTGTCCCAAGCTGGTTTTGTAGATGTGCCAGCAATGGGCCTAGATGGTTCCACCATGGGGTTTAGGGTCAAAGAAGTGGTGCTCTCACTATGTCCCACTGATCGAGGCCAGAATCTGACCTCCATTCTAAGATACATTGTGGGAGTGTCCTTCTCTTCACACTGACTCTTAGATTTGCTGAGTAGGGGGTAGATAAGCCCCAGGTCTGCACCTTTTTACCACTTAGGTGTACCATGTCATAGTCCATTTCATAAGGGGCGCCAACTAATTCCCCCACAGGTAGTAAGAGGTTTCTATGTATTGTTTTTATTTTTCCCTGGCCCCATTTCATGTTTAATCTTGTAGCCCAGCAGATCTCCCAGCTCTTCCACCACCAGGTAGTTATTGCTTTCCATCTATTGCCTATCTTGTGTTTGCAGCAACACCCACATTTCACAACAGAACTCTGTCCCTGGGCTGGAGCTCCTGCGAACGAACTCTAGCATCATACCAGTGCTTGTTACTATCTGAGTTGCCCTAGCTGTTCAGCACACAAGCCTCCATACCATCAGCTGCACCCTAACTTGAGATCTTAGCACAATGGCTGACTATTTCCAATGCTGGAAACTTAGGCCTAACCCAAAAAAAACCCATGGTGACTGCTTTTCATCTGAACAATAAAATGGCTAATACCAAACTTGATGCACAGTTCTGTGGTGAGAGCATCAGGCTAATCCAAAATATTACACTGGACCAGAGTTTGACGTTTGGAAAACACCTCGAGAACACCGACGATAAGGTCATGTGTCATGTTGTGCTTATCAGGAAATTGGCCAGAACATCATGGGGCTCTAATCCATGGATCTTATGAACCACAGCAATTGCCTTCCTATATTCTGAGGCTGAAGACTGTGCACCAGTGTGGTCTCACGGCAGTCACACTAAACTCCTTGATACTCAATAACGCCATATGCATAATGTCAGGGATGCTCAAATTGACTCTATTCGAGTGGCTACCAGTCCTATCACACATTCAGCCTCCTCAGATCAGAAGAGCTGCCCAGACGTTTCACTTTCTCAAACACGGGGATCCCAGTGCATGACCTGCAGAATCCACCAAAGACCAGATCAGAATCCCGCAACCCTCTATGGAACTGCGTCAAGACCCTTACACTCAACTTCAATACCGAGGCTCAATGGAGAGCCACATGGAGCATTCTGACTGCTCAAAACAAACAGATCATCATTGACCCTGCCCAGGAACCACCAGGTTTTGATTTTATGTCAGAAAGACTGGTTCAGATTGAATTGCATTAGGACATCTCATGGGAGATGTGGACAAACCCTTCTTAAATGGAAAATGAAGCAAACATGGTATGTGACAGTGGGCACCAGGAACAAATGATGGAGCATCTCATAGCTATCTCCACCCTCTGATACACCAAAGCACAAGTCTAGGGGTAATCTAAGTTCTTGTCCAAACATCAGGAGATCTGGCGTGACTCTCATAGCATTGTTCTTCATGGCATTGTAGTCATGCATCAAAACTACACCGTGCTGGCTCCAGATTGCCTTCTGTTCTGCAGGTAAAGTCCTGATCTTATTCTACAGAGTTGGATTAAACTGCTCTGGCTGAGGGTCACCTTGTGGCTCAATAAGGAATTGTACTGGACTTTCTAGTTTCTGCCATCCTCAGCACCTCCTTCAGAAGGTCACTCTCAAAGTACCATTCCTGGTTGGAGTGTGTCAGAACTGGGAATTCATACACTGAAAAACATTTCTCCCCCAACACTTGAGCAACAGTGGTAGCCTTCTGGTCGCATGTGAGATATGCCTGTGCATACTGTGTAAAATGGTCAGTCACTCCTAAAATGTTCCCAACATTCCTCCTGCCGACTTCTAAAGACAAGAAATCAGTGCATACCAGCTCCAAAGAATCATAGAATCATAGAATATCAGGGTTGGAAGGGACCTCAGGAGGTCATCTAGTCCAACCCCCTGCTCAAAAGCAGGACCCATCTCCAATTAAATCATCCCAGCCAGGGCTTTGTCAAGCCTGACCTTAAAAACTTCTAAGGAAGGAGATTCCACCACCTCCCTAGGCAACGCATTCCAGTGTTTCACCACCCTCCTAGTGAAAAAAGTTTTTCCTAATATCCAACCTAAACCTCCCCCACTGCAACTTGAGACCATTACTCCTTGTCCTGTCCTCTTCCACCACTGAGAATAGTCTAGAACCATCCTCTCTGGAACTACCTCTCAGGTAGTTGAAAGCAGCTATCAAATCCCCCCTCATTCTTCTCTTCTGCAGACTAAACAATCCCAGTTCCCTCAGCCTCTCCTCATAACTCATGTGTTCCAGACCCCCAATCATTTTTGTTGCCCTTCGCTGGACTCTCTCCAATTTATCCACATCCTTCTTGTAGTGTGGGGCCCAAAACTGGACACAGTACTCCAGATGAGGCCTCACCAATGTCGAATAGAGGGGGACGATCACGTCCCTCGATCTGCTCGCTATGCCCCTACTTGTACATCCCAAAATGCCATTGGCCTTCTTGGCAACAAGGGCACACTGCTGGCTCATATCCAGCTTCTCGTCCACTGTCACCCCTAGGTCCTTTTCCGCAGAACTGCTGCCTAGCCATTCGGTCCCTAGTCTGTAGCTGTGCATGTGAGGTTTTCTGCTAGTGATATTCTCCAACTCTGCAGGGCAGAGTTTTCCTTTGAAGACACCGAGTGCACAGCTTGCATTTGTTGCAAATATTGTCAGCCATCCAGGGGCAATAGAACCTACTATAAATAAGTTTCAGGGTTCTCTCCATTCCCAAATGTCTAAAGTCTTCATACAGGGCCCTGATGGCCAAGCCTCAGTAATTCTTTGGTAGCACTAGTTATTTGTGATTATGTAAAAGATCTGCTGTGATTTGGTGCAGCACTCCCTAAATCCGTTTTAGTTTGCTCCATTCTCTCAGTAGTAGTTTATCCTCAAACGTGGAAGGAATAATTGCAGCTGAGTTTCACCCCTCTCTTGTAGCAAGCAGTATGTCACAAATATCAGTATCTTGCAGCTAGGATTTTTGCCAGTCAGCAGCGTTGAGCATGGGCAATGGAGATTGGTTCAACACAATATATCGCTGAGGCAGATGAGACACTTTCAGAGGACAGGCCCAGAGTTTTTGCTTTGCAACCATAAAGACTCTCCTGGGCCTCTGACTATTGATGACTCATACTGCAAATAGCTTTCACTCCATCCACAGGGATCACAGCAATTTCCTGGTGCCTGTGGACACCAGGACAATGTATCTGCATCTACATTATGTCTCCTTGATCAGTACTGACTGCTTAACACATAGCTAGCCAAGGCAGCCATCCATCTCTGCCCTGTAGCATCCAAAATCACTGATAACTAACTCTTGTTCCACAGCCTGCCGGGGATGTTAGTTGGTGTCTCCTCCATGGAGTCATGAGCACAGGTGTGTACCTGCCGTTGTTCATGAACTCTTCCAACACCTGTCCCTTTTGTGGTGAAAGGGAGACCCTGGGGCAAATCCCTGTAGGGTGCATCAGCTTGCAGCCTCTCTGCTGGTTCCTCTAGGACCTCTTACTGAGGTCTGGCTGCACTTTTCCCAACACCTTTTGATCTCCTCATCAACCTCCTGACTATGGCCATCCATCACTCCTGGAGGAAAAAGCTGGGCGGGTGTGGGGTACTCTGCTACTGTGGAGCCTATTTCTGGTCCCTAGTCTTCTCACATCTCCAGGCAGAGTTCTTCTGGATGGTATCCACCAATTCCTTAGGCACCGCTGAGGAGCAGTGGGCACTGTTCATGGTTCTC
Source organism: Lepidochelys olivacea (assembly GCF_965140295.1). Lineage (NCBI taxonomy): Eukaryota > Metazoa > Chordata > Testudines > Cheloniidae > Lepidochelys > Lepidochelys olivacea. The sequence continues at coordinate 47,393,458 of NC_140412.1, forward strand.
TGTTCAGTGTCTTCCTCTGGATCCCCAATTTTCAACTTTTCCCCTCGCTTCTCTCCCTGCTTTTTCCTTCATTGTCCCATGCACTCACTTGTAGCCTGGGCTTAGTTGTTCTTCCCCCTTTAGTTGAGGGCCCCAGCGTTTTGTTTTGGGCAGTCCTAGTCCTGCCTTTACAAGATCTGCAAATAGTACACACCTTCCAAGTTCTGCAATAAATGAGGCCAGGGCCCTATAGACAATAGTCTCATTCACTATGCAACCATGATTCATCCCCAATTACATCATCATATAATATTTTTCCCACAGAATTCCCAGTCCATGGCTCCTTGCCCAACTAGCCCCAGTCTCATCTGGCTCCTAGTCCCAGTTTCTTTCTTCTCCTCTATATTCCATTTCCCAATTTAGTCCTTTCCATCACCTCAGTCAGCTATTACCCCCTCTGCATTTGAGTTAGGTATTCCCTCCTCCATACTGCCTGAATGCCAGCAGGGAGGTCATTAAGAACACAGTCTCTCTGCTCTCAGTTCCTGTGTCCAGCCCCACCCAGGTAGGTGTCCAACCTGTTCTTAAAAATCTCCAATGATGGAGATTCCACAACCTTCCCTTGGAAGCCTATTCTGGAGCTTAGCTACCCACAGTTAGAAAGTTTTTCCTAATATCTCACCTAAATGTTCCTTGCTGCAGATTAAGCCCTTTACTTCTTGTCCTACCTTCAGTGGACATGGAGAACAATCTACCACCGTCTTTTTTATAATAGCTATGAACATATTTGAAGACTTATCAGGTCCCCTTTCAGTCTTCTTTTCTCAAGACTAAACATGCCCAGGTTCTCTCAACTTTTTATCATTTTTGTTGCTCTCCTCTAATTTGTCCACATCTTTCCTAAAGTGTGGTACCCAGAATTGGACACAGTACTCCATCTGAGGCCTCACCTGTGTCAAGTAGAGCGGGACAATTACTTCCCATATGTTGCAGATGACAGTCCTGTTAATACACCCAAAAATGCCATTAGCCTTTTTTGCAACTGCATCACATTGTTGACGCATTCACTTCGTCATCCAACCAGATTCTTTTCAGCAGTACTACTGCCTAGCCAGTTATTCCCTATTTTGTAGTTGTGCATTTGATTTTTCTTCCCTAAGTGAAGTACTTTGCACTGCTCTTTATTGAATTTCATCTTTTTGAATTCAGGTCAATTCTCCAATTGCTCAAGGTCATTTTGAATACTAATCCTGTATTTGATAGTGCTTGCAACCACTCCCAGCTTGGTGCCATATGCAAATTTTATAAGCATACTCTCCATTTCATTATCCAAATCATTAATGAAAATATTGACTAGTACCTCTAATGTTCTTGAGGTTTATTAAATAACAAACCACTGAATGAGAAAGGAATACATTTTTATTAAAAAACAGAACATATCCGTGGTAAACTTCTGTACACAGCTATCCTTTGTTATCCACTCCCCTGCTTCCAGGGCATATCTGAGAATTCCTAATTTCATAAGACTATCTCTTATGAGGGAGCCTTTCTACATTGTAATCTTTCACAAACATTTCTCTACTTCTCTCCTAAAAAAAGAAGATCATGTAATAACTATCTAATAACATACATATTAAATTCTCAACCCAACTAGTAAGTTTCCATGAACTAGAATCCAAATACCCAACATGTCAACTACCTAGGAAGGAGAGGTTACCAGAACATCATTCTGGAGTGAGTCTTTATCACTCACTTCGTCTAAGTACCCCTTCTCTAGGCAGATTAGCAAGTCACTATTAGTTTATCAGGCTGTTTGATCTCCCTTTATGAACTTCTCAGTCACAGCCTTTCATTAGAGTCTGAATTGCTCTCTTGTTCCTTGCCAGTTTCTCCTTTGCCTGTTGATGATAAATGATTAGTTGGTTGATAAATGCCGGAGTCCACATCCACTATCAATGTTTTAACATTTATGGGATTACTCTGGGATCCCTTCAATTACACCAAAATGTGTCCTCTTGTTCTGCCTGGGCTACACAAGGTCTTGGATACAGAAGTTCTTTAATGGTACACCTCTACCCCGATATAACGTGGTCCCCAGGAACCAAAAAATCTTACTGTCTTATAGGTGAAAGCGCGTTATATCGGGGTAGGGAGAGGAACCGCTTCCTACCCCAGCTCACCTCCACTCTGCCTCCACCTCCTCCCCTGAGTCCGCCACCGCCACTCCGCTTTTTCCTCCCTTCCTCCCACCCTTCTGGGCTTGCCACACCAATCAGCTGTTTGTCATGGGAAGCCTGGAAGGAAGGGGGGGGAAGTGGAGGAGCAGCGGTGCGCTCAGGGGAGGAAGCGGACCGGAGGTGAGCTGGGGCGGGGAGCAGTTCCTCTGTGGCCAAGCCTGGGAGGGAGGAGAAGCGGAGCTGAGGCTCGCTCATGGAAGGAGGCGGAGCGGAGGTGAGCTGGGGCAGAGGTGCCGCAGCAAGTAAAGGGGGGGCACAGAGGAACTGCTTGCGGTAACACGAATTCGGATATAATGAGGTAAAGTAGCCCCGCTCTCTGGACACTGCTTTACCACGTTATATCTGAATTCACATTATATCGGACAGCATTATATCGGGGTAGAGGTGTATTCCTTTGGCTGACGTATTAGCAGTGTGATCCATTAGGCACATTCTATCACCTGGGTGAAGAGATGGGAAATCGTGGGTCCTGTTGCCAAAATAATATTTCCACTTCTAAGTTTTTCATCTTCTGTGTGGCTCTATTGTCATGAGATTTCAGCAAGCTACCAGTGTTTGGTAAATTAGATGTGATCCTTCTTCCCATTAACAGCTTAGCTGGAGAAAAGCTATTTTCCAGAGGTTTGTACTTTGATAAACTAATGAAGCTTTATGCAGAACACCCCTGCTGTTTAAAGTTTTTTTCATAAAGTTCTTTAGTGTCTTTGTAGACCTTTACACATGTCCATTCGATTGGGGGTAATTTGGACTTGATATTTTGTGACAAAAATCCCGATTATGGCAAATTGCTTAATCTGTGCTGGAAAATTACAACTCATTATTGCTAAAGACTTGATCTCGAATTCCATGTCTGGAAAATATTCCCTTAATGACAGCTCTCACTGACTTATTACTAGTACTGTACACTGTGCACATTTCTGGTGCAGAGAATAATAATCTGTGACTATTAAATAAACCCTTGATTGCCAGATAAATGTCAGTTCCTACCTTCTCATAAATCCTGTGTGGACCTGGGTGAGATCTCAGTGGCTGACTGTTGAAATGGCTTGTATTTCAAGGCTGAGAAGCAGTTTCCTACCACATTAGTAACATCATGATTGATCTGTGGTCAATACATCACCTCTCATGCTTGTTGTTTGCACTTCTTAATTCCTAAATGACCCTTGTGGATCTTCTGTAGCATTTCTTTCCAGAGGCTCATTGGTATTACAACCTTGCTACCCTTGAAAATAACCCCATCTATCACAGTAAATTCATGTCTGCAATTCCAATAGTCTCTTAGACTTGGATAGCAACTGCTTATTTCTTCAGGCCACTTTTTAATTATCACTTCTTTAAGGATCCCCAGTGATTCATCATTCTCCGTTTCCCATCTTATTTGTTGAAGTTTTTAGTTAGTGAGGACAACTGATTTTACAATCAGATTTACATATGCTTGCATCTCTATCTCTGAGGTATTTTCTGGTTTCATACTGGGAGTCACCACTCGGGAAAGTGCATCCTCACTCAGTAAATGTGAATTTACCAGGCAATTAGGTCACAACCAGATCTTATTTTTGCAGCTTTATCATCATTCTTTGAATCCTTAAGATACAGTCATTTAGCAATTTGCCAAATAATGCTCTCAGGGGCTTGTAGTCCATTTCAACATCCATTTTCTGACCGTAAATATGCTGATTGAATCAGTCACATGCAAACAGTATTCCTAAAAGCTCCTTCTCAATCGGTGCATATCTGGTTTCTGCACCAGTCAGTGAGCTGGATGCGTACTCCACTATTTGCTAACAATCATTGTGTTTCTGTAAAATCACTGCAACTAAATGAGACTGTGAAGCATCACCTGAAATTTTCGTATGTCTGTCTGATGTATAGAATTTCAACACTGGCTCTTGTATCAGTTGTTTCAAACCTTCCCATGATTCCTCCTGTTTCTATTTTGTAGGAGTTTCCTCAAAGCTAGTGCTTTTGTAAATAGATTAGGCATGAATTTTCCAAAATAATTAACATTTCCAGGAACCATTGGAAAATTTTCAAACTTTCTTTGGCTGGGAATGGAGCATCATTTCAATGGCTGAAACCTTATTCTTATCATTTTACATCTTCACTGGAAACAATATCTCCAACAAAAATCAGTTTCATAACCTCTAAAACATGTTCCTCCTGATTTAGTTGCAGCTTTAATTGAATCCCAAACTTCCTAAAGTCTACAATTATGCTCCTCTTTTGTTGAACCCCAGATGATGATATCATCCATTGAGGTGTCGACATAGTTAATATGTTCATAGACCATAAGTATAGTTTTGTGGTTCACTGCTGGTGCTGAAGCTATGGCGAAGGGTAGGCATAAGTATCTGTATCTTAAAAATGGGGTATTAAATGTGCATAGTTTTGAGCTTTCTTCAGTTAATTTTAGCTGCCAAAATCCTGAAGAGACATCCAGTTTATTGAACTATTGTGCATTTACAGATTGAGTCATAATCTCTTCTCTAGTTGGCAATTTGACATGTTCTCTTTTTATAGCCTTGTTGTGGTCTTTCAAATCTAAGCATATATGTGTACCTGGCTTTTACTTTTCTCCACAATGACTAAGGCACTCGCCCATTCTGTTGGTGCCTCAATTTTTTGTATTACTTTCATTGTTTCCATCTTTGTGAGTTCAGCCTTGAGTTTAACACAGAGTGTAAATGGCACCTTTCTACATGGATGGATAACTGGAGGGACCTGCTTGTTTATCTGGATTGTATGTTTACCGTGCAAGCAACCCAACCCTTGAAATAGTCTTTATCACAATGTATGGGCTGATCACATAGGCCAAGTGGCACTAATAAGTATCAGGTAGACTACAGATTTCCTGCATCCTTTAACTGCTATATAGCCATATGCTAGTGGCAAATTTAATAGCACTGACATGACTAGACTTTCTTTGGAAAGCTCTTCCACCCAGCACTATGAAATGGTTCCATTTTACTACCTGCTACATATTTTGCTGTTAAATTCTTTCTAAAGAAATCACTCAGCTAAATTGTCCATAGTAACCTGGCATAATCAAAAGTAGTGGAGTTAGTCTCTGGAGTACAGAGTCACATATTTGGTCAAGCCCCATCCAGAATTATTAAACAGATATGTTCAGTGACATCCATGCAAAAATGGAAGCAGAGAGGTTGCAGGTATTAAGTTGGGATTTTATGGGATTTTAGGTAAGCCCTGTTAAATTTCAAAGGGAAACTTACAGGATGAGTAGAAACTGCATAGGTTTCTCCACATGCTAGCAGTGTATGCTTCATAGATGGCCGTACGTTTTTAATTAACTTTATGCCAAATGCTTCCTGCTATATAGGACTATTGTATACATACATTAGATATACCTCTTTATATATCACTTATAAAAATAAAACTATTAAGATGTTTTATGTACAATTATATTAAAATATTTTTACATTATCATTTGGTAAAATATTCTACTGTAAAATTGAAAAAAGGAACAACTAAAATATGAGTTAAAATAGATTACCTACGGTAGCATAATACACTCTAAATATAGATAGATCGATATATTTATTATTAGAAGATAAAGCAATACCAATATACAAACTCAAAAATCCTTATGGAAGATGGTATGTTCTTAATTGACATTTCAATATATGCACACATACAAGTCTGAGGAAAAGACTTCAGGTGGAATTACTGAAGGGCCTAACCCTCATCAGAATTAACAGGTACCAGGCAAGAGAGCAGATAATTATTTCTTTAGGCCACAATCTTGCAATAGGACTGCTAGTGCTGACTTCTGCACCCACATGAAGCCCCAATGGCTTCAATAAGACTCCACAGTTGCAGGGCTCCAAGCAAGCAGATTCAGCACAGGATTGGGATTTTAATAGCCACTTGAGAAATCTATGGTTTATTAAAATGGAAAAATGCCTTATGCTGCCTGTTCTGGTTTTGTTTTCATTTTAACTTGCTTTCTTAGATTACACTGTCTTCAACACTGATTTAAGGTACGAACATCTTCTATACTAACCTAAAATATTGACAAAGGTTGACATTATGCGTATTCTTTCAGATTTTATATACAATATTTTGAATCCCATCACAAATATAATTTTCCTAGCCTTTATAAATTTTAATTTGTTTTGGCTTAGTATAATACTTCATACCACAGTTTTAACATTAACCCCGCTGATCTTCTCCATGCCTTTTTAAATGCTACAATTAATTACAGAGTTTTATTATTGCACCTCTGATTTATATTCTGTGGGCTTAGTTTTGTATTCTGTGTTTGAGTCAGCTCTTTCATTCATTTCTCTGACATGTAGCCATAGTTTGAGAGTAGGTCACGTTTCCTTTAATTATTTGTGTCCTTTTCAAAGTCTTTGCACTTTAGTTTAAATCCATTAGTTTGTTCTTAATTATTTTGTCCAATTGTATTTTTCATTTGTAGATATAACATTTCATTTGCCAAAGGTCAGCACAGGTGACATGCTCCCAAAACCTTTTTCAGCTGGACACGTTACTTGCTCACGTGTGTCATAAGTTGACTGAAAGTTGTGTTAGGATAACATGGTGGATTGAGGTTTGCTTTAGTATACTACTGCAGTCATCCAAACACACATTAACACATCCTTTATTCTTTTCCCCCACTATTCCACTTAGGAATAGTGACTGTCTGTGGTACTCTCTTTATATAAATATATTAACTAAGAAACACTTCCAAGGATGAAGAGGGGGGGTTGTTAGAAATTCTTTAACATAACATAAAAACGGCCATACTGGGTCAGACCAAATGTCCATCTAGCCCAGTATTCGGTCTTCTGACAGTGGCCAATGCTAGGTGCCCCAGAGGGAATGAACAGAACAGGTAATCATCAAGTGATCCACCCCCTGTTGCCCATTCCCAGCTTCTGGCACACAGAGGCTAGGGACACTTCAGAGCATGGCTTTGCATCCCTGCAGGGCCGGCTCTACAGTTTTTGCCACCCCCCCAAGCAGTGAAAAAAACTGCTGTCGTGGACGGCAAAAGGGAGAAGCTGATGATGATTTGCCGCAGCGGGCAGCAGAACAGAGAAGCTGCCACCGAATTGCTGCTGCGGCTGGTGGGATAGAGGGGCTACCGCCGAATTGCCGCCTTTGCAGAAACTCTTTTCCCCCTTTCTAACTGCTGCCCCAAGCACCTGCTTGGAACGCTGGTGCCTGGAGCCGGCCCTGCATCCCTGCCCATCCTGGCTAATAGCCATTGATGGACCTATCCTCCGTGAACTTATCTTACTGTTCTTTTTTGAACCCTGTTATAGTTGTGGCTTTCACAACATCCTCTCCTCTGGCAAGGAGTTCTACAGACTGAGTTGTGTGAAGAAATACTTCCTTTTGTTTGTTTTAAACTTGCTGCCTATTAATTTTATTTGGTGACCCCTAGTTCTTGTGTTATGAGGCGTAAACAACACTTCCTTATCTACTTTCTCTAAACCAATCATGATTTTATAGACCTCAATCATATCTCCCCTTAGCTGTCTCTTTTCCAAGCTGAAAAGTCTGAGTCTTATTAATGTCTCCTCAGATGGAAGCCATTCCATATCCCCAATCATTTTTGTTGTCCTTTTCTGAACCTTTTCTAATTCCAAAAATCTTTTTTGAGCTGGGACCACCACATCCGCACCCAGTATTCAAGATGTGGGCATACCATGGATTTATATAGAGGCAACATGATATTTTCTGTCCTATTATCTATCCCTTTCTTAATGATTCCCAGCATTCTGTTTGCTTTTTTGACAGCTGCTGCACATTGAGTGGATGTTTTCAGAAAACTATCCACAATGACTCCAAGATCTCTTTCTTGAGTGGTAACAGCTAATTTAGACCCCATCATTTTATATGTATAGTTGGGATTATGCTTTCCAATGTGCATTACTTTGCATTTATCAACATTAAATTTCATCTGCCATTTTGTTGCCCAGTCATCCAGTTTTGTGAGATCCTTTTGTAGCTCTTCACAGTCTGCCTGGGATTTAACTATCTTGTGTAGTTTTGTATCATCTGCAAATTTTGCCACTTCACTGTTTACCCCTTTTTTCAGGTCATTTATGAATATGATGAATAGGGCTGGTCCCAGTACAGACCCCTTGGGGACACTACTATTTACCTCTCTCCATTCTGAAAACTATCCATTTATTCCTACCCTTTGTTTCCTCTCTTTTAACCAGTTACTGATCCATGAGACCTTCCCTCTTATCCCATGCTTAAGAGCCTTTAGTGATGGACCTTTTCAAAGGCTTTCTGAAAATCTAAGTATGCTATATCCACTGGATCCCCCTTGTCCACATGCTTGTTGACCCCCTCAAAGAATTCTAGTAGATTGGTGAGGCATGATTTCCCTTTATAAAAACCATGTTAACTCTTCCCCAACAAATTATGTTCATCTAGGTGTCTGACAATTTTGTTCTTTACTATGGTTTCAACCAGTTTGTCCGGTACTGAGGCACCCATCTTATTATTTAGACTCTACCATTTGTATATATCATTTTAAAAACTTTTTAGCTTTTACTTTCACTTTTCACTTTTTAGCTGTTTGCCATTACATGATGTAATTGAATGAGACTCTTTGTCATTTGACTGTTTTTCATAAGTTCCTACCTGTATTTTATCATCTTCCATCCTCTCCTCCTTACTAGGACATAGAGAATTTCCATTAATAGATCCCTCAGGGATATCTCTCTCTGAACCACATGATCCTCCGCACCTGTCGGCTTTCCTCGAGCCCTTTGTTTAAAAACTGTTCTACAACCTTTTTAATGTTAAGTGCCAGCAATCTGGTTCCATTTTGGTTTAGGGGGAGCCCATCCTTCCTGTATAGGCTCCCCCTTTCCCAAAAGTTTCCCCAGTTCCTAATAAATCTAAACCCCTCCTCCCTACACCATTGTCTCATCCAAGCATTGAGACCCTGCAGTTCTGCCTGTCTAACTGGCCCTACATGTGGAACTGGAAGCATTTCAGAGAATACTACCATGGAGGTCCTGGACTTCAATCTCTTACCTAGCATTTCTTACCTCAATTTGGCTTCTAGAACCTCTCTCCTATCCTTCCCTATGTCATTGGTACCTACATGTACCATGACCACCGTCTCCTCCCCAGCACTACACATAAGTCTATCTAGATGTCTTGAGAGATCCACAACTTTCGCACCAGGCAGGCAAGTCACCATACGGTTCTTCTGGTCATCACAAACCCAACTATCTATGTTTCTCCAGCGTTTGGCAACTAAGACCATATCTACACTAGAGAGCTTACAGTGGCACAGATGTACAGGTGCAGCTGTGCTGCTGTAAGATCTTCTGTGTAGCCACATCCTCAATAACCTAGAGCTGTCCACACTGGCGCATCAGTTGGTGTAACTTATGTCGCTCAGGGGGGAATTTTTTTCACACCCTATGCAACATAAGTTATACTGACAAAAGTGCTAATTAGAGAGAGCCTCTGAATATCTATAGTGATTGAATTAAAAAATGGAAAACCCTTTTAAAATAGAAAGAGCATTCAGAATTTGAGGGACAGTCTGGGGTAGAATGCTGTCTGTTAATCCTGGATCCCTCCTATAGTTAGATTATACACTAGGAAACTGTTTTAAGGCAATAGGTAACCCTAAGTAGAAAAGGGGGTTTTATCTAATGTGAAAGTATAAAGCCTGAGTTTGTGGCTATATGTTTATTTTCTGCGTAACTTGTATGTTTGCTTTCCCTCACCATTTCATCTTTGAATCTGTGGTTTTTCTATTAAATAAACTTTTTATTTATTCTTATTCCAATCAGGTCTCTGGCATGCAAACTGTCTGATGTGTTTATGCCAAACTGAGCCGATAATTGGGGGGCTGGCTTCATACCTTCGGGGATGAAGAACCAGAGGGGAATGGTCTGAGTGTCTGGTAATTAAGAACTTGGGGAGGACATATTTGGAATATTTGGACAGATAGTGAATGACATTATAAAAGGAGAAAATATTGACAAAGAACCTATCCTTTTTATTTTGGATACATTATAAAAAGACAGTCAACTTTTTATGGTTTTTAATGATTTTTCATTCTATTGTTTCTAGTAATCCCCTAAAAGTAGTTCATTATTCATTAAATCATAGAAATATTTGGTTGAACTAATTTAAAGAACTTCAATTTCTATGTTTCCTACCATATTGCAATGTCCTATTAAACAATCCTAAGGTGTAAAATGGGCTTATTAGCAATATTTTGTTTTTTAGATGTCCATAAACAAATTTTATTGTAGGCAAATACTCTGAATTCCAGGATATCTAATATTTTGAACAAGAAATAATTGCTAATTACTATTACTATAGTATTCATCGACAATATTTCTCCTAAAAAAAAAAAAAAAACAGAGACAGAGCGAGTGTGTGAAACCCCTGGTTAGAATAAACCAAACTGTAATTTTTTTGAATTAGAAGTCACTGTTGAACTGAAATATTTTACCTTAAAAAAACAAAGAAAATCCTACTTGTGTTGTCAAGCTGGACTTTTTCCAATTTAAAAACACAGAAAACGGGGGGGGGAACCCCAAACCCTGGCAAGAACCAACTACATTTTCAATTGAAAAACCATGCTGACAAGAAACAAAATTTCCCTTTGAAACAAACCAATTTGTCCTTGACAAGCATTTTCTATTTTAGAAATAAAAAACTACTTAAGTTACTAAGGGCCTGATTTTTATTTACATTAAGGCCCTTTAAAATGGCTCTGGCAGCATGAAGGGGCATTACAATGGGAATATGTTATACTTACAGACACTTTAAGGCCCCTTCATGCTGCCAGAGCAGCGTGTAAGGTCCTCAGTGTACGTAAGATTATACTCTAAATTTTCTGTCTAAGGCCCCTGAGTCTGCAGACACTTGTGCATGTGTTTAACTTTAGGTACATACATAAAGTTACTCACATGTGTGCTTGCAGGATCAGGGCCTGAGGTCCCTATCCTACAAGCTGCTTCACCTGGGCATCCCTTCAAACAGGCTCTTGGTGGTGCTAGGGGATGTCTGTACAGAGTAGTTTGCAGAGTAGGGGCCGGAAACATAATGCAGACACCAAAGTGGAAAGGCTTGTTTTAATGGAAAAAGAAAAAGAATTATAAATGTTTTGGGTTTTCTCTCCTGTTCATGTATTTCATTAGTTAGTGCAGGAGGATCAAGCCCCTAGTATGCTGCTGGAGTTGCACAAGTAATCAATTACAGAAAGAGTATTATAATATCAGCTGTAATGTGGCACACAATGTCTCTTAGAACTGGTGTTGGCATATCTGCACCACTCTTTCAGATGACTATAGCGTTCAGCCACAATGCAGCCCTTAATATTTTAATATTTATCTAATCATAAAACAAATATTAATTCAAATACATTTCCAAAACAAACCTGAACTAAGGATAAACAACCACAAGATAGAAAAGTAGATCTATATTCATTTTACAGATAGGTAGACCAATGCACAGGTAGGTAATGACTTATTCAAGGTCACAGAAAAACATCACTGGCAGAGACAGACAGAACCCATGGATGGTGAATTTGAGTCTCCTGCTCTAATCACTAAGATTTTCCTACTCCCATTTTTTCCAGGCTTTTGTAGTACACCCTAGTTAAGTATTTTTCTCAGAGCTTCACTTTTTCCACTATTTGTCTTATTCCTTCAACGTTTCTTAGTATCAACAGTACCATTATTTCTATATCTGTTTTTATTCTCCATGCCTCTCTTACTTTATTGGGTCCCCACATATTTGTCTTTCATTATTTGCCATTTCCAGTATTTGCCTTATTTGACTGTCGCTTGTTCAGCCGTTCATACTTTCAGTATTTGTCATTTCCCTTTCTATTTAATTCCAGTATTTGAAAGATGTCTCTTCTTCTTCCCACGACTCATCACTCATTTGCTCCCAGTGCATCTGCAAATGGCTGCAGGGTATATTCATGTGTAATGTGGATTGTTATAAAGTCCAGGGAGACGGCTCACATTCTTATTAGTGTACATCTTCTTGATTTTAACTGAAAGGCACATGGGAGAAAAATAAATGTATTATACAATGCAGCTTTCTGACTTAGATTACCATTTGATTGTTGTTGGACAATAGTTCTTGATGAATTTCTCATTCCTCACAGAAGGACCTGTCAAGCCTTTGATACCTGAACATGCTCACTTACTAATTTTGAGAGTATTTCTACACTATTTCCTTGAATTGTCTATGTAGGGGCCTGAGCCAAGGCATCATTTTGTTAAACTTTTCTAATTGTGCATGTTATTAAATAGACTGAATAACATTAACAGAATTGTAACCATTCCCTGTTTAATTGGAATAGAAAATGAGTAAACCCTGATGCTTAAGGAATGACAGATCTGCTATCACCCTTCAATGAAATAGGAACAATTTTGCCCCCAGTTCACAGCACTACTCTCAAATTTGTACTGGTTCAAAGAGATGCTCTGTGTTATTTTACATGTGCATGTTATCAGTACACAGTTTGTTTAATACACTTTTACCTACAGGTTTATAGGTAAATATAATGTCAATGTATCATGGAATCAGAATTTAAAATGAAAGATCTATAGGGTTATTTTATAATAATAATTAGCTCTTACATTGTGCTTTTGAAGCTCTCATAGCTCTTCCCTAAGGAAGGTAAATATTTCCCCTGTTTTACACAAGCGGAAACAAACTCTGACAGGTGAACTTGTCTAAGGTCACAAAACTGGTCAGTAGAAGAGCTGGGAATAGAATCCCAGGAGATAGGGAGAGGGCCAAACAGAGCTGAAAACGGGGGAAAAAATAGTCAGCTCCCTCTGAAGACATCAAAGAAAAACTCAGGCTTTGTGCTCTTGGCTGGCTTTCAGGTGTTTAACTACCCCCAGGCTGGTTTCATTATAAAAGTGACACCCAGGTCTCATTTCAATGCTCCATAAGCCTAAAACCTTGAGTTGTACACTGCCAGCACATCCATCAGCTGTCTCTAATATTAGTGTTCTCCTTTTGTTACTCACAGTTGACAGTAGAAGGAGAAGATCCCAAGTTCAACCCTCTTTCCAGCCTTGATTCCACTGAATCCTCCCTCAGTTTGCTCCTTTGAGAGTCATAATTAGCAGGAATTCCCCAGAAGAGAGAGGTCTTCACTCATTTGGAGAATATATCATTGAGTTTTGGCTATTTTGGAGGTACCCTCTACCATCGGAAACCAAAATTCCAAAAGCTAATTGAATTCTTATAGTGCATGCACGAATTTCTAGTGTCATTTTGGCACATTTATTTTTATTGCAGTTTCATAAAATCTCCCAAACAGCAGTAGATGTCACTGCAGTCAAGAGAAAGTAAACTAAAGCCTTTCAATAGAAATAAAATTGTTTGGCTAATAAAATATGAATGTACCATTATTATTGTTAGACCTACTCCCAAAGTCCTTCCTTAGTCAGACAAAGCTCCTAGAGGGAGGGATTTGCCTCAGTAAGGAATTCAGGATTGGGACCCATAGTCTTAAGATTTTCAAAAAATCATCTTTGATGTCCTTTGCAAAGGAACAATCCTTAGGGAATGAGGATAGTATTGTGGTTAAGGCCCAGGGCTGGCCGTCAGGAGATCTGGGCTCTCTCTTCAACTCTGCCACTGACTTTTTATTTGACATTGGGTTACTCACTATCTACATCACCGATATTCTCAGATATTAGGAATGGCAATATACAAAAACCTGTAGGAGAACACTTCAACCTTCCTGGACACACAATAGCAGATTTAAAGGTAGCCATCCTGCAGCGAAAAAACTTCAGGATCAGACTTCAAAGAGAAACTGCTGATGGAACTCTCGTTATCCCTAGCCTGATTCTTGCTTGCATATTTATACCCGCCTCTGGAAATTTCCACTACATGCATCCGATGAAGTGGGTATTCACCCATGAAAGCTTATGCTCCAATATGTCTGTTAGTCTACAAGGTGCCACAGGACTCTTTGCCGCTTTTACAGATCCAGACTAACACGGCTACCCCTCTGATACTATCTACACCACAGTTTCCTCATTGGTCACATGAGGATAATACATCCCTTCCTCAAAGGACAGCTGTAAGGACTAATGTATTTACTTTTGTAAAGTGCTATGGGATCTTGAGGGGTCACATATAAATGAAAATTATTATTGATAACACCACGTCTGTATTGCAGAAAGACTTATGCTAGCTTCAGATAAATGTACTATATTATAGAAAAGCTCACTGTGGCACAGCGTGAGGAAAGTATGTACACCTAACTCATTTAAGATGAGGCAGAGCATATCTAATCATCTCTGCTATCACTGTCAGCTAGACCATGGTTGGAACAAGTGATCAGCTACCTGGCCAACTAAATTCTAATGTTTTAATGATATAATAATGCTGCATTAATTTCATGCAGCAGATTATTTCTCATATAAAACAAATCGAAAACAAAAAAATTCAAAACCCAAAATGGACACCTTCAGAATCAGGCTTCCAGACATGGCTTGATAGAAACTTAAACTGCAGTTTCCAATAGACTCATGTGGATAAGTGAGATGGGAAGAAAAGATGGTGGCTTGTCTCAGTTGTAAAAGAATGATTGTGCCCAATTCTCTTCTCACTTAGTGTTTCAGTGGTTTCAAAAAAATCACTTTTGGACTTCACTGATATTGTCATAAGCAATAGGCAACTTGCTTTTCAATTGGAGGACATAGAATTGCACATCACAGCAGAGGGACTGCTGAGTGGGCAAAGGGTTAAGTTCCACATATTTTCACATGGTTTTTGCCAGCTGAATCTTACTGTGTGATTGGTATCATTCTCGTAATGCGGGAGGTAGAGTGGGTACAGTGGGAGATCAGACACATAGGCATGAAAAGAAATCTAAAGAGAAATATATGACCAAATATTATATAAAAATTGGCAGCAAATTGTTGAACTCTCCTTTCACCTCAAGAGAAGGTTGTCTCCAGGGCTGGAGTCTATTGGTGGGAAAATGGGAGGAGGAAACTCGCAGAACGAATGGACATGGAGGTCACGACTGTTCTTTTTCTTTCCTATGTTTGTGTTTTGGACAGATAATTAGCTAGGGCTGGCCTTACATACAGGCAAACCAGCAGTGGTCTAGAGCAGCAAAGCATGAACACTCAGTAACAGTGGGCTAGGTAGAGGTGGACATTTGCATGCCTGCTTAGTGCAGCTAAATCCCTAATATTGGCCATGAAATCAGAGGCCTGGAATTGTGACAAGAGTAAATGGGTTAAAAGGAAAAGAAAGAGGGAAAGGGCTAGAGAGGATGAATTTCTCTTCAGCTTAAAAGAGGCATAGCAAAAGTAGATATAGATGTTACCACAGAAAGCAGCAGAAGTAGGAATTGTTATGATGTATAAGGACAGATGTTTTAAACAGCAGCTGCAGAGTCAAAGGAAGCTGTTGGAAAATACACTGTAACAACAGAAACCATAGTTAGCACTGCACCATCTCCTGCTGGTCTCAGCAGAAAGAATGTCTGCTCCTGTCAATTTAAAACAAGGTCCAGCACAAAAGTTAGTTCTAAACAAAAGTAGTCCTAACAACAGTATAGTGGCTTTAAAATTCAGACCAAAACAGATACGTAGCCATTCACTTAGGGCGTGATCCAAAGCTATTGAAACCAATGGAAAGACTCATCTTCACTTCAATGGGCTTTGGATCAAGCCCTCAACAAAAATGGAAAATGTGTCTGAGCATCCTTCCCAGGGGATCAAATAAAACCGAAAGCACACAAATATATCGTGAACAGTCCTATGAAGGAGCACTCACCAAGACTTACGCACCCAGTGACATTTCACCTACAAGTCAGAGGATATCAGAAGTAAGCTTTAATTAAAATTAGACTTTTCCTTTTGCAGTTGCGTGGTTAAGCTTTGTTTGTGGTGCTATTGGAAGCATGCATCTACCATCACCTCTTATTTTTAATCCATACCTATTGCTGTCTCAACACATTTCATTTCTGTAGAGTTTCTATAAAACGAGCACAGCAGTTGCCTTCTACTAACTTGCCAATATTTAGCGTCATCCTTTAAGGTCATTTTTAATTACTTACATCTGCTTAATCAAGGGTTCATCATTAATTGTCTTCTGTAAATCTGACTCCGCCTTTATCCTTGCGCTGACTCATAGAATATCTGCTAACAGGCACAGACTGGGCAAGCCATTAAGTTCAAAGTAAAAAAGAATAGTGGACAGCTCTTGCAATGGAAGAAGCTGGATTTGTGAGTGATGATACCTCTATAGTCAGCCGCTCCCCAGAAAATGAGAGCAAAGCTTTTCATTCTTTTTTTTCAAATGAGTTACTGGTTTTTTAAATATTTTGTTGTTGTTTTTGAAAATTAATAAAAAATGCTACAAAATGTATAAAATATTTGTTGCCCTTCAGTGAGATGTGAGGAAG
The DNA here is from genome assembly GCF_965140295.1 of Lepidochelys olivacea. Classification (NCBI taxonomy): domain Eukaryota; kingdom Metazoa; phylum Chordata; order Testudines; family Cheloniidae; genus Lepidochelys; species Lepidochelys olivacea. The sequence goes on from NC_140412.1 coordinate 47,410,099, forward strand.
CTTTTACACAATATTTGTGGCACTGTTCTTTGTTTCAATGAGGTTTTCACTTTTTTGCATGATTCTCCATCTGCTGATTTTTCTGTTGTCAGATTTGCCGCTACTTTTTCTTTCCCCCAAGTTTCCAAGTCTGAGCTAGGTAACTATGGGTCTGACTGAACCAAAGCCTAATGAAGTCAATATACTGACTTCAGCTGGCATTGGAACAAGCCCTAAAACAGCACTAAGGGCTGAAGTCTGATCCCCTTAGTCATACTGTGGTGCAGTTACTCATCTAAACAGTCCCGCTGCAGTCGGTATGGACTGCTCAGGTGAATACTGCTCACCGACCTGAGTTGGGATTCACAGTCTGGCCCTATGTGAGGAAAGGGAGGGCAGAAAGAAACAACAAGAAGGGAGAGAAAAAAAGGGAGTGCACTCATTGATACAATAATAATAGTCAGAGTGAAGAATTACTATTGCACTGTGGACCTCTCAACTCACCATGCATCACAAAGGGGAGATTTCCTGAAATTGAAGTTGATAGCATTCAATTGTCCACTCCTCTTTGTTGGGCTCTTGCTTGTTTCCATTGTGGTGTTGTCAAATATCATATTCCTGACAGGTTGGGAAAACTGCTATTGGACTTGGCACTCCTTGTACATCTTTTCATTAGTGTACAGTACAAAATGGAGTGTAACAGTAGTATACAAAAAGATGAATTACATCAACAGTTGAGTCAAATATACTGTATCAGAGGATTTGTCTTATTCTGAGAAGATGTGAAATTGGTTCTTTTGAGGGAGTTAGGTAATAAGGAGAGCTCAAAAAAACCCCAACCCAGACCAAAACAAAGAACCCCCAAAAACCCCAAAGACTAGTGGGTAGAGTTGGAAACAATGTTTAAAGAGATGCTCATTTCCCCTTTAACCTTATTTTAAAGCTGACAGTGATATTATAAAAGCAACTGAGGGATGAAATAACAGTTTCTGTGAAGGGAAAGGGGCATCAAGGCTTATGATTTTGCGTTAGAGCCATAGGCAGCTGGACTTCAGCCTAATTAACGTAAGGAATAACAGAAAAACATGAAATTAATTCAGTAAAGCATACAACTGTACATACATTCACAACTGTGTCACACTTTTCAATGTTCTATAAGGTCAATGCTTTCCTAAACAATTCTCAAATGGAATTCACTTTCATGACTCCTGTTCGTCTTAATTTCCAACATGTACTTGACTGCGCAATGACCTTTATTTATTTAAAACAAAACAAAAACTCCTTCTCAAAACTCATATAGACATATGACTCATGAAAACAACCTGTCCCTAGCTAAAGCACAGAGTATCTAAAATCAAAATCACAATTATTTATGCTGACATTTGGGAAGAGATGCCTTGAAGTATATAATTGCCAGAAGACAGCCATCCAAAGGAAAAATGCTAGCTGCCGGTATTCACAACAGGGTCAGTGTGGCTTAATGACAAAGTTCTCCCAGCATTCAGCAACATACAGGCTATTATGCTGATATGAGGGGGGAAATGCTAGACTCGTGCTATGTTTCTATTAGTATAAATGACAACTCAGGTCTGGAAGCACTTAAAATAATATTTCTGTGGGACTGTCTAACACAGGACTGTCTGGAAGAAGGGAAGGATGATGCAAGATTTTACATCTGAAACTTTACATTAAGTGGTTCTTTCATTTTTTATTTTAATATTGCTTCCCAGTCTTTGCTTCTTCATATTCTGTCAAAATAACCCTCCAGCAGCACTTTACAATAAGAGCAGCAAACAATCTTTTTGTTCTCAGTATATCAATATTTAAAGGACACTTTCCACCACTTTCTTCCACTGCTGACACAGACAGAAGATTTATCTTCATAGTATGTGGCATTTTCCTAATTTATGGAGAGCCATCTAACTACCAAATGATGATCATATATCTCAGTTGCCAAAATGCACTAATGTCAAGGCCTACGTCCATTATCAAGCTACCAGAGACTCTGGAAAGAAAGAGTAGTCACAGAGTACCATAAACCTATGTGAGTTTAAATGGTGCATGATTTGATATGCTGCGGCCTGACATGGCTAGAAGTCCATTTTACGTTCCTCTTTGCGAAATATAATCAAACTATATCACTTACAACAACACAACCCCTCATAGTTTTCAGGAAGCAGTGTCCATCTTTTGAAATCAGAGAGGGCCACCCACGCCAGGACAAATTCTAATTATGAGGTCAGATGTTGCACAGATATGTCTGCGCTACTTAACTTAAACTTATTTTCCATTTGTGTGGAATGCAGAAACTGTGGACGGCCTTATACTGAGGCTAAATACTCCTGATGGATAATCCTCTGATTATTTTACCAGGATGGTCTTGATACATCAGCAGTTTTAATGTGCTTGATGGTTCACGGGTGGCTGGCTTGTAATTTGTAACAATTGAGAGAACAAATAGTTAAAAACAGCAATGCAGCAAAAGTTTGATGATGATGGCTGGTCAGGATTTTTAGAAATTCAAAATTCTGGTAAAAAGTTCCATCAAATTGTTGATTTTGGAGAAAAATAATCATCTTGCTCTAAGACTTGTTCAAGAAAAATTCTGACATTTTCATTTTCTTTCCAACCAGTTCTAGAGTTGGATGAAGTTTTTTTTAAAAAAAGTCAATTTAAAATTATTATAGAAAAGAGGGGTGTTTGTTTGTTTAGAGGATTGTGAAAACTTTCCCCACCTCCATTTTTAGACCAGCTCTAGTGGTGTGCACTGCTCATTGTTGGCTACATCATCTGTGCAAAACGTTACCCAGCCTCCTAAGTCATGTCACAGCTTGGTGGTCTGAACTACACTTATGAAAAGTTGCATTCTGCTATAGAAACCAAAAAGCCCAACTCTTCCCTTTTTGATTTTCCTTTTTCTTCTGCAGAAAGTCCTATTTAAAAAGGCGGCAATTATATGCAAATACCTATGTTAATGTAATGTCAAGGCTGAGATTTTAAACCAAATTAAGATGACTGGTTAGAATAGAAACATTTTCACACACTCACTTGTCATGGGGCACTACTGTCAATCTCATCCCACTTTCTCCACATCCTGCAAATATGAACTGTGTTAGCAATTAAGTAATGACAGGCAGTACACAGGTCTCTGAATTTGATATGCTTTTGCATTTCAAACTGTGTGGACTACATTTGGAAGGGAGGTAATTGATGGTATAAATGAGTTCAAGCTGGTTTATATTGGAGTCACCTATTTTCTGAAGAGAAGAAAGGAAGAGAGAGAAAGAGAGAGAGAGTGGGTGGGGTGAATGTAGAATAAGTAGGGAAAGTAACCAAAACTCATCATTCTTATCAAAGTCTTTGCTCTTCATATCTTCTCCAACACATTTGACAAAATCACTGTTCTCCTTGACCTCATGCTCACACCCTTGGTGCCAGCATTTACTCCTTTCTTCTGCTCTACTCACATAAATATTGTCAGTAAATCCTGCTTCTTTTTCTATACAAAAAGTTCCAAAATCTGTTCATTCTCTTCCATTGCTACTGCCAAAACTCTTTTCCAAGACCTGATTATTTCTTGCCTTTATAATTACCACCAACCGGCTCTTTACCATCCCAGGCTATCACCTTTCCCCACTTCAATCTATCCAAAATACTGCTGCAGAAACTATGTAACTGGCATGCCACTCTAGCCATGTCCAAACCTCCAAATCCCTCCACTGGCTTCCCTTTGAATTCTGTATCAAAGTTAAGTTCCTTGTCCTAGTCTTCAAGAGCCAGAACAACTTAACTTCTGCCTACTTCTCCAATTTCATCTCCTTCTGGTCCCTTACATGAGTCGTTTGCCTGGTCCAATCTACAAGCAGACTTTAATAAAAAAATTTTTTTCTACACACCTATGCCACTGCTGAGATGTAGTCCTGGAGCATTCATGGCAATCAGGGCCACCTCCTTTGAATCTGACCTTTGTCCTTTATGAATGATGGAAAAGGGCGGTGAACATCTGGGGCCCCTTTTAGCAGAGACTGTCAACACCTTTGAAGAAACTCTGTGTTAGGGGGCTTATTCCTTCACCCACTTACTTCCCTGGTCCTTCTCGCATGAACAGAGAGCAACAATACCCGAAGTCCAAAGGTGCAAACAATTTGATGTTTATTGGGGTGAACTTCCAGCAAGCATGATTCCAGTTTCCTTCCTTAGTATCCTCCTTCCCAGCTCTGACACCACAGAGCCTTACACCTATGTCCCTGTTCCCATTCCTACCCTTAGCCAAACATGATTCCAACTTCCTTACTCCCATTCTCTGTTCCCATTTCCCCCTTTAGCAAAACATGATTCCACTTTTCTTACCCCCATTCCCTGTTCCCATCTCCCCCTTTAGCAAAACATGATTCCAATTTTCTTACCCCCATTCCCTCCCCCTTTAGCAAAACATGATTCCAATTTTCTTACCCCCATTCCCTGTTCCCATCTCACACATGGGAATGGGGGTAAGAAAATTGGAATCATGTTTTGCTAAAGGGGGAGATGGGAACAGGGAATGGGGGTAAGAAAAGTGGAATCATGTTTTGCTAAAGGGGGAAATGGGAACAGGGAATGGGAGTAAGGAAGTTGGAATCATGTTTGGCTAAGGGTAGGAATGGGAACAGGGACATAGGTGTAAGGCTCTGTGGTGTCAGAGCTGGGAAGGAGGATACTAAGGAAGGAAACTGGAATCATGCTTGCTGGAAGTTCACCCCAATAAACATCAAATTGTTTGCACCTTTGGACTTCGGGTATTGTTGCTCTCTGTTCATGCGAGAAGGACCAGGGAAGTAAGTGGGTGAAGGAATAAGCCCCCTAACACTCTGCCACCCACCCTCAGACATGAATAGTCCAACCAATACTAAAGAAACCATTATTCAGTGCCAGTGACATCACATATTAATAACCAGTGTTTACAAATCTCCCTTTTGTCAGCAAGGTAACAAAGATGCTGGCAAAGAACCACCTGTCAGTGTTCTTGACTTCTCTCAGTTATGGCACACAAATAATAGAGAAAAAACAACATGAGGATGTGAGAAGATAAAGTGGGACTGCTACCTTACCTTACTGCTTCTCACACCCTGGAGGAGGTCACTTCCTATTGCAAACCTATCCTTCCATGCCAACCACACCAGTTTATGCGCACATAATATTCACCATCATGCACATGTCCTGTGAATTTGGACCCATGTCTGGAATCATGGCAGTCAGTTGACTGTAATCAAATCAATGGAAGGAACCTGCCAGGACCCATTCCTGCCTCATTTGACAGGCCAATGGGCTGGTGGTGTCTTATTTCAAATGAGGATCATTTTTTTTAAGTCCAGCTGCAGGAGTCATTAAACACTGTACTGGTTCCTCTCTAGGCTGCAAGCTCAAAAGGCACAAGGAAGTGGGGCATTTGTTCACCTGTGGGCATGACTTCATTCTGTGACCTTCCATAAGAAGAACATAAAAATATCATTGACATGTCTGGTTTAGTGCTAAGAAAGAATCCCAAAGCTGAAGTAGGTTTTTCTGCCATTAAACTCTGCCCTTGTTCAGATTCAGACTCTAACACATCCATCTTTCTGAAGTCTAACTGCACTGTTTGAAAACAACTCTGCAGCTTGAAGATGCAGATTAGCTCGGTTGTGAGATGGTAAAGACTCTCTGTACATGAGGGGAATTGGTAATGGACTCTTTCATTTTTACCCTCAGTCTCTGGTTCAGCCTGGGTTGGGACTGGTAGAGCGCTGTTAAAAAAGATGAGTAGCACTAGTCAGTCACGTCAATGGAGTGCAATCCAGAGGGCTTGCTCCTGCACTCCTCATCCAGGCATAATTCTCACTTAATTCAGTTGGGCCCATATTTATTAGAGGCTAATACTCCCGCCCCTAGAGGTAGTAATTCAGGCTCAAGATTGAAGACGTCTGCACTACCTGTGATCTACCTTTTCTGGGCTAAGCAGAGAACGTCCGTCTTTAGGGCTGCTAGGTGAACTCTTTTCACTGTCAGGTGTAACCCACACACCACCTGGGTTTGGTGTTCTGTCCCATGTAGTGGCACCGAGACCACTTAGAGATTAATGAGCCTGCTACAGTCTTAGCTAAGGGGCATGTGGCTTTGAGATCATGCAGGAAGGGCTCATGCATTTAACTTCAGAGGTCACCGGTTCAATCCTGCCTGCCGATGACCAGGGTCTGTTGGTGTTACACATGCATGCACTCCCCTCTACCATACACGAAAGAATAAGTCCGTTTGAAATGTTAGTGCAACCCAGAAATAAATTACTAATGCATTCATAGCTAAATATATGCCTAAAACCCAAATATGCTACTCAAGGCTGCATGTGCAATGACTAGATTTTTTCTTCTTTACTAAGAAAATTGCAGTATTTGGACTCAATTTTATCATCTAAGCTTAGTTTAAATTGGCACTGAAAAAGTTTTGGTAGACGGTCTGTATAATAGTAGTATTTTTAAAGTGATTACTGCACCATTATGTTATTTAGATGCAGTGACAAAACTTGCTGAGGGACATGTTAGAAATACTTAGAGAGAAACTAAAATCACATCTCTGCATTAAAGCTTTATTCTGACAGAGGCTGTCAACTAAATTTGGGAAGAAAATTGTTAATTAACACTCCCCAAAGTAGTATGTCTTCCCTCTTGAAAGTTATAAAGCCACACATTTGGAGGAATGTCTTTTGAATTATCATGATTTACAAGTTTGTACACCATTAGTTCTTTGCTGTGGGACACCACTCATGACACTGTGACCTAAAAAATTCACCAAACCAGGGGAACACTCATTCCTGTGCTGAGTTCACTAGACCATAGTAGAGATACAGACTCACTGTTGAGCTGATGCTTCTTGTGACCCACAGCTTACAGCAGCTGCTCAGAAGAAGAGCCAGCAGACGGGGACAGGTTTTCCTACTTTGTGGGGACTCTGTCCAAAGAGTATTAGGTACAATTTTACCTTCCCCTTGCCAGTGTTTAAAGACAGAGCTGATTAAACTCAACTGAGAGTCATTGTTTCTTTTCATAGAAAGAAAAGGAGTACTTGTGGCACCTTAGAGTCTAACAAATTTATTTGTTACCCATTGTTTCATGTTCTCTATGTGTATAAATCTCTCCACTGTATTTTCCCCTGAATGCATCCGATGAAGTGAGCTGTGGCTCACGAAAGCTTATGCTCAAATAAATTTGTTAGTCTCTAAGGTGCCACAAGTCCTCCTTTTCTTTTTGTGAATACAGACTAACATGGCTGCTATTCTGAAACCTGTTTCTGTTCAGTGATTACCAGAACCGAATCACTGATAAGCAGACCTAAGGGCTACACCTTAAACCTGGTGTAGGGACAGTGCAGGCAACAACCAGAAGAGAGCTTGCTGCCATCCTAATGCCACTGGTAGCACCCAGTATCCTCAAACTGGTTTAGGGTGCTCTCAAAAATAGAGGGACCCATAACCATGGGTTTCACAGACCCTAAAGGACAGCCCTGGATGCCTGTAGGGCAAGCTGAGAATAATCCATTAATGTTACGAAAAATCACTACGACAGACATTCCCTCTGCAACAAACAGAGCTTGTCATTTTCTTTAGATGACAACTGAGGTCAGCTGTGATGTTGATAGAATCCTCGTGGTCAGGGGACCTGAAATCACAGGCTTCACAGGAGGCACATCACAGCTTGCAGAGCTCCAAGCCTGAAATTAGGAATGCAGTGACACTTACCAATTAGGACCATTTTGTACCCATTAACAACAGCCTTACCTGCAGCAATTTCTTTAGCATAGGGACATACTTGAATCCTGGCATAACTGGGTCACTGAATAGCACCAAGTGAGACGACAACATGGCAAAAATAAACGTTGCTTATCCTTTTAGTTAAAACAAAAACAAGGCAAAACCCAAAAGTGGATCATTACTTTGTCTGGTATAATAAAGAACTTGTATGATCTATGGTCTTTCTTCTGTGTGTCGTTATAATTTGGAGTTTATGGCATTTATATCCAATGACTCCCTGAGCAACTTGCATTTGCTTAATACATACAGGTTATGACACAACATTCTACTTGTACAGCATTTTTCATCTTTAAAGTGCTTTAGGGTTATCAAGGAAATCCTCATATAACCTCTGAAGCAGATAAGTAAATATGATCATCCCCCATATCAGAGTCTCTAAGTGGCAGCCATTGCATTTGTACTGGACCTTCTATCTGTGGTGTGAGTAGTTATGGAATTGGAATGTCTTTTGTTTTCTCAGTTCTGCATCTTTAGATTTGTAAGAACTTTTTCTGTGTGCCATGACAGCTGGTATTCTGTCCTCAGAGTTGTGGCAGCGTGTTATAGGGGAAAGACTTTGCTTTCTTTGCTTCTCTGAGGGCTTTACTTTAGTTCTTTCTTGTTGTTTTCCTTAACTAGGGAGTTCTCAGGAATTCATTAACTTTCTTCTAAGACATAAAGCTCAGTAACCCCTAGTTACTTATGTAGGCCTTGCAACATGATACCTGCCCCAGAGGCTTAGTGCAGACTCAGTTCACTAGCAGAAAGTCTCCATTCTGCTGCACTTTTCTTTGCATTTCTTTATTATTAGTAGTATTAATGGGCTATTACAGGCTCCTTTCTGGTAGGTCAAAAGACCCCTGGGTTTGGTCAAACCTATGTGTGGTTCTCCTCTGTCCCAAAATGGACAGTTGATATTTTCCAAAGACCCATGGAAGATGCCACTAGACCCAAGAGGTAGTGGGGGTGGAGAAAGAGAACATCACCAACCCACTCCCTCAAGCTAGTAATGAGAAACAGTGAGCCTGGGACTTGGGATGTTCCCTTGGGGTTTACAGATTGGGAACTCAAGCATCTGAGCAAACATTTAAGGACTGTCCCAGGCCTTGTCTTCACTGCAAAGTTAACTCAAGTTATAACTTGAGTGTTGCCCCTAACTCAAGTCCCATTGATGCACAAAAATACTTACCCTAAGGGCAGTAATGTTTTTAATCCAAGTTGGTGAGCCTGCTGGCTGGAGATATAGGTTAAAGGTAGAGTGAGCACAACTTGTAAGCTCCTAAGACTACCACCTTACAATGTCGATGAAGGCTAGCTCCACTCCAGTGCTGCTAGCCCTCCGTGTGCCCAGGAAGGACAGACAAGTTCTCCCACAATTCACTGGGAAAATAATTGATCAAGAGGCTCAGCTACTTCAGCATAAAGACCGACGGGGTGTGCCTCCAGAAGTCTTAGTGGCCACAGGGGAGTGCAGCAGTTGAGTGAGTGTGGACTCAACAACTCGACTGTTATTTCACAAGGTGGCTGCTCTCACTTGAGCTAAGCTAAATTGACAACAACCTGACTGTATGTAGCTTGAGGTAACTGCAGTGAAGCCAAGCCCCCACTGCTGATCTCTGGCAAGGCAAACTGCAAAACTATAATCAGTTTTGAGAATTTCAGTGATTTCAAGTCTCAGAGTAGCAGCCGTGTTAGTCTGTATTCGCAAAAAGAAAAGGAGGACTTGTGGCACCTTGGTTAGTCTCTAAGGTGCCACTAGTACTCCTTTTCTTTTAGTGATTTCAAGAACACCCAATGATGAGCTATCAATATTTCTAGTGAGTGCCCCACAACCCCCCTCTAAAATCCAGATTCTAACAAACTATGGGCCTGATTTGCTGATGCTGTGCATCCCCACCTTCCACTGAAGTCAGGACCTGACTTGTTTTGAATCATTTCTGTGGCTAATGTAGTGGATAAGTGTTTTTTGCCCGCTACTTCTCCTGGTGAAACTTTTTAACTAGATAAGTTGTTAAATTATTGAAGAACTAGTTAGGGAACAATCCTTTTTTGTAAACTGGTTCAGCAGTTATTTTCTGTAAGCCATTATAATAAATTCATAGCAAATGTGCTCCTTATGAGATGAAGAATGTGTGTATAAGTAGCAGCTGGAAAGGAGACAAGGTAGCTACTGAACAAAGGCAGCCCTATAATGTGAGGAAGTAGGTTTGGCAAGTGGGTCCTGCTGGCAGATGCATTTTAGTGAGGTGTCTGAGTCAACTTATCACATATCTGTTCCACTCATATTCTGTAGAGGCACTTAAGGCAGCCCTAGGTCTTTGGCTAAATTATACCCCATGCTTGTACACTCATCTGCAGAATAGTAGTTCCACAGTTTGAGAGATTATTATGAGGTTTAATATATGAATAATTAGAACGTTCTTTTAAAATAACGTTGCTGATTTAGTAGCTTCAATGAGTAGTTTTCATTGAGCCTTAAATGTAATTCTACAGTGTGAACAAAATGTACAGCACCGCTAATGAAAGCTCTGTACTGATGGCCAAGAGAGGGAACTTTTAGGTTTGAAGATGCCGATTTTAAATGCAATTTATACACTTATTTAAGATTTAGTTTATGTCCTGGGTGCATTTCAACCATTGGTTGGATTTTTCTGATCTAATCATCCCTTCTTTGTTTGGTGTGGTCACCTAACTAATTAGACCAGTCTCAGTTAAAGATAGTAATAGCTGAACCTTAATGAGTTTCTACCACAAGATTGTTCGCATTTACTGCAGTATTTGTGGCAAACAGCAATACACATAGAATGAGAGACATTTCCCAACCTCTTGCTATCACTTGTAAAATTATCAAATTTGGTTGCCTGCACATCTCTCCATTGCTTCTTTCAGAATTCTACTGAAGAATGAAGCACCTGTTTTTCACCTCATGTGCAATCCACTCCAGCTGCATAGTCAGAGTAATTAGTGGGTGGTAGGGTTTTTTAGGAGTGGTGGGGTGCCTGGAGATGCTGGAGGTATCGGTTCCCCTGGGCAGCTGAGGTATCCTGATGTTGTTTGGTGGTTGCTGAGGTGGTTGTCTTTGGAGGGGCATATTAGGGTGACTGGTACTGAAAGGGAGGAAGCTGCTCTTCTGGGACTGCTGCTGGGAGTTCAGTGGTTGGCTGGTGCTGGGTTGCTGCTGATGGGCTTTGGGGAAGTCTAGTGCACCTTGCTGGGGAAGACCTGAGGGATCCTAATACCAGTGCTGGGCCCCTGATGTTTTGCTGCTGCTGACATTGCTTCCTTTGGCCGCTACCACGGCTTAACACTGCTTCTTTTTAGGCAGGAATTTTAGGCAGGCGGGGGACGGAGGGGTGAGTGTTACCCAGGGTTTTCAGAACCCAAAGCAGTGGTAACTTTACTGTTACTCTCAAGGCACTGTCAGGAATAAGTCAGTGGGGACACAGCTCCTCTACCTGATCTATGATTGACACAAAGCAGAGTGCTTTTACCTAAAACTGCTTTATTAGTTCTCAAGCACATGCATGCACACACACACACACACATGTGCTGTAGCAGTAGGTTCAGCGCATTCCAACCATTTATATTTACCATGAAATGGGTTTTGAGTGATCGCCAGCTGGTCTTCTGGAGCCCTTCCTTCCATTCAGCTGATAGGGAACTTTAGGTGTCAGATCCTTGCCCAGAGAAAAGTTTCCTCAGACTGCGCCAAAGAACGCTTTTTAACCAAACGTTTTATACTTTTTCTCCAGACAAAGCACATAACTCATAATAGCCCCTAATAGGCTAGCAACTTCCCTAGCAACAGGCAATAAAAATTAATTATTCTCCTTATCAGCAAGGCATTTCTAGTCAGAACAACAAAAAACTTACATGTCAGAGGCACCTAAAACCAAGGTCAGCTGTCCAAACATTCCTTCTATTTTCATGGACCATTAACTCCCTGTCCCAGCCTCCCATGCTGATTAGCACAGCTGCAAACATGCAGCTGCATGGCCTTGCCTCTCATGGCTTAAGATTATTTCTAGCTAAGTGATATTTGGTTTTCAGCTGGCAGTGGCTGAAAACAAATACGATGGCTGACTGCAGTACTGCCAAATTCCAGGGTACATGCAGGAATATCAAATTCAGGAGCTACAGGAGCATTGAGAGAAAGGTGCCACAGCAGCATGTGGTGGCTGACAGGGGACAACAGCTCCTGACCATAGCTCAGCAGAGATGCAATCAGGTGTGAGTGACAGGTCTGACAAATGCATGAGTGTCATGAAGTCTGTGCAAAACTCGGCAGCCCAACACAAGTCCATAATCAACTCAATGAAACTGATGCTGGATTCACATAGTACCCTGTTTTTTAATCAAACGTAGATTTTTTAAAAATTCTTTTACTACCACTCTAGTAACAATGACCAAAAGCCATAAGTAACTTCTAAGTTTATTAAATTATTCAGTGCTATTTGGATTTCTATACTGAGAAATGCTTTAGTAGATTTAGTAGTGCTTATTCCTTCCCAACCTGCAGCAGACATGATCAAGTATTGTTTCCCTTAAACAAAAAAGATTGAAGGAAAGGGTAGAATTTTCAAAACTGACTAAATAAATTGTCTTGGGGCGTGTTTACACTGGGGCTGGAAGGTGTGATTTCCAGCCTGAGTAGACATACCCATACTCACTCTGATTGAGTTAGAGTGCTAAAAGTAGAAATGTAGCCACAGCAGCACAAGTGCTGGTAACGGCTAGCTGCCTGAATACATGCCTGGGTGTCAGACAGCATTGTACACAGCTAGCTATACCCTTAGGAGCATAAGTCCCTTTTCAAAAGTGCCTTAGGGCAGGGAGCTAGACAACTACTGGGATTCTCAAATCTGCATTTTTGGGTGCCTAAGTACCTTTGAAAGTCTGGCCCTTAGCCACCTAAAACAATTACGTACGTTTGAAAATGTCCACAAATATTTTCCAAGTTTTGCAGTAACAAAAATCCTTAATACATTAGCTTTGAGGCGTCAAATAAGTCTGATAATTTTAACCTCTATTATGCCTTTGTAACATGTGAACACTGTATTGCTTCTTCATTGCACTTGATTGACAATCTGTAAAGCTGTTATCAGAAGATGTATACAGTTTTACACATTGCTGAGGGCCTGATCTAATGTTCACTGAAGTCAGTGGATTAGGCCCCAGTTCCACATATTTTATGCACTCCTGCCTGTTGTCACGTTGCCTGGTATGGGACACAGCTAAGAGCTCCAATCTCAGGTCAGACTGCCAAAATACAGGGTATGTACCCCAAACTGGTAGTATATTCTATCACAAGATTTCACCAAGCCAGTAACAAAAGTGAGCTCTTGTGTCACTACACTTGTTCACAAAGTGCCACACGGCAGTCACCTAGGCACTCCAGCCCCTGGTTACCACCCAGACAACCGGACTTGGTGATTGAAAGTTATTAGAACCAAAATTCACCACACATTAGGTTTTCCAATCCCAAAGGATCAGCCACTCATCCCCAGGTCAACATGTACTTTCAGGATCTCACCAAATACCACACTGCAGCCAATCATAAGTAAACTAACTATTTTATTAATAAAAAGAGAAAAGAAGGTGGTTAAGTGGTTAAAGGAATCATATACATTACAATTGATTTCAGAGTCTGAAGGTCAGGATAATAGCAGGGATGGTAATTCTGCTAGCTTGCAATAAATCTCTCTGGATCACCCAAAAAATTGGGGGTCATCAGTCCTTTGTTCAATGCTTCCTTTCTGTTAGAAAATCACAGTCCAGAGGATTGAAAATAAAGAATGATGTCACAGTCTGCAATTCATACCTCTTAGTCCAGGTGCATAGAAAGTTACTGGCACAAACATGGAGTCTTGGGTCATGAGTGCCTTGCTGAGGCATGAGGCATTTATTGGAGGGGACCATTTATTTAGGAGGGGACCACTGGAAGAGTTGATACTCCTTAATAGGCCATCAACACATGGCTAGCCAGTCTATATGTAAATCTGCCCTGTAGGTATTACCCAGAAACACAAACAGGTTTCAGATACAAACATAGCAAATATTCATAACTTCAGATACAATGATGATACATGGATACATGATACATGGATTTAAACAGGATAAGAATAGACTAACTTTTCTATTGATACTTTACAAGGCACACTTTGTAGAAGATTTACCACAATTGTGCAACAGTGATAATATATTAGTGTAAACATGATCACCTTTTTTTTATATAGCATCACACCTGTGCACACCAAATTGTCATGTGAAAAATCCATCAGGTACATACATATGATAAGGCACAAAAAGTGCACTTGAAATTGTGAGGGCAAACAAGTGGAGGCTGGGCTGAAGCCACATGTACGATATCTGGATTGTCAATTTGAGTATTATCATCATGACTAAAATTGCAAGATAAAACTATTATGTCAGCAGATTAATAAATGGTCACTAGCTGTGTGTGAATCCTATTATAAGAATAACGTGCACCAAGTACTTGACTTGGATCTATACTTTCACCTACAGTTGTAATGATTACATAGTATCGGACAACGTAGATGTCATTCAGAGGGTAAACTTGCTGGTCTTGCATTTATACTCCTCTCAGAATCAGTTTGGTAGACTAAGTGTTCTTATTAGCTGAACATACTATCCAGGAGGTCACAACAGTGACTTCTTCAGCATCCAGAAGTCAACTAGCTATGCAGTAAACTCAATTTCACTTATGCAGTGCTTGCTACTTCACAGAAATTCCCTGCTGTAGCTTTTCAATTGTACGGATAGAGAGCTGTCTCAATCAAGTTCAGTCCCATTGCTATTACAGTAGACATACAAAAGCGTATCATATTTTCGTTTGTAGCCTACTGAATGGAGATGTGCTAAGATACTGAAAATTGCAATTCCAGTTCCCTGGACACAGGGGAATTAACTGTCTGGCCAAAAACAGAAAAGGTAATGACCTTCTATACCTCTCTCTGATGAGAAGGATCTATTATATGCATTACAGTAGCACCTCCAGGCTCCCAATCAAGAAGTAGAACTCATTGTGTTAAGCACTGTATAATCATTTAGTAAGAGTTATTGCCTATGGGCTTTCTCTAAAGTCTGTTGAAGTCAATGGAAATTCTCCCATTGATTTAAAAGGAATATGGAAGAGACCCTTGAAGAACTTAAAATTTAAATGGACAGGAGACACAGATCTCCTGGGATAACACAAATCTCCTGGGTGGGATAACTCAGATGACTGGAGTACTGTCATGGATGGATATAAACTGTTCAGGAAGGACAGGCAGGGTAGGAAAGGTGGGGGAGTTGCATTGTATGTAAGAGAGCAGTATGACTGCTCAGAGCTTCGGTATGAAACTGCAGAAAAACCTGAGTCTCTGGATTAAGTTTAAAAGTGTGAGAAACAAGGGTGATGTTGTGGTGGGAGTCTGCTATAGACCACCAGACCAGGGGAATGAGGTGGACGAGGCTTTCTTCCAGCAACTAACGGAAGTTACTAGATTGCAGGCCCTGGTTCTCATGGGAGACTTCAATCACCCTGATATCTGCTGGGAAAGCAATACAGCAGTGCACAGACAATCCAAGAAGTTTTTGGAAAGTGTAGGGGACAATTTCCTGGTGCAAGTGCTGGAGGAACCAACTAGGGGCAGAGCTCTTCTTGACCTGTTGCTCACAAACCGGGAAGAATTAGTAGGGGAAGCAAAAATGGATGGGAACCTGGGAGGCAGTGACCATGAGATGGTCGAGTTCAGGATCCTGACACAAGGAAGAAAGGAGAGCAGCAGAATATGGACCCTGGACTTCAGAAAAGCAGACTTTGACTCCCTCAGGGAACTGATGGGCAGGATCCCCTGGGAGAATAACAACAGGGGGAAAGGAGTCCAGGAGAGCTGGCTGTATTTTAAAGAATCCTTATTGAGGTTACAGGAACAAACCATCCCGATGTGTAGAAAGAATATTAAATATGGCAGGCGACCAGCTTGGCTTAACAGTGAAATCCTTGTTGATCTTAAACACAAAAAAGAAGCTTACAAGAAGTGGAAGATTGGACAAATGACCAGAGAGAAGTATAAAAATATTGCTCAGACATGCAGGAGTGAAATCAGGAAGGCCAAATCACACTTGGAGTTGCAGCTAGCCAGAGATGTTAAGAGTAACAAGAAGGGTTTCTTCAGGTATGTTAGCAACAAGAAGAAAGTCAAGGAAAGTGTGGGCCCCTGACTGAATGAGGGAAGCAACCTAGAGACAGAGGATGTGGAAAAAGCTAATTTACTCAATGCTTTTTTTGCCTCTGTCTTCACGAACAAGGTCACTCCCAGACTACTGCACTGGGCAGCACAGCATGGGGAGGAGGTGACCAGCCCTTTGTGGAGAAAGAAGTGGTTCGGGACTATTTAGAAAAGCTGGACGAGCACAAGTCCATGGGGTCAGATGTGCTTCATCCGAGAGTGCTAAAGGAGTTGGCGGATGTGATTGCAGAGCCATTGGCCATTATCTTTGAAAACTCATGACAATCGGGGGAGGTCCTGGATGACTGGATGACCATGTCTAGTTGGCAGCCGGTATCAAGTGGTGTGCCCCAAGGGTCGGTCCTGGGGCCGGTTTTGTTCAATATCTTCATAAATGATCTGGAGGATGGTGTGGATTGCACTCTCAGCAAATTTGCGGATGATACTAAACTGGGAGGAGTGGTAGATACGCTGGAGGGGAGGGATAGGATACAGAAGGACCTAGACAAATTGGAGGATTGGGCCAAAAGAAATCTGATGAGGTTCAATAAGGATAAGTGCAGGGTCCTGCACTTAGGACGGAAGAACCCAATGCACAGCTACAGACTAGGGACTGAATGGCTAGGCAGCAGTTCTGCGGCAAAGGACCTAGGGGTGACAGTGGACGAGAAGCTGGATATGAGCCAGCAGTGTGCCCTTGTTGCCAAGAAGGCCAATGGCATTTTGGGATGTATAAGTAGGGGCATAGCGAGCAGATCGAGGGACGTGATCGTTCCCCTCTATTCGACATTGGTGAGGCCTCATCTGGAGTAGTGTGTCCAGTTTTGGGCCCCACACTACAAGAAGGATGTGAATAAATTGGAGAGAGTCCAGCGAAGGGCAACAAAAATGATTAGGGGTCTGGAACACATGACTTATGAGGAGAGGCTGAGGGAGCTGGGATTGTTTAGCCTGCAGAAGAGAAGAATGAGGGGGGATTTGATAGCTGCTTTCAACTACCTGAAAGGGGGTTCCAAAGAGGATGGATCTAGACTGTTCTCAATGGTAGCAGATGACAGAACGAGGAGTAATGGTCTCAAGTTGCAGTGGGGGAGGTTTAGATTGGATATTAGGAAAAACTTTTTCACTAAGAGGGTGGTGAAACACTGGAATGCGTTACCTAGGGAGGTGGTAAAATCTCCTTCCTTAGAGGTTTTTAAGGTCAGGCTTGACAAAGCCCTGGCTGGGATGATTTAACTGGGAATTGGTCCTGCTTCGAGCAGGGGGTTGGACTAGATGACCTTCTGGGGTCCCTTCCAACCCTGATATTCTATGATTCTATGATTCTATGACTGGAAAAAGGCTAATGTAGTGCCCATCTTTAAAAAAGGGAAGAAGGAGGATCCTGGGAACTACAGGCCAGTCAGCCTCACCTCAGTCCCTGGAAAAATCATGGAGCAGGTCCTCAAGGAATCAATTCTGAAGCACTTAGAGGAGAGGAAAGTGATCAGGAACAGTCAGCATGGATTCACCAAGGGCAAGTCATGCCTGACTAATCGCCTTCTATGACAAGATAATTGGCTCTGTGGATGAGGGGAAAGCAGTGGACGTGTTATTCCTTGACTTTAGTAAAGCTTTTGATACGATCTCCCACAGTATTCTTGCTAGCAAGTTAAAGAAGTATGGGCTGGATGAACGGACTATAAGGTGGATAGAAGGATAGAAAGCTGGCTAGATCGTCAGGCTCAATGGGTAGTGATCAATGACTCCATGTCTAGTTGGCAGCCGGTATCAAGCAGAGTGCCCTAAGGGTTGGTCCTGGGGCCGGTTTTGTTCAATATCTTCATTAATGATCTAGAGGATGGCATGGACTGTACCTTCAGCAAGTTTGCAGATGACACTTTAAACTGGGAGGAGTGGAAGATACGCTGGAGGGTAGGGATAGGATACAGAGGGACCTAGACAAATTAGAGGATTGAGCCAAAAGAAATCTGATGAGGTTCAACAAGGACAAGTGTAGAGTCCTGCACTTAGGACGGAAGAATCCCATGCACTGCTACAGACTAGGGACCAAATAGCTAGGCAGCAGTTCTGCAGAAAAGGACCTAGGGGTTACAGTGGACAAGAAGCTGGATATGAGTCAACAGTGTGGCCTTGTTGCCAAGAAGGCTAACAGCATTTTGGGCTGTATAAATAGGGGCATTGCCAGCAGATCGAGGGACGTGATTGTTCCCTTCTATTCGACATTGGTGAGGCTCATCTGGAGTACTGTGTCCAGTTTTAGGCCCCACACTACAAGAAGGATGTGAAAAAATTGGAAAGTGTCCAGCGGAGGGCAACAAAAATTATTAGGGGACTGGAACACATGACTTATGAGGAGAGGCTGAGGGAACTGGGATTGTTTAGTCTGCGGAAGAGAAGAATGAGGGGGGATTTGATAGCTGCTTTCAACTGCATGAAAGTGGGTTCGAAAGAGGATGGATCTAGACTGTTCTCAGTGTAGCAGATGACAGAACAAGGAGTAATGGTCTCAAGTTGCAGCGGGGGTGGTTTAGGTTGGCTATTAGGAAAAACTTTTTCACTAGGAGGGTGGTGAAGCACTGGAATGGGTTACGTAGGAAGGTGGTGAAATCTCCTTTCTTAGAGGTTTTTAAGGTCAGGCTTGAACCCATTCCAGTGCTTCACCACCCTCCTAGTGAAAAAGTTTGTCTTAATATCCAACCTAAACCTCCCCCACTGCAACTATTGGCAGGGATTTCCCTACACCCCCCTGGACTTCCCCATTCCTGCCCCCTCCCCCAGTGATTAACTAGTTACACGCAGTGTACCAACATGGTATCTGAAGGTTCAAGTGGTGTATCTACATCCAAACAGCCCTAAGCACAAATACAGCTACCTACTGAAGAAACAGTGTCTCCCACAACCTAAAGGCAGTTCCTGATATTCGTCAGTCAAACTTTTCTCATTTCCTGAATCTAGATGCACCTATAGCCATCTTTTCTCTCTCATAAAAAAAGCTTACAAAGAAGGAAAGCTTCCCTCTGCTACAACTGGTAAAACTGGAGGAGCTTGGTTTGCCAAACTGATCAGCAAAGCCAGTGCTGACAAACTATGTGAAAAGGCTACAAAACATAAAGCTTCTGGACTGCAAAGACATGCAGAAAGCCTTATAAGGCAGTCACTGTCAAAACCAATTTTAGAAATACTTAATGAGGCTGTTAAGAATGCTGAAGACACAATACAGATTATGTGAACAAACATGGCTGTTACATCATACTTTCTATGATGAGGAAGCAGGAAATACCACACACTACAAACTAGAGGCCAATGTTAAATGCATTGTCATTGGTTAATCCTGAAGTTGGACACTGATTCTGAAGACGACCGGCAAATGCTCACTATCTTTCTGCAAGAAATTCAACTGACTAGTTAGAAGCATGCAGTGCAACACTGAAGGACTCAGCAGTTGAAAAAGTGAAGAACTCTCTCACCACAATCAAAAAAATTGCATACATGGCTGAGGATGCCAATTTACATTGGTGCATTCAAGTATTAAGTGATTGTGTATGCTATCTTGATGTCAGTGGTAGGCTAGTAGCTGCATTTCTAGATATTCAGGTTAAAGAAGACACATCAGCAGTATCTGTGACAAGCCACATCTTAGAAGAGTAAAATGCTTGCAAACTGTACCCCCGAACAGATGGCTGCTTGTGCATTTGATGGACCTGCAAATTTCTCTGGAAGAGATGGTGGAGTACAAGCTTTATTCAGAGAACAGCATAACATTAATCTCTCCTTTACCACACTGTAGAGGCCATTTACTCCAACTGGCATGAGCTGCAGAATTTTCAAAAGACATTAAAATCTATAAATGTAATGTCTTTGTTATACTTTTTTCAAAAAGAGTCCAAAAAGACTGAACATCTTGGAAAAAATAGAAGATGCTCTGGGACTGAAGTTCAAATTAGTCCAAGCTGGGAAAACCCGCTGGCTTTCTCATGAGCAATTCTTGGCTGTTGCCTTAAAATTATCGCAACCATTATTACTGGCTTTGGAAAGTATCTACGAAGATGGGACAGATCTAAGCAGTGAGGCTGGAGGACTATGTTTGCTGCTACATTTAGAGAAGACAAATTGCCATTTTCACTTGGATCAGAGAGATATCCATTGAAAACGTACTTGGAGAATGTCACTGTGCCTCAGTGAGAATACCAGATTCAGGACAAGTTGCTAAGAAATAGGGCAGACTCACCCCTAAACTTGTGGTTATTCTTCCATAAGATATACCAAATCAGTAACAAAAGTAAATTTCTGTCTCACCACAATGGTCAGAAATGCAATCTCTTTAGGTATCCCAGCCCTTGTCTCAACACCCAGATACTAGACTTAATGATGAGTGGTTATTTAAAACCAAATTTAATCAAATAAAGGGTTCTTCTGATCCCAAAGGATCAGCCACATACCCAGGTCAATGTATAACTCACATCACAGGAGCTGACTTTCTGATTTCCCTGGGGATGCTCAACCCCCACTCTGCCTCCAGCCCTGCCCCCACTCCACCTTTTCCCCCAAGACCCCACCCCTGCCCCGCTTCCTCCCACTCCTGCTCTGTCCCTTCCCGCTTCTCCCTCTTACTCTTGTGCCTCCTGCCTGCCTCTGAACGGCACCTGCAAAATCAATGCCTATGACTCACATCTTACCCAATAATCACGCTATTGCCAAACCTTTAGTATCTAATATCTAAAGGTTTATTTATAAGAGAAAAGAAAGGAGCATGTTGAAATGGTCAAAGGAATCAAATATATACAATAATTGCAAAGTTCTTGTATCAGGTTTGAAACAGTGATGGAATAAAACTGCTGGCTTTTATTCTCTCTGGTAACATTAAAAAGATTGGAAGGTCCTCAGTCCATTGGTCGTAATGCTCCTGTTAGTATAAGCCCAAAGCCCAGAGATCAAAGCAGGAAAGAGGCAAAATGAAGATGTTTTTAGGGCCTTTTATAGCTTCCCTCTTGTGGAGGGAAACTCATTGTTCCAAGCAAAGCCCCCAGCAGTTTGTGGAAAAGTATAGGCAGAAGATGGAGTCTCATGTCACATGAGCTGGTCACATGCCCTTGTATGCTTCAATGAGTCATAGCCAGGGCGATTGTCCATATTCTGGCTAACATCCACAGGAAAGTCCATTTCGTGAGGATAAGCTTCTTCCATAACCCATTGTTTTCCTTAACGGGCCATCAACCTGAATGGTTCACTGATAATGTGCTGGCTAGACTGGATGTAAACTACCTTGTGGATGTTACCCCAGAAGCAAATACATTTGAAATACAGTTAAATAGTCAATATTCATAACTTCAGATGTAACAATAATACATGCATACAAATAGCATAGTCATTCAGCAAATCATAACTTTTCTATTGATATCTTACATGACATACTTTGTACAAGATTTGTTGCAATTATATAACAGTGGTAGCAACAATGATATACTTGGTCATAGTTCATTCATAGAACATCACAGAGAAGCAAAGACATCAGTCCAGAAGTTGACTAATGGAGGCACTTGTATTGAGTCCTTAAATGAATAGGATAACCAGTGTTTGTTAAGCTAGTGGAAAACATACACAGACTTGATCTTATAAATCTACAACAGTAACTTCTAGATTCTACTCAGCCTCTATGGAGCTTTTACAGTAGCGTGTCTTATAAAATACTGACAGCTGAGTGGAGAGAGGCACTACCAGCAATGGGTTCCCATGTGATCAGGACAGACTAGAGAATTTGAACACAGGGTAGGATGTCATCTGATAAATGAAAGAAGATTTGACTTCAACTTCTTTTTTATCACTAGTGGCTCGGCCTGATCTTTGCTGGGAATAAGGAATTCATTTCTTGCCACTCCCAGTCACAACAGCTATAGGTGAGCATCCTTTTTTGGCATTGAATAGAATTTTGGGTTCTGAAGGAAGTCACCATCTGCCTGATCATGTGAATGAACTAATGAGCGTATGAATTGAAGTACTGGACATGTGAGAAGCCACCAAAGATGAACGTACTGCGTTTGAGAAGTTCATTAACAGAGTTGTACAAAATTACAAGAAACCAAGAAGGGTGCAGATGTACTGCTCCAGAAGAAGGCTTTAATTTGAGCGATGATTTTAAAACATGAATTAAATCTAATAAAATAGTCATGAAACATTTTTCAGTTTTTACTATGGTGCGATGCAGCCAACTTTCATCCTCACGGTCTCATCCCTTGGCTCTCACCCCCCTGTAAATTCGAACACCCACTCTGATTTCAATTCCTGAGGAAAACCCTGGCTAACTGCCTACCAGAATGGACCCTGCAGGCAGAATATTCTCAGAGCCTGCTTAACTCCACACAAAATGAGCGGGGGAGAGAGAAGGAGAAGGAGCACAAATGGGGATGGAGGTGGTGGTGGCGGCCTCCCTTATAACCTTTAGCTCAGTGATTAGCTGTTCATCCCGGGGGTTCAAATTGCTCTCTCTGCCTGATGCAGAAAAGGGAGTTGAATATGGGTTTCCTTGCTCTTAGTAAAGTGCCTCTAACATTATAGTCTAGTGCAGAGGTGGGCAAACTACAGCCCGCGGGTCACATCCGGCCCACAGGACCGTCCTGCCCAGCCCTTGAGCTCCTGTCTGGTGAAGCTAGCACCTGGCCCCTCCTCTGCAGACTCAGCTCTCTGTGCCACCAGCGTTCTGGCTTGCTGCTCCTGCTGGGCAGCGTGGTGGTGTGGCTGGCTCCGGCTGGGTGGCAAGCTCCTGCTGCTCTGAGCGGCATGGTAAGAGGGTGGGGAGGTTGGATAAGGGGCAGGGGGTCCAGGGGACAGTCAGGGGACAGGGAGAGTGAGGGGTTGGATGGGGCTGGGGTTCCAGGGGGCGGTTAGGGATGTGGGTGTGGATAGGCGTTGGGGCAGTCAGGGGACAGGGGCGGGGGGGTTGGATAGGGGGTGGGGTCCCGGGAGGTGGTTAGGGGTGGAGGTCCCAGGGGGGCGGTCAGGGGAGAATCCCAGGGGAGGGTTCGATGGGTCAGAGGTTCTGAGGGGGGCAGTCAGGGGGAGGGAAGTGGAAGTGGGCTGATGGGGGCAGGGGGCAGGCTGTTTGGGGAGGCACAGCCTTCCCTACCAGGCGCTCCATACAGTTTTGCAATCCTGATGTGGCCCTCAGGCCAAAAAGTTTGCCCGCCCCTGGTCTAGTGTCTGTCTCATGCTCTCTCTGGCACGATGTATATTTAATTATCTATCTGCAGTGGAACAGCTTCAACAGGAGAGACTGAGGCAGCCTCACACCTGGTACCCCAGAGCCCAAAGGATAGGGCTTTTGACTAAGAAGAAGGAAACCCAAATTCAAATCCCTCCTCCACTTCAGGTGGGGGGACGGGGAATATTGAACCGAGCCCTCCCACATTCTGGGTTAGTACCCTAACTGCAAGGCTAAAGGCTGTAAGGGTGGGATGCTCCACTTTCCCCACTGTTTCTTGTAAAAAATATCGTAGATACCCAGCTGCATTAAAGGCTCCACAGCTGAGAATCCCAAGCAGAGATTGGTACTTGCCTGTGGCCTGGATTTAGATGCCTGTTTCCCTGAGGGGGTGGGATTTAGGCCATGCCACTCTTCTCAGCCTTTCCTACTGGTTTAGGTCAGTGGTGTGTAAACTGGGGGGCACAAGAGATTCGCTGTGGGGGCTTGAAGAAACTGGGATCCTGTGGATCCTGCAGGACCCCCTGCCATAATAGAGGGAGCAGGATAACAATAGAGTAGGCATTGCAGGGCGGAACAGGAGTGGGATTAAAAAAGAATTCCTCCCATGCTGCAAACTACATGAGTGCCCCGGGCAGCAGCTGCCGCTCTCTGAAGGCAGCACTGTCGCCAGCAGCAGCACAGAAGTAAGGGATTACTACAGATTACAAGTAATGTGGGGGGCGGGAGAGGGCGCATGACAAATTCTGTGAATGGTAAGCAGGCACGACTGGAAAAGTTTGCACACCACTGGTTTAGGTGACTCCCTACTCAGTATGTTTGCTTTTGTGGATCCCATTTGTAACGCCTCACTCTCCCCACATGTTGCAGAGGGAGCCTGGGTGTCTAATTTAGGGCTGTGGATTCAAGTGGGTGGCAAAGCACTGAAGTCCCTTTGTGGATCTGCGCCCTATTTTTTCTTTCATCCCAGACCTCTTGAATTCTCTGCTATTGTAATATGGTTCCAATCGTTATTAGCAGCTATTTTTTTAACTGTATTTATAAGCCTTGTATATGTCACCAGAAGATATGGCAATACAGAACAGGAGTAAAATTCATCTCTGTGCAGAGGGTCAGGACAAGGCTCAGGGCACCATTTAAGTGGGACAGAGTTTTCACAGGGATGAATTTCATCTTAGAAAATTTTAGGCCTAATAGCCCATATTTAATGAAAAATGTGTACATTTCTTATAGCCTTCTTTCCAACCCTAGTGTATTATCTTTGTCATGCTGTCTTTTACTTAAAAGGCATAATGCTGATGAAACAAATATTTGTGAGTGAAAAATGAGCTGCATGTTGTTTAGAAAGAATTACAGAGATTTCTACTTCCCAAGGGTGAAACACTATCAAACTCACAGCAATATATGACCGTTTTCATCTCACGTTGGATAACTGAAAATATATTCTAGCACATACCAAGTGACAAAGGTAAATTCATCTCCACTCACTTTCACAGTGATCTCCATTAGTTTGTATTTGTAGCCAGTGAGCCATGGTTGGCCTTGGCCAGTTGAAGCCCCAATTTTGGCATTTTCAAAGCTGACCTTTCCATGTTGTGGCAAATCAACCACAATCATTTCATACCTTATATAATCTGCTGTCTATTCGTATTTATTGTGCTTTAATAAGCATTGCAACCTGTATTTCTGAGTTCTGCTTTGAAAACCACCACAGACTTTCCCCTGCTGAGTGTAATAAAATCCACAATGGGGATTTAAAGGAAATGGAAAAAAAATTAGAAGAGAACACAAATAATGGTTGAAAATATAAACACATTTGTTAACTGCTGTTCCTTGCTGTTCCATAATGATGATGAATTACTCAGCCGTGTTATGTTGCTAGGTGCCCATCAACCTTCAGAAACTCCACACACTTCAGGCACCGCATGTGTTTTAATTTAGAAAGAAATATTTTAGCACCAGCATGTCAGACACTTTTGTCTTTCTTTAACAGACAGACAAAATGGTTCTGTAAAGGTATTAAAGTGAAAAAATTATGGTTCAAGGAGGAGAGTTACAGGTGCGATTCAAAGCAAATTCCAAACGTACAGCATACTCATATTTTCATCTCGCCTTTACTGTTAGTTGTTGTTGTAAAGATAAGTGCTGCTCACTGAAGTGACCGACCTGCAAGAGTAGGACACTATGGAAAATTAACTTTGTTTAGTTTATGGTTTTTCATAGATTTTTAACAGAGGCAGTGGAAGCTTGCTGGGAATGGTGGTGCAGGGAAGAGTCCTGGCAGAGGGGGGAAGCTGGGGAAAGGTAGCTGTTTCTAGCCCCAACCAAATCACCCCAGTTCCTACCTGCTCCCTGACTTTATCCTGGGTGCCGCAGCAGCCGCTGCAGACTCTCTGGGTCCTGCTCTCCCCTCAGCCTCCAGCAGCTGCAGGAACCCAACCGGAGTGGCCTGGTTGAAATGGTTTGACACACATGCAAGGGTGTAAACACAGATCACCCCCGCAGTATTTCCATTGCAAGGATGCTAGCCCCCATTGCCTCCTGCCCTGGGTTCCGCCACCCCTGGATTTTAAGGCCAGAATGCACCGATTTGATCATCTAGTCTGACCTCCGGAATGACATAGCCTATAGAATTTTACTCATTAATCCAACCCATCATTTTTGGATGAGCGACAGCATACTTTAGAACCTCTCTTAGCTTGTATGTATGCTATTAGCTCACCCTGTTGTGCATGCATGGAAGGACTAGTCTCAAACTGAACCACTATTAGCCAGCTAGGGCCACGTTTTCAAATTTGGGCATAATGAGTTCATCTGCAACATCGTATGTGCAGACCTGCACATTTCCATGTGCAAAACTGTTATTTGCACGTACAAATCACTGAACTCGGACTACCTATTTGCATACAAACATGACACAGGGGTGTGTGGGGTGGGTTGTACGACTGCGACACCATATTTTCCATGGGCACAACAGGTGTATTTGCAGTTTTTGCAACACCCTTATTGTGAGCACATTTGATTGTCTGACCCCCACAAGAATGTCAAATTGCTCCAGTTTTAGGGTGGAATGGTAAAAATTCATGATGTCATGGAGGTCACATTAAGGGAGCATGACCTAGTAAATTAAGTACTACACTAGGATTTGGGAGACCTGGGTTGTATTCCTGGCTCTGCCACTGGTCTGCTGTGTGATTTTGGTCAAGTCACTTTCCCCTCTATGTGCCTCAGTTTCCCCACTTGTAAAATGGGGATAATGATACTGACCTCCTTTGCAAAGTACTTGAGCTCTACTAATGAAAAGTGATATAAGTTAAGTAGTAGTTTTATTATTTTTATTATATTCTTGTCCTGACTGTAATTGGCAGTCTAAGGCCCTATGGTAAGGATGCGGCTGTATTAAAGGCAAAGGCACTTTCATTCTAAATTTTTGATTTTCGTCATATTGTCTCAATCCAATGAGCACTTTTGGGTCCCAAAATATTATGGACCCCCCCCACAAAAAAAAAAAAGATAAGGAGAGACTGCCTCTGGTTGGACCTCAAATTTTCCTGTGCATCCTTTAGCTCCCTGAAGCTTCTAACCCAAATCTCCTGCCCCACTAAGGAGCCACATCAAAAACCCATTGTACAGGAGATGGTAAAGTAACTGGAAAATGTATTCACTAACTTGTGACTCATGATCCACTTTGTATTTGTGCACCTTTGAGTCTGGTTTTCTGCACACATTCAGATGACTGGCTGTGTGCGCCTAGTTAAGGTGCTACAGCTTCCTCAACTCCTGACTTGCACCTAACAATAGCTATGCTTCTGGCTGACAAGAAAATATAGGAGACAGTAGCTGGATTGTCACAAAGTTAATGAAAAAATACATATATTAGAGAGGTGATTATGTCAATAAAGATGTACTGGAGCACCATGAGAATGAAAACAGTGTAAGAATACAGAAATGATATAATACTATGAGGTGTTCCACGTGTATTTCAAAGGCAGTAGAAAACTGGCTGACAGTATATAGGTTTCAGAGTACCAGCCATGTTAGTCTGTATTTGCAAAAAGAGAAGGAGTACTTGTGGCACCGTAGAGACTAACAAATTTATTTGAGCATAAGCTTTTGTGAGCTACAGCTCACTTCATCGGATGCATTTCCATTGAATGCATCTGATGAAGTAAGCTGTAGCTCACGAAATGCATCCGATGAAGTGAGCTGTAGCTCACAAAAGCTTATGCTCAAATAAATTGGTTAGTCTCTACGGTGCCACAAGTCCTCCTGTTCTTTTTGCTGACAGTATAGTGCGTTATTTGAGAAAAGGCCTGGGCTCATGTAGCTAAAGTGTTTTGTAATGGATAAAAAAGGGAGCAGAGTTAAGTTTGCATGTGCTGCCTTCACTTTGTTAGTTTGTGACTTTTGACTGCCTAACTGTATAAACATTAAGTTCTCTTAATATAGCATCCTATAGGTAACAAGAAATGAATCCTCGCAGAGGCATACGAGATATAGAGAGAGGACACATGCTCTAATGAGTAAAGCAAAAGGCTGAAAGTAAGAAGATCTGGATTCTACTCTTTGCTCTGGCAGTTGGATTTGGGCAAGTCATTCTGCCACCTTTTACTCACATTGAGTTGTAGCTGCCTCGAAAAAGCTGATTGGTTGCAATGGACTGACTCAGAGTAACTGTCTG
Source organism: Lepidochelys olivacea (assembly GCF_965140295.1). NCBI lineage: Eukaryota > Metazoa > Chordata > Testudines > Cheloniidae > Lepidochelys > Lepidochelys olivacea. Next base: position 47,437,986 of record NC_140412.1, read on the forward strand.
AATGAACATTTGGCTCGTGACAAGCTGCAGTACAAGTCCTCACACTAGGCTGTTGCACACTGATAGTAAGTCTATACTGCAGTTAGACACTTGTCACTGGTCTGTACCAGTTGACTTGGGCTCACGATGCTCGGGCTCAGGGGCTGTTTAATTGTGGTGTAGATGTTCTGGCTTGGGCTGGAGCCTAGGCTCTAGTACCCTGTGAGGTGGGAGAGTCCCAGGACTCAGGCTGGATACCTGGGACCCTCCCACCTCACAGGTTTCTAGAGCCTGGGCTCCAGCCTGAGCCCAAACGTCTACACCACAATTAAACAGCCCCTGAGCCTCCTCCAGCTGGGGGGAGGGATAGCTCAGTGGTTTGAGTATTGCCCTGCTAAACCCAGGGTTGTGAGTTTAATCCTTGAGGGGGCCATTTGGGGACCTGGGGCAAAAATTGGGAATTGGTCCTGCTTTGAGCAGGAGGTTGGACTAGATGACCTCCTGAGGTCCCTTCCAACCCTGATATCCTATGACAGGCCAGCCACTGTTTTTTAATTGCAGTGTATATGAACCTTAAGTGTTCATACAGCCTCTGCTGGCATGCATTAAAAGTTCCCTAGTGTGCTTTAATCTACTCCTGTTTCAAAGGATTTCAAAGTTTCTACTGACCTTGAGAAAGCATATCAAAATTTGGCTCTGTTTTTCTGTGCCTCGGTTTCTCAATCAGTAAAATGGGGATAATAGTTTCTTCAGAAGCTTTACATGTAATAATATTTATAAAGGACCTTGAAATCCCCATATAGAAAATCCTATAGTAGCACAGGATTACCTCAAAGTAATGTCAGTAAAAAAATGAATGAATATGTCATTTCAGTGATGACCTGGGAGATGTCAGACTTTACTCACATCTGAAAGTTTAGATTCTGTCAGATGAGACATGAATTTTTAAAAAAGTCCTACAGAAATATTGGATTTATAAGACATTCACATTACAAAGACATTATAAAACATAATAATAATTAAGATTATAAGATTATTTATAAGACATTCCCATTATTTTGGACAGTTCTCAAAGTACCACAGTGGAGAAGTACATTTACTAAAGACTCACATATTATGGCAATTTTTAAAGTGTGTATTTTTCTTCTACTTGACAGACTATCTGAGCTCTGAAGTATGTCTATATACCCAGGTACTGTAGCGTGACGACAGGCAGTGAATCAGATTCTTTTGTCTTGCTTTACCAGTGAACATTTTAATCAGTTTTAGAATTAATCTTTTCTTTATAAACCTTGAGGATGACATGAGAGCACTGAAATATGAATGAAGCCAAACAAGTAGCGTGGTTGTGAAATACCTAACATGAAATGTATTTAGAAATATGAGAAAAATAAGGGGGTCAGGGCCAGGGTGAACTGTATTAAAGGGCCACACCATCAGATTTCAAAAACTAAGAGACCCATGAATCCAACTTAGCAGGCGAAAAGTCATCATCAAAAAGAGTAATCAAATACTCTCTTGAAGGCTTAGATTTTTGCACACATGTAAGCATGAGTGAAGATGTGTGTGTGTGTGTGTGGGGGGGAAGTCAAGGCCCAGGAAGAACAATCTACCTCACACGGTAGTTCCTGCTATGAGAATGGTCACCATGCACATTCTGAGAGTGAAAGGTACTCAAGGAGAAAGAATAGGTCAGTCTGTTAGTGACATCCTGAAACACATTAAACAATGTAGAATTCACAAATGTTGACTCCCTCATAAACAAAATAGGCCATACATTTTTCATTCAAGCAGAAATGCTCGTGTGTGTGATATGAGGAAGGAGAAATAGTCTGCTTCATCTAGTCTCGGGGATAGGGGTACTGCAAGGCAGTTATTCAAAACTGCTATGCTTTGCTTTAGGATCAAATCTGTAAGAGCATATCTTTTTTTCTTTACTCACACTCATATCACAGGGCTGGATCAAGCTTTTACTGAGGATTTTATGAAGTATCCTTCTTTTCACTGCACCTCAGCTAAATTTTTAAGTCTTGCATCTTTTTATAGTTCCTAGTTAAAAATACATATGCTACTCCCAACTTCAAGTTGGGGGGAAAAATCCACTTTAAGAAGTGCCTTACTGTTACAAAAAAAAAAAAAAAAAAAAAAGACACAAAAAACCAGTGAAGAGAATGGAGAGGGCCAATTTCAGCTCCCAGATTGCAGACTAAACCTTTGTCAAAGGCTATTGTGCAGAAAAGAACACAAGGGAAGACTTACAAAGACAATGCTCATCTGTGCAGAGTGATGCACTTCAGTCACCTGCTGGCTAAGATCAAGTGACTGCAGTGGGAATTCAGTATGCACCAGTTATGCAGGGACTGACCCTTCATATGTTTTACTGGACATAAAACACGAATCTAACTAAACAAATGGTCTGTATAGTATTTTTGTCCCAGTGCAGTATTTTTTAGGATTGAATAAATTCCAACATTTACAATAGCTATCCACCCACATCTCCCTAAAGATTTTTAAAAATTGATTTATGAGTAAGAGAATGACTTGTGTTTATGATAGTGTTTCCTGTAAAATAAACATTCAGCATTTGGTTTGTCTCAGGACTAGCAAATTATGAAACCATAATCAAACGATACATTTGCCAAGCATGGCCTTTTTTTGTGGTGTGTGTGAGGATGTGATCAAATCACTCAAGTCTTGTAGTTTGTCGTGACTCATGATGTTTGATTAAAAGAAGCAGTTTATTACAGGTCTAAAGTATATTAGGGCAGGCACTGCAGTCTAGTGGATAGAGCGCTTGAGTAGGACTGAGGAGATCTGGCTCAGCCTCTCAATGACCATGGGTCAGACATTTCCTCTCTCTGTACCTCATTTTCCACATCTGTAAAATGGGGGTAATCCTCTGTAAAGTGCTTTGAGATGTACTGACAAAGTATACTCTATGAAAGCTAGGTATTATTATACATTACAAGCAAAGAGACTTATGGTCCTGCAACCTTAACTCACTCTAATAGTTCTCTTGAATCAATGACACTTACTCAAGTAAGGGTTTCAACAGGACTGGGCCCTACTTTCAGTCTGGGCTGTGATCCACTGATTACATCAGCTCTGGGTGCTAGGCAGCCTCCACTACCTAGCTTCAAAAATTGCTATCTGCACCACCAACCAAACTACTGTTCATATCAGAAAATGCATGATCTGGTATGTAGGGAAAAGCACCTTGCTTGAGTAATTCATGCTTTCTAACTGGTATATTTATCTAAGGTACTTGTATGGCCTTCACTAGTGTAGTATTTGAGCACCTCACCATCTTTATTGTAATAATTCTCACAATTGCCACATGAAATAGCGAAGTTCTACTACCTTCATTTTATAGGTGGGGATCTGAGGCCCAGAGAAGTTAAAAAGGACTTGCCAAAGGTCACACAGAGTCTGTGGCAGAGCCTGGGATTGAACTTCCAACTCCTGAGACACCCTCCTGTATCATAACCACAAAACCATTCATTCCTCTCAAATAATGACAGTGATGTCATAATCAGTTATAGATATGGCAGGTATAGTAGAAAGAGGGCCTGAGACATAAGGCCTTGTATCAAAGGCCTGGTATGAGGCCTGAGCTAAAGTAGGGGGTCAAAGCTTTGCTGCTATAAAGTTAAGTTGTGAGCAAGAGGCACGCTCTGTCCACAGAATTTGGCAAGAATAGGGCTGATAGTGCAGAAACACATATTCCTCAGTAGTGCTAGATACAAGATTATACACACAAACACATTCCAAAAGGTGGTACCAGAACACCCCAACACCAGCACATTCACCAAAGACAACAGGAACATGCTGACCCATCTTGAAGATAAGGTCAGGATGACAGAATCATGGATAGAGATGTTTTGATTAACCCAACAAGTATAAGGCAATGGGTGGCACCCAAACACGTCAGAGGGTGGCGCATAGATACATCAGAGGAGCAATATGTAATTTGTTTTTGTATTGGTGTATGAAGAAGTTATCTCAGAGGGAGTGTCTTTGGCCAGCTGAGGGCACAGTGGAAAGTCCCACCACTAACTGAGCTGCGTCCATTATCATGGGTATACATACATTGAGCATACTTGTAGCAAGTATAAAGCACCAATACTGTGCTTCATTGACAATAAACCTGACCAAGTTCCTTCGCTATGAACTGATTTTGTGGTTATTGGACAGTTCAATCAAAGTCTGCTATCTCTGCTATCTGTGCGGAACTGGGACAGCATGCTGAAAGAACACACACACACAGCCAAAAAACTGACCACAGCAGGCAGTAGGAGTTATACGTTGAGAGGTATTCCTCAGCAATTATGGAAATTTCTTACTAAAAGAAGGCATGTATTGACCAAATGAAAAATGACCCTTTTCCCCTTGCATACACACACAAATATATGTTCTATTTTTTCCTCCCCAAAGTTTTCCCCATTGTGGAAGTTAGCCAGTAAAATGCTGATGCCTCTGAGAAAGCTCTGGAAGTTATTATATTTAGAAAAAAAACAACTTGCCTATGTCATTACTGTGAAGGGCCTGGGTGGGTCCTTCTCTGATTTTTGTTTTTAATTAATATCCAGACCATCTTGAGTGAAACCATCTTTGTTTCTGAAGGCTTAAAGCAATTTGAAATTAGCTTTTGTGGTAGCTGGCACTTGGAAGCTCACCAAGAAAATGGTTCTTTTTAAAAAAAAAAAATCTCATAATGAAATGAAATCTAGAGTGCAGAGTATATTTTATACATGATACTGTGCTGTGCTGTAATATTTATCTTCTTGGCTACTGAACACTGCTCAAGGGTTATCCTTCTCACTATTGTGAAGATAAATGCAAGTGCACAATAATCCATCATGTATTCTTTCTCTAGATATATGGTATAGACGCAGAGAGACATTGTGCAGACTTTGCTGACAAAAGAGAATTTGAGAACAGGTATTAAGAACACTTATTTCATCTGAAACCTGCACAGATTCTAAACAGCAAAGGTAGAGAATAGCTGGGACCAAAATACAAGGGGCCACACCTTGAGACTAGCAACATTTGCAGCATGAGATCTGCAAGAACTGCTTGGCCCATGAGGGCTGCATATCTGCATATGCTTGGAGTGGAGTGACTGCCTTCAGCATGAGTCTTAAATGGCTGATGAACTCCTTCCCCCTTCCTTAGTACAAGAGGCTGAGATTTCCTTCAGCCTGACTACCATACATATACTGCAATGAAGCAATAGGTCCTGATGTCAAAGGAGGCTGTACGCATGCAATAGTGGCCTCCACCAAGGGTCAGGGCCCAGGGAAGGGAGAGAATTAACGGAGTGAGCAGCCCAAGAAATACTGTCCTGTTCTGAGAACACCAAAATGGAACTAGCTCAATCAAGGAGAAGAGACAGGAGTTTAATGGGATAATAAACAGTTCCCACCAAGTCAGCAGGGGGAAGTTGCAGGATTAGAGAAAAGGTTTTTAGTAGGAAATCACCTCAGCACTTTTTTTTTTTTTAAAAAGTAAAAACAAATTATACTATTCACAACTTTAATATCCCTTCCCCCCTCCATCATCAAAATGTGAATGCTAAATCTTCACCACTACAGCACAAAGTGTTACCACTGGAGCTACTGGGCTAACTACAGTAGCTGGCAGCTATATTCTGTGTAAACAAGCTACTAAAGGAGAATGCATAACACACAGGAACTGAGTTACCTGTGAATGAGGAGTGCCGTTTTACCGTTAGAATAGCCAAGGACAAATACATGAAAGATTCTAAGAGGACTAACGGCAGAGTTAATTTGGGCTCTCACTCAGGTTTTTCTCCTGACCATCCTCCCACACATACACACACAAACTCATTTCACCTGATTTTGGTGGTTCTTTCAACCTGGGCTAACTGGCCTGGCTAGGATGACCAGACAGCAAATGTGAAAAATCGGGACGAGGGTGGGGGTAATAGGTGCCTATATAAGAAAAAGTCCCCAAAATCAGGACTCTCCCTATAAAATCAGGACATCTGGTCACCCTAGGCATGGCTGAGGGTGTGCATTAAAGCCCAAATACAGCTTTTTCGTTTGGTCTGCCCGATTTATGAAATTTGCAGTTCAGATACAGGCTACATCATTAGAGTGCTGATAGCTCTCCAATGCCTTCCCACAATTTCCCCTTTGTGCCCAGAAGGATAAGCAAGTTTTCTCACAATGCATTGGGGAAGGGTTCTAGAGTGACTTAGTTTACTGCAGTACAAAAAACCATGGGATGTGGTCCCAGAAGTTCTAAGAACTCACTTAGGACCAGTTGCTAGATGTACCTTTGCAGCATAGCAGCTCTAGGCTAATCACGGTGCTGCTCAACTGAGTTAACGCTACGTTGAAGACAAGAGGTCAGGGTTCTATTTCCAAACAGTGTAACCTCTTGCAGAGGTATTGGTTAATAATGACTGGAAAGGGAACATAATTAGCACCTGTCATAAATATAAAGGGAAGGGTAAACCCCTTTGAAATCCCTCCTGGCCAGGGGAAAGCTCCTCTCACCTGTAAAGGGTTAAGAAGCTAAAGGTAACCTCGCTGGCACCTGACCAAAATGACCAATGAGGAGACAAGATACTTTCAAAAGCTGGGAGGAGGGAGAGAAACAAAGGGTTTGTGTGTCTGTCTGTAGTCTTTTTGGCCGGGACAGAACAGGAATGGAGTCTTAGAACTTTTAGTAAGTAATCTAGCTAGGTATGTGTTAGATTATGATTTCTTTAAATGGCTGAGAAAAGAATTGTGCTGAATAGAATAACTATTTCTGTCTGTGTATCTTTTTTGTAACTTAAGGTTTTGCCTAGAGGGGTTCTCTATGTTTTTGAATCTAATTACCCTGTAAGATATATACCATCCTGATTTTACAGGGGGAATTTCTTTATTTCTATTTACTTCTATTTTTTATTAAAAGTCTTCTTGTAAAACACTGAATGCTTTTTCATTGTTCTCAGATCCAAGGGTTTGGGTTTGTGGTCACCTATGCAAATTGGTGAGGCTTTTTATCCAACATTTCCCAGGAAAGGGGGGGTGCAAGTGTTGGGAGGATTGTTCATTGTTCTTAAGATCCAAGGGTCTGGGTCTGTAGTCACTTAGACAAATTGGTGAGGCTTTTTACCAAACCTTGTCCAGGAAGTGGGGTGCAAGGTTTTGGGAAGTATTTTGGGGGGAAGGACGCGTCCAAACAGCTCTTCCCCAGTAACCAGTATTAGTTTGGTGGTGGTAGCGGCCATTCCAAGGATAACGGGGGTAATATTTTGTACCTTGGGGAAGTTTTGACCTAAGCTGGTAAAGATAAGCTTAGGAGGTTTTTCATGCAGGTCCCCACATCTGTACCCTAGAGTTCAGAGTGGGGGAGGAACCTTGACATGGTGGCAGCAGTGGGATTAACCTGAAATCATTTTGAGATCCAGTTGAGATTTTTTGAACTAGAAATACAGATTTTAAAAAGGAATTTTTAGGAAGTCCAGAAGGCAGCTTTGAAACTGAAAGCAGCTTGGTTTCTCTCTGCTTTGTGGCCAAGCAGAGACAAAAGGGGATTATCTTGTGAATTGCAGATTTTCTTTGCCTGGAGGCAGGGTACTTAACTCCTGCAGGGAAATTCACAGTCTTCCAACCCAGAGGTTTTTTTTTTTTTTCTTTTCTTCCTAAAAGTAAATAGGGGGTGTGTGCTCTACCCATTTGCCTGGAGACAAAAGTGGCAGGGTTTTTTTTAGGATTTTGATTTTTTTTTTTTGTTTTACAAGGAGCACAGGTTTGAAAAGAAATTTTTTTCTTCTTTGGGCTGGGTAAGCAGGTTTCCAAGTAGTTGGAGGTTTTTTGCTTTAATTTGGGCCCAGAGCAGAGACAAGGGAATTGTCTTTTTCTGTAGGCTGACAATCACTATCAGAGAATAGGTATTCTATTCCAGCACAGCAAAATTTTACAGCCAAGTTTTGTTTGTTTATTTCTAAACCTCGGGTGTAAAGTTAGTTAAAAACAGAGAGGTTAGAATGGCCAAATCCTCAGCTCGACTACAGCTGGAATTAGCCAAATTTCAGGCTGAGGAAAAACAAAGGGAACATGAAAGACAGATAGAACTCATGCAGCTGAAGAAGGAACAAGAAAGGGAGGCAGAACAACACCAAGAGGCTGCCCACAAGAGGGAAATGGAGGCAAGGAAGCATGTGGAGGAGGAGAGGGAAAAAGAGAGGAAGCATGTGGAGGAGGAGAAGGAAAAAGAGAGGAAGCATGTGGAGGAGATGGAGAGGTTAAAGGCCCAGCAGAATATACCAACAAACCCTAGCAATCCTTCTCCAGGTACCACTTCCCATCCCAGAAAGTTCCCCACCTACAAGGCAGGTGATGATACTGAGGCCTTCTTAGAAAACTTCGAAAGGGCCTGCCTTGGGTACAACATCTCTACTGACCAATACATGGTAGAGCTGAGGCCGCAGCTCAGTGGACCCTTAGCTGAGGTGGCAGCTGAAATGCCTAAAGAACACATGAACAAGTATGAACTGTTTAAATCCAAGGCGAGAGTCAGAATGGGGATAACACCCGAGCAGTCTCGTCGGAGGTTCAGAGCCCTAAGGTGGAAACCAGACATGTCATTTACCCGACATGCCTACCACATTGTAAAACATTGGGATGCCTGGATATCAGGAGCAAGTGTTGAATCTCCAGTAAATTTGCCCTTCCTAATGCAAATGGAACAATTCTTAGAGGGTGTTCCTGAGGAAATAGAAAGATACATCCTAGATGGGAAACCCAAAACTGTAATTGAGGCAGGAGAGATTGGAGCCAGATGGGTGGAGGTGGCAGAGAAGAAGAAAACTGGTCGCAGTTGGAGCGGAGACCAGAAGGGACCACCCCAGACCACACCCTATTACCGGGGGCCGCCCAAAGCCCCACCTACCTCCCAAAGAACCCTCCAGACCCCTTATCGTCCCACCACCCCGTTCTCCAGCAACCCTCCTCGCCCCAGTGACCCGTCAGCTGGACGATGTTTTAAGTGTAACGAGCTGGGGCATGTAAAGGCCAACTGCCCCAAGAACCCCAACAGATTACAGTTCATTGCACCGGAATCACACCAGAGGTCCACAGGCCCAGATACCTCCCAGATACCCTTGGAGCGGAGGGAAACTGTGAGTGTGGGTGGGAAGAAGGTCACCGCGTGGAGGGACACCGGAGCACAAGTGTCAGCTATCCATGCTTCCTTAGTGGACCCCAATTTAATCAACCCAGAGATCCAAGTGACGATTCAACCCTTCAAGTCCAACTCTTTCAATTTGCCTACAGCCAAGTTGCCTGTCCAGTACAAGGGCTGGTCAGGAATGTGGACTTTTGCAGTCTATGATGATTATCCCATCCCCATGCTGTTGGGGGAAGACTTGGCCAATCATGTGAAGCAGGCCAAGAGGGTGGGAATGGTCACCCGCAACCAGGCTAAACAAGCCGTGAGGCCTAGCTCTGTTCCGGAAACTTCTATCAGGACCCAGTCAGAGGTGATGGACCTGGACCCCAGGCCAATGTCTGCAACAGCAGTAGTGGATCCAGTCCCAGAGACCCAGACGGAACCAGTCCCAGAACCGGAACCAGCCGAACAACCAACACCAGACCCCGTGTCAGCACTGAATCCAGTACTTGCAACCTCAACACCAGAGGGCCCCACCGAACCTGAACTGGCAGCAGCCGATAACCCTACACAAGAGGCTCAGCCGGAGCCTGAATCCCAACATAGTGCACCAGCGGAGAGCGGTTCACAGTCAACAGAAACAGCTCCATCCCCTATATCGCTTCCAGAGGGACCAAGCCTAGGTCCACAATCCCATGAGGAACTGATGTCTCCAGCATCAAGGGAACAGTTCCAGACCGAACAGGAAGCAGATGAAAGCCTCCAGAGAGCTTGGACGGCGGCACGGAGCAACCCACCGCCTCTCAGCTCTTCTAATCGATCCAGGTTTGTTGTAGAAAGAGGACTTTTATACAAGGAAACTCTTTCTGGGGGACACCAGGAAGACTGGCATCCTCAGAGAGAGTTGGTAGTTCCAACTAAATACCGGGCCAAGCTCTTGAGCTTAGCCCATGATCACCCTAGTGGCCATGCTGGGGTGAACAGGACCAAAGACCGTTTGGGGGGGTCATTCCACTGGGAGGGAATGGGCAAGGATGTTTCTACCTATGTCCAGTCTTGTGAGGTGTGCCAAAGAGTGGGAAAACCCCAAGACCAGGTCAAAGCTCCTCTCCAGCCACTCCCCATCATTGAAGTTCCATTTCAGCGAGTAGCTGTGGATATTCTGGGTCCTTTTCCGAAAAAGACACCCAGAGGAAAGCAGTACATACTGACTTTCATGGATTTTGCCACCCGATGGCCGGAAGCAGTAGCTCTAAGCAACACCAGGGCTAAAAGTGTGTGCCAGGCACTAGCAGACATTTTTGCCAGGGTAGGTTGGCCCTCCGACATCCTCACAGATGCAGGGACTAATTTCCTGGCAGGAACTATGAAAAACCTTTGGGAAGCTCATGGGGTAAATCACTTGGTTGCCACTCCTTACCATCATCAAACAAATGGCATGGTGGAGAAGTTTAATGGAACTTTGGGGGCCATGATACGTAAATTCGTAAATGAGCACTCCAATGATTGGGACCTAGTATTGCAGCAGTTGCTCTTTGCCTACAGAGCTGTACCACATCCCAGTTTAGGGTTTTCCCCATTTGAACTTGTATATGGCCGTGAGGTTAAGGGGCCATTGCAGTTGGTGAAGCAGCAATGGGAGGGATTTACACCTTCTCCAGGAACTAACATTCTGGACTTTGTAACCAACCTACAAAACACCCTCCGAACCTCTTTAGCCCTTGCTAGAGAAAACTTACAGGATGCTCAAAAAGAGCAAAAAGCCTGGTATGATAAACATGCCAGAGAGCGTTCCTTCAAAGTAGGAGACCAGGTCATGGTCTTAAAGGCGCTCCAGGCCCATAAAATGGAAGCATCGTGGGAAGGGCCATTCGTGGTCCAGGAGCGCCTGGGAGCTGTTAATTATCTCATAGCATTCCCCACCTCCAACCGAAAGCCTAAGGTGTATCATATTAATTCTCTAAAGCCCTTTTATTCCAGAGAATTAAAGGTTTGTCAGTTTACAGCCCAGGGAGGAGACGACGCTGAGTGGCCTGAAGGTGTCTACTACGAAGGGAAATGTGCTGGTGGTGTGGAAGAGGTGAACCTCTCCATGACCCTTGGGCGTACGCAGCGACAGCAGATCCAGGAGCTGTGCACTAGCTACGCGCCAACGTTCTCAGCCACCCCAGGACTGACTGAACGGGCATACCACTCCATTGACACAGGTAATGCTCACCCAATTAGGGTCCAACCTTACCGGGTGTCTCCTCAAGCTAAAACTGCTATAGAACGGGAGATCCAGGATATGTTACAGATGGGTGTAATCCGCCCCTCTGAAAGTGCATGGGCATCTCCAGTGGTTCTAGTTCCCAAACCAGATGGGGAAATACGTTTTTGCGTGGACTACCGTAAGCTAAATGCTGTAACTCGCCCAGACAACTATCCCATGCCACGCACAGATGAACTATTAGAGAAACTGGGAAGGGCCCAGTTCATCTCTACCTTGGACTTAACCAAGGGGTACTGGCAGGTACCGCTAGATGAATCTGACAAGGAAAGGTCAGCCTTCATCACACATCTCGGGCTGTATGAATTTAATGTACTCCCTTTCGGGCTGCGAAATGCACCCGCCACTTTCCAAAGACTTGTAGATGGTCTCCTAGCGGGATTAGGAGAATATGCAGTCGCCTACCTTGACGATGTGGCCATATTTTCGGATTCCTGGGCAGACCACCTGGAACATCTACAAAAAGTCCTTGAGCGCATAAGGGAGGCAGGACTAACTGTTAAGGCTAAGAAGTGTCAAATAGGCCTAAACAGAGTGACTTACCTTGGACACCAGGTGGGTCAAGGAACTATCAGCCCCCTACAGGCCAAAGTGGATGCTATCCAAAAGTGGCCTGTCCCAAAGTCAAAGAAACAGGTTCAATCCTTCTTAGGCTTGGCCGGTTATTACAGACGATTTGTACCGCACTACAGCCAAATCGCTGCCCCACTGACAGACCTAACCAAAAAGAAACAGCCAAATGCTGTTCAGTGGACCGGAAAGTGTCAGAAGGCCTTTAACAAGCTTAAAGCGACACTCATGTCTGACCCTGTACTAAGGGCCCCAGACTTTGACAAACCGTTCCTAGTAACCACAGATGCATCCGAGCGTGGTGTGGGAGCAGTTTTAATGCAGAAAGGACCTGATCAAGAATTCCACCCTGTAGTGTTTCTCAGCAAAAAACTGTCTGAGAGGGAAAGCAACTGGTCAGTCACTGAAAAAGAATGTTATGCCATTGTCTACGCTCTGGAAAAGCTACGCCCATATGTTTGGGGACGGCGTTTCCACCTGCAAACCGACCATGCTGCACTAAAGTGGCTTCACACCGTCAAAGAAACTAACAGAAAACTTCTTCGGTGGAGTTTAGCTCTCCAAGATTTTGATTTCGACATCCAACACATCTCAGGAGCTTCTAACAAAGTGGCTGATGCACTCTCCCGTGAAAGTTTCCCAGAATCAACTGGTTAAAATCGTCCTTGAGATGTGGAAAATATTGTTAGTCTTTATGTACTTGGTAGTATATTTAGAGATGCATGTGTCTTATTAACTCTGTTTTCCTAGAGCTCCAGGAAGAAATCCCAGCCAGTGTTTCACCCTAGCTGAGATTTGGGGGGCGTGTCATAAATATAAAGGGAAGGGTAAACCCCTTTGAAATCCCTCCTGGCCAGGGGAAAGCTCCTCTCACCTGTAAAGGGTTAAGAAGCTAAAGGTAACCTCGCTGGCACCTGACCAAAATGACCAATGAGGAGACAAGATACTTTCAAAAGCTGGGAGGAGGGAGAGAAACAAAGGGTTTGTGTGTCTGTCTGTAGTCTTTTTGGCCGGGACAGAACAGGAATGGAGTCTTAGAACTTTTAGTAAGTAATCTAGCTAGGTATGTGTTAGATTATGATTTCTTTAAATGGCTGAGAAAAGAATTGTGCTGAATAGAATAACTATTTCTGTCTGTGTATCTTTTTTGTAACTTAAGGTTTTGCCTAGAGGGGTTCTCTATGTTTTTGAATCTAATTACCCTGTAAGATATATACCATCCTGATTTTACAGGGGGAATTTCTTTATTTCTATTTACTTCTATTTTTTATTAAAAGTCTTCTTGTAAAACACTGAATGCTTTTTCATTGTTCTCAGATCCAAGGGTTTGGGTTTGTGGTCACCTATGCAAATTGGTGAGGCTTTTTATCCAACATTTCCCAGGAAAGGGGGGGTGCAAGTGTTGGGAGGATTGTTCATTGTTCTTAAGATCCAAGGGTCTGGGTCTGTAGTCACCTAGACAAATTGGTGAGGCTTTTTACCAAACCTTGTCCAGGAAGTGGGGTGCAAGGTTTTGGGAAGTATTTTGGGGGGAAGGACGCGTCCAAACAGCTCTTCCCCAGTAACCAGTATTAGTTTGGTGGTGGTAGCGGCCATTCCAAGGATAACGGGGGTAATATTTTGTACCTTGGGGAAGTTTTGACCTAAGCTGGTAAAGATAAGCTTAGGAGGTTTTTCATGCAGGTCCCCACATCTGTACCCTAGAGTTCAGAGTGGGGGAGGAACCTTGACAGCACCCATCAGCAGAAGTAGGTCTAGAACTCATGGTGTCCTAATTCCCTGTTGTTGTTATTATTTGTATTATAGCAGCACCTACCCCTATCAGGGATCTACCACAACCTGAGTAGCGGGGAGAGGGCATCAAATACATTTGTGTGGGGTGGGTGAAGAGATAATTTAAAGGAGGTTTCTGCTCACAAGTAACTCCACATAAATAAGCATACCTCCTTTCATCATTTCTTACATACTGGCCTGAACATACCCAGGATTGATCAGGTATGATACATAAACAAAAACAATAAAGGTCAACCAGGCTTTAAAAGCCATGGAAAGGATACAGCAGATGTGCATTACTATTTCATTGTGACCTTGATATTGCCATGATGAGACAGTGCTCCAAAAGTAATACATTTCATGCTTTCCTATGTTTGGTAGGCTCTCTGATGAACCTGCATGCAAACGGGATCTTAAGTACTTGTAATCAAGATACTATTATCTCTGAATGGGCTTTCCATTCAGGCTGCTATTCTTGTAGTTTCTAAATTAAGAATAAAAAGGAAATGTTTCAGATTCAGAATATTTCACAAATTCAGCATATTCTAATTCAGCTACTAAGAAATTTCTAAGAAGAGGGGCTGACTTCATTCTAAGAAATTGCATGGAGATGAGAGAGGTTGGCCTAATTGTTTGTTGTATAATCTGCTTTTACATAATGAAGCTTTCCTATCTCAGGTCTTGTCTACATGGGGAAACTGACCAGCACAGTAAAGCACAATAAACTATACTACTATCACTACTCCAGAATAACTCCTCATATGGACACACTATTCTGGATTAATTACTTCAAAAACTTATGCTACTATAGCCCTACTGATCAATTTTCCTATGTAGACAAGACCTGAAATAGGAAACCTTTGCAGTATAGATTTTATATAACAAACAGACCAGCCAACCCCTCTGCTGCCCTTCTCCATTTTCCTGAAATTCCAAATAACAATTTATTATTATTATTTTAAAGGAAAAAAAGGCAGTGTTTTCTGGTTAATAATAATACAGTGAGTAAGTTTACAGCCCAGCTGTTTTTCTCCCCTAAATTTCAATTCTTTAATTACATAAGATGGTAGAGTAAAAATGTCCATTAATGCACTTTTGCAAAGGAAGTTTCCTCAGAAATAAAGTATTTGCTTCTTCTGAAGAATTCTGATTCTAATATTCTTAGTGCTTTTCAAATGCCACTTACCTTTGAGTGTGCCCTGGGGCTATTTACATGCAAGACTCTACAACCGCAAGTGACATTTCACACACAAATTGCTACCAACAATGTTCCTTCTTACATCAGCAATCATCCTTAATATTGTCTATTTTTGGAGTCTGCATTAGAATATCCCTTCTGGATTAATACATTCATATTAACACGATTTATGTGCCACCTGTGAACCTGTGAAAAGAAGGAACAGGAAAAGAATATTTCTGTGAATTATAGCAAGAAAAATATTTAAAGAAAACATGAGCCTATGGAAATGACAAAGATTTCTTCTCTAAAATGGATACCTTTACTGAATGAGTATTGAACTTTGGAAACAGCATAGAGAAGTTAACATTTATATGACTAAATTTCATCCACTACAAGAAATAATGAATATTCTGCATAAATACATTACTATTAGTACATTTCTAGTCACATTGTACTTTGAGGATCTCAAAATATTTATATGAATTTATCAAGCCTCACAATAGACTTCTTGAATAATTAAATATTACAAACATTTTTTAAAAAAACAACCCTGAGTCACAATATGGTTGAATCGCATATTAAGGGCTTGTCTACATCAAGTAGTAATGCACTCTATGGGAATGTGATTTCTATAGCGTATTAACATACTGCACATTAATTGGTTGGTCTGTGTAGATCCTGCTGGTGCACACTAAGGATTCCTTAGTGCACTTTAATGTAATACTGTTTGAAACAGCACTACATTAAAGAACACTAGAGAACCTTCAGTGCACACCAACAGGGTGTACATGGAACAATTAATGTGCAACACGTTAGTATGCTGTACAAAACACACACCTGTGGGGCACATTGCCAACTGTGTACTTGAGCCTTCAGTTAATGACAAAGATGGAAATAGAATCCATGACATCAGTGGGGAGTTCTCCTTAAAACTAATGGCATGGTTTGACTCCCAGTCTCCTGCCCCTCATTACAAGACAAAATTCACCCTTGTCGTTGGAAAATATTATTGAATAATAAGCATTTTAGAGAGAAGGTGGGTGAGATAATATCTTTTATTGGACCAACTTCTGAAGCTGAAGATATTACCACACCCACTTTCTCCCTCTAATATCCTGGGACCAACATGGTTACAACAACACTGCATACAAACAATGGAAAATATTCTAATACATTAGAATGTAATAGGCTATTTGTGTTATGCTTATAAGAAGCACACAGGATTTTTTCGGGGAAAAGGCAATACGCAGGGTTTATTGAAGATACAACAATTAGTATATGCATTTAATTACACAGACACACACACTGTTCCTCCAGTTGACGTTATAGTTATCAGTTCAGAGTTTGGATCAATGTAAGTGCCCAGCTAGATTGATCATGGGTAGGGAGGAGCCGGGTTTCGTTGGACGTGACACAGTGCTTCAGGGAAGTCTTGGCAGGATGAGCCCAAAGTTTTATGGCAAGGCACCCTATTTATATAGTGATTTTTTTTTCATTGGGACCAATGAGTTTTGCACCATTATGCTGTCATTAATTGTTGTTTGACGAATGCTTGGTTTTTTAAATTGTTGTTTTTATTTTTTATTTTGTTTTTTTATTAAGTCTTTTAGGGAGTTATTTTATGCTGGTTTTGATTACAGCTATTTTGTTTGTATTGATAGGTGCTTGTTTTATTTTTAGAGTTGTTAATTTACCCTTTTTGACATTATAATAGGGGCATGTTGCAGCATTTTGGCACCCTTGCGTTTTCAGGGTTTTTTTTGTACATTTGGTTCAGCGATGGCTTTTATACTTTTACACACATTTTTTATTTACACACAAAACAGAATTAATTTACACAGAACATTTTGAACAGGAACATTACATTGCAGTGCAAAAGAAAACAATTATGGCATTTGTCATAAATATAAAGGGAAGGGTAAACCCCTTTGAAATTCCTCCTGGCCAGGGGAAAGCTCCTCTCACCTGTAAAGGGTTAAGAAGCTAAAGGTAACCTCGCTGGCACCTGACCAAAATGACCAATGAGGAGACAAGATACTTTCAAAAGCTGGGAGGAGGGAGAGAAACAAAGGGTCTGGGTCTGTCTGTATGCTGCGCTTGCCAGGGACAGAACAGGAATGGAGTCTTAGAACTTTTAGTAAGTAATCTAGCTAGGTATGTGTTAGATTATGATTTCTTTAAATGGCTGAGAAAAGAATTGTGCTGAATAGAATAACTATTTCTGTCTGTGTATCCTTTTTGTAACTTAAGGTTTTGCCTAGAGGGGTTCTCTATGTTTTTGAATCTAATTACCCTGTAAGATATATACCATCCTGATTTTACAGGGGGGATTTCTTTATTTCTATTTACTTCTATTTTTTATTAAAAGTCTTCTTGTAAAACACTGAATGCTTTTTCATTGTTCTCAGATCCAAGGGTTTGGGTTTGTGGTCACCTATGCAAATTGGTGAGGCTTTTTATCCAACATTTCCCAGGAAAGGGGGGGTGCAAGTGTTGGGAGGATTGTTCATTGTTCTTAAGATCCAAGGGTCTGGGTCTGTAGTCACCTAGGCAAATTGGTGAGGCTTTTTACCAAACCTTGTCCAGGAAGTGGGGTGCAAGGTTTTGGGAAGTATTTTGGGGGGGAAGGACGCGTCCAAACAGCTCTTCCCCAGTAACCAGTATTAGTTTGGTGGTGGTAGCGGCCATTCCAAGGATAACGGGGGTAATATTTTGTACCTTGGGGAAGTTTTGACCTAAGCTGGTAAAGATAAGCTTAGGAGGTTTTTCATGCAGGTCCCCACATCTGTACCCTAGAGTTCAGAGTGGGGGAGGAACCTTGACATGGTGGCACAGTGGTGGGATTAACCTGAAATCATTTTGAGATCCAGTTGAGATTTTTTGAACTAGAAATACAGATTTTAAAAAGGAATTTTTAGGAAGTCCAGAAGGCAGCTTTGAAACTGAAAGCAGCTTGGTTTCTCTCTGCTTTGTGGCCAAGCAGAGACAAAAGGGGATTATCTTGTGAATTGCAGGTTTTCTTGCCTGGAGGCAGGGTACTTAACTCCTGCAGGGAAATTCACAGTCTTCCAACCCAGAGGTTTTTTTTTTTTCTTTTCTTCCTAAAAGTAAATAGGGGGTGTGTGCTCTACCCATTTGCCTGGAGACAAAAGTGGCAGGGTTTTTTTTTAGGATTTTGATTTTTTTTTTGTTTTACAAGGAGCACAGGTTTGAAAAGAAATTTTTTTTTCCTTTGGGCTGGGTAAGCAGTTTTCCAAGTAGTTGGAGGTTTTTTGCTTTAATTTGGGCCCAGAGCAGAGACAAGGGAATTGTCTTTTTCTGTAGGCTGACAATCACTATCAGAGAATAGGTACTCTATTCCAGCACAGCAAAAGTTTACAGCCAAGTTTTGTTTGTTTATTTCTAAACCTCGGGTGTAAAGTTAGTTAAAAACAGAGAGGTTAGAATGGCCAAATCCTCAGCTCGACTACAGCTGGAATTAGCCAAATTTCAGGCTGAGGAAAAACAAAGGGAACATGAAAGACAGATAGAACTCATGCGGCTGAAGGAGGAGGAGAAGGAAAAAGAGAGGAAGCATGTGGAGGAGATGGAGAGGATAAAGGCCCAGCAGAATATACCAACAAACCCTAGCAATCCTTCTCCAGGTACCACTTCCCATCCCAGAAAGTTCCCCACCTACAAGGCAGGTGATGATACTGAGGCCTTCTTAGAAAACTTCGAAAGGGCCTGCCTTGGGTACAACATCTCTACTGACCAATACATGGTAGAGCTGAGGCCGCAGCTCAGTGGACCCTTAGCTGAGGTGGCAGCTGAAATGCCTAAAGAACACATGAACAAGTATGAACTGTTTAAATCCAAGGCGAGAGTCAGAATGGGGATAACACCCGAGCAGTCTCGTCGGAGGTTCAGAGCCCTAAGGTGGAAACCAGACATGTCATTTACCCGACATGCCTACCACATTGTAAAACATTGGGATGCCTGGATATCAGGAGCAAGTGTTGAATCTCCAGTAAATTTGCCCTTCCTAATGCAAATGGAACAATTCTTAGAGGGTGTTCCCGAGGAAATAGAAAGATACATCCTAGATGGGAAACCCAAAACTGTAATTGAGGCAGGAGAGATTGGAGCCAGATGGGTGGAGGTGGCAGAGAAGAAGAAAACTGGTCGCAGTTGGAGCGGAGACCAGAAGGGACCACCCCAGACCACACCCTATTACCGGGGGCCGCCCAAAGCCCCACCTACCTCCCAAAGAACCCTCCAGACCCCTTATCGTCCCACCACCCCGTTCTCCAGCAACCCTCCTCGCCCCAGTGACCCGTCAGCTGGACGATGTTTTAAGTGTAACGAGCTGGGGCATGTAAAGGCCAACTGCCCCAAGAACCCCAACAGATTACAGTTCATTGCACCGGAATCACACCAGAGGTCCACAGGCCCAGATACCTCCCAGATACCCTTGGAGCGGAGGGAAACTGTGAGTGTGGGTGGGAAGAAGGTCACCGCGTGGAGGGACACCGGAGCACAAGTGTCAGCTATCCATGCTTCCTTAGTGGACCCCAATTTAATCAACCCAGAGATCCAAGTGACGATTCAACCCTTCAAGTCCAACTCTTTCAATTTGCCTACAGCCAAGTTGCCTGTCCAGTACAAGGGCTGGTCAGGAATGTGGACTTTTGCAGTCTATGATGATTATCCCATCCCCATGCTGTTGGGGGAAGACTTGGCCAATCATGTGAAGCAGGCCAAGAGGGTGGGAATGGTCACCCGCAACCAGGCTAAACAAGCCGTGAGGCCTAGCTCTGTTCCGGAAACTTCTATCAGGACCCAGTCAGAGGTGATGGACCTGGACCCCAGGCCAATGTCTGCAACAGCAGTAGTGGATCCAGTCCCAGAGACCCAGACGGAACCAGTCCCAGAACCGGAACCAGCCGAACAACCAACACCAGACCCCGTGTCAGCACTGAATCCAGTACTTGCAACCTCAACACCAGAGGGCCCCACCGAACCTGAACTGGCAGCAGCCGATAACCCTACACAAGAGGCTCAGCCGGAGCCTGAATCCCAACATAGTGCACCAGCGGAGAGCGGTTCACAGTCAACAGAAACAGCTCCATCCCCTATATCGCTTCCAGAGGGACCAAGCCTAGGTCCACAATCCCATGAGGAACTGATGTCTCCAGCATCAAGGGAACAGTTCCAGACCGAACAGGAAGCAGATGAAAGCCTCCAGAGAGCTTGGACGGCGGCACGGAGCAACCCACCGCCTCTCAGCTCTTCTAATCGATCCAGGTTTGTTGTAGAAAGAGGACTTTTATACAAGGAAACTCTTTCTGGGGGACACCAGGAAGACTGGCATCCTCAGAGACAGTTGGTAGTTCCAACTAAATACCGGGCCAAGCTCTTGAGCTTAGCCCATGATCACCCTAGTGGCCATGCTGGGGTGAACAGGACCAAAGACCGTTTGGGGGGGTCATTCCACTGGGAGGGAATGGGCAAGGATGTTTCTACCTATGTCCAGTCTTGTGAGGTGTGCCAAAGAGTGGGAAAACCCCAAGACCAGGTCAAAGCTCCTCTCCAGCCACTCCCCATCATTGAAGTTCCATTTCAGCGAGTAGCTGTGGATATTCTGGGTCCTTTTCCGAAAAAGACACCCAGAGGAAAGCAGTACATACTGACTTTCATGGATTTTGCCACCCGATGGCCGGAAGCAGTAGCTCTAAGCAACACCAGGGCTAAAAGTGTGTGCCAGGCACTAGCAGACATTTTTGCCAGGGTAGGTTGGCCCTCCGACATCCTCACAGATGCAGGGACTAATTTCCTGGCAGGAACTATGAAAAACCTTTGGGAAGCTCATGGGGTAAATCACTTGGTTGCCACTCCTTACCATCATCAAACAAATGGCATGGTGGAGAAGTTTAATGGAACTCTGGGGGCCCTGATACGTAAATTCGTAAATGAGCACTCCAATGATTGGGACCTAGTATTGCAGCAGTTGCTCTTTGCCTACAGAGCTGTACCACATCCCAGTTTAGGGTTTTCCCCATTTGAACTTGTATATGGCCGTGAGGTTAAGGGGCCATTGCAGTTGGTGAAGCAGCAATGGGAGGGATTTACACCTTCTCCAGGAACTAACATTCTGGACTTTATAACCAACCTACAAAACACCCTCCGAACCTCTTTAGCCCTTGCTAGAGAAAACTTACAGGATGCTCAAAAAGAGCAAAAAGCCTGGTATGATAAACATGCCAGAGAGCGTTCCTTCAAAGTAGGAGACCAGGTCATGGTCTTAAAGGCGCTCCAGGCCCATAAAATGGAAGCATCGTGGGAAGGGCCATTCGTGGTCCAGGAGCGCCTGGGAGCTGTTAATTATCTCATAGCATTCCCCACCTCCAACCGAAAGCCTAAGGTGTATCATATTAATTCTCTAAAGCCCTTTTATTCCAGAGAATTAAAGGTTTGTCAGTTTACAGCCCAGGGAGGAGACGACGCTGAGTGGCCTGAAGGTGTCTATTACGAAGGGAAATGTGCTGGTGGTGTGGAAGAGGTGAACCTCTCCATGACCCTTGGGCGTATGCAGCGACAGCAGATCCAGGAGCTGTGCACTAGCTACGCGCCAACGTTCTCAGCCACCCCAGGACTGACTGAACGGGCATACCACTCCATTGACACAGGTAATGCTCACCCAATTAGGGTCCAACCTTACCGGGTGTCTCCTCAAGCTAAAACTGCTATAGAACGGGAGATCCAGGATATGTTACAGATGGGTGTAATCCGCCCCTCTGAAAGTGCATGGGCATCTCCAGTGGTTCTAGTTCCCAAACCAGATGGGGAAATACGTTTTTGCGTGGACTACCGTAAGCTAAATGCTGTAACTCGCCCAGACAACTATCCCATGCCACGCACAGATGAACTATTAGAGAAACTGGGAAGGGCCCAGTTCATCTCTACCTTGGACTTAACCAAGGGGTACTGGCAGGTACCGCTAGATGAATCTGCCAAGGAAAGGTCAGCCTTCATCACACATCTCGGGCTGTATGAATTTAATGTACTCCCTTTCGGGCTGCGAAATGCACCCGCCACTTTCCAAAGACTTGTAGATGGTCTCCTAGCGGGATTAGGAGAATATGCAGTCGCCTACCTTGACGATGTGGCCATATTTTCGGATTCCTGGGCAGACCACCTGGAACATCTACAAAAAGTCCTTGAGCGCATAAGGGAGGCAGGACTAACTGTTAAGGCTAAGAAGTGTCAAATAGGCCTAAACAGAGTGACTTACCTTGGACACCAGGTGGGTCAAGGAACTATCAGCCCCCTACAGGCCAAAGTGGATGCTATCCAAAAGTGGCCTGTCCCAAAGTCAAAGAAACAGGTTCAATCCTTCTTAGGCTTGGCCGGTTATTACAGACGATTTGTACCGCACTACAGCCAAATCGCTGCCCCACTGACAGACCTAACCAAAAAGAAACAGCCAAATGCTGTTCAGTGGACCGGAAAGTGTCAGAAGGCCTTTAACAAGCTTAAAGCGACACTCATGTCTGACCCTGTACTAAGGGCCCCAGACTTTGACAAACCGTTCCTAGTAACCACAGATGCATCCGAGCGTGGTGTGGGAGCAGTTTTAATGCAGAAAGGACCTGATCAAGAATTCCACCCTGTAGTGTTTCTCAGCAAAAAACTGTCTGAGAGGGAAAGCAACTGGTCAGTCACTGAAAAAGAATGTTATGCCATTGTCTACGCTCTGGAAAAGCTACGCCCATATGTTTGGGGACGGCGTTTCCACCTGCAAACCGACCATGCTGCACTAAAGTGGCTTCACACCGTCAAAGAAACTAACAAAAAACTTCTTCGGTGGAGTTTAGCTCTCCAAGATTTTGATTTCGACATCCAACACATCTCAGGAGCTTCTAACAAAGTGGCTGATGCACTCTCCCGTGAAAGTTTCCCAGAATCAACTGGTTAAAATCGTCCTTGAGATGTGGAAAATATTGTTAGTCTTTATGTACTTGGTAGTATATTTAGAGATGCATGTGTCTTATTAACTCTGTTTTCCTAGAGCTCCAGGAAGAAATCCCAGCCAGTGTTTCACCCTAGCTGAGATTTGGGGGGCGTGTCATAAATATAAAGGGAAGGGTAAACCCCTTTGAAATCCCTCCTGGCCAGGGGAAAGCTCCTCTCACCTGTAAAGGGTTAAGAAGCTAAAGGTAACCTCGCTGGCACCTGACCAAAATGACCAATGAGGAGACAAGATACTTTCAAAAGCTGGGAGGAGGGAGAGAAACAAAGGGTCTGGGTCTGTCTGTATGCTGCGCTTGCCAGGGACAGAACAGGAATGGAGTCTTAGAACTTTTAGTTAGATTACTTACTAAAAGTTCTAAGACTCCATTCCTGTTCTGTCCCTGGCAAGTGCAGCATACAGACAGACCCAGACCCTTTGTTTCTCTCCCTCCTCCCAGCTTTTGAAAGTATCTTGTCTCCTCATTGGTCATTTTGGTCAGGTGCCAGCGAGGTTACCTTTAGCTTCTTAACCCTTTACAGGTGAGAGGAGCTTTCCCCTGGCCAGGAGGGATTTCAAAGGGGTTTACCCTTCCCTTTATATTTATGACAGCATTCTTTTATTTATTTTAAAATGCTTAACCTCCAACAAATTGGTGACCCTAAAAAGGTTTGTTTACTGCCTTGAAATTAGCCCAGACACAGATTCCGGTTGATGCATTTTTACTCATTGGCCCATTAGGCCATTCCTTTCTGATATTTAAAAAAGGTGGCTGGCAGGATATGATTAAATTATACACCAATACATTTAATACATGCTACATTATTATTTTTTTATTTTAAATTATATAAAATTGTGTTGTTTATGTGGTTTATGTTCTGATTAACCCTATATTGGAGGGTGGTTTTAGTTTTTTGTAACTGTTTAAGCCATTGAAAATAATTATGCTGGGTCATATAAGAAGATTTTTTTTGACCCTGTACCAGATAACTAGGATTAATTATTAGGTGCATTGGATGTTTAAACAGAATTTGGAAGGGTTGAATTTTTGTTTTTAGTTTATTACTGCTGTGGATGGCAGCCAAAATTAGAAGCAGTTTATCCGGCCAGTTTTTGTGTGTGTGATTTACTACCTTTCGGAGCACTTTTTTAATAGTGCGATTTATGTGCTTTACTTGGCCTGAGGACTGAGTATATGGTATATGGTACCTGGAGCTTTTGTCTAATTTTTAAGGCTTGAATTATTGTCATAAAAAAACAAAGGCTCCCCCATTAAAGAACTTTTTGGCCACTACCCTGGTGCTCTTATTTTTGGTAGGAAATGCCATTACCCATTTTGCAAAGGACTTAATTATTACCAATAAATACTGGAACTTTTTTGAACTTTTTGGCAATTTATGATAAAATTAACTTGAACCCTGTGCTACAGCCCGAGCCTTCGTTGGTGCAATATGGGTTGTCAGTGTGGAGGACATGCCTTGTCCTGAGCGCACCGCCCACAATTTTGCACCCATGTTTTACCATTATTTTGTATACACTTTTATTTTGCTACTTGCGTTAGCCTTTTGAAAGTTTTTCTTTTTTTTATGCGTAAACTGATGGGCTACATTAAGTATCTTTTGGGTTTGGTTTTTTTTTTTTGGAACTTGGTTAGGACGACTTGTAGTGCCATTTGTTGGATTAGATGTGTTAGCACAGACATTTTTTTTTTTTTTTTACTTTTGGTTATAACTGCGATGTTATGCTGTCGGGCTATTACCTGATTATTTTAGGTGGCCTTTATATCCGTTTTTTTACTGTGTGCTTTTACATGTTGACCTTTAACTGTTAAGGGTTTTTTGTTACCCACTGGTAAATTTATGTTTATTTTTTTGACTGTGCAATATTTTTTTTATATGCTGCTTTTTTTTAGCAGCATTTTTAAAGAATGGGCTCTGGTAGGGCCGGGCATTTTTACCAGTGCCCTTACCATTTTTTGATTTACTTGTTTTTTTTATTTAATGACTATGCCCAGGTATGTAACCTGAGGTAGCACCAACTGAGCCTTGTTTAAGGCTACTTTGAACCCCATTTTTTGAATTAGAGCCCAAACTTTTTTTGTTAGTGTTTGAGTTTGTACCTTAGTTTTTTTTTATACAACAGACCACGTTTGTAATGTTTTTGCATTTTTTTTTACCCATTTTACAATATGCATTTTGTTAAATTGTCCTTCTCATCCTTTATCTTGTTCTTTCATCAAGTTCCTCAGGAAGTTATTCCATGCTGGTTTTGATCACAGCTATCTTGTCCCGATTGATAGGTGCCTGTCTCGTCTTTAGAGCCGGCAATCTGCATTCCTCTGACATTTCAATAGGGGCATGTTGCAGCCTCCTGGCGCCCTTGCATCTGTCTCTGGTTCCTCCCTTGTACATCTGGTTTAGTGATGGCCTTCACACTTATCTCTTAACACACACATTCCTCATTCACACACGAAACACATTAATTTGCACAGAACATTTTGAACAGGAACATCAAATCGCAATGCAAAAGAAAACAATCATGGCATTCTTTTACTTATTTTAAAATGCTAAACCTACAACAAATTGGTGACCCTGAAAAAGTCTGTTACTGCCTTGAAATCATCCCAGACACAGATTTTGGCTGATGCATGTCTATCCATTGGCCCACTAGGCCATTCCTTTCTGTTATTCAAAAAAGGTGGTTGGCAGGATATGATCAAATCATACACCAATACATTTAATACATGCTACATTATTATTCTTTATCCTTCATTTTAAAGTATATAAAATACAAATATAAAATCCTACTACTATAATTAGGGACCTTTTCAGCACAGAAATCCTTCCATCTTCCTGTCTCCACTTTTTATATGGAGCTTCTGCTGGCATGCCCAAGATTAAACAGAGTGGATTTTTGCTGGGTCAGAGCCTAACAGATTACTGTGCAGAGAAGGACTCAATATTTTCAGATCTCCCTTGTTCCCTACTTCTTGCTGTTCCTGGATATCTCCTTCTAAATGGATAAAAGCCTCACAAAATGACTATGAATTTAATAGGTTTTTAGAAACTGCAAGTGATATGGCATAGAAGAAAAAAGTTTTTATTCCAACTATGAAATCTCTGCTCTTATCAAAAGATATAAGGACTGGATGGAATTTTGAAATGTCTGATTTACTTCCCACTTCACCATTGCTCACTTTCATGCTATAGTGCTGATCAGCAACAATACCCTGTTATCTAAGGAATGCGGGGCTTGTAACAGTATTTGCAGAGGAGGCAGGAAGGGGTGCAAAGGTGGCTTTAATGAACGTTTCTAACACCCACACCCCCGCACTGCCAAGATAGTCCTGGCTAGTGCTTAATTTGTCATGGGATCAAGCAATTTTTTTTACTTTCATAACTGATGCAGCAAGCCTAGAAGTGCAAGGGCTATGAACTGCCAAGCCTAGAGGTGCCGGGGCCCAGCCCTGCAAGCCCTGGCACAAATTAAGCACTGGTCCTGGGGCCATTTTGCATCCATCTGGTTAGAGCACCTGATCTCGAGCACCTAGAGCAGCTAGGCATTGTGAGGGCACAAGGATGCCCCAGCCATATATTTTTTCCCTAGGCCATGCCTTCTACACTGGTCTCAAGGCACTGTGATATAAGAGCGTATAGGGATTGCAATGGAGAGTATAATAATGACATTATATAAATCAATGATGCAGCCTCAGCTAGAATACTGTGTGCAGTACTGGTCACCCATCTCTAAAAAGATAGTACAGAATTAGAGAGGGTTGAGAGAAGGGTGGCAAAAGTGGCTGATGACATGGAAAAACTACCATATGACGTGAGATTGAAAAGATTGGGATTCTTTACCCAAGAAATGAAGACAAATATGAGGGACCATGATAAAAAGATATAAAATTATAAATCGTCTGGAGAAGAAAGATCAGGAGCTTCTGTTCTCCCTATCTTATAATGCAAATACAAGGGGACACTCAATGAAAAATAAAGGTGGCAAATTCAAACCCAATAAAATGAAATATTTTCTCATGCAACATGTAATTAAACTGTGGAACTCACTGCCAGAGGAAGTCCTTGAAGCCAAAATTTAGCAAGTTTCAAAGTGGAATTAGACAGTTATATGGACAACAAGAATATCCAGAGTTACAACAGTTAATGCTGACCTAATTTGGAAGAAGAACAGGAGTACTTGTGGCACCTTAGAGACTAACAAATTTATTTGAGCATAAGCTTTCGTGGTCTAAAACCCACTTCATCGGATGCATGCAGTAGAAAATACAGTAGGAAGATATATATACAAACAGAGAACATGAAACAATGGGTGTTACCATACACACTATAACAAGAATGATTAGTTAAGGTGAGCTATTACCAGCAGGAGAGAAAAAAACGAAACAAAAACCTTGTGTAGTGATAATCAAGACGGGCCATTTCCAGCAGTTGAGAAGAGCATGTGAGGAACAGTAGGGGGGAAAAATAAACATGGGGAAATACTTTTACTTTGTGTAATGACACATCCACTCCCAGTCTTTATTCAAGCCTAATTTAATGGTGTCCAGTTTGCAAATTAATTCCAATTCAGCAGTCTCTAGTTGGAGTCTATTTCTGAAGTTTTTTTGTTGTAATATTGTGACTTTTAGGTCTGTAATCGAGTGACCAGGGAAGAGATATTAAACTTCATGCTTCAGGGTTTAAGCCAATCTCTAATTATTAGGGATTAGGAGGATACCTAATGTGGAGGGCAGATCACCCCGTATCTGCCTAATGTGACATTTCCTGCACCTTCTTCTGAAACATCTGGTGCTGGATTCTGTCAGAGACAAAATACTGGATTAGATGAACCACAGGTTCTGTTCTAGTGTAGCAGTTCCTATGTTCCTGTGAAGGATCTATGTGAGTTCAGGATCTCCCTACGCTGGGGTGATCCTCCTGTGGCCATTTATACTGGTTTTAGGACAACTTTATGCCAGCAAAGGATCTGGCTCCAAGAAACCAGTTATCTGAAGTGATACTTTTTTTTTTTTAAATAGGCTGCTAGACCAGAGTGAACTTGCCATAGTAACTACAGGAGTGCTATATTTTAGATCTAATTTTCATCTGACTGATCTAGTGAATAAGAGTCCTAATTTTGTATATTCCTTGCCAGGAATTAAAAAAAAAAAAAAATGAATGACCACAGCCCCAATCTTCCTGTTGAAGTCAGTGGGAGTTTGCTGTTGACTTTAGTGGGAAAAGGTCCAGGCCTTAACTGTTCTAGAAAATAGTAATGTAATCTTCCCCATACTTATAGAAAATAACATTGCCCATTGCTGATGACATCCTGAGAGAGCTGCAAGTCTTTCTGGGAACTGTATGGTATACGCCTTTTCTAAGAACTTTCCCACATTCTTGGCAAGCAGTGCACCTCCATTTCTCGCCCTTTCTCCTCTGTAAGAAATACACCGGGGACCTGATCCAACTCCCACTGAACACTTCCCATTGGTTTCAATGGGTGTTGCATTGCCAGGATTGCTTCTAACATTCCAAACCTCTGAGCAAAGAGCTTCCATTTTAAAATCAAATGACTGCCTCCTCCTGCGGGGAAAAAAAAAAACTCCTCAGAAATAAAACATCCTGCCAGAGGATATTTCCTTCTTCCCCCCAAATATGGATTTTGCAATCGAAATGAAACTGACCCAAAGACTGAGATGGGCAATATTCAGTCCTGGACCAGTGTAAATTGCAAGGTCCAGTATCTCCCTAGCTCCCATTTTGGAGCATAAAATGAGTGCCTCATACCATTAGAAAGCCAGAATTGAACCTGATTATGTATGGAAAAGCTATGTTAGGGGAACTCTGGATGATATTAGCTCTGCTGTTAACAAAGCTGATAATATATAGATACTGGCAGGACAACAAACCTACCAGAGAGGAACAGTGGCCAAATGCAATGACTGATAAGGTGAAACATTAAAATATTCCACACCGGATCGATTCTCAGAACAGAGTGATCTCATTTATTATTCTAGTCGCCTAACCCTCCTAAAAACAACAACTTAGATCAGTAAAATTGAAAGAATTTTAAAATCTCATTTCCTTTTCACTCTTTGTTCAGTTTTTACAGTTGACTCCGCTTGGCTACTGAAAATAAACCGGTCAGTTTCATTTTCTTTACAGTGAGTGCTGGTGTGGCTTAATATTAAGATTTTATTGGCATTCATTTGGGATGACCTGCATAGCTTTTGCATCGTAGCCACTTATAAGTAATATGAGCATGCCAAATCCAAGCCAATAAAACCCCTCACAGCATACCATGTATTGTTTCATATATATATGTAACCCTTCTGCCCGTCAGAGTTGGCAGCAACAAGGGCCGGGTTCAATATCTAGGGGTTCCATTCCAATAACACAATGCAAACCGGCTCGAGCCCCCACCCAGTGACCTGGGACCAATATATACCACCCCCGCTGGGCGCCTCCAAGAGGCAATACTTCCCCTCTCGCAAGCACATAGTCTGAGTGTAGCAAAAGTCTTTTAATAACAGAGAGAAACAATGTGGCATTATGTTGGGGAAACACCACCAACAGGATTCATAACACAACCCATGAGCAAAAAAAACCCACCCCAGGCAAATTGGGGCATGCCCTTTTCCCTTTGGTTCTTGAGTCCAGCAACCCCAAATCACCCAAAGTCCCAAAAGTCCAATGCCCCAAAAGTCTCTGTCCCTGGTCAGGGCAGCCCCAGAGTTCGAAAGTTTATCTGCAGAGCTTTACCTCCCAACCTGGGTGGAAATGGGACAGGGGTAAGAGGCACCTTACGTGATCTGAAGCTGACCGCCCCATAGCTCCATAGCAGCGCTCCGCTCCGCCAGCCGCCCCACGAACTCCTTCGCTCAGCTGCGCTCCGCTCCGCCAGCCGCCCCACGAACTCCTTCGCTCAGCTGCGCTCCGCTCTGCCAGCCGCCCCACGAACTCCTTCGCTCAGCTGCGCTCCGCTCCGCCAGCCGCCCCACGAACTCCTTCGCTCAGCTCCACGGCCCACAAGCAGCTCCTGCCATCCACACACTGCGCTGCGTCGAACTGCTTCACCAGCCGTCCCGCAAACTGCTCCACAATATATCTTCAGGCTCCCCCACTACTTAACACAACACTCAGTGATTTCAGCTCTTAGGTGAATTCAGCTTATAATAGGGGAGCCCCAGTGCTGGTGCACTGTCAGCCCAAAGTGAGCTCAGCAGCCTATAACTAGACTTCTAATGAAATCAAAATTAGCTCTGATATTCCACAGTGGAGAGAGGAGGAAGTGCAATTAGCATGTAAGGCCCTCACCAAGGGGCCCATGCCACCAAGTATTAA
Organism: Lepidochelys olivacea; assembly: GCF_965140295.1. Taxonomy (NCBI): domain Eukaryota; kingdom Metazoa; phylum Chordata; order Testudines; family Cheloniidae; genus Lepidochelys; species Lepidochelys olivacea. The sequence continues at coordinate 47,468,216 of NC_140412.1, forward strand.
TACTTGTCCCCAGCCTCTCTCCATTCACACAGTTTTGGAACCCATGACCCTTGCCTAGCGAGTGCTACTTAGTTGATGGTGAATCCCTCCATCATAACAAAAGGCCACGTACAGTTCCAAGCACAGTTCCCATAATCAGGGTAATAACAATTTATTCTTCCTGCCCCAATAACAGAGACACTGGGGATCCCACAGCAGCCAAAGTGACCATTTGGGCAGCTCTGGTCTCATTCTAGGCGTGGTGGGTGTGCCTATGCAAATGAGATCGGCCCCTGAAGTTCTTTTCCACAACTTGCCACACCTCACCACCAGATGTCAGGGTGGAGCTCATCCTGACACTGCTTACATATATACACACACACACACACACACGTATATTCATCAGAACAGTGAAGTATTGTCCTTTTAGCACAGCAGCTAACAGTGACAATATTTAGATTTAATACTTTAGCATACACAAATACCCTGTAAGATTAGAAGTGCACGGCATGAAAAGACTACAGTCTCTGCTAGCTGAGCATAACTAAACCTGCATTGCACATTTAATTGCATTGATTCAGGTGCAAGTTTAGAACATAGGAATTGCCATATTGTATCACACCAGTGATGCATATAATCTAGTGTCTCGTCTCTGATAGTGACTAGCAACAGCTGCTTCATGGGAAAAATCTTATGGGATAATTTCTCCCTGGAGAAAGTTTCCTCCAAACTCCCAATAGTTCGAGGTTGACTCATGCCTCAAAGCTTGAGGGTCTATCTCCCTTCCAAAGCTTTTTTATTTTTAATATTTATTATTAGAACTCTGCATATTTGTTATCCAGTATTTGTTTTCTTTATCATAACTTGTAGGGTAGAAGGGAGAGATGAATAATGTTACCTGCTCAGTATGAACACTTATTTTCAGGTTTCCAGGTGGAGCCAGGATTACTGCTGGATTTCTCATTATCTCTGTCTGTTTCAGCATATAAAAGAGATAAAAATATTTACTTTTGATACTTTGTTTTGCATATTTTAGGCCAAAACTTGGAGCCCAGATTCATCAAATGTGTAGATGAAGCTACCGCCAAAGTCAGTGGGAGTTACATGTACAACTAAAAGATAATCAGGACCCAGGATTGGATCTAATAAGGATAAAGATACTAAAACCAATAACAAGACTGCTAGTTCAGAGGTGAATCTTTGCCCTATTAAAGTCAAAGAGAGTTTTGCCACTGATTTCTATGAAACCAAGGTTTTGTCCCACATCTCTTTAGACTATGGCAGATTTCCTTATTTCTATAAAATGATTCTATAAATATATATATTGGAGGTGGTGCTTGTGTTCTCGACTACTTTATTTTCAGATCTGATATGCTGTGCTATTGGAATTAGTTATGAAGCATTATACATTATTTGAAGGGAAAACCTTATATTTTTATTAAAACAATAATACAATATGGATAAGTACCAGACTGTTCATTGTATTTATTTTACTGGATTAGGAAAATAAATAACTTAAAAAGAAACTTCAGACAGATGCATGTAAAACACACATACATCATGTATATTACACATGGAGAGCAGCGCTGTGCAGGAACTGAATTTCCATTTTGCAGGAACTTCTGCAATTTCAAAATTGAAACATTCCATAGGATTTCGATTTTGTCTCAATTTTGACAAAATTTCATTTAGAAAAAAACCCTCCCTCCAAAAAATGACAGTGTTTCAATAATGTTCCATTTTGACATTTTCAGAACAGAACATTTCAACCTTTTGTTTTCAAAATGACTTTGTTTTGAAATGTATTTTATTTTGCATTATAAAAAATAAAAAAGTCAAACACAAACCACTGAATAAGGCTGGATTCTCCCCTCTGATACATGGGCCCCACACTACAAGAAGGATGTGGAAAAATTGGAACAAGTCCAGCGAAGGGTAACAAAATGATTAGGGGGCTGGAACACATGACTTATGAGGAGAGGCTGAGGGAACTGGGATTGTTTAGTCTGTAGAAGAGAAGAATGAGGGGGGATTTGATAGCTGCTTTCAACTACCTGAAAGGGGGTTCCAAAGAGGATGGATCTAGACTGTTCTCAGTGGTAGCAGACGACAGAACAAGGAGTAATGATCTCAAGTTGCAGTGGTGGAGGTTTAGGTTAGATATTAGGAAAAACTTTTCACTAGGAGGGTGGTGAAGCACTAGAATGGGTTATGTAGGGAGGTGGTGGAATCTCCTTTCTTAGAGGTTTTTAAGGTCAGGCTTGACAAAGCCCTGGCTGGGATGATTTAGTTGGGGATTGGTCCTGCTTTGAGCAGGGGGTTGGACTAGATGACCTCCTGAGGTCTCTTCCAACCCTGATATTCTATGATTCTATGACAAAACTCCCATTGGAATTACATCTGGGTAAATAAGGGCAGATCTGAGTCTTTGTTTTTAATCAGATATCACAATAGTCACCCCAGTAAACCAGCTAAACAACTTATTTTTCCCCTACTGATGATGGATGAACTTTATCAGGCTGAATTCAGACAAGCCCAGAAGAGGTTGGATACTTAGACAAACCTTTTGAGGTCTCCCAACTCAAAGAATAAAATGCAACAGCAGACAGGCCATTAGCAATCATGTGTTTTAAAGCTCATGTTTGCTTTGGACTTGTCTCTTGACCCTGGAGCTGGTAGGAGATAGCACGGTATGAGTCCATCAAGTAGCCTGGATGAAGAGCCCCACTTTTGCTTTGCCCCCAACCCCAACACCGAATGTTTGTGAACATTTCAGGTTGTTTTAAATTAGTTCTCCCTTTTCCTCTCTGGTTGCTCCAACACCACGCCCCAGGCTCCATATACACTGCTGTTATGCCGCTGTGTAAAGGCTGCAAAGTCTCCTTTTTTTTTTTTTTTTTGCAAAGATACCACATAAATCTGATTGCACTGCTGAAATCCACAGAAATGGTCATTTTCCTGCCATCTTCCAGCTCCTCAGCTTGTCTACCTGCCTTTTTGCCTTTGGTCTCCATGTCTGTGTGTTTCTCTGTGTTTTCCCCACAAAGTGGATTCTGTGGGTTTCCTGGTCATGCTGCTGTGTTTGCTGATTTACGATGAATGAATGACAAGAGGCTATTGGAGGGAGATCCTTCACAAGTCAGGACAACAAGGCTAGGAGGGACCTATCCCACTGACAGTCTTTTGTGGGCGGGGGAGGGTACAAAGGGATTGAAGTATTATTTAACTAACCACTAGAACAGTAGTTCTCAAACTTTTGTTCTGGTGACCCCTTTCACATAGCAAGCCTCTGAGTGTGACCCCCCCCCCCTTATAAATTAAAACCACTTTCTTACATATTTAACTCCATTATAAATGCTGAAGGCAAAGTGAGGTTTGGGGTGGAGACTGACAGCTCGTGACCCCCCATGTAATAACCTCACACCCCCCTGAGGGGTCCCGACCCCCAGTTTGAGAACCCCTGCACTAGAATTATTGTTTTGCCTACAGTCAAATCTAAAGAAATAGAACAAAAACACAGAATGAAGCATAAAATGCTTGCCTTGCCTTATGAGGGGAGGCGAAGGCCACGTAATTCTTTATTACTGCAGTATCATTTGCTCTCCTATAGGCAAGGTTAAGTCAGTGCTTGCAGTTTAAATTCATATTTTCAAAGGTTAACAACTCAGCTGTAAAGATTCAGTCTCAGCTTAATACCTGGCAAATAAAGTTGTATCCTTGAAATAATAGCTTCTGCACATGTCTTCATCACTTCATCCCTGAGGATCCCAAAGCATTTTAACCCACTGAACTGTAGATAGAAGAATTTCACCTACCACTGAAATACAACCCTTTCTGAGGTGGAACACAGCAGCTGTTTAGCAGCATACAACTGCCCTAGACAACATTTTAGGACAGGGAACAAAGACTATATTGAACTAAAAGAGGAGTTCAGGTAGTAAAAATGGAAATATAATGATATATAGTAATAGTCCTATTCTTAACATGCAAATACAAGATCACCTAAGAGATTTGTACTCCATTTCACAGCTTCCCTAGTATATTAGGTAAGGATCATGTTTATCACTTTCCATAAACATGTTTTTGAGAAACATAATTATGGTACAGCAAATGCAGACGTCTACTATATGTTTAAAAGGACATAGCCAGCTTTTTATTATTTTGAATTCTTCCAGTCACTCCTGTTTGTAAGTGCCTTTCTAGTAGCTTTCTTTTCCAAGCGATTATGTTTTAGTTAGCAAGTATTGCCGAAATGCTCACAGTATCTTTCACCAGTTTTCAATGTAGTCAAATCAGAATCAGATTGCAGAAATTGTAATTGAGCTAATAAACATTAAACTCAGCTGTAATTAGCACAGTTGTCTCTATATATTCTTTTGTTTTTACTGCCACAGTATCAATGCCACAGTATCAATTTCCACTGAATGCATCCGATGAAGTGAGCTGTAGCTCACGAAAGCTTATGCTCAAATAAATTGGTTAGTCTCTAAGGTGCCACAAGTACTCCTTTTCTTTTTGCGGATACAGACTAACATGGCTCTACTCTGAAAAGTATCAATGTTGTCACTGAACACACAGGAATAATATATATCAGTCTATTCCTGAGCCAAACAGAGACAATTGTGACCAACACTTTCAAATCTAAGTGTCTATAGTTAGGCATCTAACTCCATATTTAGGCACCTAATTAAAAGTGGTCTGATTTTCAGGGGTGTTGAGCCTAACACCCCGTAAAGTCTGCAACTACAAATGCTGGTGTAACTTCACCTATAGGAGTACAAATAGGAGATTGATGTATTCATTCTTGACCTTGATTGAATGTACATTCTTCTAAGTACCTGAAAAGGTATGAATTGATTTCAGTGGGTATTGTGGGAACTCATCACCTCTGAAAATAAGGCCACTTTTATGTAGGTGCTTAAATACAAATGTGGGTGTTTAACTTCAGACAACCAGGTTTAAAAATATGGGCCTTACGTTTATTTAATTTGTTTTCCTGGGAGAAGACAATACATTTGAAATACTTAAAATGTTTGTTTCTGATCTTGCTTATATTGGCATGAATCAGAAGTAACCTCAGCTGCAGACAATGGAATTACATCGGTGTAAGTAAAATCAGGATTAGACCGATAGCACTTAAGTACAGTAGAACCCCAATCTTATGAACATTGATCTTATGCCACCAAATGTGACTTTAGCCAATGTTCAAGTGGATGTACAGGTCTGAAAAGACAGAGATTTGGCAGCAAAGAAGAGTTGCACTTCTGTCAAACAAAGAATAATCAGGCACATTGCTATATATATTTGTGACCATTTGGTATGTCCACTGAGTGATTTATATATTAACTTACACACTATACCCCCTATAATCTTGAGATGTTCAGTTTTATTTACTTTTCAATTTTATTAGCCACTCAAGCCCCAATTAGTTCATACAATAGTAGTTCTACTGTTTCTGTAGAATTCCTCCCCCCACATATTAGTATAACTCCCAACATTTGCAATGGCTAAAGCAAGACACAGCTCCGCCCAGTTTTGGCCCATCGCCCCTCTGGAGATGGAGGGGTAGCCAGACCAAACATAAGTGATGCTGTGAACCCATGTACCAAGGTTGCAACACTGCTTTGGAACCCTGGGGCAAACTGCCCCTCAACTGGGACATGAGGGTTGGGGGATCAAATAGGGATCGTCCTGTTGTGAATTTTATAGATAGGTTGAATTCTGGGCTTGAGCCACTTGACAGTGTCCCTTGAGAAATGTTAATGTATCAAACTGTATCCCATAAAGGCTGCCTTTGTGACTGCTTTCTCAAAGAAGCTTTCTAGGCTCTGCAGCCATGGAGCTACTGATTCTGAAGGCCTGAAGGGGGAGGGGAAGCAAGCCAAACAGAATAGCCTGGTGGTTTCTAGTAGTCTAACATGGGAGTTGGTTCATCTCTGACAGACTAAGTCAGCATTTAAAGGGCCGATAGATCAAACTGAATTTGCCCTGGCTGATGGAGGTGGGAAGGAGAGAAGATGATGACCTAAACTTTCAAAAGTGACAAATGATTTTGGATAGCTCAGTTTTAGGATGCTGAACTTTAAACATGTTAAAGGGTCCTGATTTTCAGAGGGTGGTTGCTCAGAATTTTCCCCAAAGCAGGGCCTTTTATGGTGTCTTATTGCTCCCCCACAAAAATGAGACAAGCTAAATCAACAGTCACTTTTGAAAATGTGGGCCAATATACATGGATCAAATATCAGGATATAGGAAGTATGGAGCCTATTTGCATTAATTCTCCTCATTCCATCCCCACCAAACTTACCTGCACCAACTCCTAACCAAGATTTTTTTGGTTGTTTCTTTGAGGCATCTATGCCAGCTGACCTGTTTCACTTAGTTTCTTAGGTTGGTCCACGTGGAACAAGCTTCTTTACGGAGCTTGGAAAGCAAAGAATTATTTTGTGCTGGATCAGGACGACTGACTGAAATTCTGTCCTCAACATGCCCTGTTTATGCAAGCTGTTGGGATATAGATATTCAGGCCCATCTGTAAAGGCCTATACTCTAAGAATTTAGGTGTATTCTTATCACTTAGCTAGTTATAGAGGTATAAAAGAAAGAAAGAATCAAAATCACTGTGTGCCGGTGTAAGGGCCTTCTCTTACTGTGACAGTCTGAGGCCCTGTTCTTAGGCTAAGGCCTTTGGCTAAGCAGCAGAGGCAGCCATAAGTTGGGAAGCGAATGGTCAGATCCTCACATTCCAAACTAGTCACATTGAAATAAGGTGCTATTGGGCTGTTAGGAATACAATCCTGTCCTGATCATGCCTATCACCTCCAGAGAAAGGGAAGTGCCTAGAAGATGTAAAAGGAAACTTAGTTTGATGGCATCCTGTCTGACAAGAACTCACTTATCAATAGCTGGGATGTGAAATCCTCATTTGTTTGTTGTTCTATCACTGTAGCCCCCATTTCCCTATTGTTTGTCTGTATAATCTCTGTCTGGTTCTGTGATTGTTCCTGTCTGCTGTATAATTAATTTTGCTGGGTGTAAACTAATTAAGATGGTGGGATATAATTGGTTAAATAATCATGTTACAATATGTTAGGATTGGTTAGTTAAATTTCAGTAAAATGATTGGTTAAGGTATAGCTAAGCAGAACTCAAGTTTTACTATATAGTCTCCAGTCAATCAGGAAGTGAGTGGGTGTGTGTGTGGGGGGAATGGGAACAGGGAATGGGGGTGGGGAAATTGAAATCATGTTTTGCTAAAGGGGGAAATGGGGGTGGGGAAATTGGAGTCATGTTTGGCTAAGGGCAGGAATGGGAACAGGGACACAGGTGTAAGGCTCTGTGGTGTCAGAGCTGGGAAGGGGGACACTGAGGAAGGAAACTGGAATCATGCTTGCTGGACGTTCACCCCAATAAACATCGAATTGTTTGCACCTTTGGACTTCGGGTATTGTTGCTCTCTGTTCATGTGAGAAGGACCAGGGAAGTAAGTGGGTGAAGGAATAAGCCCCCTAACATGAGCAATTGCAGATGTCTCTGGAAACTATACAATCCCACAGTCAGTACCATATGGGATGCAATTACTAGGCTTAATGAGGTGCTTTATGGACATTATCAACATTATATGGCTTTTGTTGATTTTTGTCATTTTTCAACATTTTTTAAACACAGAATCATTAAGTTAAAAAAAAGAAAATTTCTATTTTAACCAAGATTTATTATGCCCCAGGTAGATAAATCTTGTTTTCATATCTGAATAACAACATGATTTATTTCCACTGCAGCTGAATGGTCAAAAAAAGATCTGAATGAAAATTAATAGTGCCTTATGTAAAAAGGCAGACCGTTTCAGGAACTTGGACCTAAAAAACACTCCTTATTCAGTTCCAAAATAGAATAGATCAAGCTCCTAGTTTTCTCAGTTTAGTGATACATATTGCTTACCGTTAAATACAGTTTAACAAGAAACAATACATCTTATCTCTTATTGTCAGCTTTCTAAGTGCCAAAAATTCCTCTTGTATTTGGTTCTTGCTGTAGTAGAGGGCAGACCACCTTGGATTCGTTGAAACATAGCTTAAATTATTTTTTCCTTTTGGTAGTGGGATCATAAACTTTTAATTTTATGTAACCCCAAAGGGGCAATGGGGAATAGGCTGTGTGGAATCTGTTCAGGCCCCTGATGGAGTTCAGTGGGAAAATCCTGGTAGTGGGCTGTAAGTAGGTGCTGGTACTTCAAATGTAGCTGACAGACTTCTTGTTGTGTCTGAGACTCTTCTCATGTTTGTACAGCACCCAGCACAATCAAGTCCCAATCGTGGTTTGCCTGTGGGTGCCACCATAATATAATGATTATGCATTATAGGGAAGAAGGAGAAACAGAAGTGGCAAGTAGAGAAAGTGGATATCTGGCTGCCTAGGACCCCAAATGTAAATGGGGCATGTGAGACTCTCGGAATCCCACCTAGAAAGTGTGTAAGGAATAGCTTATATGGGAATATTACAATTTTATGTTTAAAGTGGGTTTCAAGTTGCTTAGATGAAAGTTGGAATTTCTGCTCCAAGAGAAATTCTAATTTTTTTTAAAATGTGTTTTGGAATGAAAAAGTTTAGTTTCAAAATTTCCTGTGGAAGAGAAAATCCAAAAAATGTCATTTCCAAGTGATAGAAATGTTTCATTTTGAAAATTTCAAAACAAAATTCTGCCTGGAAGCCCAGATCTACAGAAGGGAGCCTGGAATCCCTGAGACAGTCTAAGGTTTCTCAGCTTCCAGCTCCATGGCTGAAAGCCTGGTCTCCTGCTATGCAGGGTTCCACTAGAAGACTAATAAAAATCAACGCATTTCTGTGGAATGTTTCATTTCTGATGAACTGCCATTTTCTGAAAGAAAAAAAAACATTCCACTGGAAAAATTTCTGTCCAGCTTTCTTGTTGATGAGTTTTAAAGTAAACTTTAATCTATCAGGATGAAGCTTGCAGAAGAGAAGCTGTTTGACTGCTAGGTCACTTCCAAAATAGGGAAGTTACTGTAAATCTCTATTTCTAAGAAGAAACTGGAGGTGATAAAAGTGATCATAAGTTTGAACAAACTTACTTTATTTTTGCTGATGGATGGATGGATGTTGTGCAGCTGATTGTTACTAGAGCTCTTCTTTCATTCAGCTGTGTTTAGATGATATTGAGGTTTCTGTAAACAAGTGGCATATTGTCATCTCAAGACCCTTTTGCCTGGATAAGACCATGCCAGTGTCCTAATGTATTCATCTAATGTGTTTGTACTTTTGATGTGAGTGACAGGCTCTGTGGTATATAAAATACTAAATAGTCTTAAAATTGCTGATTTAAGCAAGACTTCTCCAAAATTAACACTAGCTAAGGATGACCTAATTTGAACATGATTGGACCAACCTGCATAGCTCCAAGGTATGTCTCACACCTGATTTGTCCAAAGACCTTAGCAGGAGGCACTGAAAGGTGGAGTAAGTGAATTTGGAAACTAGAAGTCCCAAGAAGCCTCACCTTTCAGGTCAACAAGCCACATGAGGGACTCCTGATGTTCCAGAATCTCCAAGACTGATCACCTTGGGGAGAGGAAGTCATAACATAAAAAAACAGCCTGTGCCAACCTTTGACTAGTTTCCTTGCACCCAAAGAATGTCCATTGGCAAGAAATGCAAAGCCAGCAAAACACTGCTGTCTGGGACCTTGTTTGCAGTTCCAGCTCCTACTCTACAAGAGTCCAGAAAACAAAGCTTAAGAGTCTGGAAAACCTCCAGTTATTTAAAGTATCTTATTTTTCTTTTCATTCATAGTGGCAATTCAAAGGGCTTGTCTACACAATGAGTTAGCGGACAGCAAGCCAAGGTGTAAATCTACAGATCACTAGCTTGCTATCCACCAACTCACCACGTGGATTGTACTACAGCACATTAAAGTATCATTGTGCTCTTTGACCTACTGCTTTTTGAAGTGGGAATATGTCAAAGCACACTACAGAAATTTTGGTGTGCTTTAGCAGGGTCCACATGAGATGTTACTGCTCTGCAAACTCATGCGCTGTATATTGACATCTTAACTTGCCACACACTAACTTGCTGTATGGAGAAGCCTAGGGTCATTCATGACAACAAATAGCAATTAGGCCAGGGAATGAGTGAGACTGACTCTACTGCCCTGCAGTTAGAGCACTCACCTGGGATGTGGGAGACACAAGTCAATTCCTTGCTCCATATCAGGCAGAGAGGAACTAAGCCTGCATCTGCCACATCCCATGTAAGTGCCCTAATCACTGGGCTAAAGCTTATAAGGGGAGATAGCCGCAGCAGGTACTTTACCAGCCTTATAGCGTCACAATGCAGACAGTTAAGAGTATCTCCTATGACGGAGAGCAGAGATTATAAATCCTTTTGTGTACCAGCAAATTCTGCTCCTTCCTGTTTCACTCACTAACCACACCTCAGTTTCAGTCAGGAAAGTATGCTGCTCTGACCTTTTAGCTCCAACAGTGCTGAGTAATTTATCCTAATTAGTTCAGTGCTGTATCCAGTTTCAATAGATGGTACCGCACAATACTGTAACCCAGTGGTAACCCATAAATTACATCATCAGTTCATCAGCATTTAACTAGTCTTTTTTTCTGTGTCTATAACAGCAGAATTCATATTCACATTGAAATCCCCATCAGAATCATTAGCTTCACTCTGAAGATTCTCCTTGAATTCTTAACCGCAGCCTACAGTGTCTGAAATAACAAAAATGGAGGACACACTTAACAAGTCTTTCTTTCTGCAAGATATGGAAAGAGAGACTTTCAGCTGAGACAAACTAAATAACAGCTCCAATCTGCACAGGTAGGTTGCCATTTGGCTTCTGGTTTCTGCCATTAGACTACAGAATTCTTGGTTTAAGTCTCAGTTGTGCTAATAAGCATACATCAGTCCAGCCCCCGTTGAAATAAACAAACAGCTAAAATGTAGCCTCCCATCTGGCCAACAACTGGGAGATATAACTCATTAGTACTTAAATCACAACTAATATTCAGGATGAGGTTTTTCAATCCAGTTGGGATTTAGGTGCTTATCACTTTATGTTCCTTTGAAAATCCCACCCTAAGCTCCCACAGCTATTTATTCTATACACAGATACAAACATATCTAAAGAGGAAGGGAGACAGGGGAAGGTCTGATGCAGCACTTATGTGAAGAAATAGAGACAATAATAGTTTACACTGGGCTAATCAGGCTTTTATTTCATCTATTTGTTTTTGTGCATATGAACCCCTGCAAATTACCACTGTTACACTGATGTACCTGTGAGCAGAATCTGGCCAATGAAGTCTAGAAGATAAATGGGGATGTCAAGCAATTAAAAAATTAAGTGTGATTAATTGCATGATTTAAAAAATTAATCATGATTAACCGCACGATTAATCATACTGTTAATAAAAGAATCCCATTTTTATAAATATTTTTGAATGTTTTCCACATTTTCAAATATACTGATTTCAATTTCAACACAGAATACAAAGTGTACAGTGTTCACTTTATATTTTTTATTATAAATATTTGCACTGAAAAATACTATTTCTTTTATATTTACAATTCACTTAATACAAGTATGTAGTGCAATCTTTTTATCATGAAAGTTGAACTCACAAATGTAGAGGTATGTACAAAAAATAACTGCATTCAAAATTAAAACAAAGTCCACTCAGTCCTACTTCTTGTTCAGCCAATTGCTCAGACAAACAAGTTTGTTTACATTTGCAGGACATAATGCTGCCCACTTCTTTTTTACAATGTCACCTGAAAGTGGGAACAGGCATTTGCATTGCACTGTTGTAGCTGGAGGACATGTGTCCATGCTGAAGATGGGTTCTGCTTGATAACGATCCAAAGCAGTGCAGACCAACACATGTTCATTTTCATCAGCTGAGTCAGGTGTCACCAGCAGAAGGTTGATTTTCTTTTTTGGTGGTTTTTGGGTTCTGTAGTTTCTGCATTGGAGTGTTGTTCTTTTAAGACTTCTGAAAGCATGCTCCACATCTCGTCCTTCTCAGATTTTGGAAGGCACTTCAGATTCTTAAACCTTGGATCTAGTGCTGTAGCTATCTTTAGAAATCTCAGACTGGTACTTTCTTTGCATTTTGTCAAATCTGCTGTGAAAGTGTTCTTAAAATGAACAACATATGCTGGGTCATCATCCGAGACTGCTATAACATGAAATATATGGCAGAATGCAGGTAAAATGCAGAGCAGGAGACATACAATTCTCCCCCAAGGAGTTCAGTCACAAATGTAATTAACGCATTATTTTTTTCCCCATGAGCATCATCAGCATGGAAGTATGTCCTCTTGAATGGTGGCCTAAGCATGAAGGGGCATACGAATGTTTAGCATATCTGGCACAGAAATACCTTGCAATTCTGGCTACAAAAGTGCCATGTGAACGTCTGTTCTCACTTTCAAATGACAGTGTAATTAACAAGTAAACGTTAACAAACTTGCTTCTCTTAGCGATTGGCTGAACAAGAAGTAGGACTGATAGACTTATAGGCTCTAAAGTTTTAGATTGTTTTGTTTTTGAGTGCAGTTATGTAACAAAAAAAAGTCTCTATTTCTAAGTTGTGCTTTCACGATAAAGAGATTGTGCACTATGGTACTTGTATGAGGTGAACTGAAAAATACTATTTTATCATTTTTACAGTGCAAATATTTGTAAAAAAATATAAAGTGATCACTGTACACTTTGTATTCTGTGTTGTAATTGAAATCAATATATTTGAAAATGTAGAAAGACATCCCAAATATTTAATAAATTTCAATTAGAATTCTATTGTTTAACAGTGCAATTAAAACTGCGATTGATCGGGATTAATTTTTTTCCCCCAATTAGTTTTTTTGAGTTAATTGCATGAGTTAACTGCAATTAATTGACAGCCCTAAAGATAAATTATATTCTAGGTCAGTAAATTATGTATTTCCAAGTGCAGTTTGAGCCTCCTGTATACATTTTACTTTATTGCTCATTTTCTGAGGGAGAACCTATGTCATTGTTTCTTACTTATGCCTTACTCTGGCCATAGGGGACTTATCCACAGTGCATTTATAGTGGCATAAATTGCATTAATAAAAAATGAGCAGGGCAGCCCCTTTTAAGCAATAGGAGGAGAGGATGCTTCTCAGGTTGTTCTCTGTAAGGCCTATGTGTTTTGTAATGTTGCTATATGGAGGCCTACAACCTAAGCATTTATCATGGCTATACTAAAAAGAAAACTGCCATTTAGCATTGCTTTGTGCAAAGCTTTAAGAGCAGATATAAAATTATCAAAGAAGAGCTAAACTGCTTGTTAAGTGGAAATATGTTTAAGAGCATAACCTTTTGTAATAATTGTCTAAAGTTTTTAATAATATATGTGCTTGCTAGGTAAAACATGTTTGGCTAAGCAGCATGAATTACAAGTTAGAGGTTTTCATTAAAACCTCAAGAAAGGGATAAGTAGATAAAAACCATTATAAAAAGAAAAAAAACATGTTAAAGTAGGTAAAACAACCTGTTGTGACCTTTTGTACACTGGAAATTTGGATTTTATTAAGGCATAATCAAAATATAACTGTGTGACCATGATCACTGGAGGGGCCATCCTGAGAATGCTCAGTCAGGCCAAACTGCAAAGAATGGGCTAGATGATCCCTCAAACTGGTGCCTTATTCTTATAATTAGATTCACCAAGCCAGTCACAAAATAGTTTCTGTAATGCCTTACTGGTTACCACGAAGCCCAAAATTACATTTTCCCTTAAGCAACCCAGCCTTTGGCTCCCACCCAAACAGCCAAGTCAAATATGGTGAGGATTACTTAAAATCTTGTTCACAATTTATAAAGTTCTGTCAATCCCAAGAGATCAGATACATTACCCAGCAGGTCAATGAATATTTCAGATCTTACCCAAATACATATTTACAGCCAAGTCTTATTAACTAAAGTAAGATTTATTTAAAAAAAAAGAAAGTTACTGTGGTTAAAAGATTATGCATACAGATATGAATAAAATTCTTAGGTCAGTTTCATAGCAGAAATGGTGAGCAGCTGATTTTGTAAAAGTTCTTCCAGAATCAATTTAGTAAGTTACGGTCTAGTAGCCAGTCCATGTGTAGAGTTTGTTCAAATTCTTCCATAAGAATTATTAGGGTAATCCAAATTGACTTGGAGACCTCAGTCTTGCAGCTTGAACTTCCTCTGACAAAGTTTAAGCAGATCTGAGATGGCAAGGATCAGGCCTGAAGCTTCCTTTATAGTTCTCTAGTGGGCTAATAGCCTCTTGACAGCAAGATCACTGGAGGGGCCTTTCCAGATGAAGTGGCAGTGAATATTGTTGCTTTGAAGCTAAACTTCTATTTCCTATGTATACACAGATAAACTAGTAGTATTAATTAACATAAGGCAATTATCCATTCAAACTCTCAAGGCACTCCATTATGGCACAGACCATTTAAGCACAAGACAATGCAAGTAATATTTCCTGCAATATTTTACATCTTTGATCTTAAGGTTAACTGAATCACCCACGTGCATAATATAATGTAATTAAGACATGAAAGGGAATTAGCATCCACAAGTTAATCTGGTTACATTGTTAATAACATCTAACAAGATATAGGTAAACACAGACAAATACAATTAGTATTTACCTCTAATTCTCTAACAATACAGAACTCTCGTCTATTTAACTTGGCTTTGATACTTAGGGCCATTTCTTGTAGATGTTTACCATTTTAATACTTCTCTAATATGTCCTTAAAAGTTGATTTTGGGTCACTTAGCCTGCTCGTTGTTTAACGCTCGCTGGCTCAGTGTCAAACTGTCTAGACAATTAACTGCAAGGTAAACATACAATTGTAATTGGACGAACCACAAAAATTGTGGTGTGGGATAAACAAAGGAGAAAGTCTATGTAAATTCTCAGGGTCATTGCCCTTGGATGAGTGTGGGGGCAGGTCTAGAACCCCTGAACTGGTAAATTAGCCTTTTCTGTTTGTGCTCTTTGATTGTAGATGCCTAGTCTTATGATTAATAAACCAAATCTGACCTTGACCAGCTAATGTTTCAAATCAATAAATAATCTTAATAACCCATTAAGGTACAGTAACAAAGGTTCTAAATTCTGGCAATGTAAACAGTGGGAAAGTGGAAGATTGTATTTCTTGACAAGTTCATGAGCCAGTATTGTTGGATGCCAAATAAAATCTTCCTTTATTGTCATGCCCCATTTTGACCATTTTTATGTGATGTTAGTCTGCAAAGGCGTAAATTAAAATTGCTTAATACATACAGGAAAGTAAATGCTGCTAGAGATTTGGCAGTGATTGATTCTAGGGATGAAATAATGGCCCACTGAAGTCAATGGCAAAGCTACCACCGACTTCAGAGAAGCAATGATTTCACTCCCGATTTCTCTTTTCCCCCCAAGTAAGATAGTGGAGATCATAAAAATTGTCCATACCTCTTGTTTAGTATACAAGGATGGAATCTTCTGAAGCAGAGTACAAGCGTTTAGGCATGGAATTCATTTGCAGCACTGAGATACAACATCAGAATAAATGTAGAGGGAATCATGAAAAGTTTGACCTTGTCAAGTGTAGAGATTTTACATTAGTCAATCTGGCATTCTTAAAATAGGTTTCAAGGTAAGGAAAGCTGATGTAAGAATTTGGAAAGATTAGTATCAAGAATGATCTGAAAGCTAGAGACCCATCATAACACGCTTGTATTAACACACAGTTAATGCTATATTTACTATTGAGACTGAGAGAAGGCATTTTGTTGGGCCCATCAGCATCCTATCAATAGAAAGTTCATGTTGATGGAGAATTTGCAGTTACCATTATCTCAGCAGTGCACTCTTTAGAGCACCTCCATATTTTTTTTTATTGTGGGGGCAGGAATTAAAATTGATACTTACAGGTTGATTGGGTGAGTTGCTGTAATGTAAAGATGCAAGAAGTGAATGTCAAATGTTGACTAACTTGTAAAAAGTGATGAGATATACAATTAAATAGGTCTATAAATATTCATAAGTCATGATTTAACCATCTTACCTGATTGAAAACGGATATGTCCATGGAAGCAATAAGACTTGTAGGTGAAAATGTGTACTTTTGTCTATATGGGTAAGGCTATTATATTAAGGACATACAATAGAAGAGATTGAACAGATGGAAGGGAATGTTAGAGTGGTGGAAAAGCAAATGAATGGGATTATAGAAAAAGGAAAATGAATGGAAAAGTGGATGAAACAATGAAAGCAGCAAGCCGGAAGAGAGTTGCATAGTTCTAGACTTGTGTAGTTACTACCTACAAGCTATCTGAAACTAGAAACATCAACAATTGCTCACACTTTCTTTCCCCAACCTGCAGGAGAAATAGCTTGATTAGTTTATGTACTTTTGGCTTCTTTGTTTCTCCTTGTGTAAGGATGTGGGTTCATTGTGCATGGATTTGTGAAGAAGTTACTAAGGGCAAGCTAAGTTTTACATTTAGTTCTGAAAGTGGTGAAATCCAGGGTCCTCTTTTTCCCTTGTGCGGATGATCTCTATTGTCTAAGAGTATGTCCAATACTGGAACTGAGGGTGTAATTTCCCACTTGAGTAGACATACTATGCTAGCTTTAATTGAGCTAGCGCTCTAAGAATGGAAATGTAGCCATAGCTAAGTGAATAGCAGAACAGCTAGTCACTGTGAGGACGCTCCCATCCAAGACTCTAGATATGTACATGGGGTGACTAGACTGCCCTATGGCTGCCGCTGTGGTTACACTTTTATTTTTAGTGTGCTAGCTCGATCAGAGCTTGTGCAGGTATGTCAACTCAAGCTGCAAATTATTCATTCTAGTTCCAGTGTAGACACAACTTGAATCTTGGTCCTGCAAAAGGTCTCTTACATCCCATTCACCGATCAATAATTTCACAGTTCCAGTGAAGCATAGCTGTCCAGGGTGGCCATAGTCATGGACGGAGAGGGGGATCTTTCTTGTTAGGGGAGCCAAGTAAGCATATCACCATAATATCTGGACCTCTTACTGGTAGCTACTGATCTGTCAGATTTGTGCCTGATAAGGTGGACAGAATCTTTGGGCCAGCCACATATGGAAGTTGTTTTTCTGCCATGAAAACATCCAACAGCATTGAGGAGAGCCACCATCTAAAATGTTCACATTGGAGTTACTACTAGAGCTCTGTGGAGCACAGAAATCCTGTTTCACAAAGGATTTCAAAATTTGGTTTCATTTTGAGTAAGAATAACCCCCCCCAAATCTTAACATTTTGAATTTTTTCCCCACAGGAAAATCCACCCCCCATTAAATTTTAGATAAACCAAAATGTTTCATTTCAACAGAATCTAAACATTTTGATTTTGACTTTTTAAAATTTTACAGTATTTAGTATAGCATAAAATAAAATTCAAAACAAAGTCATTTCAAAACAAATCAAAAATTGCAATATTTCATTCCAGAAATATCAAACATGGGACATTTTGACATTATTGGAACCTTTTACCAGTTTTTCTGCTCCACAACATTTCTGTGAAATCAACACAATTTCATGAAGTGTTTTGATTTAGGTGGAACTGCATTTTCTGATGGAAAATGGTTCCATTGAATTTTTCTGATCAGCTCTAGTTACTACCACAAATAAGGGGGAAAGTACAGATTAGCTCCTCACGCAACAGCTACATGTGAAATATGAAAGGTTTAAGTGAATGATTCATGCAGGATAATGTTCAGCTACTGTCAATTTTTCTTACAAAAATGTAAGTGCTTCTGAACAAAACCATCATACGACCCTAATGAGTGTAGCTATTAGCTATCACCAGTTATAGCAATGTGACTCTGATAATGAGAGGTCCAAATCATTTAGTAGCAGGGATTAATAAATGAAATTGTTGAAATAAGAGAAGAGCCTGAATCAAAACCCAAGTTACAAATGCCTCCACATTTTGAAATAAGGTTTAAAATCTGTATCCAAATTATGCAGCTCAGGTCCATCTCTAATTTAAACGCATTGAGCAGGAATTGATAGGAGTGCCTTTGCTTTATTTTTCAGTAGTTCATTAGTTTGATTTTCCTTGGTGATTGCACAAAGAGGATGTTAGTCGGCAAGAGGTTACTAGGAATTATGAATCATCCCAATCCTTTGTCAGGCACAGCCATTTCTGTTAGAATTTGGCTAGAAAGATACCTCCATTTTATTTAGACACCGCTAACATCACATACGGATCCTCCAAGAACGCTGTTAACCTAAAATAAACAGAGCTTGAATGCTACAAAATAATCATAATTAGCACAGGATGCACTTATCTTTTATTTGATCATTTTAAAGCTTTTCGATTTTATGGACGGGGAAACTCAGGCAGAGCTTAAAACCTAAATTTTCAAAAACTTTAGACACAAATCCTACATGAGACCTTGTTTTATAGTGCAGGAGGGAGAGGGGCTTGCATGAGATTTTCAAAAGGGCATAGAAGGGTGAGCTTTGGGCATGCACAAATGGTCTGGGCCACAGGATAGGTATTTGCCTTCAGAATTGTGAGGGGGCTACCCAGTTGAATTTAGGAGTACAGCAGCTACTTGTGGCCAAGTCAGGTATAAGCTAAGAGGCACGTGAGGAGAGAGCCCAGCAGCAGGAGGACTGAACAGGAACTACTGCTCAAAATAGGCAGCAGCTGAGGAATGGAGCTCTAGCCCCACACCCAGTTTACCGGAGCAAGAGAGACAGAGGAAGGGCTTCAGGCAAAGAATCAAGTTTATAGGAGAGAGGGAGACCGACAGTCAGATTAGTGGTCAGAGTTGAAAAGGCAGGGGATGCACTCCAAAAATCTGTGGCTATACTCTTGTCTAGACTATTTTCTGAGAGAAGCATCAGAAAGCTTTGCTGTGGGCTGGTGCAAGGTCTTTGAAAATGTATTCCTAAGAGACTTGCCTAAGGGCACACATCAAATCAGAATCAGGAATTGAAACTTGTCTCCGGCCTCCCAGGCCCCTGCTTTAAGCACAGTGCTGCCTATCCGGGAGCTCTTCTTCCTTTCCATGCATATTTACTAAAAGCACTTACTTTAACAAAGCAACATGCTTTTCCATCCCTCAATCCTAGTCTCTCTCAGTTGACACACACAATTAGGATAGATGAATTCTCAGGTGACTTAGGTTGCTCTGCTTTACTCTGTGGAAAGACAATGCTATAATTGTGTCCAACTGTTGAAAGAGCAGCTCATTTAAAGAAACAGAACACTTTCTCTCAGCATTTACTTCCATCAGCCTGAAGCCTTGGTTCCTGAATTTTGCACATAGGTGCTTCACTGGATTTTATTTTCATTGTTTGTGATGGCAATGTCACTGAGGCTGATCTGCCTGCAGCTGAAGATATTGAAGAGGACCAGGAATGCATAGATACAAAGGGGAGATGCAAATTAAATGACTTTTTTCTGTAAAATGTATGGTGTGGACAGAAACAAACATCCTGAAAAGAACAATTTTCTAACAGTAATTAAACAAGAAACCATCCACCTTCTGTATTCATTAAATACCCCTTTATAACACTTGATGGAAAAGTCCTCTGATTTTGCTTCCAGCTGACGTAGATAAAATCTCATTATGAGCTCATCATTAGGTGGACTCTGGAAGTTTTTGTCGGACACATCAGGTACTGGCCTTTGCTGAAGGTTAGATGAATCAATAGTTTGATGAATCCCAGTAACCTTCATACTACTTTCTTTATAGCACTTAAAATGCTTAGTCCCATAGGATGCAAGTTTAAAGAGATAGTAAAATATCTGAGAAGCCTATGTATTTTATTTAGGGATTAGGTGGTGCTTGGCTTATGCTCGCCCTTTGTATCAGGGGGAATTTCACCTTCAGTGTCTACTTAGTCCTTATTCAGGCAAAAGCCCCAATTGAGAACTACCTCTAGTAATGAGTTCACTGGAAGTTTTACCTGACTAGGGCCAAATAAAAATGAGAACTTCAACATTTGGTCCAAAATGAGCCTGTCAAGTGACCTTGCAAAGACATTTATTTTCTGGTTGTTTTACTACAAGAAGTTATTAGACCAACCTATGTGCCATAGATGATGCCTATTATAGGCCTGAGGTCATTAGGACTACTCTCCTGAGTAACTGATAATTATTGTATGGGGGGGCGGGGGCTGCAGATTCAGACTCTATGCTAGAGTATCACCTCAAGAGAGAATGGTGATTCATAGAATATCAGGGTTGGAAGGGACCTCAGGAGGTCATCTAGTCCAACCCCCTGCTCAAAGCAGGACCAATCCCCAATATTTGCCCCAGATCCCTAAATGGCCCCCTCAAGGATTGAACTCAGAACCCTGGGTTTGCTGCAGGTAATGCTCAAACCACTGAGCTATCCCTCCCTCCCAGGGAAAGAAAGCTGAGTAATACTGGTGTCAAGGTTCCTTCCCCACTCTGAACGCTAGGGTACAGATGTGGGGACCTGCATGAAAAACCTCCTAAGCTTATCTTTACCAGCTTAGGTCAAAACTTCCCCAAGGTACAAAATATTCCACCATTTGTCCTTGGATTGGCTGCTACCACCACCAAACAAATACTGGTTACTGGGGAAGAGCTGTTTGGACACATCTTTCCCCCCAAAATACTTCCCAAAACCTTGCACCCCACTTACTGGACAAGGTTTGGTAAAAAGCCTCACCAATTTGCCTAGGTGACTACAGACCCAGACCCTTGGATCTTAAGAACAATGAAAAAGCATTCAGTTTTCTTACAAGATGACTTTTAATAGAAATAGGAGTAAATAGAAGTAAAGAAATCTCCTCTGTAAAATCAGGATGGTAGATACCTTACAGGGTAATTAGATTCAAAACATAGAGAATCCCTCTAGGCAAAACCTTAAGTTACAAAAAAGATACAGACAGAAATAGTTATTCTATTCACCACAATTCTTTTCTCAGCCATTTAAAGAAATCATAATCTAACACATACCTAGCTAGATTACTTACTAAAAGTTCTAAGACTCCATTCCTGGTCTATCCCCAACAAAAGCAGCATATAGACAGCCACCTAGACCCTTTGTTTCTCTCCCTCCTCCCAGCTTTTGAAAGTATCTTGTCTCCTCATTGGTCATTTTGGTCAGGTGCCAGCGAGGTTACCTTTAGCTTCTTAACCCTTTACAGGTGAGAGGAGTTTTCCTCTGGCCAGGAGGGATTTTAAAGGGGTTTACTCTTCCCTTTATCTTTATGACAACTGGCATCTACTATAAGGTGTGATTGAGGCAGAATTCTTATATCAGAGCAAGACCACCAGTTATGTACACTTAGGTACCTCTATGTGGCATAAAGAGGGAGATATTTTAATTTTAAAATATCTTTTCAGTTTATATATATATATTACAGGTGGAGCTTGTAGTAATGCTGACAGCTAAGGTTGTCCAGTACTGTCCATTATAAGACCCTGTTTTAATTTACTTATAAACATAACATTTGGGCGGAAGTTCCCCTCACCATCTGTCTGCCTCAGGCTTAAGTTTTAAGAAAGTTTCAGCCAAAAGCATTCATCTGTTTCTCAGAACAAGGTTAGGGAAAAATAAGTTGTTTTGCCAATGCTAAAAATCCCTATAAACATCACATTGAGAACCTTTAGCATCTTCATGCTTTGGAGCAAGGACTAAATTTCACAGGGGGATTGCCCTGATGTTAAGGATGTGCCTTTTGTCATCCCTGTGAAAATTAGCCCAAGTTATAAATCTCTGAAAATCTCAGTTCACACATGCTCAGTAGAGATTTGTTAGACTGTGGCAGCAAAATTCCCTGAAGATTCCCTCTACACTGAGTATGCTCCAAACCAGGACTGCAGGTTCTGAGAAGCACTTGTCCTGCAATTGCTGCTCCTGGCAGCCAGAGACAGGCGTGGCACTAGAGTGAGGAACAGAAAGTAGTAGTGCGGCTCTCTTCTGTGTTCTTAATGCTCCCACTGTTGGTGCCCAGGCAGCAACAAGGAGGAAGAGAAAGTAGTGTCAGTGGAATGCCAGGGTGCGGGGGTGCTGAGAGGAAGTGTCTGGAATAAGGGAATTGGAACATGCGAGGGGACAGGAAACAGACTGGGATAAGGAACAGGGAGTAGAGTCTGGGACAAGGGGATGGAAGTGCAGGGAAACTGGAGCTAGGAAGTGAACCGGTTGGGGGTTGTGAATTATGACTAGGACAGATTGGAGGGGCTAAGGCAAAAAAGGGCAGGCAGGAGCAGGGCAGAAAATACACTCTAGAGTACATTCTCCACTCAGATCCTGGAATAGACATTCCATCTGCCATCAAGAAATAGCTGCGAAACCTACTGCCAAAATATATGCCTCATCTCCCATTAGTGTTTGGCCCTCAGAGGATGGCAGCCTACTATTGCTATCAGTTGCAAGTGACCTAGTGAGGTCATAAGTTTTAATCAAATAAATAAAACAAAAATTATTCCCCACCTAACAGCATCTATAAGCAAATATGTTATACTGGCACAACTCTTGCCCTTCCTTCCTCCATTGGCCCCCCTGTACTTTCTGCATTTGCTTGAGCCTCTGAGGGTTTGTCTATATGAACATAGTTCATGGGAAGCTGAGGTGTAAATCTACCACATGCACTAACCAGGTGGACCCTGCTGCTATATACTAAAAGTTCTCTAGTGTGCTTTTATCTACTTCCATTTCAAAGGAGGGTAGATCAAAGTGCACCAGGGAATTTTTAGTGTACAACACCAGAGTCCACCTAGACACTTAGTGCATGACAGCCTAGTGCATGTAAGATTTACACCCCAGCCTGCCATGAACTAAGTGTTTGTACAGACCTGCCCTGAGCGACATCCTCAGCTGGTGTAAAGATGTGTTGCTACATCAGCTCCACTGAGGCGTAAGCATGTGCACAAGTGTTTTACTGCGACGAGAACTTGAGCTACATACCATGCTCCTGCAGTAAAGATACAACCCTTGCACCTAACTGAGCACAGTCTGAGTTTGGGCCCCAAGGCTTTTGAAAGAATGTTGTTAAATTGCATAAGAAAAAAAATGCTTCATTGACAAATGGTGCTAATGTGTTGATGGCAGAAATTACAAATAGGAAATCTGTTTTTTGTACATTAATAAATATAGAAAAATCTGTTATCTGGCATATGATCAATCCTGGTGCTTTATGTGACAAAGATATTGCATACGGAGACTTTTGTGCAGGTCATATATCAACATTCTGTGAACAGCTGTATCTATATGTGCATGCAGCCTGCTGACCATATTTCACAAACATGCACTTGCCATACAGTGATGTGTATATTTTTATAATATCCACTTTATTATTTAGAAAGGGAATTATAGAAGGTGTTTACATTGCATAAGTAACTTTTTAAGTTACAATTACATACTGGCGCTAAGCTTCTTTGAAGTATGAGGTACTGTGTGCCATAAAGCTTTAATAGGATATAAAATGCTTCATTAAGTATTATCTAACATGTCTAAACCCAAAATGCAGGCTAAAGATGCGGTACTTTGAATTTTATTATGCTTTCCCCAAGCATCATATGTATAATTACAGTCCCAAATGATTAATTTCCATGCTTAAATGTAAGCAGAAAATGAAGTTCTAGGGTTGACTTTGGAATATAAATGTGTTGTAGAGTTTGGAAATGATTATAGTCCTGGTTCTCTAATCTGGTCTGTGCAGGCAAACTCTTGTGAATGCTTGTAGCCACATTAACTTCAATATGAGAGTAAGATCAGACTGGCACCTTAGATATTGCCAAGCAGGAGGATACCACAGTGGCAGAGTGTGATAAAGGACACGCTCATGAGCACCTCTTGTTGGCTGGATGCAAACCTGCACTCCCCCTCTCTCTTTGCTCCCGGTGCCCCCTGTCAGCTGTTAACCGTTCATCAGGTGGGTCTTTGGTGGCCCAGCCCTCCAGCCAAGTCAGACACAGTCAATATGTACAAACAACAAACAACCCCCTTTCAGGGTAACAAAGGTCCAGCCAGGACTATCACTGAGCCCTTGTTGATATCTGAGGCCCTGTCTCTGGGCTCAGTTCTCAGCCCCTTTGGGCTAGCTTTAAGTCTGTCCCTACCCTGTTATAGAGCAGTGCCCCCAGAGCTTTCTCCATGGAGACTCTTTGCCTTTTGTAATTTCCCAGCTTTCCAGACAGGCCACTTCTTAACTTCAGTCCCCTTCTGGGGGTAACAAAGTTCAACAAAGGGTTGACCTTCTTCAGGGTCTTCAGCCCCGTCCCTGGTCTTGTTTAAACTCACAGCCCCTTTCTTGTGCTCCCAAAAGAAACTTGTCCCCTTCTCAGGGCTTTTGCCATTTCACCAGTGGAAGGAGCTCTGCCCGCCCACGTCCTGGATTCCCAATAGGACTCTGGGTCTCAGCCCAGGGATCCTACAAATAGCAGCCATGTGCTGCTTCCTTTGATAGTTGCTGCTGCTTTACCTGGACTGCTTCCCATTCTGTCCCATCACCTCCATCTGTTACCTTAGGATTATGGTCCTTAGGTTCATTGTCTGTTCCCTGCTTGAGCAAGGTCTCCCCACAGGTGTCCTCACCTGGAGAGTTTCAGAGTCTTTCAGTTCTTCCTCACCCTTCTGGTCCCAGCCAGCAACTAACCTGCTCAACCCTTGCAACTCCTTTTATCTGAGCCTCCTGTGCCCTGATTGGCTGCTTCCCTGCAAGTTTTCTAGGTAGGCTTGGAGGACCCATCTTCACTGTTCCTTTTCTGGGGCAGGGTGCAGTAGGACCATGAGGTCTGCAGCAGGGGGCCTCAAAGGGCTCAGCATACCCCAGCACAGAGAGCTTGGGAGGCAATGGATCATTGGTGTTGCCACCTTCAATTATACCTGTTAGCTTGAAAAGGCACCAGACACCTAAAGCCACTGGGAGACAGTGAACTCCCCTTAGCTCTGCCACTGTATGCCCTTGTAACAACTGTACAGTTCTTCAGGTATAAGGGACAATACCAACTCAAAATCTAGTCACTTGAAAAAGCGTTAAAGATGGCATTATTTGGGTGAGAGGGAATGTGGCATACTTGCAAAATTTGTAGGCCCAAAATGAGAGGCAGGAACAAGGCTGGAGGGAAATTGACTTGCCAGATCTATGCAAGGCACATAAAATATTCTTGTTAAAAAACAGTATTATGGCTAAGGGGTTGATTGTGCAAGACTGGAGAACAGCTAATAATTGAAGAAATCTGCAGAATGGTTATTAGCAGTAAGTCATCTGGATAATGCAGAGCACATTTCATCAGGTAATGCTGAGTTTTTGAGATATATGGTCTTGCTTCCTTGACTTATGATTAAGAATAGTTAGTAGCTAAATATTTGACCTGACTTTCTCTTGTATTCATTGATATTCTGGTGTAAGTAAACTCTCTTATGAAATCAGTTTTTCATAGATTGACTTCACTTAGAGTGGAGTTTCATTATACCCAGAGTAACTGGGGGATGATGCCTCTATTCCTGATGCAGGGGTGAGGAGCATCCAGACTGTCTCTGTTCTCTGCTCTAAGGATCCTCAGAATATAGCTCCTCTTTACTGCCCAGCCAGGTAATGCTAGCAGGGCTACCCCGTGTGATTCCAGAGAGTAATAAACAACGGCTCTCCTAGGCTACACTTAGTCTTGTGAATAAATTTTGACTAAATTTTATCCCATCCTCATGCACAAATGTGTTAGCAGAGAACATTTTTTTAAATTATGCCCCAGCATAGATACACTGGTTTGTACTTCTCCTACTTAGCCACATTGTTTTCTGTTTTCCTGTCTGATTTCTTTTCAGGTCTGTATTTTGATTTTATCCTTGCTAAATGTCTTTTAAATACTTCTCTATATCCCTCCCACCCCCACCTCCCAAGGTGGTACTAAAGTCACACCAGTTTTCTTTAACTTATTTCACATTCCTTAGGAGTCTGATTTTCTAAAATGCAGTACTGTATCTTTGTTATTGCCCATTCTACAAAGCCTTATCAGCACTTCAGACCTGATATTGTGATCATTAAATCTTCTAGGCTCCCTAACTTTCACAATATTTGTCACGTCTGGCTCATTTCCAGCTACTACATCCAGTATATCCTGTCATCTGGCCTGGCTGGTATTTGACACATACTCTGTAAAGAAGCAATCCTGCACTCCCCTTCAGGTCATGCTTCCTTCCTTAGGTTTCCCACTGTCTTCCCAGTCAACATTTAGGTAATTGAACTCCTAACATGATCACTGCATTGGCATTGTTGTAGACTTCCTTTATCTGCAAACATTTCCTGGTGTGCTTTCTCATCCTTTCCAGAAAGTCTCTGGTTACAGCTACAGACCAAATTTTTCATATTTAATTCTTCACTTTGCTCCATATGGTCCCTGCTGTGTTGGCCAAAATCCTAGTACCGTTTATTTTTGTTTACTCAGTATTCCCCCTACTCATATTGCTGTCCCTCCACCTACTTTTATTTTACCCAGCCTGTCTGTAAACTCTATATGTTGGTAATTTAATCTTCCAACTGATAAGTTGGCTTAACTAAGTCTGTCATTTCAATTAAATCACACTTCTCCCTCAACATATGTTTCTAATTCAGCAACCTTGCTATATATGTTCCTAGCATTTGCAAAACACATTTATCCCATTCTTTGTCCCATCTCCTCACTTTTTCTTATAGCATTTGGAGTAAGAACAGCCTTCCACAGAGCCTTCCCATTGAATCATAGAAGATTAGGGTTGTAAGAGACCTAAGGAGGTCATCTAGTCCAATCCCCTGCTCAAAGCAGGACCAACACCAACTAAATCATCCCAGCAAAGGCTTTGTCAAGCCGGGCCTTAAAAACCTCTAAGGATTGAGATTCCACCACCTCCTTAGGTAATCCATTCCAGTGCTTCATAACCTCCTAGTGAAATAGTGCTTCCTAATATCCAACCTAGACCTCCCCCACTGCAACTTGAGACAATTGCTTCTTGTTCTGTCATCTGCCACCACTGAGAACAGCCGAGCCCTAGCCTCTTTGGAACCCCCCTTCAGGTAGTTGAAGGCTGCTATCAAATCCCCCCTCACTCTTCTCTTCTGCAGACTAAATAACCCCAGTTCCCTCAGCCTCTCCTTGTAAGTCATGTGCCCCAGCCCCTAATCATTTTTATTGCCCTCTGCTGGACTCGCTCCAATTTGTCCACATCCCTTCTGTAGTGGGGGGACCAAAACTGGACGCAATACTCCAGGTGTGGCCTCACCAGTGCCGAATAGAAGGGAATAATCACTTCCCTCCATCTGCTGGCAATGCTCCTACTAATACAGACCAATATGCCATTGGCCTTCTTGGCAATGAGGGCACACTGCTGACTCATATCCAGCTTCTTGTCCACTGTAATCCCCAGGTCCTTTTCTGCAGAACGGCTGCTTAGCCAATCGGTCCTCAGCCTGTAGCAGTGCATGAGGTTCTTCCTTCCTAAGTGCAGGAATCTGCACTTGTTCTTGTTGAACCTCTGATTTCTTTTGGCCCAATCCTCCAATTTGTCTAGGTCACTCTGTACCGTATCTCTACCCTCCATCGTATCTACTTCTCCCCCCATTTTAGTGTCATCTGTGAACTTGCTGGGGGTGCAATTCATCCCATCATCCAAATCGTTGATAAAGATGTTGAACAAAACCGGCCCCAGGACCGACCGCTGCGGCACACCACTTGATACCGGCTGCCAACCAGACATCAAATCGTCGATCACCACCCGTTGAG
This sequence comes from Lepidochelys olivacea, assembly GCF_965140295.1. Lineage (NCBI taxonomy): Eukaryota > Metazoa > Chordata > Testudines > Cheloniidae > Lepidochelys > Lepidochelys olivacea. The sequence continues at coordinate 47,495,949 of NC_140412.1, forward strand.
CCCAACAATCTAGCCAGCTTTCTCTCCACCTTATAGTCCATTCATCCAATTCATACTTTTTTAACTTGCTGGCAAGAATACTGTGGGAGACCATATAAAAAGCTTTGCTAAAGTCAAAATATATCACATCCACTGCTTTCCCCATATCCACAGAGCCAGTTATCTCATCATAGAAGGCAATCAGGTTGGTCAGGCATGACTTACCCTTGGTGAATCCATATTGACTCTTCCTGATCACCTTCCTCTCCTCCAAGTGCTTCAAAATGGATTCCTTGAGGACCTGCTCCATGATTTTGCCACCTTAGAGACTAACCAATTTATTTGAGCATAAGTATGTAGCTCACAAAAGCTTATGCTCAAATAAATTGGTTAGTCTCTAAGGTGCCACAAGTACTCCTGTTCTTTTTGCGAATACAGACTAACATGGCTGTTACTCTGAAACCTATGCTTTTGCCAGGGACTGAAGTGAGGCTGAATGGTCTGTAGTTCCCCAGGTTCTCTTTCTTTCCTTTTTTAAATATGGGCACTATATTTACCTTTTTCCAATCATCTGGGACCTCCCCGATCACCACAAATTTTCAAAGATAACGGCCAGTCGCTCTGCAATCACATCAGCCAACTCCCTCAGCATCCTTGGATGCATTAGATCTGGACCCATGGACTTGTGCATGTCCAGCTTTTCTAAATAGTCCTTTACCTGTTCTTTCACCACTGAGGGCTGCTTTTACTTCCCATTGTTCTCTTTTAGCCCACAGGACCATCACGATCCTTATCTTTTTGTCTGTATGAACTCTGGTTGTTTGAGCATTAAAAAAAATGAAGTCTCCTTCAGTTACTTGTTTCTTCACAATTTAAAGCTCTTCTTACAAACCCAGTCATTTTTGATCCTGAAAAGTTGCTAACCCTTCTGTTCAAGCAAGGATCCTCATCACATTCAGAGAAGGTTTTGGTATTCAGAGAGGAAAGAATTAGTGGTTGGTCAACAGGATTAGTCCTTTTCTTTCTTGATTCATAGCCGACCTTGGAAGGATACCTAAGAAGTTTACCTGTATCATTTCTGTTCTTTTTTTCCCAGTTCCTTGGAGTAACCCTTGATTCTGTCAAACCTCCTTCTCAGTTATGGTCTCAGCTAAGACTATAATTACAGGAAATTTCCCAACATCTTTTTCCCTATCTTGCAGGTAGTTCCCTCGAAAGCAGCATACTTAATATATTGGTCTGGGTTATATATGTCCCAGTTTTATTTCTTCACTATTGAGTCAGCAGTTGGCTTTAGTATTCTCTGTGTATTACAATGCTAAATATCACCAACAAGTTCTTGTGAATAATTTATGAGAATAATCCTAATCTTAGAAAGAAGAAATTGTTCATCTGTAATATCAAAATATGTACAATGCTTGTTCAACTATTTTATAGTTGTCCATGGAAAGAAGGGTTTAAGCCAGAACATGGGGATAATTGAAAGCTGACAATTTACTATTCTGAACTGGAATAGTCTTAATTAACTCTTTTGGCAATGCTGCCTATCAGTGGAGCAGTACCTTTACTATCCAGATGACTGGTTACATCAGTGCTTTACAACAGTTCCAAGGATATTAAGGGTCCTATCCATCTCCCCCCAAAATCAATGGAAGGCTTTCCATTTACTTTCAATATGGCCATAAAATAATTCCACTTTAAGAAAAAAAATCAGATTTATAGCTTCTATTTTCATCTATTCCCTCCCCACGCCCATCTTCTGTATTTTGTCCATAGCTCTTCGCCTTCTATTTCCCTTTGTCTTACTTATACCTATTATTGCTCCATTCCCCCCACTTCTTTTCACATACTTGCCTATATCTTATCTACATCTATTCGCACACCTTCCATTTTCTTATCTTTGTCCCCTACCGTACTATCCCCATCTCTTCTAGTTCCATTCCTGAGGCATTTTGCAGCACACTTCTGATTAGCTGCATTTTCCCAGAGGAGCACAACTATCCTGGCAAGTCATAGTTGGGGAGTTGGACCCTTGAGTAGGTGGGATGAAGTGCTGGAAAATTCCAGAGACTCTTCTCACTCTTCACATGGCTAGAACACTACTTATGAAATGTTTACTTAGGACAAGAAGTTAAACATATCCTATCACAGGGAATTTAGTTAGGCAAAATATATTCATCCAACTTGGAACATGCTCTGGACATTGGAGGGGAAATCCCTGTTCTTGCAAAAGGTGCTACTAGATCTGAAGCCTGAATGGACATATATTGTGGGCATAACACTGACACTTATTTGTAGAAATTGGGCCCTTACTGGCCATAGATGATCAGATCTTCAATTTTATATATCATCTAAAAAACATCTCCAGGGGGCATATTGTCCCTAGTATCATACTGGTTCCTTTGTTCAGTACTGGCTGAGAATCTGAATCTACGGAATCTTCAGCACCACTTTCTACAGCATTTTGGGTATTCCTTGGAATGTCCCATCCACGTACAAGTTGAGACATAGGGTACATCTACACTGCAATCAGGAGGTGTAATTTCAGCTTCTGTAGGCATAGTGTTACTCAAGCTATGTTGGGTAACACTATCAGCCCTCACAGCAGGGTTTGCAACATGGGCTAGCCTCTTGAGCACAACACTTCTGAGCACCCTGGGTACCTACTCAGGTGGTTAGCCACCCATTCTGTCACATATGCATTGCTATTGTTACTTAAGCTAGCTCTGATCTACTAGATCAAAGCTAGGTTGGGTATGCCTAAATTACTGCAGTAGATATACCCATAGTTAAAGCAGAATCAGGAGCAAGAAAGTTATCAAAGGGGGAAAAAGGAACAAGAAAGAGGATAAGATGAGCTGCAGTACAGATGGGGTTATGAAAAAAGAAGTCACTCCCAGGATAACAGGAAAGAAGAAGACGTGCATGACAGAACAAGACAGGTAGACAATACAGAAAGGAAGTGAACAAATGTAGAGGAACAAACAGAAATAGAAGTAGAGCTGGCTGGAAAATGGAATTCCTCTGTTGCAAATAATTCAATTTTTTTTGGAAAGAAGTCTTGTAGAACAGGAAAAAAAGCCAAACATTCAAAACTTCAAGAGAGGAAAAAAATCTTAAATTACATTTCAGAAGAACCAAAACAGAATTTTTCCATGCTCCCAGCTGCCCAACTCTGCATGCTCTGCCTCCATGCAGCAGCCTCCTGGGACTGCCTTATGCCCTGGGCAGTGTAAGTAGGCAGCTTTCTGGACAAGCTGGCCAGCCTGCCTGCCTAGTTTCTATTGAAAGTTCCGATGGAATCAACATGTTCCCATGTAACATGTCAATTCCATCGAATCAACATTTTCTGATGAAACAGTGTTCTGTCAGAAAAATTCCAACCAGCTCTCAATAGAAGAAAAAACAATATATTTATTGTAGAACTGGAATAAAGAACAGAGGAAGATACGATCAGTTCCAGAGAATGAAAAAGATGATGATTACAGAAAGGGAACACAATGTTTAAAAACATGTGACTAAACAACCTATTCCTTTAACTTGACAAATAACAAGGCATCAGTGGCAAAAATTAGTGTAGAACTGTTAGCTTATATAGTGTTAAAAGCATAATCACGTCAATTGCTTATTTTCATCAGTTCCAGTATCTACCAAGGGCTGATATGGAAATGATTCATTCTGTGGCAATAGTATTTTTGCATCTTTGAGAAAAGTCACTAGGATTTTGCTGCAAAGAGTTCTGTAGTAATTCAGTGAGGGACCTGTAAGATGGTTATATCACTGGCTCTTTTGTGGATTTTATTCTGCCTTGTAAAGATTTTTTTAAAAAGTGTAGTAGGTCACAATTTGGAGTGCTACATGATTTTTTAAAAATTATTTGTGCCAATTTAGAATCTCATCTCACTCCCACCCATGAAAGATCTTGAAAGTGACAGATTCTGGCCCAGTGTGTCTGCACAATCACCTTTGGTGTCACCCTACTGAAATCAGTGCAAGCTGAGGAAGCTTAGCACGTTCCATAAGGGGCTCAGTACCTCAAAAGGACCAAGTTCACACTGCACAGTGGTAGTCAGAAGTGAGGTGAAAATGTGCACTACTAGTGGGTATTACTTGCTAAGTTCACTACCTTCTGCACAATCATTACAGCCTTTGAAAATAAAGAATTCCTGTCATACAAGCCAGCGTGGACAGGCAATACGTGCACATAGGGCAAAACGTTGCCCTTCAGTATGAATGTACAGTTATATTTTAGTCTCACGGGGAGCTGCACATACTTAGGGCAAACTTTGGCCTATAGTGTACTAAGAAGGACTTGCTCACATAAGCAGTTCTTTGGAATATTTAGCCCACTCTGAATGATCTGCATGAGCATTTAGAAGAAATACAGCTTGTCTTCAAAGTTTAGTTAACATTCTATATAGGCTGCTTGCCATGATGACTAATGTACTGCAACCTTGCTGCTATGCATTAAACATCATGAAAACGTACATCTGCATTGGATTTTCTCTTTCCTTTGTTTCTAAAGTGCTGAGTTCTGCTAAAAAAAATTGGATGGAAATAAAATCCGAGAAGCCTTGCCAATTTTAGTGAAATGATAGCACAGTTATATTATCCCTTAATGAAACATGCATAGAGGGCTGATTGATTTATGGAGCAATTTTTTGCATCATTACCTAACTTGATTGTGTACAAATAGTTTTCTGCATTCACTACTGTAGTGTCCCTGCATTTCTTTTAATATGTTTATTTCAAGTTCTGATGTCTCTGTATGCAGGACTGAAAGATCTGAAGCTTTTAAACTAAACTGTGTTGATACCATGTGAAGCTGTTTATTAAATTTTTAAACATTTTAACAACATCTCCAAAGATGGCAGAGAAATATATATATATATTTTAATTATATGACTCAGTGGATCATAGAGGGAAACTTTAGACCCTCTGAGTTTCTTTCCTTGCCTTTAGGCCCTGATCTTGCAAAAAAGCCCATGAAATCAATGGGGCTCCACATGGATGCAGAAATTTGCCAACCTGGAACTCACTGCAGGATGTCAGGTGATCTAGTTACAACCTGGTTAAAAATGGTAGACTAGTTAGTAACTAACTACACCCTCATAACTAGGATGAACTTTGGACTGCCCAAAAGTTTTAACTCTGTTAGAGGCATGGTTACGCCCTATCCATCATCATTTAATATTTATATTCCCATAATGGTAAGAGGCCCAACCAGATTTTCTTTTTGCAAAGTGTTGCATGAATGTGACAGACAAAATCACTGCTCTGAAGTATTTACAGTCTCAGCCAGCCCTTTAGCCATGAATTATCCCTTGATTTGATTATAGGTACAGTACAGATGGGTCTTCATTTGTTTTGAAATTTTTGAAAACACTTTCAAAATTCCAAGATATCTAATTTTGATTATCACGTATGATTGCTGATCCCTCTCTGTGTGGGCCTGATTCTAATTTATACTAAGGCCACCACTTGACACTACTCTGGCAGAATCAGAATGATAGATTCAGGCCATGTGCATAAGTGAGAAAGAGAAATAATTTAAATGAATGGCATGGAGGAATTGTTCACTTCAACAGGAAACACCTCAAAATGTTTAAATATAATGGTCCAAATTCACCTCTGGAGTAATTACATTGTCATTAAATTCTATTATTCAGGGATGACTTTGGCCTGTTGTAAAAAAAAGTAGAAAGTGCTATTGCTACCCAGTGGTAGGAAGTGTCAAAATGATTCACACATTCACAATTTACAGTATAGTGTGTGTGGGGGGGAATTATTCTTCCTTTGAATTTGTTTCAAGTGTTTGTAAATATATAGTTTTCTATATGGAGCTGTCATTTCTACCTTGATTTGGGTAGATTTTTAATTCTGAAGGGAGTCACCTGGACTTGAAAAAGGGACCCCTAATAGCTTCGTAATGGGGTTGGTAAATTCCACAGTGAGCCACAAGCACATGTAGGGTTCCACTCTGGGTGGCTGTTGCACAGGTGCTCCAGAAGGAAGCATTCTCTGCTTGTGCTGTTCACATAAGTATCAGGCAACATTGCAATCTTTTCCATCCCTATGGAGCACCCAAAAGAGGGTGGGTGTGGGGAAAGGCATCTGCCCAACAGTCCAGCCACTTCCCCAGCAGCAAGTTGGGAGGACCCAGGCCTGCCCACCACACTGGGCCCCAACCCAAGGACCCTGTAAATAACAACCTCTTGCTACTCCTCAGAAACCTCTGTCAATGCTGCTCTATTTCCCTGGGCCACTTCACTGCCTCAGCACCTTCTTTGCCCTCACTGCAGAGCACTCAGCTACTCAGTCCCAGGAGCCAGCCATGGCTCTGTCCAAGGTGCTTATAGTACTCTCAGTCCTCCAGGGATGCAGTTCTTACTCACTGGGCTCCGAGCAGCAACTGATCCTATTCTACCCTGCAGCTCACTTTTACCTAAGCCTGCTGGGCCTGGATTGTTTGCTTTCTGCAACTTGTTCCTGACTGGCTGTGCTTTATGCAGCCTCTCTGGGCTGCTAGAAGGACTCACCTCCATTGCTGCCTCTGGGGCAGGGCATGATTAACCCCTTCTATGCCTGTGTGGCATAGGCACCCCATCACAGCTCAGTACAAATGAAAGAATAGAAGAGTGCACTTACAGCATGCAGGCACACCACCTTCATATGGCATTTTTTACTCAGAAGTACCTTTTATATTGCATAACTTAGGCTGCAAGTCATATAGCCACAGTCAGGTGAACATGAACCCCCTGTTGTTGCTGCTTACTTACTGGATGTGCTTTCATTCTTCTGAGCTTAGGAGGCCATGCTCTCACAAGACCCAGGACAAAGACAGCACTGTGTCACTTGGTTTTAAAGATGAGCACACAAACCAGTACCTACGGCTTGGCAGCCAGAAGCCGTTTCATAAGTGGTTCACAGCAAGCAGCATGACACCAGGCTTCTTTCTTACAGAGAGAAGTAGGAATACTTTGACAGTTTTCAGTGAGGAGAGCGATGTCTCGCTGTGCATATTGCACAAACCTGTTGGTCAGGGACTCTCTCAACACGAGTAGGTTGACCTAATTGGCATTGTCAAAAAAATCTGCTGACACTTTTCTCACATAGTAAAAGCCAATAAAAACACTAAAAGCTCTGCTGGAGTGGAAATTTCTCACAGAAAGCTAGCTGGGGAAAAAAAGATGTTGCCAGGAAGCTGAATTCTATGTAGAGTATTATATGCTGGAGAGGCTCCAGGGACAGCAGTTGACTGTGGATGATTACCCACAACCAACAAAGCTGCTAGTTGAAGATATTACAGCAATTTAAATTTGTATAGCACCTTTCACATCAAAGAAAGACCCAAAGCTATTCACTACAACATGATCTAATATTGACACAGTTCATTGTGATTTAAGGTGAATAAGATTTCAGTGCAGACTGGCTCTGGAGTCAAGCGGGCATTGAAATATTTGCTAGGCCCCCCACAGCATCAGCATCAAAGGTTAGATTCTTTAGGGATAGTTGGGAGCCTGGCTGGGTGAATAGGAGTGTTGGAGAGAGGGTTGTTAAGAGCCTGGGGAGAGGGTCAAAGTGCATGGGGTTCTGTGCAGCCGAGCCATGGGCTTGATAACTGTTTGTTGACATGACTGCAAAGAGAAAGAAGCCTATATACGTGTGCTTATATATGGAAGTGGAAGCTGCAAGATAGTTCCCTTTCCCACACTCTGTGACCTATCATTTGGGTCCAAACAAGATTCAGATGTGCATTTCATTTTTAATGCATTTCATTTGTGTGTGTGTGTGCATGAGCAATGTTCTTTATTTGGAACATCTTGAGTTTCATACATCACTGATCAGTAGGCCACACAAGATGCAAAGGCAGGGATCTGAAGGTAGGATAGGAGCTGTGGTGAGTTGGTAGTGCTTGCTGTGCTCACATAGCCCCAGAGCTACCTAGCAATAATATCCTTCCAGAATTCATTATACTCCCTTTCTCCACTGTAAAACAGGAATACACATCACTGCTTTAAGAACATGACCTGTGGAAGCATAAGGGACTATAATTTAGCCAGGCAGTTTTAGGAAGTCCAGATTATAAAAAAAACCCCAAACCATAATCAATCCTGCGAGAAACAGAGGTACACACAAGGTAGTAGCATCAGCATCTACATAAGGATATGATCTCATGGGATTTAGACAGTGGATGTGCAGTACTGTGTTGTCTTAGAAACAGAGCAGATACAGAACTGACTGATTTCGCTATAATAAGTGTTAATAAGCATGAGTATGAGATTGTTATTAGAACTGCTCAGGAGACCCAATTAAAATATCCTCTGTCTTTCCAAAATTTTACCACAAGAAAGTAACACTGCTGAAGGTGGGGTAGAGGCAGTATCTGCAGATCTATGTGAAAAATGAAATTGCTCATGATTATCAACACTTGGGGAAACCAACCAAGAGTAATAGCAATGGCAGCCAAATCACAGATCTGCAATAAGTTATTAGAGGAAAATTATAGTTCATTAAATTATCAGCAACGGTACATGAAAATCTTAGAATTCCAAATGCATTCATGTATTTCTCCTCACCACACACACAGAGAGTTAACTCCGGTTGGTTCCACCACAGCTGCTGCCATGCAGTCACGGGGATGGGAATTTAAGCCAAACTCAGCATGGAGGGCGTGGAAAGCAGAACAAAGGCTTTGTGATCTGTGGGCCTGAGGATAGCTCCCCACAGATATTTGGCTTTCATTAGGTTGCAGGCCTATGGCCGCTGACTTCTCCCCAAACTTCCCATTCTCACCCAAGGATCATATGAAGTTAATGTCATAGGGTTCACCTCATGGCATTTCCAAGGCCATCTCAGGTACAATATGGCCCCATATGATTAGTTCAATCCATGGCAAGTTAAAATGGTGCCTAATGACACATTTCTCTAAATCTGCTTTTCAACAGTCAAATTTTTGTTGTTTCCAATATTTTAGTATTTAATATAATAAAAATAGTCATTAAGGCCCAGATCCACAAAGGTATTTAGGTTGCTAACTTCATGTACTGTCTTTTTAGTCTTATTTATCATTTCTTAAGTAAAGGTCCAGAGAAACCTCTGTTTATACTGTCTATTTAATAAATACTGTTTAAAAAACCTTATCCCTGCACTCTGTGCTATACTTCCTCTAAATTGTCCCATCCTTTGTCTCTGGATAATTCTTATTACAATCAAATTTGTCAGTAATTAAGTCTAAACTAATCAAGCTCCCCTAATCAGAGTTCTAGCCTTTCTGAAGAGATCACAGTGATATATCTTGGTCTGATAAAGAATGATGTAAACCAAAATTGTTGATGGCCTTATAGGCTTCTCTTTACCGCATAGCTATTTCCCAGTCTATTTTCTCTAGCTGCTCGCCTTTAAATTGTCCTTAATTTTCAGTCAAACTGTCTCTGCTATGCCAACCATAATGCTTGTATAATTTATTTATTAACATTTCCCCTCATCAGTACTGTTGCTATTTCTGTTCCTGCTTCATTTTGTCTGAACCCCTGTCTCTTGGTAGTTTATTGCCAAATTCTACTTCTTTAAAATCAATGGGGCTACAGAGGTGTGTGTGACAGCAAAATTTGACCTTCAGTTATTTTCTGGGTTCAACCATGTATCTGTTATTCCAATACTACCAAATTATTCATTGAAATTAAGCAGTTCAGGATCACATTTTACAATATTTTCCCATTTTACTTTAGTCCAACTAGATCTTGTTCTGGATCCAATTATTTATGAGCTGAGAATATTTATGAATATATTAATTTAAGCAAATATTTGTCTGCAAAAAAAAAGTCACATAACTTTCCTGATTTGGGGAATGTATTGAATAGTCATAAGTATTTCATAGCTCAGACAGTGTTTTCAGAGTATAAATGGGTCTTGAAGTGTTCATTACAAATACTACAGCCTGTGTTGTGGGAACAAGAGTACCTGAGTTCTCTCCCCAGTACTGCTGTGACGTTCTGAGTGATCATGGTATGCAGCATGCATACTTTTAATAATCAGTTCTGACTATATAGCACCCCTAATATATAAATGCATGTCTTAGAAAGCATTAACACAAACTAATTTCTGTCTTATTTCCCCTTTATTCAATAGAACTGACCTCCACCTTCTATCTAGGCATCCCATCATCCCAGGAAAGATTCCTCTACACACTTAAGGACTGGTTCAGTCCTTTTTCTTATTTTTTCATTTGGATAAGGTGGCAAAAGTAACATTTTGTTCTATGGTCACTGAAATTATACACTATCTAATGGGAGGGTTAGTATTCTCCTACTTACGATTCAAATAGTCATGATGATAACTAGTGATAGCTTTAACTGGTGCAAAGACCATGATAAAGAAAATTGACACTGAAAGTGACTGATCATTAATCAGGTTTATTTGTCTACAGCTATTCCTCTCAATGGATGTCATCATCTACTGACAATTAAAACTGCAACATGTGCATAAATTACTCTCCCCTTCTCTCCCTCTCCCCAGCATTTCTACAAACTCATAAGGGAATATAAATGGTTTTGTTGCTACATGGCATATAACTATACTACATAATAATCTGTTCACTGCAGCTATTCTTCCACTACTCTTTTGTTCTATTTATCCTGTTATTATTACAGCACATTTTTCATCTGTGTAATATTCCGGTGGGACAGACCGTGTTGTTCACATTCCAATTACATACAGTCCATAAATTAAAGCTGCTAAAAGCAATTGCCACAAACTTGGCATGATCGGTATTCTTGTAGTTTGGAATTTACAAAATGTTTGAGGCTAAGCATTTGTTCACTTTCTCTCCCCTTCACTTAATTAAAGCTAAAAGCAAGGGAAGAATAAAAAATGCAGCAAACTGCAAGATACAGCAGGGGGTGAAGATCTGAGGGAAAATGGAGGAGTTAAAGTTTAATTATCAAAAGCTACTTACTAAACCAATGCTTCTCTCTTCCCTAACAGAAAAAGAGGGCTAGAGAGTTAGGGTCCATATAGTACTCTTAATACATTCAGAGAACTCCCACAGCCACTAATATTAATACTTGGCTCAGAGAAATTGTTCAGATTAAGGGTCAGATTTGTGTGCACACATAGCCTTCAGGTGCCTGACTGCCCACCTGTCTCCACACAGATATTTGATTTGCTGGCACATATTTAGAAATTTGTTGGAATCTACAAATGTTTGCATGTGCTTAACTTTGAAAATCTGGCCCTAAATTACTTGTTCTCTGTGACCCAGAAAGTCAATGGTCAAGCTGTGTCTGGACACTATGGGTGAAATCCCAGTTCCACTGAAGTCAGTGGTGCCAGGATTTAAAATCTGGTTTCTGTCTCCTTTCCCCATGTTCCATACATAGTAGCCCACTCCTTCCAACAGAAGCTGCAGACATGGAACAAGAGCAGTATATGTGGTTTTGCCAAAATAACTGAAAATTCCTGGGGGGAAATGGGAAGAGAAAAAATCCAAGTTAAAATATTGTTTCTATATTGTTCCTTTAGCTGTAGTTTGAACATAACAAAAAGATCAGGAAGTGTAAACATATAAATCTGCAGATCATGCTTCCTTAGCTCCTGTGACTTGCCAGGGAACTACGCTGTAGCTTCTGTCATGGAGGATCTGGCCATCTGCCTCTCTCTGTTTCTTTCTCCACACAAAGTACAATCTATCCCATGTTTTCCAGGCTCAGGCCCCCTTGCGACTGCTTTATCTGAACTTCATTGCCTTGTGGATTCCTCATATGATAGATCTCAACTTGCTCCAGCAGAAACATTCTTCTCTATTGCATAGATGCAGCTGCTGGGCCTGAAGGCAGGGCTCAACGCAGTTCCTATGCTATACAACTGTATACAGAAATTATTTTTATATATAACTTTTGACAAAAAAGTTTTTATTTATTTTTATTTTTTTAAATCGCTGCAGGATCCTAAACGCATACTTTGCAAGACACTTTTAATGGCTACATTATAAATCCCTGAGACCAGAGATCTTAAAAAAGCAGCTCTGAGAAATTCTTCCATGTGTCTGAATAGTCATATACATATCTGTCATATACAAAGGTACAAATAGCAGTATTATAATAAAGCTACAGGACCCTGGGCTCCTACCTCCACCGACATCCATTAATTCTAAGTGGATCCTTTTTAACACACTCCTCATTATGACTCAAGTATCATGGTCTCCCAATAGCAGACGGAGTGAGTGGTGTACTCTATGTAATAAGCTCAAAATTGGAATGTAAAACTGAACTGATTTTGTTTCACCTGAACAGAAAAGATAAAAATTGTATGAATGGCACAGACCTGGTTGCTAATTCCTCAGATCATAGAATCATAGAATATCAGGGTTGGAAGGGACCCCAGAAGGTCATCTAGTCCAACCCCCTGCTCAAAGCAGGACCAATTCCCAGTTAAATCATCCCAGCCAGGGCTTTGTCAAGCCTGACCTTAAAAACCTCTAAGGAAGGAGATATGAATGTTAATTAGAGATTTGCTGGAAATTAAATATTGGGGCTTGTGCAGTGTTAAGGCATTGTGACACATTCACAAATACAGCACTCATTTCTTGAATTATCAGTCCAGCTTTAAGAGCAGGATGTGGCTATCTCCTCTGCTAACAGAACAAAACAACAATTTCTAATTTTTTGGGAGGAAGGGGGGATTGCAGTGACACAAAGGGCAGGAAATTAGACACCTGGTGGTCACTGAGACTCAATGGGACTTGGGTTCCTAACTTCCATTTAGAAAAGGAGGACTTGTGGCACCTAAGAGACTAACCAATTTATTTGAGCATGAGCTTTCGTGAGCTACAGCTCACTTCATCGGATGCATACCGTGGAAACTGCAGCAGACTTTATATATACACAGAGAATATGAAAAAATACCTCCTCCCACCCCATTGTCCAGCTGGTAATAGCTTATCTAAAGTGATCATCAGGTGGGCCATTTCCAGCACAAATCCAGGTTTTCTCACCCTCCACCCCCCCACACGAATTCACTCTCCTGCTGGTGATAGCCCATCCAAAGTGACAACTCTTTACACAATGTGCATGATAATAAAGTTGGGCCATTTCCTGCACAAATCCAGGTTCTCTCACCCCCTCACCCCCCTCCCAAAAACCACACACACAAACTCACTATCCTGCTGGTAATAGCTCATCCAAAGTGACCATTCTCCCTACAATGTGCATAATTAAGGTGGGCCATTTCCAGCACAAATCCAGGTTTTCTCACATCCCCCCCACCCCCATACACACACAAACTCACTCTCCTGCTGGTAATAGCTCATCCAAACTGACCACTCTCCAAGTTTAAATCCAAGTTAAACGAGAACATCTGGGGGGGGGGTAGGAAAAAACAAGAGGAAATAGGCTACCTTGCATAATGACTTAGCCACTCCCAGTCTCTATTTAAGCCTAAATTAATAGTATCCAATTTGCAAATGAATTCCAATTCAGCAGTTTCTCACTGGAGTCTGGATTTGAAGTTTTTTTGTTTTAAGATAGCGACCTTCATGTCTGTGATTGCGTGACCAGAGAGATTGAAGTGTTCTCCGACTGGTTTATGAATGTTATAATTCTTGACATCTGATTTGTGTCCATTTATTCTTTTACGTAGAGACTGTCCAGTTTGACCAATGTACATGGCAGAGGGGCATTGCTGGCACATGATGGCATATATCACATTGGTGGATGTGCAGGTGAACGAGCCTCTGATAGTGTGGCTGATGTTATTAGGCCCTGTGATGGTGTCCCCTGAATAGATACTTCCATTTGCGCCTTTGAAAAAATCTCCCCCTGAAAGTATTTTATCCTTCACCCTGCAAAAAGTGTGTGTGTGTGGGGGGGGGGGTCAGGCTCAGTAAATGCCTGATATAAATGTAATTTAAGTGCTATTATTTTTATAGGAATCACCATCAGCCTCTCCCCCAAAACGGGAATAAATCCTGTCACCTACTCCGACATCTGAGAGGGAGAGTCCAGGATTCCCTCACAGCAGCATTAGTAGAGGAAGAGTCAGACTGATAGAAGTGAGGGCCAGGCTCCAGTACTGTCTTCCTTCTTACATGAAGGAATCCACTGAGGGGTGGAAGTAGTTGCCATCAGAGACAAGTAAGGTGTACAGGGAGCACTGCTTGTCTTGGAAGGGGAAGTGACACTCAGTAGGAACTAACCCAGAAATGACAGTGTTATGCTACACAAAGCACACGGGATCTTTTATAAGAGAGAAGGCAAATAGGCCATATTTATTGAAAATACAACAGTTAGCATATGCTTTTCAGTCACACACACATACACATCATGCATACCTTCCTACCAGTTGATGTTTTTATAGTTACCATTCTGGAGTCTGGATCAATCTAGTGGCCAGCCAGATTGGTCTCAGAGGGGAGCCGGGCTTTGTTGGTCGCGATCTGATGCTCCTGGAGTAGTGGCAAGACGAACCCAAAATTCCATGGCAAAGCACCCTGTACTTATAGTTCTTTTTCTCTGTTGAAGTCTATGGATTTTGCTGTGTCACTTTATGACAGGTTACTCCTTAACTGATGTATCTTTTGATGTAAACATTCCAAAACACCTCCGAGAGGGTTATCCTGTCCTGGTTCCGATTTAATCAATTGTCCTGTCTTTAGGGGTGCCAGCCTTCCCCTCAGGGTCAGGTTTGGTAAAAATCCTCACCAATTTGCATAGGTGATCACAGACCCAAACCCTTGGATCTTAAGAACAATGAAAAAAGCATTCAGTTCTTGGAAAGAAGAATTTTAATAGAAGTAACAATAAAAAGAATCACCTCTGTAAAATCAGGATGGTAAATACCTTACAGGGTAATTAGATTCAAAACATAGAGAATCCCTCTAGGCAAAACCTTAAGTTACAAAAAGACACACAGACAGGAATATTCATTCTATTCAGCACAGCTTATTTTCTCAGCCATTTAAAAAAATCATAATCTAATGCATATCTAGCTAGATTACTTACTAAGTTCTAAGACTCCATTCCTGTTCTGTCCCTGGCAAAAGCATCACACAGACAGACGGAGAGAGCTTTGTTTTTTCCCTCCCCCCAGCTTTTGAAAGTATCTTGTCTCCTCATTGGTCATTTTGGTCAGGTGCCAGTGAGGTTATCCTAGCTTCTTAACCCTTTGCAGGTGAAAGAATTTTTCCTCTGGCCAGGAGGGATTTTAAAGGTGTTTATCCTTCCCTTTATATTTATGACACTAACAAATCCACAAGTACTCCTTTCCTTTTTGTGGATAAAGCCTAACACGGCTGCTACTCTAAAACAAAAGGGTGACCATAATCAGTCATAAAGATTGTTCTGCTCTGTCCCTGCCTTAACATCAGTACAGACACTGGCAGTGTGTCAGATGAATTCCTACCAATGTCCCAGAGGGTCATTCCTTTCTGCTATTCAAAAAGGGTGGCTGGTAAAATGAAATCAAGACATACATTAGTGCCTCTATTCTTATAGTACAATTATAAAATCCTGCTCCTACAACAGCTGCGTGGGGTAAAAGGGAGATTGGGGTAACAGGGAGAGTCATGGCCAAAAAGATCACCTTGAGCTCTAAACTCAAGAAGCTGGGAATGGGCGATAGGGGATGGATCACTTGGTGATTACCTGTTCTGTTCGTTCCCTCTGGGGCACCTGGCATTGGCCACAGTTAGAAGACAGAATACTGAGCTAGATGGACCTTTGTTCTGACCCAGTACGACCATTCTTATATTCCCCATTCCCTCTCTCCTGATGCAGGGAGGGCCACACCAGCTTATTCGATTCTCTGCCCAAGGGGGCCCTTTGAAGAACTATGGGAGAAAAGAACTACAGAACATCAACTTCCCTCCACACCCTCTCCATGTGGAATGCGATATGTGTGCAGGAGTTTATTTCCTGGAATCTTCTGAGCACCCAGGAGACATTGCATTACTAAGTCTTCATTTCCCCAGAGGGAAGTACAGGGAAATTGATTTTAATGGGAGTTAGGCACCTAATTACTTGTGTGGATCTGGGCCAGAGTGACTGTTCCTAATTCATGAGCAAATTTCTTTTCCACAAGGATTTTTGATGAAAGCAGGGTCTGAATGAGCTCTCTCTGACATCTAGTGATGAACTGGGGGAAAAGACTTCAACCACAGACTGTGTTTGCATAGACACACCTACTCTGCCTAGGTGCACAGCATGATGGAGCTGTTTTGCCAAAATGATCACTTTTGGCTGGTGTTGGGTTACAAATCACTTTAGTAGAGTGCAGGGGTAATGATTGTGTGAGTAAAGGGCAGCAGAACTGTACTTAGCCTGCCCTTATTAAGGGGTCAACTAAACCTTACTTGCTAAGCAAGGGGTAGGGATGCCAAAGGAGGGAAGGGGTAGTGGGTTCTGCCTAAAGAGTCCTAGACAGCATTTGACCTCCTTCTCTCCAGTGTTTAAAGACAGAGCTAATTAGACTTAATTGAGGGTCATTGTTTCTGTTCAGCGATTACCAGAGTGGCATCACTGATAAGCAGGTATAGGGGCTACACCTTAGACCTGGTGCTGGGACAGGGGTGAAAGGAAAAACGATGCAGAGGCTGTGCTGGCAGGGAGGTTCCCTGTTACCGGTGAATTCACTAAGAGCTGAAATCACTAACAACCTGGGTTAAGCAGTGGAACCTCAGAACGTGGCATTGCAGAAGTGGCAGTGAAAGTCAAGTGGCAGCCTGTGACCAGCGTCAGTAGAGTAAAGCAGTGGCAGCAGCAAACAGCTAGTTGTAGAGAAGCATAGCAACCACAGAGATGTTGCTCGATGCTCCCCCCCTTTTTCTGGGGTGGGAGGCGAACCCTTGGAAACACACCTCTGAACTCTGGGTCTTCACCAACCAAGGACAGCCAACCATGAGTAGGGTGCAGTGGAGCAAGAAGGGAGTAACATGTTAAAGGGACATTCATTTGTCGGACTTTCCCACTGCAAGATGGGAAACTGCGGGAAAGACAAATGTAGTGTGGGGTTGGGTTTTGCTTATGATTGCATGCTTTTGAATAAGGAAAAGGAGGACTTGTGGCACCTTAGAGACTAACCAATTTATTTGAGCATAAGCTTTCGTGAGCTACAGCTCACTTCATCGGAGTGCATCCGATGAAGTGAGCTGTAGCTCACGAAAGCTTATGCTCAAATAAATTGGTTAGTCTCTAAGGTGCCACAAGTACTCCTTTTCTTTTAACACGGCTGTTACTCTGAAACATGCTTTTGAATGTGGTTGTAGTGTTTTCTCAAACTAATGCTTGGTTCCCTTTCTCTTTCGTTATACACAGACTTCCTGCTTGCAGTGGGGAAGTATTGCCTCTTAGAAGCAGACGGGGGTGGTGTTAAATTTGTCCAGATTATGGGTTGGGGGCTTGAGCCTGTTCTATTTTGTATTGTTAAAAGGAACGCCTAGATATTGAACCCAGTCCTTGTTGCTGCCGACTCCACCTGGCAGAAGGGTTACATTCCCATCTCTAAAAAGGCCCTAGGCACTACATCTCATCATATCTTTCAAATGTTTCTAGGACAAGGCAGTTGTGCAACAAGTCATGGCAAAAATAAACTAGAGAAGTTTTCAAGAACAGAATTCGCAATTAGTTCAACATCTGTTTTATAATTAGCTGAGATTTGCGGGGGAGGGATTACACTGTCAGCTAAGCATAGGCCATCCATGCAAAATCTAAAGTAGAAATTACCTTTTTTGAGGATTATAGAAGGGAGTCAAAATCTGGCATTTAATGAAAAGCACGTTTCAACCTTAACTATGGAGGGAATACACCCTTTCCCATAGTAACGATTTGTTCACTGATTTAACCTCATCCTTTAGGGCCTGATCCTGACATTCTGAAGTTAATGACTAAGTTCCCATTGATTTTAATTGTGTAGTATTAGGCCCTTAGTGTACAAGTATCAATTCTTAAAATTCACTGCTGGTTTCTTGACTTCCATGTTAAAAAATTATCATTTATGTCTGCTTTTAAAGAATTGAGATTAGCTTCTGGTTCCCTGGTGCACAGATTTTAAATAGTTGTTTACCAATGCATTCTTTATTGTATTATTCAGTGACATTTAGCCAGCATAATTTCTGATTGCCATCCAACTAAGGCTCGTTGATTTGACAGGAAAACATTTTTAATCCCTTTTTGTAGTTAATCTGCTTTTTTTGATGGAGCACTTTTAGTGATATTCTATTAGGGTACATGTTTTGGAGTAGTCCTCTAACTGAAATGCGTTTTAGAGACCTAATGCTCATTTTCTTTAAATCCTGGTATATTTTTATAGCAGCATTTTGAAAGATGGGTATTCAATGTGTCATGGAAAAAATATTTCCATTTTACATGTACAAAGGTAAATAAAAACCCATACAATAGTTCAAATCCTGCACTAATAGCTTGAATTTTTTAACATGAAAATTGAATCTGTTTTTGAAATATTGAAATGCAAGGATAGATCACAAACTAGCAGACAGATATTTTTTCTGTCATACTCCAGAAAAGAAGAGGTTCGTCATGGAAATGCTGACAGACACAATTTTATGGGCACTAACAGCTACTGTTATAACAAATATATCCTGCAGTGTTTTACAGCAATTTCTGTAATAACATTCCTACCATTTATGCTACCTGGTAACAGAATGCTAAACATAATGTAGATCAGTTTATTTGAGAGAGTGAAAGAAACCGCTGCATATATGACTCCAGTCTAAGGCCCTGTTTTCAGCTGCTCATAAACTGATGAACCTTTTACCTTTTGGTCTGATATTTTACAGGCATGGTCTTTATGGAGATTTGTGTATAAGCTGTTCAGCCACTTTGGAGCATGAGGAGAATGAAAAGTAGTATTATGAACATAAAAATACCCACTGCACTCTTTTTCAGAGAAAATCATTGCACTCTCTTGCTGAAATGGATGGAGGCAGGAAACGGAATTGGGGCAAGCAAACAGCCCCTGTCAATTATCTCAGGCCCTTTGTGTATTGTAAGGTCCTCCTAAAGCTGAGTTCCTAACATGGGGCAGGGGAAGGCCTCCTTTCCAGTGAACTTTTGTAAGTTCTAGAGGAGAAGAACTCTTCCCTTCACCTCCTGGTGAGACAGGGAGCCCTTTTTTACAGACTTGCTGTGTGTAGTCGAGTTCCTTTCCTCCCACTCAGAAGGATATTATGTAGTTCCCAAGAGGTGGGATGTTGTAGCCAGTTGAAGCGTAGGATGGATGGATGGTCTAGTGAGACAGCTGGAGGTGGAATGGTGGTGGTGGTGGGGTGGCTTGCAGTAAAAAATGCCTACTCAGTGGAGTTCCAAGCTTTGCTGACAGGTACCTACCCCCACTTGTGCAAGAATAGCACCCCCTTCCTTATCCATGAAGGCTCCTGTCTTATTAAGAAAGTGTGGACGAGAGGGAGCGTAGAGTGGGGACATGATTCCTCTTGTCCTCACCCTTCTAAACTACGGCCCATTCCCAAGGGTGAAAGTAAGTCGAGTGACTTACCGGTACTCTGGGGCCAGCTCTGGCCCCCAGAAGGGGCGGGGCCTAGCGTGGAAGGGGCAGGGCTGAGAGGGGGCAGAGCCAGCCCCAGCCCACCCTGGAAGGTAAGTGCCCCCCCTTTTCCTCCTCCCCCCCTCCCAACCGGGGTAGCAACAGCAGCCCGGGGCTCCGGGGGCTATTTAAAGGGCCCGGGGCTCCCCTGCTTCTACTGCCCTGGTCCTTTAATTAGCTGCTGGAGCCCTGGGGAAGCAGCAGGGCTCCAGCGGCTATTTAAAGGACCGGGGCGGCAAAGGCAGCTGGAGCCCTGCCCCTTTAAATAGCCCCCGGAGCCCCTGCTATCCCAGGGCTCTGGGGGCTATTTATAGGGTCCGCGGCTCCCCTGCTTCTACCACTCCGGTCCTTTAAATAGCCGCCAGAGCCTCGCAGTTGCTACCCCAGGGCTCCAGCAGCGGGGCTCTGGAGGCAATTTAAAGGGCCTGGGGCTTTATATGGCTAAAGAACCTTTTACTATTGGTTTTAATTCCCTTTGCAAGGTCCAACTCTACTTGACTTTTAGCCTTTCTCACTTTATTCCCACATGTTCTGACCTCAATAAGGTAGCTTTCCTTGCTGATCCCTCCCATCTTCCACTCCCTGTATGCTTTCTGCTTTTTCTTAATCACCTCTCTGAGATGCTTGCTCATCCAGCTTGGTCTACAACTCCTGCCTATGAATTTTTTCCCCTTTCTTGGGATGCAAGCTTCCGATAGCTTCTGCAGCTTTGATGTGAAGTAATCCCAGGCCTCCTTTGCCTTTAGATCCATAAATTCTTCAGTCCAATCCACTTCCCTAACTAATTTCCTTAATTTTTGAAAGTCAGCCCTTTTAAAGTCAAAAACCCAAGTTGCAGATTTATTTTTGTTTATCCTTCCATCCAGTTTGAACTGAATTAGCTCATGATCACTTGAACCAAGGTTGTCCCCTTCAACCATTTCTTCTATGGGGTCCTCACTACTCACCAAAACCAAATCTAAAATGGCATCCCCTCTTGTTGGTTCAGCAACTACTTGGTGAAGGAATCCATCAGCTATCACATCCAGGAAAATCTGAGCCCTATTATTATTACTAGCACTTGTCCTCCAGTCCAGATCTGGGAAGTTAAAGTCTTCCATGATCATACAGTTTCCATTAGTATTTACTTAATTAAAAACATTAAAAAGGGCTCTATCCATATCCAAATTAGATCCCGGCGGTCTATAGCACACCCCAAGCACTATCACAGGTGAGGCATGTGATTTTTGCCCAGACGGACTCTGTCTTATCCATTCCATCGCTTCTTATTTCTTTACATTCTACCTCCTCACTGATATACAGTGCTACTCCACCACCTTTACCTTTATTTCTGTCTTTCCTAAACAGCACATCCCCTTCAATACCTGTAGTCCAGTCATGACTACTAGTCCACCATGTTTCTGTTATCCCTATAGTATCTGGTTTCACTTCCTGCACCAGTAGCTCTAGTTCCTCCATTTTGTTACCTAGGCTCCTGCATTGGTGTACAAACATCTTAATTTTTGCTGTTTGGCCTCGCTCACATTCTGTACCCTATTAGGCACAGACATTCTACCATCAGTATGACCAATGAGACTGGTATCCACACTGCCCTTCCTCCTTATGTCCATTCTCCTACCCACAGCTGAATCCTTTTTTACTTTGTTTTCTTCCCTCTCAATGTTAAAATCTGGCATGGAGATTACCTGGACATCTCCCAACAATCTCCCCCAAATTCCTAGTTTAAAGCTCTCTTAATCAGTTGTGCCAGCCTCCATCCTAGAAGTCTATTTCCTTCCCTACTCAGATGAAGTCCATGAATGCCTCCCAGTGGCCATACATCCCAAAGCCCTCCTTATAGCACCACTGCCTGAGCCATCTGTTGATGGTCATAATCTTGTTACACCTTTGTTGCCCTTCTCTAGGAACAGGCAGAATCCCACTAAAGATCACCTGAGCCTCGATTTCCTTAAGCATCTTCCGCAGCCTAGCATAGTGTCCCTTAATACTTTCCAGTGAGAATCTAGCCATATCATTTGTTCCCACATGAAGGATAATTAGAGGATTCTTTCCTGCTCCCTTTAGGATCCTTTTTAACCTCAAGTCTACATCCCGTATCTTAGCACCTGGAAGACAGCATACCCTTCTATTCTCTGGATCAGCTCTGCTTACAGGCCTGTCCATTCTTTTCATAAGGAGTCCCCGATCATGTAGACCTGCCTTTTCCTGGTGATGGTGTGATTCTCTGGTCTGTCTCTCTGGCTGCAAGTCCTTTCCATTCCTATTCTCCCTTGTAATCCTCTTCAATGTAATCCCATCCTGTATCCTCCTGGGGCTCATATTTGGTGTTGTCTCCATTGACTCTTCTCCTTTTCCTATAGGGCTAGCTGCTCTTCTCTTCTTCCTTGCCCTTCCACCTTCAGTGACCACCTGCTGAGCCCCTTCTTCATTTTCCAACTCTGCAAACTGTTCTTGAGCTCTATTTCTCCTTCACTAGCCCATCTTTTCCTCTGCCTGGTTCTCTTAGTCACATGCTTCCACTGTCCATTTTCTTCACCCAGCAGTCTCCCCTCAGAGTTCTTTGGTCTTGCTTCCATCTTAAGTCTGAGCTTTTCCCATCAGCCGCCTCTTGTCTTTGCTCCATAATCTCCTCGAACCCCCTTCTAAACTCAACCAGACTTTCCACCTGCATCTCCAATCCTCGGATCTTTTCTTCCATTAGCTCTATCAGGCGGCACTTCATACAGGCGAAACTCTTTCCAGGTACCCCCTCCAGGATCATGTACATACTGCAGCTTCCACATCCAGTCATCTTCATTGTGTCTTCCACTACTTGGGTCATTACGACTGCTGCCTCTGTATCTGTCATAGCCTTCCCACCGGGAAACAAACCACACCAAAACACCACCATCCACAGCAAAAACAAACCCCAAACGAGCATGGCAATACAAACTCCCCTTACAAGCTCCCACTCAAACTTCCCTGTTTACAGCTCTGTTTGCTGGCTCCTGTGACGCTGTAACTGTCTGGAAGTGTCCAGATTTTCCCAAGTGAAGCCAGCCAGCCACAAACTTAAGGGATGTAAGAGGTAATTTTGGAGTAGGGAAGAGGTGTGGAAGGACTTTGTGTACTGTGTGCAGACCATGTGTGTGGAACTGGTAAAAGCATTTATGTGGAACCATTCATGTCCTGTGCTCCTTTGTAACAAAGGAGAAGGGTCCTCTGTCTGGCAATGAATCCAGAAACAATTAAATAGTGATAGGTGTGAAAAAAATGAAATTAACAAAAACAGCAATAGTTTGCAGTTCAAGATTCATTGGCATGAGCTGGACATTGTAAGGAGAAATCACATATTGTAAATCACTGTTGCAATTTGCTTTTCTCTAGTGTTACAGGTTAGCCAGTCCTACCTAAATATGTAAAAACTAGAACTTATTTTATCTTGATATGTTGAAAGTGTGCTTATCCACAGCTCTCAGCATATATACACAACATTTGATTAGTTACATGCATAGTAATTGTCTAAATGTAAACACCTCCTAATTCGTCCAGTCTAGGACTTTCCAACTAATCACTCACTCAGCCCACCTCACAAACACTAGGATGAACAGAGGAACTATGTAGTGTGATGTGAAGGCCACATAATTCTAGCTCTGGAAGACTGGTGGGAGGAAGGCAGTTCCAGTGTCAAGGAATAATCACTGAAAACACCCTGTTATTCAGCTCTCTCCTGTTTAAATTGGGGCTGTTAGCTCAAGCCCTGGTATCATACAGAGAGAGGCAGCCTCTAATGTACTCTGGCTTTTGTTTTGCATTTGATAGGATGTGTGATAAAAGGTTGCTTTCTTGCTGATTTGAACTTGTGTACAATAGACTAATTCAAAGGTCAATACCACACTTAAAAGTATTTTCAAACTCCATTCTGCTATAAATAACTACGCCGAACATCTCATTTTATTTCAGGAAACCTACTTCATGTGCATTAAGAGGATAATCAGGAACATAAAAGAAATGGAGAGTCAAGTGTTTTCAAGCTTGAGAGTACTGGTTGTGTTGGTTTTCATAAAGGATCTTTCCAGAGCACATACCTAGAAAATCCCCACAGAGAGATACTACCCCATTCTCCTGGGGGAGATATGTAAGTGGTCTTCGTTAACCATTTAAGAAGTTCACAATACATTTATAAGACATCGTGCTTGCTATCTTTTTTCCCTCACAGTGTGTTTCCCTCATTAATCTAGTGCATCCCTTGTAGCATGTCTCCCTTTCTGTTCCTCAGCAAGTTCTATACTCTGAAAGGTGAAAAGATTCTACAATGCAAAAGTTGGAACTTGTGGCTTTTGCACCCATTTCAATTGGCAGCACTGTAGGCAGGGATGATTACCTGCTTAGATATCATTAAAATACAGATAAATATATCTCAAATGCACAAGCATGTTTCAGGATGAATAACTTTATGATTGCAGGTTTCAGAGTAGCAGCCGTGTTAGTCTGTATTAGCAAAAAGAGGAGTACTTGTGGCATCTTAGAGACTAACAAATTTATTTGAGCATAAGCTTTCATGGGCTAAAGCTCACTTCATCGGATGCATGCAGTGGAAAATACAGTTGGAAGATATATATATATATATATATATATATATATATCTCTATAGTGATACAGCATGGCTAGAAGGCAGCAGGAGAATGATATAAGAGAGATATTTAAGTCCCAGGATGAGGAGAAGCCTTATTCCCTGTAGAGGAAAGAAAGGTTTCTATAGATTAATTAAAAGCACGTGAAGCCAATTAGAGCACCTGAAGCTAGTCACCTGATAAAAACCCCCTGCTTCAATCAGCCAGGGGAAGGAGTTGGAGCAGAGAACAGTTTGGAGGAGTTGAAGTAGAGGAGAGTTTGGAGAAATGCTGTGGCTAGCTAGAAGACCAAGACCCTAGGTAAAGGGACACTCAGCTTGTGCAGAGAGAGAGAGGGCAGGAAGCCCCACAAGCTGAAGAGCAGGAGCGGGAAGTAGCCCAGGGGAAGGAAGCACTAGTTCAAGTGGTTTACCACTATCCCTAGGGCCCCTGGGCTGGGACCCGGAGTAGAGGACGGGCCTGGGTCCCTCCCTCTCCACTACCCTTGTCTGGGTTACTAGTGGGATAGTAGATACCCTAGTTCAGGGGCAGGAAACTATGTCCTGGCAATTTGCAATTTGCCACAATATATACAGAGAACATGAAAAAATGGGTGTTGCCATACCCACTATAACAAGAGTGATCAGTTAAGGTGAGCTATTATCAGCAGGAGAAAAAAAAACCAGAATGGACATCACAACCTTTATGACATGTTTATCGTCCCTCTTCTCCCTCCTTTATTCAATATTTTCTTTTTAATCCTTTCCTTATCGCACCCTAACCATATCCTTCTATTTTGTTTTTCTCTTCCTATAGCCTCCATTTTTACCTCCCAATCCCCAATATCTTTATCTTAAAATACAAATCCTGGCCTATAACTTCCTGTACCTCATAATCATCTCCTCAACCTTCAGCATGCCCATGCCCGTTCTTCTTCTTTGCTAATCTGTAAATCTCCAGATGGAACCTGGGTTCATTCCTCCAGATGACATGCTCTCTAATGAATTTATTAGTAGCTCAGATTATTTCTATTCTATCAAGTCCTATCTATTTTAGATATTCTTATGATGCCAATCATGGTAGCATGCATGTAAGAACTAGCCTTTTAAAGGTGTTTGGGTTCCTAGACATCTAGCGGGATTTGCATAGCACCTAGCTCCCAAGAAATAAATAGAAGCTTGCCTAGACAATTTAGAAAATCCCACTGGGCATCTATCAGCATCTTTAAGTGCCTAAATACCTTTACAAATCTGTCCCTAAGTACTAGTTATTCTAGTTAAAGGATATCCAGCATGTACTTAATCAGAGAACTACAGGAGGTTACTTTCTCTATTTTTTCATTTTTATTCTACCAAACATTTATTACATCACCCATAATTTGAGCTATTAAAACACATCTCCTCTCAGCTTTAATGAATGCTGAGTCAGTGCAAGTTATTTAATAATTCTACTTTAAAGGTTAGATAAAAAAATCACTGAAATGAAAAAAATCATTTCAATTCATGATTTACTATGGGTTGTTTTCAGGCATTGCCCAGTGTTTTCAGTTTGTTTTTTAAAAGCTAAAATTTGAAATTAGACTCAATTTTGAAATGAAAATTTTAAATGTTTCAGTTCAAAGTGGTCAAAAAAAGTTTCAAAATGGAAAGTCAAAACTGTTTCAAAATGGCTGAAATGAGCCATTTAGACTTTTTTTTTAAAAAAGGAATGTTGCCCCCAATTTCCTTTTTAGGCCAAAACTAGTCACTAAGTTCAACCCAAATTCATACATAGTTTTGGTGCCCTGCAAAATGCATGTTTTGGCAAAGTGCAAGTTTGAATCTTTTTTGCCCAGCTCTAGATGTGGAACAGGAAAAAAAGATACAGAGACAGTAGTGGGGAAGGAAATGAACAGGGAATCAAGACAGACATTGTTGGCCCTGTGGAGAGGGCCAACAAATCAACACACTAGGAGACAAAGTATAATAAGTTGTGAAGGGCTTAGAAATTGAGAGATTTAAACTTAATACGAAGTTTAAGGTGGAGCCAATGGAGTGATTCAAAGATGCGTGTTACCTGGTCAAATTAACAGACAAGGAAGATAACATTAGCAGCCACATATTGGAGAGACTGGAGAGAAGGGAGGAAGATGACCTGAGCCTGGACTGGTATTTTTGTCATCAGGACATAATGGAAGAGACAGATTTTCAGTGTTGAAGGTGAAAATGTGGTGAGATTTGGATGTGGTCTAGAAGTGAGCAGAGAATGAGAGGGGAGAGGGAAAGATAACCATGCAAGTCATGAGCTTGGATGAGTGGGAGGATGGAAGAAGAGAGGGTTTAGCAGGAAAGAAACTGATCATTTGAAACTCTAAAACAAAGCCACCAGTACATTCACTCATTCCATAGCCACACAAAAAAAACATTTTCTTAGAAACAAACATTTTGCTGCAAACACTTTTCTAAAGGAAACAGTGAAATTGTGCCCTGTGAGTGAAAAAGACAGGAAAACACAACTCGCTCCTCAATCAGTTTAACAGATTGCATTGAAACTTTGCGAGGCTATTTGGTTTTGTAACACGAGTATATGCAGAATAAAAATTGATAGAGATGTACATATACAATTTTTAGGAGCTCACATAATATTAAAAGTACTCCCATATCATGAAGCTCTTCTGTATGGGAAGACCCTTGCACCTAAGCAAGGTAGGTTAGAGGATCAGAGCCTAAAATAATATCTAGTTTCAAGTATGTATGAATTTAAAGTTATTTTAATTAACATCTGACAATGAAATTTGGATCAGGAGCATTATATTAGTAAAAGATGAAGAAAAGTAGTTCTCACTTTTTTCCTATTGTACATTGTAATTGTCTGAGGTATAGTTTTTATAAATTAAGATAAATAAATCAGGCTGCACCAACCTTTTAGCTTCGATTTTCATTATGTAATGACAGGTGTATGCACCCAGGACACCTCTACCGTTGTTCTGGGTTACTTTATGAGCAATAAGGTATGTAGTAAAGCTATCAAAGAGCAACCTCTGACCTGTGGAGAATTCTCAGGGTATTTGTCGTTCGTGTCTCATTTACTGCTTCAGAAAAACAATGTGAACAGTTAAGTTCAGACTTGAAGGTCTGACTTATGTCTGCTGCCCCTGTGGATAAAGCATGAAGAATTAGCAGTACAATAAAGCTTGTACTGCACTCTGTCTGCTTTCTCTTCCTTCTTTATATTTCCATGCAAATTAATCATTCAGTGAACATGTAAGCCAGTTGTCCTTATGTTTTCTGAACATGATCTGAAAACATAATAGGTGGTATAGATGCTGCTTAAACATTAAATAACAAAACCCCACAAAGAATAAATAAAATGAAATAAGATATATTAGTAACTATAATAACTTCCACTGAACCTGACCCTAGAAATGAGATTTTTGTCATTTAACTTCAATGGGAACACGATGGAGCCCTAATGGGCCAGGATAGCTATTACAGGAAGAAAGGTGTGCAAGAAAAAGTATATTTAAAGAGATCCAGATTTATTAAGTTATGTACATCTTTCTATCAATTTTCATTCTGCATGTACTTGTGGTACAAAACCAAATAGCCTTGCAAATTTTCAGTGCAATCTTTTAAGGAGAAGTGAGTTGTGTTTTTCCTGTCTTTTTCACTCACATGGCACAATTTCACTGTTTCCATTAAAAAAGTGTTTGCAGACCCACTGAAAAAATAACTGGTTTTGATTTTTGTTTCCAATTTGGACTTTGTTCACTGAAAACTCTTTAAAGGCACATAGGATAGATGGGTGCAGGGTCAAATATGCAACTTTTCAAGACTTCTGACCAATGTGTCCATATAGCTCCATCCATATATACCCTATTTTCAGAGTATACTCTGAGTCTACAGATGTCCGGTTCCCATGGGCTGCCTCCTCCATCATTTCCTCTTCCTCCTCCAGAGCAATCATTGAATCACTGAGATTGCCCAAAATGTTTATGGAACCTCACAATGACAAACCCTTCAGGAAAATGGATTTACTGAATTCCTGCTGGCCTCTGTCTGTTCCATAAAATGAAGTGGGGAAATGAGGCAATATAGGTTTCAGAGTGTGAGCTGCTCACTATGTGCAGACGGCCATGAGTACAAATTCTGGAATGAACAATGTGGGCCTCTATGACCACTTGTACCATTGTGCAGTTGTCTGAAAATTTCATAGGATATGCATTGCTATAGCCACACATCAGTGATGCATTTTGTGGGCATAACTCACTCGTTCCACTGCTGTGATTACCTTTGAAAATGTTTAGTGAATGTAAATTACACTCACACTTGGTATTAAATCTGGCACAGAATCTTTGAAAGTTTAGCCCATTATGACATAATTTACCCAGTTTTGGATATATAATTGAGATATTAAAAAGCTAGAGGCCAGATCGTCAGCTGGCATAGGCAATGCAACTATGCCAATTAATAGCAGTTGAGCATCTGGGCCTTGATATCCCATAATTCAGAATGGCTATGTTATGTTTGGTACCAGGCTTCTATATATGGTTAGATAGTTGATGAAATATTGAATGGTCTGAGGTCCTTTAGAACTTTCTAAGAGGCTCGGGCCAGACAACACTGAGTTTGAAAAATCCTACAAGTCAAAGAATAAATTAAAAAAACCCCACACACTCTATCTAGATAGTGAAATGTCTTAAAATCTAATAAACTGTAAAGCAATGAGTCACATTTTTATTAATCTGCCCCAAATAGAAGTAATAGAATAACAATAGTTTACAGTTATGTCTCTTGAGTGGGGCCAATATATCAAGTCATTCAGCTATAACGTTTGATAACCCCTTAAATCTTCTAAGATGCAGTAAGACATAATGCATACTAAACTCCCTATTGAATTTTTGGATAGTTTGCTTTAAAGGAAGAGAATAATTTACCATTTTACTGCTACTTGCACAAGCTTTGGACTGGTAATTTAATTCTATATTCATTTAGTTTGAATTACATGGGGGAACATGTGCAATGATTCTGAACAATAACTACATTTCAAAGCCACTACATAGTAATAGCAAGAGCTTCAGGACTATGTCAAAGCTAGAAAAGAAAAAGTAATAGGTACACGTACCAGGCGTTACAAGAGAAATTAAATTCAAATCTTAATTGGGAACATGGAAGTTTGTCAGCGAGGAGGCTTTGAACTACTAAAAAGAGCAATGTAATAGCATGCAGCTTATCCATTTTCCTTTGCTTCATGATACAGACAGTTACTTCATGCAATGATTCTTTTGTGTGTATTATCAATACTCAAACAGCTGTGTGGATAATGGATTTTCCAGTTTACTGGTCAAATGGAAAAAAAAAATTCAGATCAACCTGACACAGAAAATTTTCGTTTTCTCAGGGAAAAAGCTGGAAAAAGTCATTCTGAGTTGAACAAAACATTTGTTTAAATTTTGGTCACTTTTTACCTTTTTAAATTAAAAGCAGAGGAAACTTGGAAATACTATTAAAAAATAAAGAAGGTATGGCTCCACCACCACCTCTTAAATGATGTCGGAGGTTGTGCTCTCCCCTACTTAGACTCTATAGACCCATGATTAGAGTACTCCCTGGGGATGTAGAAAATCCAGGTTCAAGCCTCCACTCTGCTTGATTCAGTGTAGTGATTTGAATTTGCAGCCACATTGCAAGTCAGTGGGCTAAAGAGCATTCTGGGGTAGGTTCCCCAATCTTCTGCTTGTATCAGGGACAAATAACCCAGAAAGTGGGGGGGAAAGCCAGTAACAATAGCTCATTCTTAGTTTCTCAAATGTGTCCATAACATAAGGAAGAAGAACTCAGATATCTATTTTCTCTGCCTTATAAATGAGTCAGAATAGGCCCATATAGAATTTTCAGTTGTCTAATTGTTTAGCCAACTAAAAATGAAAGGTTATTGCCTATAAGGGGAGAAAACGACTAATTCAGAAGTGTCCACTTTCACTAGTGACATGATGTTGTCAGTATATGAAACTGGTCTGATATTTTAAAGAGCTATTTTGGTGTGCTCTAATAACTGTCTCTTTGGTTGTAATTTAGATTTTCAAACTGTTCACTAATATCACGTTGCATCAGATGTTACTGCTTAACAAGAATGTCATATAACAAAATTATCTGACTCACAGTATAATTTTTTCCAGGGAATTCATCAAAGAAAAGAGATCTGCATCAGATTCTGCTCTCAGTTATATGAGTGTCACTAAAGGGAATGGAGTTACTGGCATAAAGGAAATATAGGATTGTACATGATATCAGACCTTGGACTTTGATGGGTTTTTTTTAAATTGCAGTTAGAAACACATTTGATTGGTTATTAAAAAATAAAATAGTTCACATTTGGTTTTCTGTGCCCCAAGCCTTTTGTGGAAAATTAACAATACACAATAGGCATTTAAATATCTGAGTTAACATTTCCTGAACTAGTACCAACGTCTCTTAGAAACTGCATGCATATTTGCTTGTCAGGTATATCACTAGCCAGTACAAATCTGAACAGAATAAAGACTGATTTCTTGTGATTAGAATCAGACTAAAAGATTTAAAAAAGACTGGCAGAATTGATTTTTTTCCCCAAAACAGGTGAACATGTGGCTCTAACTGGCAAGAGACTCGTTACTTTGTTATTAAGAGGCTACATTTTCGAAAGCACTATCTAATTTTGGATGCTTCCACTCTAGAGCACCCAGTATGTGACATCTTTGGCCTGATTTTTAAGTGCTCCAACCTGCAGCTTCTAATAACTACAAATGGAGCTGTGGGTGCTGAGCACCTCTGACGATCAGGTCCTCAGTGTCATAAGTTGTGTTCTCAAAATCTGGGGCATTCAAAATAAGTAGCTGCTTTTGAAAATTTGGGCCTTAACGCATTGAAATCCTAGGGTCAAATTTTGGCCCCATCTAGTATAACTAAGGATATGTCTACACTGCAATTGAAGGTGGGAGTATAGCTCAGGTAGGCACAGCCACTCTAGCTTTAATCTAGCTAATTTGAGTACCAATAGTGTTGAAGCCATGGCAACACAGACTTCAGTGTGGACTGTAGAAGCCCACCTGAAACTCTGGGTATGTTTTTGCATTCCTAGCCTGCACTGAAGCCCACACTGTTGTGACTTCACTGCTATTTTTAGCAGTGCTAGGTAGATTACTGTTAGAGCAGGTATCGGTACCTGAGCTTCAATCAAATCTTTGACTTCAATGTCACCCTTCTGCCAGGGGGACTCAGCAGCAACAAGGGCTGGGTTCAATATCTAGGGGTTCCTCTTAACAATACAAAAGAGAACCATCTCGAGCCTCCCCCCCACTGATCTGGGAAAACTTAACACCTCTGGGCACACCTAAGAGGCAATACTTCCCCACTTGCAAGCACTGAGTGTGTATAACAAATGAAAACGTTTACTAAAGGGAAAGTGAACCAAGAATTAGTTTGGGAAAACACCACAACCACATTAAAAGCATGTGACCATAAGCAAAAACCAAACCCACAGTGCACTGGGCAGTGTCCTTTGCCTCAATTTCCCACCTTGCAGTGGGAAAGTCCAACAAATGAACACATCACTTCCCTCTCCCTCTGCTGCACCCCACTGACAGCTGGCTGTCCTTGGTTAGCTCAGAGGTGAGTTCACAGGGGTTAACCTCCCATCCCATAAAGGGGGGAGGCAATTGAACAATGTCTCTGGGGTCACTGTGCGCCTCTGCAACTGGCTGTTTGCCACTGCTTCTGCTGCTTTTCTCTGCTGCTGCTGCTGGCCATGGGCTTCTGTTGCTTTACTCAGCTGCTGCTGGTTGCCTGCTGCTACCATTGGATACTTATTGGCTCTTCTGCAAGGCTATGTTCTGAGGTTCCACCACTTAACCCAGGTCTTCTTTGTGAATTCACTGGCTAGCAGGGAATCTCACTGTCAGTACAGCCTTTGCATCATCTTTCCTCTCACCACTGTGCCGATACCGGCTCTAAGGCATAGCCCCTGGACATGCTTCTCAGTGATTCAGCTCTGGTAGTCACCGAACAGAAACAACGAGCCTCAATTGAGAGTAATTAACTCTGTCTTTAAACACTGGAGAGGGGAAGGTCAAATGGTGTCTAGGACTCCTTGGGCACAGGCCACACCATCAGATAGGAACACCTGCCCCCCCCCCCGCCCCGCACACTCTTTCACTGGAATGTGGCATTCCCATCCCTTGGCAGGGTTCAGTTGACCCCTCAATCAGGGAAGGTTAAGTACAGTTCTGTTTCCCTTTACTCATACAATCAGGATAACAACATTTCATAACCCCTGCACTTTATAGTTAAATGATTTGTAACCCAACACCAGCCAAGAGGGATCATTTTGGCAAAGCAGCTCCATCATGCTGTGCACCTAGGCAGAGTAGGCATGTCCATGCAAACATGGTGTGTTCCTGAAGTCTTTCCCCTTTGTTCATCACTAGATGTCAAAAGAGAGCTTATCCAAACCCCACTTACAGTAGTATAGATGTATCCTAAAATGTTGCATCAGATGTCAGCCAGGGTAGGATCTGGCTTATATTTCAGAAGAGAAGAAAGAGGAGATAACAGAGAAAATCGTATTAGAATACTACTGCATTACAACATCACCTGCTAGCACTGCGCCTTTTGATTAAAGGTCTGTCAGCATTTTATTATCAAGGGTTATAACTGAATCTGAAATAATTCACTCTAGAAAGAAACTTGTCCAACATCTCAGTCTGGACTATCTTTCTCAAACACCAAACTTAATTTAAGCTAATCCTCTTAATGTTAACAAAAGACAAATGCTTTCAGATTGGCTTCACATAAATGTGGTGTCAGATTTATGTTGGTTTCTTTTTATCATCATTTTCACCAACACTATCTATGAATTTGCAGAGGAACTCTGAGTCCATGGTGCTTTCCCCCACTCCTTGCTGGGAGATGCTGCGTGGATGGGGATCAGTGTAGGGAGATGAAGGTGTGACATGAGCTGTGGAAGCTGCTTAGTGCAGCAGCCATTCTTTTCTAGTGCATCATCCCCTTACTCTCACTGCAGGGATTCCCCAAAGTAATATTGTCGCTGTCTGGATTAACTATGGCATTCACCTCCTCCAGGCAGGAGAATGCCATTTGAGGAAAGAAGTATTCTGAGCAATAATGCAGGCAGGAGAATCTTTTTGCAGCACAACTCTATGCAAGAAAGGGTGATGGGTCTGGAGGCAGAGAAGATCCAGTACAGATAGTCCTGGCCTCTGGCACATTCCTCCAGGATCTGTGGGTTTTTCAGACCACATTTCTGCTTATTTCCCCAGAAAGAATTTCTGTTCTCTTTACAGAATAATCAAGGGGAAAGCTAGGTGTGCAGGTGGGAGGAAAGGCGGAGGACAGGCTAGGATCATCCCCTTGCTCTCTTTTTTATTTAGGTGGCAGTCTAAATTATATCTGGTAGTGAAAAGCAAGTAACAAATGATTCTTACTATTTTATCAGAATAATAGGAGCTAAAATTATCTCAAACTCCAGGGAAAAATAAATTAAGGTAATTAGACCAGTTTTTCTTCTGAAAGTGCCCCAGAGCTATAAATATGTTTTTTAAATGACACCCACTATAGCTGGCATGAGTGTGAGAGTTACCTGCCAGAGATAATACTCCTTTTTCAAACAAAGCTAATAAATTTTTTACTTTTTTTTAAACAACAACTATTGAAATAAGGAGGCATTGGCATAGGTAAACATAATATTGTACTCTTTCATGAAACATCCAAGAACTTTTCCACCTTGGAAAGATTACATTAACTGTTGACTCTTCTGATCTAGCCAACCTTTATACTTGATATTAAGTCTGAATCATATTAGTCTGCATTTCTTTCTGATTAAAGTCTAAGAATTAAAGACAAACCAAAATAAAACCTATGAATCAAAATATCCCTGACCTGCAAGGAAAGTCATATCCAAATTGGAATTAAACTTTGTGGCTGGCTCCAGTCTCTGCCACAAATCTCTAGATATGAGCACTTAGCACCTTGAAAAAGTTTGGATCCAGATTTGGGCCTGACCCAAAGTCCACTGAAATCTGTGGAAAGACCCCCCTTGATGTCAATGGGAAAATAAATCAATTTCTGTCCTACTACAAAATAAAATCACGTAGGTGCTTTTGAAAATCCCATGCACAGTCGCATTGAATAATCCCATCCACTTGACCCACTGAAATGCTTTTCTGGATCAGGGCGTCCCACTTTTTCTACTGGGAAAATAAACATTATCCCCCCAATGGAATTCAAAAGAAAGTATGAATTGAAACTCCTGAGGTCTCCACTCTTCTATTCAGGTTATTCCCATACAGGGACTGAATGAAGTCCTAAGTGTCCAAGGATGTAAGTGGTGAACATAAAGTGGGTTGATTTTCGTTTGTTTTATATGCTATGCTACTTTGAAAGATAAAAGCTCTGTATGATTACATTTAAAAAATTCCCCTCTAGTCTTTTGGTATCCTTGTATCTTTAAGACATTTTCCCAACTGGGACCTGTTTCAGGACTATTTTTGGATGTCCTAATCCTTTTGGCTGCCTTCACTACATCTGCCCCATTTTCCTAAACACTTTTCCTTCTTCTGCTGCCGCAGCTTGACTTTCTCAGCTTCTGCTACTTGTGTTGTGTCCTACAGTTGACATTTTGCTCTATGGACATTTTAACCAGACCTGACTTACTACTGCATTACCTACCAACATGATGAAACTCTTAGCCACAGTAGTTTTGCTCTACTTTGACAGTCTGATGAATTCTCCTGACTGTACTCTACAAACCACTTATTTTCCAGAGCAACATGCTGCTTTTGTGCCCTGTAACAAGGGCTAAATTGACCTTTTGTAGGCTGCAATTATCCCACTCACCAGGATTCCAAATAGCTAGGTGGCAGTAAGAAGGAAGGGAAGAAATCTTGAGAAAAGGAGTACTTGTGGCACCTTAGAGACTAACCAATTTATTTGAGCATGAGCTTTTGTGAGCTACAGCTCACTTCATCGGATGCATACCGTGGAAACTGCAGCAGATATTATATACACACAGAGATCAGGAAACAATACCTCCTCCCACCCCACTGTCCTGCTGGTAATAGCTTATCTAAAGTGATCATCAAGTTGGGCCATTTCCAGCACAAATCCAGGTTTTCTCACCCTCCACACAAACTCACTCTCCTGCTGGTAATAGCCCATCCAAAGTGACAACTCTCTTCACAATGTGCATGATAATCAAGGTGGGCCATTTCCTGCACAAATCCAGGCTCTCTCACCCCCTCACCCCACTCCAAAAATCACACACACAAACTCACTCTCCTGCTGGTAAAAGCTCATCCAAAGTGACCACTCTCCCTACAATGAGCATGATAATCAAGGTGGGCCATGTCCAGCACAAATCCAGGCTCTCTCACCGCCCCCCCCCCCCCCGGGACACACACACACAAACTCACTCTCCTGCTGGCAATAGCTCATCCAAACTGACCACTCTCCAAGTTTAAATCCAAGTTTAACCAGAACGTCTGGGGGGGGGGGGTAGGAAAAAAACAGGGGGAAATAGGCTACCTTGCATAATGACTTAGCCACTCCCAGTCTCTATTTAAGCCTAAATTAATAGTGTCCAATTTGCAAATGAATTCCAATTCAGCAGTTTCTCGCTGGAGTCTGGATTTGAAGTTTTTTTGTTTTAAGATAGCGACCTTCATGTCTGTGATTGCGTGACCAGACAGGTTGAAGTGTTCTCCGACTGGTTTATGAATGTTATAATTCTTGACATCTGATTTGTGTCCATTTATTCTTTTACGTAGAGACTGTCCAGTTTGACCAATGTAAATGGCAGAGGGGCATTGCTGGCACATGATGGCATATATCACATTGGTGGATGTGCAGGTGAACGAGCCTCTGATAGTGTGGCTGATGTTATTAGGCCCTGTGATGGTGTCCCCGAATAGATATGTGGGCACAGTTGGCAACGGGCTTTGTTGCAAGGATAAGTTCCTGGGTTAGTGGTTCTGTTGTGTGGTATGTGGTTGTTGGTGAGTATTTGCTTCAGGTTACAGGGCTGTCTGTAGGCAAGGACTGGCCTGTCTCCCAAGATTTGTGAGAGTGTTGGGTCATCCTTCAGGATAGGTTGTAGATCCTTAATAATGCGTTGGAGGGGTTTTAGTTGGGGGCTGAAGGTGACGGCTAGTGGCGTTCTGTTATTTTCTTTGTTAGGCCTGTCCTGTAGTAGGTAACTTCTGGGAACTCTTCTGGCTCTATCAATCTGTTTCTTCACTTCCGCAGGTGGGTATTGTAGTTGTAAGAATGCTTGACAGAGATCTTGTAGGTGTTTGTCTCTGTCTGAGGGGTTGGAGCAAATGTGGTTGTATCGCAGAGCTTGGCTGTAGACGATGGATCGTGTGGTGTGGTCAGGGTGAAAGCTGGAGGCATGTAGGTAGGAATAGCGGTCAGTAGGTTTCTGGTATAGGGTGGTGTTTATGTGACCATTGTTTATTAGCACTGTAGTGTCCAGGAAGTGGATCTCTTGTGTGGACTGGACCAGGCTGAGGTTGATGGTGGGATGGAAGTTGTTGAAATCATGGTGGAATTCCTCAAGGGCTTCTTTTCCATGGGTCCCGATGATGAAGATGTCATCAAACCAGCAGGAGAGTGAGTTTGTGTGTGTGATTTTTGGAGGGGAGTGAGGGGGTGAGAGAACCTGGATTTGTGCAGGAAATGGCCCACCTTGATTATCATGCACATTGTGAAGAGAGTTGTCACTTTGGATGGGCTATTACCAGCAGGAGAGTGAGTTTGTGTGGAGGGTGAGAAAACCTGGATTTGTGCTGGAAATGGCCCAACTTGATGATCACTTTAGATAAGCTATTACCAGCAGGACAGTGGGGTGGGAGGAGGTATTGTTTCCTGATCTCTGTGTGTATATAATATCTGCTGCAGTTTCCACGGTATGCATCCGATGAAGTGAGCTGTAGCTCACGAAAGCTCATGCTCAAATAAATTGGTTAGTCTCTAAGGTGCCACAAGTACTCCTTTTCTTTTTGCGAATACAGACTAACACGGCTGTTACTCTGAAAGAAATCTTGAGCCATCCCTCAACCTCTCCCATGTCATCCTTTACAGGAGCACTGTAATGCCTTAGCAAAATAGTTCAGCACAAGCCATTCTAAAAAG
Source organism: Lepidochelys olivacea (assembly GCF_965140295.1). Taxonomy (NCBI): domain Eukaryota; kingdom Metazoa; phylum Chordata; order Testudines; family Cheloniidae; genus Lepidochelys; species Lepidochelys olivacea. The sequence continues at coordinate 47,533,240 of NC_140412.1, forward strand.
GGCACTCATTGCAAATAGTCATGGGCCTGTGTAACTGGTTGGCACTCCTCTCTTGTGAACACCCCGTAGGCCGAGTGCATGTGCCTTCACATTCTCTCTGGCCTTCCATGGAGTCTTCAGCAACTCAGTCGTCTGGCCAAGTCACAGTCTGTATGGGAGAAAAAAATGAAACCCCTTCCAGGGTATAAGTCCAACAGGGGATCTATCTCATTGCCCTCTATAAGGTCCCTTTATCTGCAGCCCTATCCCAAGGCTCGAACCTCAACCTGCCTAGCAGGACTTATCCCAGTACCCTGGTTCGGACTGTCTCTCAGCTCCTTCGGGGCTCTCAAATTGTCCTATCTCTTCAAGCACTTCTGGCCCTGGTGTGGGACCACATCATCAAGGGCTCCCTCCCCAGAGACTCTTTGCCTCTCTGGGCCTTTCTGGCCCAAGCTCTCCAGCTGGGCCACTTAAACAGGTCAGTTCCTCTTCCAGGGTTCATCAAATTCCAGGCCACTTCATCAATGGCTAGTGGGGGGAGGGTGCTAAAGATAGCAACCACCCACCATATCCCTTTAACTAAGTTGAGTTGCTACTATGATTCCCTGGGCCACTTCCCTGCAGCCCCAGCAAATTCTTCACCATTACCTAAGGGCCTTGTCCTGGCTGAGTCCCAGCCACCAGCTTGGAGCTCCTTTTCACTTCCACTGGTCTCTGCCATCACTGCTCTGTCCAAGGCCCTGTGGCTCCATCAGCCCGCCAGGCACACCATCCAGCATCTTCCAGCTCCAGCAAAGAAGCAAACTCTGTTCTGCACTGTAGCTCCTTTTATATGGACTTGCTGGGCCTAGATTGACAGCTCCCTGCAGCCCCTCTCTGATTGGCTGCATCCCATGCTGCTGCTTTAGGAAGCTTGGAGGACTCTCTTCACTGCCCTTTTCTGGGGCCGGGTGTGGCAAGGCTGAGAGGCCTGCAGCAGGGGGACTCAGGGCCTAGTCCACCCCATCACAGCATTTCTATGGCTTTGACAGGTGGACTCTTGAGAATTTCTCATTTGGTTATTCTTCTCAATCTTTTATCTAAAGATCCTTTATATATTTGCATCCAAGTATCCTTTGTACAAGCATGTCCCTTTAGTCAACTGTTCTCTAAGGCCTGTTTTCCAGAGCTGTTAGGTTAATTACTGACTAATTTGAATAGACATTTTTGGAAGAATTACTCCCCTGATCATTTCAGAGTAACAGCCCTGTTAGTCTGTATTCGCAAAAAGAAAAGGAGTACTTGTGGCACCTTAGAGACTAACCAATTTATTTGAGCATGAGCTTTCGTGAGCTACAGTTCAAGCTGTAGCCCACGAAAGCTTATGCTCAAATAAATTGGTTAGTCTCTAAGGTGCCACAAGTCCTCCTTTTCTTTTTCCCCTGATCATGAAAGCGACTTCCATTTAAGTATCTTGCAGAAGCAAATCACACTATTTCTCAACTTGAAGTTCTGTCCCATTACTCCTAGAAAGATACTGCCTCATCCATGTAATGTTCCTTTCTTGTTCAATGATTATGCCATACTTCCTATTTAATAATGCCCAGTAATCTAATATATAATTAAAATAACACTACTTAATCACTAAACTCTCCAGCCATTCTTATAACACTTCTCTAATAGCATTAGCACACCAAAAGTCTAATACTTTGGGACATTACTACTCCTAGTTCAGTGCAGTAATGATGTACCAAAGAACAGCCCTTATTGCTGCTCCAACGAAGTAGGCATGACTCTTCCCTCCTTCACATAAGTTAAACCCAACTTTACATAGCCCTTTGATAGTTCATTAAAGTCTGTTTTGCAACCAGGCTCATGAAGAACAAAACAGAATGGAATTGAGTAAACTATCTTATTTTACCACAGCCTGCTGTTATTGTTATTTTATATACTTGCTCATGAAGCTGCTTCAGGGCCAGGTTGGATCCAATTACAGTAATTACCTACTGTAGTATTTTGCTCAGAAACTGCATTGCTCTTTTTTATTCTCTAGTGACACAAGCCAATTAAGTCAGCCCACATCACTGTACGAAGTGTTGACCTGTTTAATGTATTTTAGTACACTTCTTTGCTTTCATGATTTCCCCTCCCCCCACACACACATTTTTGTGGAACTTTAGGAGGCACATTAATATGGCGATCAAGGCCAGTCTCTCCTCCTCTGTGGTAGCAGTAATATCACCATAATGACATTCATATTTCCTTGCTAAATTTTAAGTGCTCATGAAAGTGACACACCAATAACAGTGATGGAAGCAAGGCATAATGCCAGGAGATGTGAAAGTTTCCCTGTGTAGCTCTGCAAAAGCACATGTCTCTTGATCTGCAATACCCCTGTTAATTCAGTGTAGGTTAATACTTCCAATCCAAGATGAATTACACAAAGCTGGATAGTGGTTGTCAAATGGGGGAAAAGTCCAAAAGAATATTTCTCCTAAGTGAATAATTAAGCACATTTAAGGAATAACTTCACAGAAGAAAGTGGAGTTACTCTGGATTTACAACTATGTAAATGAGATCTGAATGAAGCCCCAGTGCATTAACACTATCCTACTGTACCATTTTGTCTTCATCCAAGTCCTCTACAAATATGTTTATTCAGGGCCTAATTCTTTAATATGTTCCCCTGATAAAGTCATTTACACAAGTGTTAGTTGAATTTAAGATACTATTAAATCAAAATGGTAGCATTTTACACCCAGTTTACACAGATGTAAAGTGACTACACATGATGCAAAGCAAATGCAGACTTAGTATAAATTATTAGGCTGCTCTTACTGTTGGTGTTCTTAGTGTTACACAAAATAGCTTTGTTTTTCTATAGTTTTGCTGCAAAGCTGATTATGTGTTTGGAAATGGTAGAATTCTGCATCAGTGCCTACACTGGGATTTAGATGTGAAAGCCTGTGAAACTGGGGAAACTTCTGCTAACTTCCTTATATGTTCTCAGAGTATTGCACAAAAGGGTTTTGCTGTATGAATCTAATTAATGTTAATGGGAGTCAAACAGCTAAGACTCAATGCAGTACTTTGAAACTGTGCCCCTTAATGTGTAAGTGTAGCCTACAGAAAGAGAACACATTATTGTTCACTGAAAATTAACTGGGAAAAAGTCTTCAAAAGAACCCAGACCCAGTGGCCACAGATGGAGTGGAGTAGCTCTTTTCCCTAAAATGATGCTTTCTATAAAGAGCATGTTGCCCTTAGGTTCTCTGGGGCCATTCTGCCCTGCCTGTGGACACTTTGCTTAATTGCTAATGTTTTAATCCTTCCCTCACTATGTATGACAAGAACAGGATGTTGTCCATACTATCCAGTCTTAACTTACATCCAACTCATCAGTACTGCAAACAAACAGCATATAGTCAAGTTAGCAGCTAACGCAGCCTACATTGGGGAGGATGAAGAACACCCAGCAGAAGCAACCAAACCCCTCCATCTGCACAGTAAATGTAGGCAGTACAGAATGTCTTGCTTTAGACTCACAGCAACTCTTCCCAACTGCAGAAGTCAGGGACGTCGGTAAACTCACGCTACATACAGCTCAAAGCACTGCATGCATAGCAGGACACTATTTTACTATCTTTCCAATAAGAAATTCCAAGATATGTAAAATCTCGCCTGACACCAATACCCTAGGCTTTCTGAGCATCTAAGCATTCTGTCATCACTGTTTTGGCTAATAGGCTGGCTGGCTGCTGAGTATTTGTATGGATGGATGCTTATTGATCAGGTCCAAGTTTTCAGATGATGTGACTCGTGTTTTTAGATGCCTCAATTTTTAGGTTCCCAACTTCACCCATCGTCCAGGGGCCTAATTTTCAGAAAGTGCTGAGCGTCCACACTCTGAAAGGCAGGCCCCTTTCAGGTGTGTGAAGTTGAGCACTCAAGAATGAGGCATCCAAAATCACTTGTCACTTTGGAAAATTTAGGTTTGTGTGTCTTTACTACCAACTTCAGTAAGGAGCATTCAGTTTCAACCACCATACACAGAATTTGAGGGCTGATCTAAACCACACTGGCTGACAGGTCCCTAGCAGGCCATCCCTCATTCAGGGATAATTGAAGCACAACACTCTGGCCACTCACTCCCTACTCCTGACACACATCCTGTGCTAGCGGTTCTATGGGAGGGATGGGATGCAAGCAAGGTATGCCAACCGGGGGCATTCCTGCCAATTTCAGAGGGCAAAAAGGGATGGAATTTTAAATCCCACTAAATAGACAATACATGTGGCTCTGCTTAATTCTCTACATCAGAATGGCTGCATTTTTGTATATTTTTGAACTGATACTATAATATCTACTGCCCGTAACTTCCAATCAGAGAACAAACATGTTCTCATAGTGAGTGGCTATCAGAATCATTGTTTTTCCCCTGTATATTTAAGTCTTGCTTTGTGATACTGGCACTCTGAGTTCTATGTTAGTTCAGCTGGATTTATTTTCTTACACAGTATTATAAATGAGCTCTTTGTTTCTGGGTGCTTCTCTGTGGACTCAGGTATGCTACCTTTTATCTATATAATATTCAGATCTGTTTGGTTGTATTCACAGTTTTTATTAGAAAATCAATAAAAAGAAAGTTAATGAAGCTTGCATGCTCTTTCATCTGTGTGTCAGAAGAAACCAATTTTCATCAAAAAATAGCAAACACTTTCAGGTGTATATGGGTAAAACCTTCAGGTCAATAGTTTGATTCAGTATATGCATGCGCCTGTCAGATAAATGGACTCTGCAAATCTCTTGGCAGTTTTTTTTATTTATTTACTTTAATGTACTGTAATAAAGTCTTCAGTTACTTCAGATAGTCCAGCTGTGGGTACGAGAGACTGCAGCCAATGGACCCCCACTTATCTTGACTGCTATCTCTCCAAAGCTATTTAGTGGTTTAAGATAGGTCTGGAAGTCTTTACTGGGCTAGTTATTTTTTTCATATCTCCTATACTAAAGGAATTTCCTAGAATCAGATGTGTTCTATCAAAGCCCAGGATTCATAAAAACTGAAGTCAGATGTTGGAACAGTATGGATGCCAGATCTCTTGAGACTATCTGATAGATTTGGAATATCAATAAAATGGGGGAAGGATCTAGGCAACATACAAACATTGGCTCAAGATTGGGAGGTAAGGAAAAGAGAAATAGAGAAAAGAGGGGAGTCACTACTTCCAGTTTTATGGGGGTGAAGCTGCTGATAGCCAGAAGAAAAGTTGAAGAAAGAAGAGTGAAGCAGAGACTAGAGACTAGATTGGGATTTCACTTTCATTCCTGTAACTCAGGAGTAAATCAGTTGAAGTTATGTTAATAGACTTACACCAATGTAAACTCAGTATATCTGAGATTAGAATTAAACCCTAAATCAGGAGAGTTGAGAGAAAGTATCCTGTTGGACTAGGAGGAAGAGAGAGAGAGAAAGTGGGAAATAGAGGCAAGGATCAAGTGTGTAAAAATGTATTATTCCAGAATCTTGTATAGTTTTAGTACATGTCCATCATTTTGGGTTTCATAATAGGTCATAAAACTGTAACAGCTAAGTCATACACAGGGTGCTGTTCTACGTATAACAACATATATAAAAACCTTAAATTGTACTTTACTTTCTAAGCTCAGGTGTTTATATATGCAACTCTCATCAATTCCAATGAGCTAGCTATGCTCGCAAATCTTGAGTATGAAAGTGATGACGTGAGCCTGATTGTCCTCTGACACCAGAGTAAGTCCGTAGTTAACTCCACTGATGTCAGTGGATTCACAGTACTGTAAAACTGGTGTGAGGAGAATGAACCCTCTCGAAATACAGAACCTGAGACATTATTTCATTGAATGTGCATCTCAAACCTGTGAGGCTAATCTGAACAATTTGGGCTAATTCTGCTTTGAGAAACTTAGATGTAGAGAGAGCCTAGAGTTCCCTGGAAAGTTGTTGAGTTACAAATGCAAAGTTACAGTACTACAGCTATTGTATATAAACTTGGCCTCCAATTGCTCTCATAATTAATTTGGCATGATAGTCTAAAACTAAACAATAGCATAGCATAGTTACAGGCGGTGCCTCACATTCATACATTTTGTAGCATTCATCTTAGTTTATAATCCTTATGATCCATTCAGTAATTCAGTTCAAATATGGAGGAGGTCTGGAAAGATTACAGAACAGAGTTGAGCGTGTAAAATAATAAGAAAGCAAAGCAGAAGAATAAAAGGATTACTGCACACCAGCTTAATTTAAAAATGGGAACATTTTCAAACACATAAAAGGGGAAGAAAGGACTAAAGGGGACAGTAAGGACTATAAGAAATGGGAAGACAGAAGAAACAAACTAATTAATGTAATTATTTGCCTTAATGTTTACAAAGGGACATAAGGAACAGATGCCAAAAGCCATTATAAATCTCCCAGGTTAAGAAGAATCAGCAATGAAGAAAAGTCGGGTCTTGCTAGAACAGGAAAGTAAGAAATTAAACTCTCAAAAGGCTGACATATCTATGGCTCAAAGGTCCTCGTCTCAGAATTCTGAATAATATACAGGTTTAAAATGGAGTTAGCAGAGATATGTTAATGGGTCTAAATACTATATGACTTTAGCAGCAGGATCATCATAAGAGGGGAAAACACAAAATCATCACTGTTTTCAATGGGAGGATAGGACGTTGTGTCCCCTTTCCTGTCTCCCAGCAGCCAACAGGGGAGCAAGTCACTCCTGTCTCCCAGCAGCAAGGACTAAAGGCATCATAGAGTGATAGCAGCCCGACTGCCAAATGCAACCTAATTTCCACTCAGCAAACTCCACATGTTTTCTTAGGAGGAGACCGTGGGCTCACATGTCATATAACTGGACCGATGCAAAGTGAAGAAGTATGGCTGGGGTGGAGGAGTCCAGTTGTGGGGAGGGGAGAAATGCTGGGAGGAAGATTCTGGGGTAGGTGAGTGGTCATCTGGTTGAGATTTTGGTAAATTGATGACAATTATTCTGAGCTCAGCTCTGACTCCAGGCACCATGTGATTCAACACCTTACATTGCTCTGTATTTTAATAGAGCATGCAAGCATGGCCTGGCTCGCCTGTTTTAATGTGATTATAATGAGGAGGTCTGCTTTTTCCATTCTTTTAAAAAAATAAATATCAAACCATTGTATTTTGTTGCCTTCTCCTTCCAATTCTGAAAATATTTAATCATGGAAAGGAACCCCCCACACATACAAAACTGGTGAACATAAGAATGGCCCTACTCGGTCAGACCAAAGGTCCATCTAGCCCAGTATCCTGTCTTCCGACAGTGGACAGTGCCAGGTGCTCCAGAGGGAATGAACAGAACAGGTAATCATCTAGTGATCCATCCCCTGTTGCTCATTCCCAGCTTCTGGAAAACAGAGGCTAGGCATACCATTCCTACCCATCCTGACTAATAGCATTTGATGGACCTATCCTCCATGAATTGAACCCTATTATGGTCTTGGCCTTCACAACATCCTCTGGCAAGGAGTTCCATAGGTTGACTTTGCGTTGTATGAAGAAATACTTCCTTTTATTTGTTTTAAACCTGCTGCCTATTCATTTCATTTGGTGACACCTAGTTCTTATGTGATAAGTAGTAAACAACACTTCCTTACCTACTTTCTCTACACCAGTCATGATTTTACAGACCTCAATCATATTCCCCCTTAGCTGTCTCTTTTCCAAGATGAAAAGTCCCAGTCTTATTAATCTCTCCTCAGATGGAAGCCATTCCATACCCCCAATCATTTTTGTTGCCCTTTTCTGAACCTTTTTCAATTCCAATATATCTTTTTTGAGATGGGGCACCACATCCGCACCCAGTATTCAAGATGTGGGCATACCATGGATTTATATAGAGGCAACATGATATTTTCTGTCCTACTATCTATCCCTTTCTTAATGATTCCCAACATTCTGTTTGCTTTTTTGACTGCTGCTGCACGTTGAGTGGATGTTTTCAGAGAACTATGCACAATGACTCCAAGATCTCTTTCTTGAGTGGTAACAGCTAATTTAGATCCCATCATTTTATATGTATAGTTGGGATTATGCTTTCCAATGTGTTTTACTTTCCATTTATCAACATTAAATTTCATCTGCCATTTTGTTGCCCAGTCACCCAGTTTTGAGATATCCTCGCAGTCTGCCTGGATCTTAACTATCTTTAATAATTTTGTATCATCTGCAAATTTTGCCACCTCACTGTTTACCCCTTTTTCCAGATCATTTATGAATATGTTGAATAGGACTGGTCCCAGAACAGACCCCTGGGGGACACCACTATTTATCTCTCTCCATTCTGAAAACTGACCATTTATACCGACCCTTTGTTTCCCTTTGTTGTGGGGAATATTGTTGTAAATTACTATTTATTCACAATCGTTATTATAAAGATTTTGTATTTAACACATTTTCATTTGATCCCTTTCTTTTTTCCTTTCTGTTCTGTGACTAACTCTGCTCTGAGACCTCATGACCCTCTGCCCAACTTCCATAATCTCCAGAACTTCCCAGGTGCCCAGGCACTCTTAACTTTGTATTTTAATCGGAAATCAGGAGCTACATAATGTGTTCTCCTGATTTCAAGCTGACCTTTCTTCAACAAGAACTGAAACCTGAATGAGGCTCAGCCATCTCTGAAGCACTGATGAGGGCTAGGAAGAAAAAAAAAAGAGAGAGAGAGAGAGAGGGGATAGACTGCAGAGTTAAAAGAAATGACGTATTGTACTCTGCTCTTGTTTCTAACAACCATAGTTCTTTTAGTTTAATTTCAAACAGCAGCGGAAAGAGCCTCCTGCTCTTTTTTCACCTATTTTACCCAATTCATTTTATTTGCATATTGATGCTGCAGTATTGACTCAGTCCTAACTACCTTTAAAGGAAAGTATACTGAAAGCAAGGGGAGTTTTGTTAAGCTTAGTTAGGAGGAGAGGATCAAGCCTCTGAATGGGCAGAATTAGGCCCCTGGGTACATGAAAAAAGATAATCAAGTGATGTCGTATCCATGTTTGAAGGGGATTTAAACATGCTCGCCAAAGTCTTAATCAATGAATCATTGCTCAAAACACCATCAAAGCTGGTCAGTCCAAATTATTTGTCTTATTTAAGTCTGTCTGGTCAACTAGTATTTTGCTACTATTGAAGACAAACTCACTATTTTTAAAGGTACTTTTAAAAGAAAAATTAAGGCATTGGAATGCAAAAAGCTCTTGCCTTTTTATTCTCTATAGAAACAGCACTTCTTTACCTATGGTATTTGCATAATACCCATACATACTTTGCAAAAGCTGTGTAATTTCTGCAAAATACATATTATAATATTTATAAGCTCAGAGTTTCTTTGGTGTAGAACTATTGTGCAGCCCCCAAAGAATAGCAAATATATTTCCCAAATGAATTATAAATCTGCTGTTTGTGCTTGTCTTTGCAACTGAGTAGAAGAGAGTTCCTGAAGATTCGTTCTCTGCACTTGTCAGTGGGTTCCAATAAGAAGTTGCTGATACTCTACGGATCAAAGCACGTTCCCAGAGTCTGGCAAGCTTTGGCATTTACCCTAGGGCCACTCCATGGTTGTCTTTTCCCCAATTGGAAGCAGAACAGAAGCAGTTCTGCCAGAGTCCTTCATTGTGGGAGAAGCCGATTGGATTGAATTGAAAATGATAAGCCTCTCACGAGGACCGGTATTTCATTCTGGTTTTGTATAGCCCTTGCACAACAGAGTCCTGGTCCACAACTAGGGCTTCTTGGTGCTATGGTAATACAAATAATAAACAATATGCAAGTGTTTGAAACAGGGTGTAGAATTTACTAGAGAATTATATTCTTGGCATAAAGTTCTACAGTATAGTTCAAAAGCTACAGAAAAGGTCTCATTCTCTATTAAACTCTATAGGATTTTAGAATAGAGTAATTACTGTGGAACCCAGTTTTCCTTCTGTAGAAATCTACTGGTTTCATCCATATTCATTTTTGTAGGACTTTCCCATAAATGGTGGGACCCTCCAGACCCAAGAAAGAAGGAACTACATTTGGAGTTTAATCTGACTCCCACTAAACCCAGTGAGAATTTACATGAGACTACTGTTTACAGAGTGCAGACTGAAGTTACTTTTCCCAGATATATTTCTGCAGGGGTTACATTTTTCTCCTCTAATTCAACTGCTATTAAATTTGTCTTTATCTTTTTTTATCTTTTTCTACCTTATTTTTTAGTTTGTAGCTCTTTTTGGTTACAGATGCAGTATTTGATGGTAGATGGACAAAGCTTGTTGACTGTGGGTTGTTTTGTTTTTAACAAAGCTAACTGGTCCATTTTTCAGTATTCATTAGTCACTATGGAGAATTAACTATTTAACTAATTAATCAGTGGTTGAATCATTTAGGATATGTCTACACTGCAATAAAAACAGCCACAGCTGGCCTGTGTCAGCTGCCTTGGGCTCATGGAGCTCAGGATGAGGGGCTATAAAATTGCAGTGTAGATTTTTGGGTTCAGGCTCCAGTCTGAGTCTGAATGTCTACACTGCAATTTTGTAGCTCCACAGTCCAAGCCTGAGGCAGCTGACACAAGCCAGCTGTGGATGTTTTATTGCAGTGTTAATGCCCTTGAAATACAGTATGATTGGTTAACATTATTAATTCGCTCGTTTTTTTCTATCCTCTATTACTAATGAACAAAAAAACCCCAAAACAAACCAGAGTGTACATTAAGCTTGAGAGTCCCATATGTGCCCCCAGAACAGATGAGAGAACGCAGCCAAGTCCATATTCATCCCAGGCTGCTAGCTATTCTGTCTCTAGCCAAGTATTTTGTCAGGGGTTATAAATAATGCCTGGTTCATTTTTCATGTCTGAAGAACGAACAGGTTCATTGTTCATTTTTCAAAAATGAAAAATGAACCAGGTATTATTTCATAACAAAGTACTTGGCCAGACAGTGTGTGGTTCTATCCCATGATAAAGACAATTTCACTCTGCTTTAGCATGTGTCTGACAGGTAAATGTAGGAGTTATATTGGGGTCAGAAACTTGTCAAATTTGGTAGTTTGTTTTTCACTGAGGAAAAAAGAGGGTGGAAAACAGATTTGCAGCTTCCACCTACCTTCTGACTGTTGTCATATTCAAATAAATTGTCACTTATACATCTGGGAATCTTCTTCAGTTTAATGGATTTGGATAGGGAAGTAAAGTGGAGATATTTTTTAGTTATAAATAAACATCGTATTATTGCATCTCTCAGCTATAACCCGCTGCCCTTATTCTATTCTCAACTTCTAGACAGCCTTGGGTCTACCTATATACTTATAAGGTTTCCACATCACTATTGCATATGAATTCCTTATAGACATTAATTAATTCTTACTACACCCAAATGTGGTACTGTATTATCATCCCTGTTTTAAAGATGGGCAACTGAAGCATAAAGAGATTAAACAACTTGCACAAAGTCACACAGGAGGTCTAGGGCAGAGTTCGCAATTGAACCCAGATTGTTTAAACTCAAGTCCAGTGCCTTTACTATAAAATTTTGTTGCCTTGTAGGCAAGTCCTGTCATTGTTTGAGAAGTATATAGACTGTTTTGTGCACTTTCCCAAACAAGTTATAAATGTTACCTTGCCTGTATTTCTAATATCCTAGAATCATAGAAATGTACAGTTAGAAGAGACCTCGAGAAGTCATCAAGTCCTGCACTGAGGCAGGACCAAATAAACATCAAGCCAGATATATTTAGGGAGGTTTCTGATTTTTCTTTAAAATATGCATGTTTACACTATAGGTTACATTGTCTCTTTTTAAAAAAATACATTGTTCTTTGTTCACACAGTAGCAGCTCCAACTGAGATCTTGTTCTGTATCATATAAAATCTTCCAGATCCTGTTGGGAAGTTCTGTTCCTTTAAAAGAACATTACAAATAGTACCTAGCTCTCATCATCAGGGGATCACAAAGCATTGTACAAAGGAGGTCAGTGTCATTAGTCCCATTTTGCAGATGAGAAAACTGAGACACAGAGGTAAAGTGACTTGTCCAAAATTACCCAGCAAGTCAGGACAGAGCAAGGAATAGCACACAGGTCTCCTGAGTCCCAGTTCAGTGCTCCATTCACTAGGCCACACTAAGTTAAACTCATTATTTCACGTTAATAAGATTGTGCCTAGACATAGGTTGTTTGGTTCAGATAAAATCAGTTAGCATTTCTTCCCATTGAACCTTCACCACAGCACAAGTTGAAGGTTTTTTTACAGTTTGAAAATGTGTGGATAACATTTTTTGTTACATTTCATTTTTGCAGAGTGCGACCCTTCAGAGGTCTATTTTGGATTTCAAAAAGAGACACATGAATCACCCTGAAAGGGACTTTCTGTTTCTCTCAAGCAAGAAGAGGTAAGAAGTGCCTGAGAATTCATTTTCATGTGACTGCCAGGCAACTTTTACAGGGACAAGGTGTTTGGATATTTCAGATTATACAGTACGCACTATACAAGAGAGAAGGTAGGTGAGGCAATATATTTTATTGGACCAACTTCTCTGTTCATGGAAGGTGTGAGTTGTTAAGCTAAATAGAGTTCTTCTTCAGAAGACAGGAACCAGCTCCTGCACCTTACATGCTCCAGAAGGGACCACATCAAACAAAAAATCATCACATGCTACCACACATTGGGAAGAAAAAAAAATCAGGAAACTTAACTATAGAAAAATCCTGTAACAGCCATCTAATACAAATACAAAAAGTGGAACAACTCCACAACCAACAGAACTGCACCTGCAGGAGAAATCAAGACACCATGCCCCCACCACATTGACACTACATGACACCTCAACTTTATCAAGAATACTCCTACCCAGAACTGAAACATCTGTACTCTCCAAGGGACTGAACTTATGCCAGCAGAGAACCTGACAACATACTACCACATGGAGAACTAGAAGAATTCCTCCGCTGACTCTGTCTCAAGAAATTCTTTCATAATAAAGGTGACACCTCCACAACCACTACATCCCCACCATCAGCCTTTAGAAAAAGAATAAACTATTTCCTTCCCCTGCAGTGCAGGAAACCACATATTGGATCATTACATCGATTGCTTTGGGAGGCCGGGGAAGGGGAGAAAATCGACTGAAATTCTCAAACATCACATCCACCACAATCTCTCTACCACTGAGAGGATAACTACACAGTCCCTGAAATCCAACCACTAGATAGTGATACAACCTGCAGACAAAGAGGGATGCTATCATAGTCCTTAATCAGGATAACTAGGTCCAAAAGGCCAACAGACAACTCTCTGACACCTCCTTCTATAAAGGATTCAAAAAAGACCCCACATCACAGTTCACACAGGAACTTAAAGAAATCATCAAATCCTCCTCCAAACAACTCCAAGAAAAACTCTTCAACCTCACCCCTCACAACCCCACCCCAAGGATGTTCTGCATGCTTCCCAAGATAAAAAAAGAGAACCTAGGCAGGCCCATCGTATCTAGCCATGGCACTCTTACTGAAGGAATATCAGACTTCATAGAGGCCATCCTTAAATCGCTCACCATACAAAGGGTCATCTTCCTTCAAGCCACTACTGACTTCCTCCAGATACTCCACAACACTGAAAACTTCACCCAGAACACCATCCATGACACCATGGACATCACCTCCCTATACACCAATATCCCTCACCATGACTGCATCACCGCCTACCTCCAAAAACATACAAGTTAATGCCCAATGCTCAGAAATCCACCCAACACACATCACCAAACTCACCCATTTCATCCTTACTCACCACAACTTCACACTTAGGCCTAGTCTACACTTAAAAATTAGATCAGTTTAACTATCTCAGTCAAGAGTGTGAAAAATCCACACACCCCTGAGCAGCATAGTTAAGCCGACCTAAATACCCAAGTAGACAGAATTCTGTTGACCTAGCTACCGCCTCTTGGGGAGGTGGATTACCTATGCTGAAAGAGAATCCCTCCCACTGATATAGGTAGTGTCTACACGGAAGCACTATAATGGTGCAGTGGTAGCCTTTTAAGTCTAGATAAGCCCTTAACAAACACTTTTCCCAAACCACGGGAACAGCCATGGGTATTAGGATAACTCCGCAATATGCCAACCTCTTTATGGGCCACCTCAAGGAAGAGCCTCTGGAAAAAAGCACCACAACAACACTGCAATAAATAAATTAGTATAAGTGTCCAAGCTTTGCATGGGCTGAACCTCAGTCAGGAGGCTTTATTCTATTCCCAGTTCTGCCACTGACCTTGTACAAGTCACTTGACTGCTGTGTGCCTCAGTTTCCCCATAATTAAAATAGGAACATTTCTCTCGCATACAGGTATGTCAGTAAAAAGTGCTATAAGAGCTAAGTGTTGTTATTATTATTATTAATCTCTATACATTTTAAGGTTTGTCTTCCACTAGCTGTGGCAGGAATAGCCAGAAGGAAGGACATTCAGAGTGAAAGTTTACACTCTTCATTCTTCACTAGCTCAACTGTGGCTAGGCATACAGGGTCATCAGATCGGCATTGTAATATTAGGGACAAATAGGTGAATAAGTACTGAGCCTCAGCAATAGTATACCACCATCACAATATTATGAAGTTAAAAATAAATTATTAAAATCAATTTTCCCCTTTCCAGTGATGCAGCTGCTTCAGTTATTAAAATTGAAGGAATTTTTGATGTGTAACTAGCTCTAACTATTAAGGCTGATCTGTTACTTTTGCATTTAATTCAGCAAGGACAAAGAAAGTAGACTAGTCAAGGTTCACTGCTGACTGCAGCACAATGTTGTATGCATGCACCGGCACAATGCTGCACTATTTGGGTTCCAGATGCTGCAGTGGGGGACGATTAAATCCCAAAGCAAAAAAGCTTAATTGGAATTAAAAATAAAATTTTAGGCACATTTTTATTTACCGGCGATTTTGTAAAAACAAGGGTTTACGAAAGCTAAAATCATCCCGTGACAGTGTCTTTTAAACATGGGGGACAGGTTACGTTTTACATACAAATTGAACAAGACAGAGGTGTAGATGGCAAAGGCTACTTTATAGGATTCCATTAATCTAAACCCTGAGCACAATAATTAACAGTGACAGATAATTATACTTGTTTGAATAAGACAGACTGTTTTATTGGTTAAATTTGTGTTGCTCGAGCAGCACGGTATATCACTGCTTCTTTTGTCTCTCTAACAGTTCATCAAAGCAATTAACCCCTGATTCTCTCTTGCTTAGTTTTCAATTTCAGGCCAGCCACTTTTATACTTAATGTTGGACAGTGGATCAGATGGCACAGTTTCAGAGTCCATTTTCTTGTTACCAGCCAAATCTGAGCCAGGTTATTCATGATTTGAAGACATTAAATGCACTTAATAAATTAAAATTATGCCTTCCCTTTATCAGATACTGATTGAAGTAAGAAGACAATTATGCAGATCAGATCTGTTGAGCATTGTCTTGACTCATCCTTTTTAATGGAGTTAAGTGAACTCTTCATTTCAAGCAATTTCATATGTTAACCCTTAAATTTTTACCCATGTATCTTCTTTATAGAAAAAGAACTAAGTTTTATTTCATAAGTATAAAATAACTATTTAATCACTATCCATTAAATTCCCCCAAGTGCAGAGGGCTTGTGAAAGGTCTTCCGCACCACTTAAGCCTCATCGTAAGACTTGCGTATATTTTCATTCTGGATGAAATATTTTTTCATTTTATTTGGTTTCTACATCATATAATCAGCAGCTATACCCTGTGTGTTGCAACTGAATAATGTTTGGGAGGCCTGTAGAGACTGTTAGGGCATGTGTTGCAAAAGGATGTGTAAGGTTAGACACCCTAACAGTAACATTGATACTTCTCTGTAATGTGGACTCCTTTTGTGCTGATTTGGACACTGAAGAACTGGAAGAAGATATACATTAAGTTACACCTTCTTCCAGCCCTTTAGCGTGTATAAAAACTACCCACATAAGAGTCAGGTGACAAGGTACAGAGGTGTCTAAATACCTCACCTTACATATCACTTCTGGATTTGCCCTTTGCTGTCATCTGTGTTTACTGTTTGTTGCAGTAACAGTGACTGAGATTTTCAAATCCAGTTGGGGAATGTAACCACGCAGGGTTACTATTTTCAAAAGCAATTCCATGATTTAGGAGTAGAGTTGAACTATTTATCCAAAAAAATAAAAAATGTAGCCTATTCACCAAAAAATCCACAGATTTGTCAAATAGTTTTAGCCCTAGTTTTTTCCAGGCTAGATTCACAGGGGGACTGTGATGGGGTGTACTCCCCACACTGACCCTCGCAGAGTAAATTAGGCCTAATTAAATGTCCAGGCTGCACCTGAAGGTGGAGCCAGAGCGTGGGGATTGATTAATTAGACATGAGGCTCAGCTATGCAGGGCCTATATAAGCTGGCAACAGGAGGGGGCTGCAGAGAGGCAGGCTGCTGTTGCCCCCTGAGATGATGGAATTGGGAAGCTGGTGAACCCAGAAGGGGGGCTAGCCAGGAAGGTAGGAGAAGGCTCCCGGGGAAAGCATCAAGGTAGGACAGTGTAGACCTTGGCTGCTGACTGGAGGGCCCCTGAGCTGGAACCCAGAGTAGAGGGAGGGCTCAGATTCCTCTACCAGCCACTGGGGCTGTGGTACAGGCCAGGCAGAGGACAGCGGACTGCCTGGGATGGTTTGTCTGGGAAAGACTTTGTTACATCACCCCAGAAAGGGGAATATGTATGGTGACCCAGCTGGAGGGCAGAGTTACAAAGAAGAGGCCACAGTTTCTGGAGTGAGAGGTGCTGCAGGGTGAGAGGATTATGGGAAAAAGACTGCCAGAGGAGGGTGCAATGCCTGGCCAGAGCTAATCCCCAGGATGGGCAGCAGGAGGCAGTGCCACCAGCAAGGAGTGAACCCCATGATAGGGACTTAGGTGTATTCACAAAACAGGAGGAAGTGGTGTTGGGAGTGGCATTTTGGATCAAATGAAATGTTTTGTTTAACCACAAACTGACTTCTGACTTGCCAAGGATTCAAAAAAAAAAAAAGATTTGGTTTGAGCCAAAACCAAGCATTTTTATTGATATTTCAGAATTGCCACCAAATTAAAAAAAAATAGTTATATTCTCATCTCTATTTAGGAAAATAAGTCCCATTGACTTTCAGTGGACTTGTTTTCTTCAGTCAATCCCAGCCACATCTCCCATTAAGAGTTGTGTGGCTAAATCCCTTTGTCAGTTTTAAGGGGGGATAAAACTCATCATTCCTATACATTGAATGCCTTTCATCCAAAGAGATCCTAATGAATTTTACTAACATTACATATAAGTTCATGTCCACATTGATTATATTAAACAAGCTTCCTGTGTCATGCTAATGAATGGATTTCCAATAGGACAGTGCTTCTTATTACCATAGCATAAGAAAAAAGGACTCACAGAATTTGAGGACTGGTGAAGAGAGAGAGCTGATATTTATATAAGTGTGGACAGTTTCCCTCAGCTAACCAGTACTAAAAAAAAGTGTTCAGTTGTCTTTCAAGGCATATTCAGAATGTGTTGGAGTGAAACCCTGCTTCCTTAACTGGGTTGGGTTGTACCTGTACCAGTAAGCCACATCTACATAAGCCACTGTTCTCTCTGTGTGGGGCAGACATAAAAAAACAACCACCCAGGTGATATTTTGAATGAGGAAACAGGATCTGAAGATTTAGCTATTCTCTGAACCACTCCCTTTAGGGCCAATCTGAGATGTTTTGTAAGCAATATTCAATATAATTTTGCAAAATGTTGCAGTTATTTGGAAGGAATTTTTGTCATTTTGTTGAATTAATATCACAACAAATACAACAAGCCAGCCGGTTTTGGTAGCAAAACTGGCACCCCTAATGCATTGCCTTTTTGCTATTTTGCAGAAATGTACAAAAATGTGCTAGTTTCAGATTATGCTTAACACTTGTGCAACAGCATTTGCACCACTAGCCAAGATAACTGCAACTGCACAGTTTAAACAGAGGGAAGACAAAGCCCATTAGCCAAAATATTAATAAAAACAGAAATTGACTACTATTTTGCTAGCAACAGATCAGCCCAGTAATCAGGTTTCAACACGAATGTTTTCCGGGAAGGGAAAAATCCCATTTATAATTGCAATTTAAGTTAAATCAAGAAAGATCCATGACAGAGCAAAAGAATAAATACAAAATTACAAATAGCTACAGAATGGAAACAGTGTAATTATAGATGATTTATGTCCAGCTGGGGTTGAGGAAATGAACCAGGGATTTAGGAGGGTCATTGCTTATTCTGCCATTTGCAATTTGAATAAATGAGATAGACAGTATGTCCAATTATAAACTTGTTAGTTTGCTGAAGATACATAATTTGGTCGCACCTTGAACTTAGAGCAAATTGCAAAGAAAATGGAAAAAAAGAATGAAATATGCTTGGTAACTGGCCAAACACTCAAAGTTAAAGTTATGTTGATAAATGAAAAGCACTGCTAATTGTTCTATGAACACACAGAATACAATTATAAACCTAATGAGAACAAATTATGGTAAGAAGATACTGAACATTTTGAAATAGTACCAGCAGCACAGAATTGTCTATAAGGACGCATGCAGTGTCAAGTAAACAAAATACTGAGGTAGAAGAACACAAATACAAGATTAGCGTCATGGGTCAAGTTTCTGGGCCTTATTCTGATCTATGCTGCACTGGTGTAAATCCTGACTTATTCTACTGGAATCCACAAAAGTAAACACACTCCACAATGCTCATTGTGGACTACTGCATAAATCCTTTCATGATACCACTGCCATCAAACAAGGGGAAAAACTACTGAGGTCACATTGAATTAACTTGTAATTTACCTCAGGCACCAAGATCTATAAACCAGAAATTCAGTGTTTGGAGAGTAAAGGTTTAATTCTATGAAGTCAATTCCGCTAGCAGTCACATATAAAAGTACAGCTAAGGTCCTGAACCTACAGAGGCATGTGCTTAACTTTATGTTCTGTGGGTAGTCCCATTGACTTCGAAGGGATTAACCTGATATCACAAAATATCTTTGAGAGCAGGAGCTAAATAGGATTCAGAATAGGATTAGACATTATAATGCTTCAAGGTATAAGACAGCCACCACTGACTGGAGGAGTTAGGAAGAAATTTTGACTGTAGGCAGGTTATTCCAGCATTGTGCATTGTACTTTTTTCTGATGTATCTGGTACTTTCCACTATCAAAGATAGGATAGGAAAAAAGAGGGACCTTTGGGCTGCATCTCCACTATTTTAACACATCCAATATTCCTATCAACACTAGATTTAATAAATAGTGGTTTTGTGAAGTCTAAAAAAGGGCCCCGCACCCTTCTATTCCCATTGACTACAAAGAGAGTGGCTGGGGGCTGAGCATGTTTGTGGAAATCGGGCCATTTCATTTAGATTCTTAAATTGGAGTGGAGCTTTATTTGAAAAGCGGGCCACTTGTGGAGTTCCCTAAATCCCTGTAGGCATTGGCCTTTTTGAATGTCTGGCCCTGAAGTGTTAGAATTCTGCAGTTAGAATACAGTAAAAACTGCCTTTACGACTGTCATAAATATAAAGGAAAGGGTAACCACCTTTCTGTATACAGTGCTATAAAATCCCTCTTGGCCAGAGGCAAGACCCTTTCACCTGTAAAGGGTTAAGAAGCTAAGGTAACCTCACTGGCAACCTGACCCAAAATGACCAATGAGGGGATAAGATACTTTCAAATCTGGAGGGGGGGGAACAAAGGGTTCAGTCTGTCTGTGTGATGCTTTTGCCGCGAACAGATCAGAAATGGAAGCCTTCCAACTCCTGTTAAATTAGTAAGTAATCTAGCTAGAAAATGCATTAGATTTTCTTTTGTTAATGGCTGGGAAAATAAGCTGTGCTGGATGGAATGTATATTCCTGTTTTTGTGACTTTTTGTAACTTAAGGTTTTGCCTAGAGGGATTCTCTATGTTTTGAATCTGATTACCCTGTAAGGTATTTACCATCCTGATTTTACAGAGGTGGTTCTTTTACCTTTTCTTTAATTAAAATTCTTCTTTTAAGAACCTGATTGATTTTTCATTGTTCTTAAGATCCAAGGGTTTGGGTCTGTGTTCACCTGCACCAATTGGTGAGGATTATTATCAAGCCTTCCTCAGGAAAGGGGGTGTAGGGCTTGGGGGGGGATATTTTGGGGGAAGATGTCTCCAAGTGGGCTCTTTCCCTGTTCTTTGTTTAAAATGCTTGGTGGTGGCAGCATACAGTTCAAGGACAAGGCAAAGTTTGTACCTTGGGGCAGTTTTTAACCTAAGCTGGTAAGAATAAGCTTAGGGGGTCTTTCATGCAGGTCCCCACATCTGTCCCTAGAGTTCAGAGTGGGGAAGGAACCTTGACAGCGACCACATCTGAAGAGAGACCACCTGTCACAAGCGACTACTTGCAGAGGGCACGGAACATTTTCCCTCTATAATTTAAATGTGAAGAGCGACAACCTATCATCTGTGACCAGCAACCACATTTTCTTACTCCCATCCATAAAAACCTGTAGCAGAAACCCAACTTCCTTACTTCTGCACTACTGCTGGTGGCAGTGTTACCTTCGAAGCTGGGGGCCTGGTCAGCAGCCACCGCACCCTGGTGTGCAAACCTTTGAAGAGAGACTACCTCTTAGAAGCGACCACTTTTGCTAACTCCATGAGTGGTGGCTCTTGGCAGGTTCTACGCATATGTTGTTGAAATCTATTTTCAAAGCTTGGTAGAAGGCAGTTATATTCCCTGTGGATATATTAGTGATGTATGTTTTTGAAACAAGTATTTGTTTTCTAATTGTTTTTGTACAAAATTAATTAGTTTGTTGATATTGTATGGGTCAGAAGAAGGATTTTTACTGTAATGTCTAAAAAGCATTTTCACAATTACCAATTTTAAAGAAAGCCTAGGAACAGTATAATTTAAACATATTCAGCTAAGGGAAGTCAAGGGCCTTCTACTGGGGATCAGTGGGGATCCTCCCCCAAAAGAATTTTTGCAGATCTGTCATTTGTCATCGTCTGGTGCATTTGTAACCCACATGCCTAATAAGGAGATATCGCTAAGAGATCTACTGGGGAGTGGGTAGGAGTGCGTTGTCTGGGTCATTGTTGCTAGGCAGATACACAGTTAGCTTTCTATACGTAGATGTTTCTGGGATTGCATTTTGGGTATGCTCAATAGTTTCCCTGTTGCTGGACTCAGACTCCATGAGGGCAGCTGGTTTGCAAAAGGCCATGTGCACTGTGTGGGTTCGGAGAAGCTGAGCCCCAGGAGCAGAAAGGAGGCTGTTTTCCCTAAATCTGAAGCATTTTGCAGTAGGTTAGTGATATTGTTAACCCTCCAACGGGGACACCCTGACAATGTTAATTATAGAAAGTGAAAATTGGGAGGGAAAAAGTATGTTTTAAGTCTATACTTTGAATGCTTGATTTTAACCAAACTGTTTTAGTTCAATTGTGTCAACTAGTATGATTCACCAACTCTTCTTTTATTTAAATGTGATGATGGGGAAAGTCATTTATATTTTGATATTCTCAGTTATGTGTTTCCTTGTAACAGGGCTTTTAAAAATCTATATACTGAACGGAATGATTTCAGCAGAGGAGGAGGAAGAGTCTGCATGGATTCCAGCTGAAAATTTCTACGAGCAGGTGGAGGGAAGATGTTGCTTTTGAGTCGGCAGACTGTATAGATATGGTGATCAAAGACTCTAACTGAGACTCAGGTGAACACAGCCTAAGTTTTTAGGAACTCCGAGTTTCTTCTCACTGTGTTTTTGTGGGGACTGACTTGCTTAGATTATTTTTTTAATTTATGTTTATGTATAACTGTGAAAATAATGTATGTAGCTTATAAAGTAGTCATGTTACATTGTATAAATTAAGTTGTTGTTTATTATGTTTCTTTATAATAAGATTTTGTCAAGCTGGTAAGATTTAAGTTAATTCCTTTTGTTCTTTTGAACTTGGTTGGGGAGGCTGACCCCTCTGCAGCCCTTGCTGAAAATCCTCAGTGACTGAAATCTAGGTCTCCATGTGCTTTTCTATGGCAGGTGGGTTTTTAGCACTGCAGAAGGGCAATGAAGTAAACTCTAGCCCACCTAAAGGGTGAACATTCAAAACTCCCCTGCTCTTCACGGGATCTAAGGCATGCTCTGTCCTCTTAAAAAATGTTTTTCTTATCCACCCTCAAAACTCCACTTCCACCCCAAAATTCCTTTTAATCTTCTTCTCCCCCACAGAAAAATCATTCAAGATGTCATCTTTCTCTCCCCTCACTTCAACAATAAAGCAATTTCTCAATCTTTTCTCCCATCCAGGTCCACAAATTCTATATTACTTTCCTCCACAATTCCACCCTATTTCTCCCCTTCAATGCAAGGCCATGTCTCATTGTATCCAGCCTTCTTATGTTCACTGCGTCCACCAACTCCATATGTGCCTTTGTTTTGTTCCTCCCTAGTACTATCTGTTGGTCTCTGGATACTCACCCCAACATTTCCACACAGATCTAAGGCAGTAGTTTCAAAATTTTTGATTCTGCAAGATCTGTTTCTCATAGCCCCCATGCTTTACCAATACTCTAGTCTCCTAAAGCTTGGTTCCCAAAATTGCTCATTCTGGGTAACTCCAAGGAGGAGTCTATGGAAGCTACTTGCTTAAGGGCTAGTAGAGTGTAAGAGGTTTATTTATGTTCTTTAAGTTGATGAAATGCATTAAGGCACAAATGAATAATTTTAAAGCACATAGCCATAGCCTTTAATAGCTTATACAAAGTAGCTGATCAGCTGTGTAATGTGTGTTAATTTTTATCAAAAGATATTCAACCATGGTGATAATTCTGTGTTAATCTCTGCATTTGTTAATACGAGGCTTTGGTGGAGGGAGCCAAAAATATCACTGTGTAATGTAATCCAATAGGACTTTACCTAGAGGACTGGAACTGTACACATGCTTGCCAGTTCAGAGTAGCTATGTTCTCAGCTATCCTGAAGCAGTGTATGGAATCACACCAAGAGCAAATAAAAGGGAGTTAGGTTCTTGACAATAGTCACTGAATCTGGAATCAATGACATTTCTAAGATGTGCTAACACTGGAGTTGCTTTCACACGTCAGGTGCCATTCTGTGCACACAATGTATAGGAACATTTTTTTCATTATTATTATTTACATAAGGACAACAATGATTTCAGTGTAACAGAAAGGCAGTAAGTCACCATCTGAGTTTAAAATTTAGGTAGAAAACAGATTCAGGGCTAGGTTTTGCCTTATGCAGCTCCACAAGAATGGGAAGGGAGTAGTAAGGAATCTCCCATCCCCTACTGTGTGATTTGCAAAAGGGTGGCCCAGAATAACAGGCACTTTAGGGAAGCACTCATTTAAAATCTCTTGGTAGTTAAAGAAACTTGTTTTATTCTTTAATGAGAATTAATCCATGGTTGTGTTTAAACTGAACTGTTTGGTAACTCCAATGCAAGTAGCAAACTGTTCTAGCTTGACCCCTTAAAGGAGCAACAGACCAATATGTTAACCCCTGATAGGAACAATGGATCTATAATTCTGAACTACCCAGGAGAGGACTGGACAGTGCAGAACACATGTTTTGGGGACAATTTGGGACTGGGAATGTGTTGGAGTCACCCTGCAGGTAGTAATCTAAGCTGTTGGAAGCCAGAGTGTGGCTGGTGTGTCACTAACTGACTGCTGGGGTCGCTGTTGCTGGACCAAGGCTGTGGCTCTGCACAGACATGAAGGGTGTGTCCTGCAAGCTGATTGGGAGCAGCCCAAGTAGAGAGCTACAACAGCAAAGCATTGTGAGGCACCCAAGATTGCAGGGCAGATGGTGACAAAACTTCACTGGACTGGATTACCCCAGAATGTGATCCACATTTTTCCCCATTCATTGCTCATCTGGCCATATCTACCCCACTGATTATTTTACATATTAATAACTGATATCACCAGTTTGTCAAAGGTGAAATGCCTTTTCCATCTATTTATTTCCCTTTTTCTTTCAAGGGGTGAACTTGCTCAGAGACGCTGGGCTCCAGGCCAGAAGTGTAGGAGCAAATTAACCATTGGTGGAGTTACACCAGTGATTATCTGATCCCTTAAGGACATTAAAGGTTCTATCTCCTTTAACTTATGAATGCATGTCTCCTCCACTGAATTTTAATCTGGCTATTTCATAATTGCCCAGACCTGGCTATAAAACCGGTTTCTTCCAGACTCTTTTAGTCCTCCACTCACACAAGTTTCCCACAACAAGCTTGCTCTCATTCATCTTAACTCATTCAAAACACACTTTCTGCACCTAATAGATGAACATTATATCTGAGTATTTTTAGTTCACATTCATCTGCCTCCACTCAATCCTTCTTTCCTATCCTTCAGACTCTTGAACTACTTTTTAATATGGACAACCTGGAGAGTGCTGCAGAGAACATGTTCCCAGCTGCCAAAAACCTGTCAGCCGAACAATGACTTCTCCATTCTGATGGTGGTGTATGTAGCTTATTTCCGAACCTTAGTATGCAATGGATTTGTAAATAGAGAGAATGTCACCTTCCTGCTGCAAAGGCAGTGGCCATTTTGTGTTCAGATGTAGCCTTTTCCCTAGGGGAGACACACACTTTGTCTCATGGAGACCTACTAGTGATTCTTTTATTTTGTTGTTCTATTAATGTAAAATAATAGTAATTCTGATTGGCAGTATATGGCTGTTCTTTGTGTATATAAAAAACCTTCCTTTCTTCCTTGATAGCGCCAATGAAATGCTTTTTAAAACTAAAGAGCTAGTAGCGTGGGGTGGGGTGAAGGTTGATTCTGCTCTGGCCTGCACCCTGTATAGTCATTTAGACCAATCTAAAGTGAGCGCAAAATACTATCAGTCTGATTTAGTAGCATATTACACCCACTTGGCAATGGTGAAGATGACTGCATACCATGCAGGATAACAGAGAATTGAGCCCAGTGTTTGTAACTATCTAGGTAAGGCAGGACTCAAGCTGCATATCTGTCACAGACAGAATGAATGGCTTACTCAGACGTTCTAGAAACAGAGTGCAGTACCTGAAAGTAGGAAAATAACCACTTGAGAAAGTCTGGTTGACAACTGAGCCTGATTAAAATTAAGAAAAGTGAGCACACACAAAGGTTTATGAAGCTATAGTTAAAAATCAATGGAAATGATAATATTTTGAAACAAATAACCTTTTGTTTCTTGCCACTTTTCTTCCCTACCCTCCATTACACCATTTAGATAATATGCAAATGTTTGTGATCTATTTTCAGCTTATTAATTATTTCCAGCCAAAGGCACAATAAAATTGAAAACATGAAGATGTTTTGAATCCCTGGCAAAAACATAACATGATCTTTTCAAAAGAGGTGCTATTCTACATGCACAACCATGGATGGACCCTAACTTTGTGTGTTGAAGAAGCAAAGTAGCACAGTGAGTTAGTTTACTAGTGTGACAGAGCTAATTTGTCACTGGCAGGAGAACCACTAGTGTGTCCTTCAACAACCACAATCATGGTTTAATAAAAGAGACAGGTGAAGAGCATACACGCTTACCTGGCTGTACCGCTAGCTACGAATTTTCTGTTGAAATATTTTTTTATTGGGAAAATCTAAATGAAATATTTCATTTTGGGTTCAGGTTGACATCAATCTGTGTTTACCTGAGCTGCCGTAGTGCTTCAGGAGAGCAGTAGTTTGGGTGCCTCCTGCCTTCATTCTCCTCTATGGACTGGGTTCCTGGGCTGGACTACATCTCACATGGAGCATCAGTCTGCCCTCAGTTTGAATTGACATGGTACATCATGGGAGATGTAGTCCAGCCAAGGAACCCAATCCATAGAGAAGAAGGAAGGCTGAAGGCACCCATATTGCAATTCCCATGAGGCATCCTGCAGCTCACAAGGACACAACTTAATGTTGATCCGAGCTGAAATGTTTCGATTTGGTGTAACAATCCAAAACAAAATATTTCAATTTGTCCAGAAATGAAGCAATCCAAGATGTTTCAAATTAAAGATTTGAAACTTTTCACTCCAAAAACAAGATATTTTATTTTTTCATCCCATTTTGGTACAAACACCAATGTTGATGTGTTGAACTTATTCATTAATGGCTTGTACAGTGGGAGTGGGGTGGACTTCCATGCAAATGTGCTGAGAACCACCGCTCTTTCACAGGTGGGAGGAACACTAATAAGCAGCCACTAGGGATACGGTGGAGCATGGCATACAGTAGTAACAATGTGAACTGAATACTTCAGAAATGCTATTGCTATATGTCACTTCTTTTCTTGTCGGGCAGAGGTGCTGGAACAATTTTTATAGTGAGGGGTGCTGAGAACCATTGAACCAAATTGTAAACCCTGTATATGATGAAAACCACTTTAAGCCAGAGGGGTGAAGCAGCATCCCAGTTGGTGGCGGGTGTGAGTGAACCGGACTGGAAAAAAACAAGTGTGTCTAGAGGGAGTCACATAATGTAACTCTTATGCAAAAGAGAGGAATGTGTAGTTTAAAAAAAAGTAAAAGGATCTAAGGACATGTAAATTAAAGCAGCCTCCACCATCCTTTAACTTAATGGTTCTTCCAGCTGCTGGGCATAAATTACAGCAACATAGACTCCCTTATACAATGGTAAGTGGTATAAGTAGGTGTGAGTCGGAGTGTAATGGAATCTACTTAACTTTTTTTTATATATATATCACATCTGATGAATACTGCAGTTCAGCTGTGCTCCTCCATCTGCTACTAACTTGTTCCATTTTTTGTCTATTTTAAATTCACTGATAGGAAGGGCTTAAAAGGCCACGATAGTGACCGAAAATATTTAAAGGATATAAATCTACACTTTTGAAGCTTTGCCTTTTTTTTTTTTTGCACCCCAATGGCACTGTAATTAAATTGTAACTGCACTTTTGGACCTGAAATTATTTTTAGTCTAAAGCAATGGCCTTTAGATGTCTAACTGCCCAGTGTGCGGGTGCAGTCAGCTACCTATACATCCAAATGTCTTATTAGGTTAGAAATGCAAGCATAATTGCAATGACTAGTTAATGCAGCATCTGCTAAATGCAATAATAAATGAAAGTGATATTATGATTATATCAATTATAAATCTCAGTGTTGAGACCTGCAGTAGGAATATCAATAGCAAATCAGGAAATTTGCTTAGAAATCAAACAGCAAGACAGACACAGCTGGAAGAATCAGGGTTGACAGCATGATCCATTTTTTCCCCA
The DNA here is from genome assembly GCF_965140295.1 of Lepidochelys olivacea. Classification (NCBI taxonomy): domain Eukaryota; kingdom Metazoa; phylum Chordata; order Testudines; family Cheloniidae; genus Lepidochelys; species Lepidochelys olivacea. Next base: position 47,560,580 of record NC_140412.1, read on the forward strand.
CACAGAGCTGATTCATGGATCAGCTTATCCATAGCAGAAAACAGTCATCATTGCGATAGCCAGAACAGAGAGAGTTCCAGGTAGAAGAAACATGTTGGCTCATGTTTATTGCAGGTCAGCCAATTCATAATAGATTCATTGCAGTTCTGTGTGTTCACTATTAAATGCACATATGCGAGAGGGACAAGTTTGCTCATCTAGACACCAGAGATATGATCAGGCACTTTAAGTGTAATCCAAATAAAACTTTTGGCCTGTCTTCAGCTGATGCAATGTCATTCAACTGTTGCAGCATAGAAGAGTTAGTACAGAATGGAATTCCTCCAGCATGTTAGTATTGTCTTCCAAAAATCAGTTGTACACCAACATGTCCCACACTACTGGGAATAACAGCACTCCAGAGCATGGGAAAAGATGACTTAATGTACACATTTTGTGGGGGGTTCTGAAGAAAAAACCATCGACAGTCATTGCCCATTAATCAGAGTGTAACAAATAACTGGTCTTGATTTAGTCCTATCTGCCATTGTAAAGGGGTAGAGCACATGGGATAATGATGTTTCCTCCTTGTCTTTATGACATCTTAAGACAAACATGTTTTCAGACGGGACTGCAGTCAAGGCAGGTCATGTAATTTACTACAGATTTACTGTAAATGAAGGAACAGCCAAGGATTTGCATCTCTCTCCTTCACAGGGTTTGTTCTGAGGAAGTTTTTTCTAGATACTTTGGACCTTACCATCAATGCTATCAAAACACCACTACCTTGAAAGAGTGGGTAGTGAAGCCAGCAGCACACTGAACTAAGGTTAACAGGTGTCTTGATTACAGTCTATCTGCAGCCCTGCTGCCCAGAGCATTGCACCACATGGTGGCGTGGCTGCGGGGGAAAGGGTGACAGCCTCCTGGGCCAGGAGCTGGGCAGGATGGTCCCGTGGGCCAGATGTGGCCTGTGGGCCATAGTTTGCCCACCTCTGAGATAGACAGATTCAGAGTGGAAAGAAGATGTAAATTTTTAATAGAGTAATTAACCATTGGAACAATTTACTAAGAGTTGTGGTGCATTGTCAATCACTGACAATTTTTAAATCCAGATTGAATGCTTTTCTAAAGAACATTCTAGGAATTATTTTGAGGAAGTTCTAGGCCTGTGTTATACAGGAAGTTTTAGTAGATGACCATAATGACCTTAGAAACTCTGAAAAGGCTAAACTGTCTTGATTCCACAGAGTACATTACCCATAAATTGGAAAACACTCAGAAAGACCTGGAATGGTTCATTAATGTTTGGATCACATCACAAGGTATTTTACATTAGCTTTCTTCATTGCAGACAGTGATAACAATAAAAGCAGACAGGCATTTAGCTCTGACTTCAACTAGCACTCAGGGAATAATTTGTAGCAAATAATTTATTCAACTAATTTTGCAATTGTTTCAATTCAAATTGTCCACAAACCATTTAATATTTGCCTGAATTTCTCACCCAACCTCGTTCACAGAATAACTTAAATAAATAAATTCTTGATCTATACATTGCTCCAGAGTCATTTCCTGTACTTACACTCATTTGGCTATTGTCTTAACCTGATGGTGCATGGTTTGCATCTATTTTAATTATGTTAAAAAAAAGTCTCAGGAGGCTGTTTTGGGAAAACCAGATATCTCCTTCTTCCACTCTTCAAAATTTACAAAAAAGGAAATTTTGTCTACTGAATCACACAACTGTGTCAGGATACAGGTTTCAGAGTAACAGTCTGTATTGGCAAAAGAAAAGAGTACTTGTGGCACCTTAGAGACTAACCAATTTATTTGAGCATAAGCTTTTGTGAGCTACAGCTTACTTCATTGGATGCATACTGTGGAAAGCGTAGAAGATCCTTTTATACACACAAAGCATGAAAAAATCTCCCCCCACCCCACTCTCCTGCTGGTAATAGCTTACGTGATCACTCTCCTTACAATGTGTATGATAATCAAGGTGGGCCATTTCCAGCACAAATCCAGGGTTTAACAAGACATCTGAGGGGGTGGGGGGGGTAGGAAAAAACAAGGGGAAATAGGTTACCTTGCATAATTTAGCCACTCCCAGTCTCTATTCAAGCCTAAGTTCATTGTATCCAATTTGCAAATGAATTCCAATTCAACAGTTTCTCACTGGAGTCTGGATTTGAAGTTTTTTTGTTGTAATATTGCAACTTTCATGTCTGTAATCACGTGACCAGAGAGATTGAAGTGTTCTCCAACTGGTTTATGAATATTATAATTCTTGACATCTGATTTGTGTCCACTTATTCTTTTATGTAGAGACTGTCCAGTTTGACCAATGTACATGGCAGAGGGGCATTGCTGGCACATGATGGCATATATCCCATTGGTGGATGTGCAGGTGAACGAGCCTCTGATAGTGTGGCAAATGTTATTAGGTACTCCTTTTCTTTTTGCGAATACAGACTAACACGGCTGTTACTCTGAAACCTGTCATTATGCAAGGCACTGCATTTAGCCGTATGGAGTGGAAATCTATCAACTGCATGAAAAAACTTGTACAGATACAGACAGACATCTTCCTTTCCAAATGCAAACAGATGGACATCGTACCAAAAGGACTGAAGGTAAAAAATCCATTACAATCTACATACCACACAGACTATGCTGATAGCTTGTGCCACACACTCTCAAAGAAACTGCGGAATCACCTGATCAACATCCTCTACAGCAAACAGGGAAAGATTAAGAATGAGCTCTCAAAAATGGATCCTCTCATAAAAAACCAACCTTCCACACAAACTTCCTCGTGGCTAGACTTTACTAAAACTAGACAAGCCATTTACAACACACACTTTGCTTCTCTACAAAAGAAAAAGGACACTAAACTTTCTAAACTACTACATGCCACAAGGGGCCACAGCAGTGGTTCCCTCAACCCACCCAGCAATATTGTTAACCTATCCAAATATACTCTCAGCCCAGCAGAAGCAGCTGTCCTATCTCAGGGCCTCTTCTGCCCCTCCACCCCCATGAACATGATACAGTTCTGTGGTGACCTAGAATCCTATTTTCGACATCTCCGACTCAAGGAATATTTCCAACATACCTCTGAACATCATACTAATCCACAGAGACCTCCCTATCAACACTACAAAAAGAAGGATTCTAGGTGGACTCCTCCTGAAGGTCGAAACAGCAGACTGGACTTCTACATAGAGTGCTTCCGCTGACATTCACGGGCTGAAATTGTGGAAAAGCAGCATCACTTGGCCCACAACCTCAGCCGTGCAGAACACAATGCCATCCACAGCCCCAGAAACAACTCTGACATCATAATCAAAAAGGCTGACAAAGGAGGTGCTGTTGTCATCATGAATAGGTCGGAATATGAATGAGAGGCTGCTCGGCAACTCTCCAACACCACTTTCTACAAGCCATTACCCTCTGATCCCACTGAGAGTTACCAAAAGAAACTACAGCATTTGCTCAAGAAACTCCCTGAAAAAGCACAAGATCAAATCTGCCCAGACACACCCCTGGAACCCCGACCTGGGATATTCTATCTACTACCCAAGATCCATAAACCTGGAAATCCTGGGCACCCCATCGTCTCAGGCATTGGCACCCTGACAGCAGGATTGTCTGGCTATGTAGACTCCCTCCTCAGGCCCTACGCTACCAGCACTCCCAGCTGCTTTCGAGATACCACTGACTTCCTGAGGAAACTACAATCCATTGGTGATCTTCCTGATAACACCATCCTAGCCACTATGGATGTAGAAGCCCTCTATACCAACATTCCACACAAAGATGGACTACAAGCCGTCAAGAACACTATCCCCGATAATGTCACGGCTAACCTGGTGGCTGAACTTTGTGACTTTCTCCTTACCCATAACTATTTTACATTTGGGGACAATGTATACCTTCAGATCAGCGGCACTGCTATGGGGACCCTCATGGCCCCACAGTATGCCAACATTTTTATGGCTGGCTTAGAACAATGCTTCCTCAGCTCTCGTCCCCTAACGCCCCTACTCTACTTGCGCTATATTGAGGACAGCATCATCTGGACCCATGGAAAAGAAGCCCTTGAGGAATTCCACCATGATTTCAACAATTTCCATTCCACCATCAACCTCAGCTTGGTCCAGTCCACACAAGAGTTCCACTTCCTGGACACTACAGTGCTAATAAACGATGGTCACATAAACACCACCCTATACCGGAAACCTACTGACCGCTATTCCTACCTACATGCCTCCAGCTTTCACACTGACCACACCACATGATCCATCGTTTACAGCCAAGCTCTGCGATACAACTGCATTTGCTCCAACCCCTCAGACAGAGGCAAACACCTACAAGATCGCTATCAAGCATTCTTACAACTACAATACCCACCTGCGGAAGAGAAGAAACAGAGTGATAGAGCCAGAAGAGTTCCCAAAAGTCACCTACTACAGGACAGGCCTAACAAAGAAAACAAAACACCACTAGCTGTCACCTACAGCCCCCAACTAAAACCCCTCCAACGCATTATTAAGGATCTACAACCTATCCTGAAGGATGACCCAACACTCTCACAAATCTTGGGAGACAGGCCAGTCCTTGCCTACAGACAGCCCCCCAACCTGAAGCAAATACTCACCAGCAACCACATACCACACAACAGAACCACTAACCCACGAACCTATCCTTGCAACAAAGCCTGTTGCCAACTGTGCCCACATATCTATTCAGGGGACACCATCACAGGGCCTAATAACATCAGCCACACTATCAGAGGCTTGTTCACCTGCACATCCACCAATGGGATATATGCCATCATATGCCAGCAATGCCCCTCTGCCATGTACATTGGTCAAACTGGACAGTCTCTACGTAAAAGAATAAGTGGACACAAATCAGATGTCAAGAATTATAACATTCATAACCAGTTGGAGAACACTTCAATCTCTCTGGTCACGTGATTACAGACATGAAAGTTGCGATATTACAACAAAAAACTTCAAATCCAGACTCCAGTGAGAAACTGTTGAATTGGAATTCATTCGCAAATTGGATACAATGAACTTAGGCTTGAATAGAGACTGGGAGTGGCTAAGTCATTATGCAAGGTAACCTATTTCCCCTTGTTTTTTCCTACCCCCTCCCCCCCAGACGTTCTTGTTAAACTCTGGATTTGTGCTGGAAATGGCCCACCTTGATTATCATACACATTGTAAGGAGAGTGATCACTTTAGATAAGCTATTACCAGCAGGAGAGTGGGGTGGGAGGAGGTATTTTGTCATGCTTTGTGTGTATATAATAAGATCTTCTACACTTTCCACAGTGTGCATCCGATGAAGTGAGCTGTAGCTCACGAAAGCTTATGCTCAAATAAATTCGTTAGTCTCTAAGGTGCCACAAGTACTCCTTTTCTTTTTGTCAGGATACAGTTAACATTGGCCATATGACATGCAATGACAATGGAAAGAGTTCCTCATGCAGAGCAACTGCCAGCACAGAAGGCAGTGCTGAAACAGCTCTAGCCTGATTATTCATTAGTATTAGGGTAGTGCCTAGATGCCCCAGTCCAGATCAGGACACCCCTATATTAGAGGTGGAGAAACACAAAACCGTCAGTTCCTGACTCAAAACCATACCATCTAAATAGAGGAGACACGCAAAGGATCTGAGGGCACCCCAGAGGTAAAGTTCATACATCAGAGGTGGCCGAGCTGACAATAAAACCCATTTCACCTAACTTCCAGCCCAGAGCCTCATCCCCTAGATCACACTGCCTTTGCACTTTTAAAACCCATCGGTTGGTGTGTGTGTTATGCGTTTCCCCCTGTCTCACTACACAGACAATGAGAGTCTGCCAGAGCCACTAGCTACAGGGCCTGGTTCTTTTGCTGAGGATGTAGAGTCTCATGCTTTTAGCTCTGACTGTCCCTGCTCAGTCCTTGGTGTTGGCTAAGATAGCAGCTGTCCGTCACACTTGTACACATTTGCACACATATGCTCTGCCCCACATGCAGGTACTGAACTCCCACACAAAGGAAGAGGGGCAACACCCTCCCTCAGCCTCTTACTTTGTGTGTGCACGCACGTAAAGGCCTAGGGCAAGTGCTGCCATCTCATCAGCACTGCAAAAGAGTTTCTACTCTCATTCTGCCCGTGCACCTCCTGAACCTCCTCATGTCATCTGTCAAGTAGTAAAGAATAATGAAAGACACCTTCTTGCCAAGCATGTTATCAGTGTCATCCTGCATGGAGCAGACAAGAAAGCTCTTCCTGTCAAAGGCCAGTAAGTCAAGCTATTTTATTTATCCATCAACTGAAAACTCAGAGAAAGTACAGCTATATACGCATTACATATAGTTTGTTGCTTGTCCATCTATATGCCAAATAGCTGCTTGCCATTTTCATAACTTCCTGAATGATCACTAAAATGAAATAAAAAACAACAAAGCCAAATTTTCCCCTCAGAGACACTTATAATTTTAGGATCTTCCATTGCATCTCTCAGAACTAAGAAAATCTTACACGTCAGAGAATTTTATTTAACAATAATTATATTTTGCCTTTCATTCAGGATCCTACAGAGCATTATAAAACAAAGGGTTGTCATTAGCCCCAATTATCAGATGGGGGAAGTGAGGCACAGATTTTAAGGCTAAAGTTTTTAAAGAAGTCCACTAATTTCAGAATGCTTCAGTTTTTAGGTGCATAAGTCAAGACACTTATGGTTTGATTTACAGAGGTGCTCATCATTCACTTCAATGGGGTACAGTGGCAGATTAGCCACTGGGCCAACAGGGCCCATGCCCAGGGGCCCTGGCCAATTGGGGAGCCCTGGAAAAATGGGCACCTCCGGGCCCTGACCCACTCTGCCTGCCCAGTGCTCCTGCCAGGGAGCATGGTCGGGCGTGAGGGTGACAGGCAGGCAGAGCATGGCAAGCCCCCGCACCTTGACCCCACTCCTCAGCAGGTCCGCCAGGCAGGCAGAGTGAGGTAAGCCCCCATGCCCTGACCCCGCTCCCTGGCAGGAACGCTGGGGGGTGGGAGGGACCCCACAAAAAGGTAATCTGCCTCTGATGGGGTACCTTGAGTTAAGCATAGGAAAAAAAAAATCACAGGAGACTTTTGAAAATTTGTTCCTAAATGAATTGCCCCAGGTCTCAGTCACCAGCAGACCTGGAAAGAGACATTGTTTCCAGGACAGTCATGTGATGCTATATGCAGAGAAGTTGTAACAGTGTTGTTGCAGAGAAGTTGTAACAGTGTTGTTCCCAGGATATTAGAGAGACAAGGTGAGTGAGGTAATATAAGGTCTCTGTGTGGCTCAAAAAGCTTGTCTCTCTCACCAACAGATGTTGGTCCAATAAAAGATTCTCTCAGCCACCTTGTCTCTCTACTGAGATGCTATAGATAGCTACAGATTTTGGGCAATTTTTACCTTGGGTGAAATCTCTGAAATTTTCAGTGAAGAAAGTTCTCTTTCCCAGCTACAGAGAACCATCCAAAATATAGTACACTACCTGTACAGTCTGGATAAACAGCAAGTATGGGCATCTAAAACTGCTTAGAAATTCAAGGGTAGAAATGGTAAACACAATATAATGGAATACAGGTAATGACATATAAGACAAGGAGGAGGGAAAAGGAACTATTTCCTGTAGTACTAGAGGAATAATTAGATTAAAATTATAGGGAAATATATTCTGAATATTACAAAATGTTTCCTAGTGGTGTTATCTGCTTTTGACTGAATTTTAGCCCACTTTTGGAGGCTCAGGATGTTTGGCTAGTTCAGATAAGCATTGCTATTTTGATGTAGCTTATTTGAACTAAACCACTAGACTGTTTATCTATTTAAAAAATCACTGTACTATTTTAATGTACAGTAAATATGTTCCAGGGTACTTATAGTTCTTATCCCTTTTCAACATTCCCAGCTTTCACTGTTTGTGCTTCTGAGTCAGTTTTCTGATTGTACAGAAAGTGAACACACTGGTTTGGTGTAAATGTTTAGTTTCTAGGACTGGATTTACTACCTGTAGGTATGAAACACTAATTTTTAAAATCCTTAATTTTAAAGTGATCTGAGTGTTTTCTATGAAAAACATTTAAATTCTGCTTTTAAAAAAAATGTTTTTTCGATTGAGCTGTCTTGGGTCAAATCTACTAAAGTAGCCTCTGATCCTTTATCCTCAGAATTTGGTGAACACCAATTTGAGTGTGTCACTATGCCTCTGTGGGTCACAACTGAGAATATTAAATTCAGGACAAAATGCTGAGACATCCCAAAACTGGTGGTTATTCTCCCATAAAATATATCAAACCAGCAACAAAAAGTAAACTTCTGTCTCACCACACTGGCTAACAAGAAGTCAGAAAAGCAGTTTCCTTAGGAATTCCAGTCCTGGATTCAAGACCTAGACACTAGACTTAAAGCTGAGTTATTTAAAACCAATTTCATCAAACAAAAAAAGAGTTTGATCCAAAAGGACCAGCCACACACCCAGGTCAATATATAACTCAGATCTTACCCAATAATCATGCTGTTGCCAATCCTTTAGTATCTAATATCGAGAGAGAGAGAAAGAGAAGTTAAAATTGATTAAAGGAATCAGATACATACAGTAATTGCAAAGTTCTTGGATCAGGCTTGTAGCAGTGATGGAATAAACTGCTGGCTTGTTAAGTCTCTGGTTGCTTCTAAATCATTTGAAATACAGGTACATAGTTAATATTCATAACTTCAGATACAAAAAAGAAACATTCATACAAATAGCATAATCGTATTCAGCAAATAATAACCTTTCCATAGACACCTTACTTGACATGCAACAAATCTCGTACAAGGTAATTATATACTAGTGGTAGCAACAATGATCTACATGGTCATATTTTAATCAGATAACATCACAGAGTGCAAAAGACATCCTTATTTGCACATGCAGCTCTCACAGTTAAGTCTCTAAGCTCCCGATTTGCATTTGCAAATACCCACTTGATTATGCAAATTTTTGCTTTTACAATTTAGAAGTTGCAATTTGAGACTACTTTTAAATACTGGGCCATCTTGCCCAGTTTGAATTTGTGTCATTTATTTACCAGCAAGCTCAGAAGTACTGTTGACACAACCCACTACTATAGAATTACCTGGCACAGTATATCACTGAGAAGAAAAGTATACAACAGAAGACAGAAAGTGGGCAGTGGGGAGAGGGGGGAATAGAGGAAGGAGCTTCTGAAAAGGGTCTGAATGGGGCTCAGGAGTTACAGCCATTGAAACAACAATATTTTGGCCTTAGAGGTAATATAACCTTGATGAAATTACTGAACAGTCTGTATCTTGTCCTTTGTGACCCTCTTTTTGCTGGCAGAATATGAAGTTGTTAATTAACTAGTCAGTGACTATACATTATACATTGATTTACAACATTAGGAGGTACATGAATGCCTTACTTTGCTCAGCTCAGCCAATTTCAAAGTGGTTTCTTTTAATCTTTTACAGGAATTTCACTCTACCTCTTACTAATATTTATGGCAAGCTGTCTGCTGCAGTGATGGGTTTCAGCACCTTTTGAAAGTTGTAATATGGATTTGGCAATCTTGATTTCATAGAATCATAGAATATCAGGGTTGGAAGGGACCTCAGGAGGTCATCTAGTCCAACCCCCTGCTCAAAGCAGGACCAATCCCCAATTAAATCATCCCAGCCAGGGCTTTGTCAAGCCTGACCTTAAAAACTTCTAAGGAAGGAGATTCTACCACCTCCCTAGGTAACGCATTCCAGTGTTTCACCACCCTCCTAGTGAAAAAGTTTTTCCTAATATCCAACCTAAGCCTCCCCCACTGCAACTTGAGACCATTACTCCTTGTCCTGTCCTCTTCTACCACTGAGAATAGTCTAGAACCATCCTCTCTGGAACCACCTCTCAGGTAGTTGAAAGCAGCTATCAAATCCCCCCTCATTCTTCTCTTCTGCAGACTAAACAATCCCAGTTCCCTCAGCCTCTCCTCATAAGTCATGTGTTCCAGACCCCTAATCATTTTTGTTGCCCTTCGCTGGACTCTCTCCAATTTATCCACATCCTTCTTGTAGTGTGGAGCCCAAAACTGGACACAGTACTCCAGATGAGGCCCCACCAATGTCGAATAGAGGGGGACGATCACGTCCCTCGATCTGCTCGCTATGCCCCTACTTATACATCCCAAAATGCCATTGGCCTTCTTGGCAACAAGGGCACACTGCTGACTCATATCCAGCTTCTCGTCCACTGTCACCCCTAGGTCCTTTTCCGCAGAACTGCTGCCTAGACATTCGGTCCCTAGTCTGTAGCTGTGCATTGGGTTCTTCCGTCCTAAGTGCAGGATCCTCCACTTATCCTTATTGAACCTCATCAGATTTCTTTTGGCCCAATCCTCCAATTTGTCTAGGTACCTCTGTATCCTATCCCTGCCCTCCAGCATATCAACCACTCCTCCCAGTTTAGTATCATCTGCAAATTTGCCGAGTGCGCAATCTACACCATCCTCCAGATCATTTATGAAGATATTGAACAAAACCGGCCCCAGGACTGACCCCTGGGGCACTCCACTTGACACCGGCTGTCAACTAGACATGGAGCCATTGATCACTACCCCTTGAGCCTGACAATCTAGCCAACTTTCTTCCCACTTTATAGTGCATTCATCCAGCCCATACTTCTTTAACTTCCTGACAAGAATACTGTGGGACACCCGTGTCAAAAGCTTTGCTAAAGTCAAGAAACAATACATCCACTGCTTTCCCTTCATCCACAGAACCAGTAATCTCATCATAGAAGGCGATTAGATTAGTCAGGCATGACCTTCCCTTGGTGAATCCATGCTGACCATTCCTGATCACTTTCCTCTCATGTAAGTGCTTCAGGATTGATTCTTTGAGGACCTGCTCCATGATTTTTCCAGGGACTGAGGTAAGGCTGACTGGCTTGTAATTCCCAGGATCCTCCTACTTCCCTTTTTTAAAGATTGGCACTACATTAGCCTTTTTTCAGTCATCCGGGACTTCCCCCGTTCGCCACGAGTTTTCAAAGATAATGGCCAATGGCTCTGCAATCACAGCTGCCAATTCCTTTAGCACTCTCGGATGCAACTTGTCCGGCCTCATGGACTTGTGCACGTCCAGCTTTTCTAAATAGTCCCTAACCACCTCTTTCTCCTCAGAGGGCTGGCCATCTATTCCCCATGTTGTGATGCCCAGCGCAGCAGTCTGGGAGCTGACCTTGTTTGTGAAGACAGAGGCAAAAAAAGCATTGAGTACTTTAGCTTTTTCCACATCCTCTGTCACTAGGTTGCCTCCCTCATTCAGTAAGGGGCCCACACTTTCCTGTGCTTTCTTCTTGTTGCCAGCATACCTGAAGAAACCCTTCTTGTTACTCTTGACATCTCTTGCTAGCTGCAGCTCCAGGTGCTATTTGGCCCTCCTGATATCATTCCTACATGCCCGAGCAATATTTTTATACTCTTCCCTGGTCATATGTCCAAACTTCCACTTCTTGTAAGCTTCTTTTTTATGTTTAAGATTTCTAGAGCACAGAATCAACTCCGGAAGTTTAGGCACTATACAGGTGGCTATGAACTGAACAGTTTGTCCTACACTGCAATACCTATATTGCATTGGTATTTAATTCACAAACAGGTTAGTTTATATAACTCGCTCTAGAACACAGACAAAATGCTGTACATCAAAATAGAGAGTCTAGAACAAAATAAATCTGCTTAAGAATATTTATTTCCCTTGCTTTAAAAGCAGTATGATTCATTAAAACAATTGTGTTAAAACTGCTAATGACTCTCCTGTTGCCTCTGAGTAGCAAGAGCTAGTTACTGTACTAGTCTGTTTTTGAGCTAAAAAAATCAGAGTTCTTAATTAGCTGATTGTATTGAACACATTTTAGCAGAGCACTTTCCACTTAAAGTTCCAAATACTAAGCTAACTTAATAGATCTTTCCATGATCATTTGAAAATTTCAACATAAACCTGTATCTCCATGTACAGTAATTGTATCTGTAAAGCTTTTTGGTATATTGCACTAGATTTTAATGTTATGCTTCTATCACACCTGCAACTGGTGAATCAGTTCAAGGCAATTCTGAAAAGTTAATTTGTTATATGCTTCTACATAGAAACCAAAGTAATAGGATGACATGAGTAAATTCATTTGGTAACTGTGCCACCATGCTGACATACTAGAGCCATATTAAACTCTATTTACTTCTATTATTCTTCATCAGGTGTATGGCTGCTGTATCCATTATGAACACAACTCCATTTTAAGATGCATGAGGGAAGTCAAGCATACATTGCAATATTCAACTGTTTGTTAAAGAAAATATAATGGTAAGAGCATATCTTTTCATAAGCTTTGTTTTACTACAGTAGAGAAGTCACTTAATTGTTTCTGTTCTTTATGCTGCCACAATTTAATACATAAATTCTCCTTGAATGGCTGAGCAGCACAATGGTTTGTGAAGGTTAACTGTGAAAATTGATAGGATTCTTTACAGTGATTTTTAACATCATAGCTAGATGAAGGAAACAATAACACCATCTCATTAGCTGCAATTGAGTATTCACACCATTATTTTCCCTTACCTATTGTGAAGGGACAGATATAAAAGACAAAAAACAGTCCGTGTCACCAAATGACTTGGAAAAGAGGAAATAGGTGTTTTCAGAATAGGCTAAATGCAAAAAGTTGATGCAGTGCCACACTGTTGTGTTATGCAACTTTCCAAGGTCACCCATCCAACTGCAAGAGTTCACACATGAGAGCACTACTGTACATATATAGAAATAGCTATATGTGAATAGATTACATTGTGGATAGTGATAGATACCTAGCAGTCCGACACCAGGGTTATGGATGTATTATATTTGCCTAAATAGATTGAATATATAATAGAATGTGTAAACTATGCACATGGTAACATTTTCAAAAGCACTTAAGTAAATCAGCTGGTTTCAGAGTAGCAGCCGTGTTAGTCTGTATCTGCAAAAAGAAAAGGAGTACTAGTGGCACCTTAGAGACTAACAAATTTATTTGAGCATAAACACCTGCAAGATCTCTATCAAGCATTCTTACAACTACAATACCCACCTGCTGAAGGGAAGAAACAAATTGACAGAGCCAGAAGAGTACCCAGAAGTTACCTACTACAGGACAGGCCCAACAAAGAAAAGAACAGAACGCCACTAGCCATCACTTTCAGCCCCCAACTAAAACCTCTCCAAAGCATCATCAAGGATCTACAACCTATCCTGATGGTCACTCTCACAGATCTTGAGAGACAGGCCAGTCCTTGCTTACAGACAGCCCCGCAACCTGAAGCAAATACTCACCAACAACCACACACCACACAACAGAACCACTAACCCAGGAACGTATCCTTGCAACAAAGCCCGTTGCCAACTGTGTCCACATATCTATTCAGGGGACACCATCATAGGGCCTAATCACATCAGTCACACTATCAGAGGCTTGTTCACCTGCACATCTACCAATGTGATATATGCCATCATGTGCCAGCAATGCCCCTCTGCGATGTACATTGGCCAAACGGGACAGTCTCTATGTAAAAGAATAAATGGACACAAATCAGACATCAAGAATTATAACATTCAAAAACCAGTCGGAGAACATTTCAATCTCTTTGGTCACTCGATTACAGACCTAAAAGTGGCAATTCTTCAACAAAAAAACTTCAAAACCAGACTCCAATGAGAGACTGCTGAATTGGAATTCATTTGCAAACTGGATACAATTAACTTAGGCTTGAATAAAGACTGGGCGTGGATGTGTATTTACACAAAGTAAAACTATTTCCCCATGTTTATTCCACCCCCCACTGTTTCTCAGACGTTCTTGTCAACTGCTGGAAATGGCCCACCTTGATTATCACTACAAAAATTTTCACACATCCCCACCCCTGCTCTCCTGCTGGTAATAGCTCACCTTACCTGATCACTCTTGTTACAGTCTGTATGGTAACACCCATTGTTCCATGTTCTCTGCGTATATAAAGTCTTCCCACTGTATTTTCCACTACATGCATCCAATGAAGTGAGGTGTAGCTCACAAAAGCTTATGCTTAGATAAATTTGTTAGTCTATAAGGTGCCACAAGTCCTCCTTTTCTTTTTAAATCAGCTGGGTGATTTAGAAAAATATTACCCATAATTACTAAAGCTATATTAAAACCTAACAAAAATCAACATATCATCTAAAAATAATTCAATAAATACCCTACCAAAGACACTCAAGCCCCCTCAGACAAGCACCTCTGTAACTACATAAATGTTGCAGTGTATCCTGTAGGTCGGTAGGCTCAGGCTACGCTGCCCTAAAGTAGAAAAATAAGTTCCAGAGTCTAGGGACCTCTGTTAAGGTACAGGCTTCCCGCAACCATTGGTAGGAGAATCCCACCTGATATCAGTTGTCATGATGTATAATGGAGCCTGTTTTCCGCACTGAAGAGACATAGAGACAATGGACGTTGTGTTCTGACCACCCCTTCTCTCCCATCCCAGGTGCTTTATTAGAACAATAACACAACAACCTCTTTATCTAGGGTCTTTACAATAATCCAGCTGCAGCAATCAGAAAAAATGAACTCTCTACTATATATGTAAAACCATATAACAGGGAACACTCACCAATGGAGGCACACCCCTGTGGCTAAGTCTGGGTATCTGCTCTGTTCTCGTCTAGCACACCTTCCATCTCTCGCTTGTCCCATGGCCCCTTTTGCTCTCTGGAACTTGGGGTGCCCTCTCTTCAGGATTCAGCCCTCTAGTCAGGTCACTATGTAGTTTCCCCTTTCCAGAATATCAGCATCTTGCTGGATCAACTGTCCAGACACTATCTTCATCAGTCTGTGCTACTTTCCCAGTTGTTAGAATAGCAGGCAGCCCTGGGTTCCCGCCAAAGGGCTCTATAATCAGAGGCCAACATCTGCACAGTCTCACTCCTCTCTGTTCTTTCCCTAGGCTTCTTCCTATTCTGCTTTCCACAGGCTTCTCTCTGCCCTCCAATTCCTCTGGGTAAAACCCTTCCATCAGGGACAGGGCTTTTGCTCCTCCTGGGTTTCCTCCTACCCACCTCTCAGTGCTCAGGAGGCAATTGCAGACTCCCCCTGAAGTCCCCTTCTGCTTGCAACTTCCTCTCTTTATAATCCTCCCCCAGCTATGCTTCATCTGCAATTAGAGTTTCTCCATCAAGCCTGACTCTTCCCCAGGTGTGGGCTATAAGGTTAATTGGCCTCTTCTAAGCCACCTTAACCTCTTCAGAGCTGGAGTGAAGTGAACATCCCATCACAATCCCCCTTCCAGCCATTTGGTTGAGACTTCACTGTTGACTCTCAAATTTGTGCATGTCTTCCCCAGTCCCACCAGCACCAACCCAACACTTTTATGTCTTAGCCTAAGCTAGAGGTAGCACCCTGATGGTGGCACCAAAGGATACAGCTTATTTGCAACTATTACCAGATGGGTGCTAAATATTGTATCCATTGCCTCTTCTGGCATATCGTGAGCATTTTGGTCACTGTCAGATGGTAGAATAGGTATAGGTATATGTGGAGGGGCAAGGTGGCTATGAGGGAGGGAATATATGTTAAGAGGGAAGGGCTGGAGTCAGGGTGGGTCACAGACATCCAGAACTCCTAAATTTAGAGGGCATCTTGTATGCCAGAATGGACCCCCTTTTATCATTTGTGGCAACTTATAAAGGCAGGGGCTTCAACTTCTCCCTCCCAATTCTCTTTTGTGATCTTGGCACTACTGTGTCAGTGGACCCCACCTGTTTGTTCTTCACCCCACAAAGACAGACCCTGCCCGGGGCTCATAGCCACTATGTGTTCCCCTAATATTAAACAGTCAAATCCACAGGATACGTGCAAGTTAATATTCTGTTACGTAACCCTTCTGCCAGGTGGAGCCAGCAGCAACAAAGGCTGGGTTCGGTATCTAGGAGTTCCTTTTCAACAATACAACACAAAACCAGCTACAGCCCCCACCCAGTAAACTGGGACAATTATACACCACACCCTGGGCACCGCTAAGAGGCAATACTTCCCCTCTCGCAAGCACAGAGTCTGAGTGTAGCAAAAACTTTTAATAAAAGGAGGGAAGTAACTCAGCATTAATTGAGAAAACACCGCAACTAGGGTTCATAAACATAAACCATGAGCAAAAGACCCACCCCCAAGTTAGTTGGGCAGTGTCCTTTTCCTCTGAGGTTCTTATGTCTAGCAACCCAAAAGTCTCTTTAATGCCTATCCCATCTCTGCAACCCACTCACCTCCCACTTTGGGTGCAAGGGGGGGGGTAAGGAGGCACCTTACACGTGCCGCTTGTTGGGCACTCACTTGTTGCCCCCCTGGCCAATTGGCACGCCTCTCTGCAGGGATCTGCTCTGGTCCTGTCCGCCAGCCACCTGCTGGCCGCTTGCTGTACCTCTCCACCAGCCACTCTGCTGGCCAATCATCACGCCTCTCCGCCAGCCACCTGCTGGCTGCTTGCCACACCTCTCCATCAGCCACCCTGTTGGCCACTTGCCATGCCTCTTCACCAGTCACCCTGCTGGCCATTCGCCATGCCTCTCTGCCAGCCGCCTGGCTGGCCGCTTGCTGAGATGTCTTCAGGGCCCACCACTTAACACAGCTCTCAGGGATTTCAGCTATTAGTGGGGGGAGCCTCACTGCGGGTGCACACTGGCAGTCTCTTGCAATAGAGATACTATCCCAAGTAACCCTAATACTTAGACATAGGTATCAGTGATTTCAGCAGTATGTAAAAAGACCCTCAATTGAGTCTAAATTTGCTCTTTTATTATACCATAGAGAGGGCCAAATGGCAACTAGATACAAGTACCTGTCCTCACCCTCTCTCAGCTCATTGGGCTTTGGAACCCATGTCTCCTGCCTAGCAAGTGCCATTAATTTGAGGGTGAGTCCCGCCATCGGGGTATGCCAGGTACAGTTCTGCTGCCCTTGGTTCACACAGCAGGGATAACAACCTTTATTACTCCTGCCCCAATAACAAAGAGACTAGGGATCCAACACCAGCACAAGTGATCATTTGGGCAAGAAATCCCATCATGCTGAGCACCTAGGGAGGGTGGATGTGTCCATGCAAACGAGATCAGCTCCTGAAGTCCTTTTCCACAGCTCACAATGATATGTCAGGGGAGAGCTCATTCAGACTCTGCTTACAGTTATATACGGCTAAGAAAAGAGAAACAAACGGAGGAAAGCATTTACTTATATCCAAGTGTAAGCACAGTTTGGGACACAGCTACTTGTGCCTCCATGGGTTATAAAAGCATATTAAGTTTTGTGAAATGGCAATGTTTTCTGTAACAATCTTGGGGTTCATTAACTAACAAATTAGTGAATGAGAAAGGAATCAAACTTTAATAAAACAAACTAGAAGGTAGAGCACGGCAGCTGGATTCTTACATGGTCTTAGCACTGTCCCAAGTCCTAATTGCTCCACGAACCTTTACTTTTACCCCAAGGTTTCCTGTTTCCAGAAAGGACTGTTTATTTTCTCAGAAAACATGCTTTTGTCCTTTATTCATCTTCAGGTCTAGGATGTTAACTCTAATATACTTCTCTTTCAGGGTTGTTAGCACTTGTCTCAGAGTCTCCTTTTTTGCAAGGTAAAGGTATCCAGGACAGCATTATATATTAGTTACCAAACAACGATTTGTCACAGAATTACAGAAACTCAGTAAAACCTGTGACTTTGGTGAGCTCTCAGAGTCTCTGGTCAGAGATAACACATTGTCTTTAAAGCCACAAATGAGTCTAAGAGAGAGACTGCTCCATGAAGTAGACTTAACTTTAGAAAAAGCTCCCCAAATATGCAGGGCAGCAGAAAATATGAAAGCACAAGCCAAAGAGCCTAATTTCCCAGAAGGGGTTATCCATGTTCTGAGTACAAAAGCATATAGCCAGAATAGATCAAATCAAGTAATTGGAATCACTTACGATGAAAACCACTGCTAGAGGGAAGACTTGGTATAGATGGTCACCTGGAAGGTGTGGATCACAGCATGGCCCCAAACAGTGTGTTGCTTTTGGGAAACTATCATAAATGTGGGAAAACAATCATTTTGCAAAATGCTGCAGATCTCAAGTGCAGAAAAGTCAAGTGCATTCAGTTAAAGACAATCTTGTTGAGGAGTATTTCATAGAGGTACTGGGATCTAGCAAGCTTGACGAGAGGGACTGGATACTGCCTATGACAGTGACTGGAACAATTATTCCACTGAAACTAGACACAGGAGCCCAGGTTAATATTTTGTCTGAATAAGATTATGAGAGACTGAAAATAAGACCAACACTGGGAACAACAAAAATAAAACTAAAACTGATTATTCTGGAACAAATACACCAGTGAAGGGGAGGTTGCTCACATCAACCATAAAAACACCACGTACAAGCTCCCATTCATTGTAGTGCCAAAGGAGGTGACACCAATTTTAGGCCTGTCTGTATGTGAGAAACTCAATCTGGTAAAACGGATGCTCTCACCTCAAGATCATACTGAACCTGGCTATGAGGAACTCTTTCAGAAATATCATGACCTTTTTCAAGGGTTGGGTTGCCTGCAGGGTGCACATACAATCCGGATAAACAAGCAGGTCCGTCCAGTTATCCATCCATGTAGAAAGATGCCATTTGCACTCCAGAATAAACTCCAGGCTGAGCTTGCAAGGATGGAAGCAATGCAAGTAATAAAAAAAATTGAGGCGCTCCGTAGTCACTGTGGAGAAAAGTAGTGGCCAGCTACGCATATGCTTAGATCCAGAGACCTCAACAAGGCTATAAAATGAGAACTTTTCAAACTACCAACCAGAGAAGAGATTATGGCTCACTTTGCAAATGCTCAATATTGCAGTAAATTGGATGCATCCTCAGGTTTTTGGCAGCTAAAATTAACTGAAGAAAGCTTAAAGCTATGCACATTTAATACCCTATTTGGAAGATACAGATTTTTACACTTACCTTTTGCCATAGCTTCAGCACCGGAAATGCACCACTAAACCATACATATGATCTATGAACATATTAATGGTGTTCACACCTTGATGGACGACATCATCATCTGGGGTTCAACGAAAGAGAAGCATGATTGTAGACTTTGGGAAGTCCTCGATGCAACTAGAGCTGCAAACCTCAAACTAAATAGGGAGAAATGTGTTTTAGGGGTTACAGAACTGACTTTTGTTGGGGACAGTATATCCCAAGAAGGTGTAAAACCTGGAAAGAGGAAGATTTCAGCCATTAAAATGATGTGATTTCCCCAGTCAGAGAAAGTTGTCCTGTGGTTGGAAAATTCGTATCAAATCTATCTACCAAAGCAGCAGCTTTGAGAAAACTAGAGAATAAAAAGGAATGATGCAGAATAGGAGGAATCATGGGAAGGTTTAGAACAACTGATACATGAACCAGTGTTGAAGTGCTATGCACCAGGAAGGCCTGTAAAAATTTCAGCAGATGTTAGGTGGGTTAGGTGTAGTGATTTTACAGAAGCATGAGCATTGTTGGGAACTAGTGGCATATGCATCCAAATCACTAACTTAGGCAGAAACCAGATACACACAGATTGAAAAGGAGTTTCTAGGAATATTTTTTGCCTATGAGAGATTCAATCAGCATATTTATGGACAGACAGTGGAAACTGAAACAGACCACAAGCCCCTGATAGCACTGTTTAGCAAACCGCTAAATGACTGTAACTTCAGGTTTCAAAGAAAGATGATAAAGCTGCAAAAGTATGATTTGGTTGTGGCTGATATGCCTCGTAAATTCATATTCACTGCAGATGCACTTACTGAAGCAGTGGCTCCCATGAAACCAGAGAAGACTTTAGAGACAGAGATGCAAACCTTTGTAGATCGGATTGTAAAGTTAATTCCCATACCTAACAGGAAACTGCAACAAATAAGAGAGGAAACAGAGAAAGATAAATCATTGGGAATCCTTAAAGAAGTGATAATTAAAGAGTGGCCTGAAGAAATAAGCAGTTGCTGTCCAAGTATAAAAGACTATTGGAACTGCAGACATGAATTTACTGTGATAGATGGGGTGATTTTCAAGGGCAGTAAGGTTGTAATTCTAATGAGCCTCCAAAAAGAAATGCTGCGAAAGATCCACAAGGGTCATTTGGGAATTGAAAAGTGCAAATAACAAGCATGAGAGGTACTATATTGCCCACGGATCAATCATGACATTACTAATGTGGTAGGAAACTGCTTTTCCTGCTTGAAATACAAGCCATGCCAACAAGCACAGCCACTGAGACCTCCTCCGGTTCCACAAAGGCCTTCTGATAAGGTTGGCACTGATGTATTTACCTGGCAATCAAAGGATTATTTAATAGTCCCAGATTATTAGACTCTGTATCCATAAATTTGCACACTGCACAGTCCCAATAGTAAGCCAGTGATAGCCAGCATGAAGGGAATCTTCTCTAGACATGGAATTCCAGATGGAGTCTTTAGCAATAATGGACCACATTTTTCCAGTGCAGATTTTAGGCAATTTGCCATAAATTGGGATTTTCATCAAAAACATCAAGTCCAAATTACCCTCCAATCAAATGGACTCATGGAAAGGTCTATACAGACAGTAAAGAACCTTATGAAGAAGACTTTTGACAGTGGGGGTGATTTGTATGAAGCGTTACTGGTTTACCAAAGTACATCCCTGGAGAATGGCTTTTCTCCAGCTCAGCTGTTAATGAGAAGAAGGTTCAGATCTAATTTACCAATTACTGATAACCTGCTGAAATCTCATAACAGTGAAATAATACGGAAGATGAAAGAAAAGTAGATGTGGAAGCAGAAATATTGTTCTGACAAAAAGGCTGTGACTTCCATCTCTTACCCAGGTGATAGAGCGTGCCTGAGGAATCACACCTCTGATACTTAGGGCCAAAGAGGTACCATTAAAGAACAGCTGCACCCAACGTCTTATGTAGTGCAGACAGACCAGGGGGGATACATTTTGACATAATCGAAGAGATCTACAAGTAATCTCAGAAATTCCAACACATTGACACCTGAGGTGGACTGATATTTCCCGTCTGACTGATCCTTTATCATCAATGCACAAAGGAGAAACTGTCAAGGAACAAGAGAACAACTCAGACTCTAATGAAAAACTGATACTGAGAAGATCAGAGCGGGAGATTAAACATCCTGAAGACTCAAAGAGACTTGCTAACCTGCCTGGAGAAGGGGTATTTGAGGAAAGTGAGTGGTAAAGACTCACTTGAGAATGATGTGCTGGCAATCTCTCCTCTATAGGTAGCTGACACATTGGGTTTATGGAAATACTAGATGGGTTAAGAATTTAATGTATGTGTTAGTAGATAGTTAACTGTTTATATATATGTATATAAGAGTTAATTTATTTTTCTTTAAGAGGGAAGATGTAAAGATATGTTTATGAAAGATTGTGATTTGGAGACACTCCTTCATAGGGGACTGTGTTGTGTGTGTGGGAATTTGCAGATGTACCCTGGAGGCGGGTGTTGGGAACACCGCATTGCTGTGTATTGCAGTTCACCGGAGATGCTCTCCAGTTTGTTTTATTAAAGTTTGATTCCTTTCTCATTTACTGGTTTGTTAGTTAACGAACCCCAAGATTGTTACAGAAATCATTGCCATTTCACAAAACTTAATATAGTGCCTGATTATGTTCCCAGTGAAATCAATGGGAAAAGGATGGGTCCCTAATTATAGTTTATGTTTTTCAAATATAACGAGAGTATGAGTTTTCCAGGAGATTTAACAGTCCTGAAAGTCTGGAGGAGTAGTAATAAGCTGTTTCTGAACTAGAGGGAAGTGAACAAAAATGTTCGAGATAAGTCAAAATTGTGTATTTAATTATTTTAAAGTGTATTGTATCTCAAAAATGGCTTTATTGATTTTTTTAAGACTTTGCATCAATATTCTCCTTTGCCTTCAGTAAATCTGGAAAATTTCCAGCCACACCAACACTATTGGTGGGTGAATATAAGGAAGCTGTTTAATGGAAGCTAGTTGGAGCCTGAAATACAGAGAATAATTTTTCATGAGCTTGTAGGAAACATTTTCCCCAATATTAAAAAAATCCATTTGCCTAAATATATACATGTAAAACATATCATCTATAGAAATGAAATTTAAACCAGATCAAGATAGACCAAATCATGATGTCCAAACTCACTTTTTACATGGCCTTTAGTAATGCAAATTACCAGTTTACATCAATGGGGCTAGCCTGAGTAAAGATTTCAGGATTTCCTCCGATAAAAGCACACTAGATATCACTTAGTAATAAGACTAGTCATAGCTAGATAATTCATTCATTCCAAATGAACATAACATTCTACCCACATGCCTGATGCAGATATTCTATTTTTAGGCTAGCAGTAAACATTTCAAATTCTAAATGTGTATAGTTTGGCTTTGTACTTGTATATGTTCTGTTTAAAGCATTCACAGTGAGGATATTTTAGATGAGGCCCTAAGTCAATGGCAGTTGAAGGAGGTCAACACTTTACAGGATTTGCAGATAATCTTCAGTGATTTGAGATATTTTCTTATGATGTAAATGAGAGATCTTAGTAGCATGAGGGAAGGATGTACTCTGTAGCTAATTTATAAAAATCTAAGAGATTTAATCTACCTCTTCAGCAAAGTACCATGAACGTCCTACCGAAATGATAACTGTCTTGAGTATGATGAAAAACATAATAGCTTGCTAATGCTTATCTGAATATTAAAGCAATTATTTTTCTTCTTGTGTCAGAAACAATCTTTCTTACAAATGCTGGCATATAAATGAGACCTCTATAAAACACATATACTTCTATGCTTGAAAGAATAACGTCATCTATAAAAGAAAATTTAAGTGAAATTTACTTAATTAAGATCTGGTTTGGTTTTAAATAACAGGGCTTTCATTTTAAATTTCTTTACAGTGTAAAAATTTGGCTCAGAGAGGGAGAAAATTAAGCCTTTGTAACCTGTGAGAAAACAAATCTGTCACAGTGAATGAGCCAATCAGTTTTCCAGCACAACATGCATCCTTGAGGACAAGGTAGCACTATTTTCATTTCAGAACTTTATGGACATTAATTCTGAAGTGTCTATTGAACTTAATTAGTGGAATTATTATGCTTTACTTTGACTTCTGAAAAATGCCGGTGAATGAAACATTAGGCTTTAGCAAGAGCAGTGTTAGTCATTGTGAAGGGTCACATGTATCTCTCTAGCTCATTACATTTTCATCAAGCCTAGACGACAAGATGATATGAGGGCTCTTACATTTCCTTTTTTGGCTCAGATTTGATGAGCTATGTTATCTCATTTCCTAAATCACTTCAGGCTGAAGTTAGACACACTGCTGGGTACTTCTGATAGTTGAGAGTAATATTATGCCTTGGATGCAGTGAAATTATGAAGTGTTGCAGTTACTGTCTGTTCCCAAATTTCAAGTAAATATTCAAAACTATAACGGAGTAACTTAGAGCAATATGCTGATACTGATCTCAATGCATTAAGATTTGGTTGGGTCATGTGATTTGATTATTTGTTTTTAAAGCAATTGTTTATATTTCGGGTGCCTTGGAAGTGTTAGTTATTTGGAATATTGAAGTTTACTTGACATGCTCTTGAACTAAAGGTCAGGTAAGGTATTTGACCAATATTTTCAAAAGTGGTCTCTACTTATGGGTAGCCCAGCTTTGGATGTCCAACTTAAAGTGTGTTACGCTGAGCACCCAAAAACTAGGGTACTCAATCAGAGGCCAGTTTGGAAATGTTGGTTCCGCTAACTAACTTAGGAGCCAGTCCTGCTCCCACTGAAGTTGGCAAAGAATTCTATGTTTGACTTTAACAGAAGCAAGATCAGATCAAGCACTGCAAGCACTAGGTGGAGATGAAAGATTTTACAGGGGCTTTATTCATTCTAAGGGATGGAACAATCCGTGATCAACTGAAAGACGATTTTACAGTCTAATTTCCCTTTGGATGTTGTTCATTGGCAATATTGGTCTATGGCAATCTTAAACAGACTGCAAGAGCTTGGTAGTATTCTCTCAGTGAGATTAAAAAGACTTCTACAGATTGTAATACAGGGAGAACATCAATTAGGAAAATAAAATAGATTTGATTAATCACAAGGTAAAGACTGTTGAAAATCTGCGTCATTGCAGCAAAGTTTTTTACCCAGCCATGATCTTTGTTTGCCCTCTTTCAAACTAACTATTGTAGCAATGAGTCATTTTCATTTTATTCTACTGCACAAAAAGAAAGCAAGATGGTTAATCGGCCAAATTGCCTTTCTTTTGAATGCAACAATAGACCTAGAAACCAATTAGAAAAGCATCAGAAAGCTATAGTCTGGCAGTAAGTGGGTGCTGAGAAACATGGCCTGGGAGGACAGCAGATCTTTTCCCCTCTACCAGGTCATTCATACAGCACAAGCTGTTTTTTTTATTACAGTTAAAACATAATGATATTCAGGACAAGGATACCCATGCTGTTCTATCACTGAGAGTGTAAATTAGCTGCTTGCTCACTTCTGACATGCGTGGGTTTCATTTGAAAGGGAAGTTTGATTAAACTCCTCTTAACAAAGCAGTCTGTGTAATAACAACCCTGTAAGACTGGCTGACCAAACAGAGAGCAAAGATTCATGAGAGGCTATTGAAGGGTTTAAAGAAGGGTCTGTTTTCAACAAATCCTGTAAAAAGTAGAAGCCACATGTAGTATGATGTGGAGGCCTTATGGGCCTGATCCTATGCCCACTGAAATCAGTGAGAACCATAAGGGACCACCAGATAATTTAATCTGACTTCCTCTATATCAAAAGCCACCAACACCATGGGGTTGCCAGGAGTGCGGTTTTCGATCGGAAAGTCCAGTCGAAAAGGGGACCTGACAGTGTCCAATCAGTACTATTGACCAAACACCAGAAGTCTGGTTAACTGAGTAACTGTCCACAATCAGCTTCCATTCCGCTGCTGGGAGGGTGAGAAGAGCAGCTGCCGCTGGAACTGGAGGAGTACTCAAGAACTGCCCAGCTCTGGCGGAAAGAGGTACTAGCAGCCAGTGGGAGGGATCCTGAAGGACACAGTGTTTGAGGAGCGGGGCTGGTAGTTGGGCTCACTGCGCAGGACCCCTTCTCGGCCTCCTTTGTGCCCCACCCCCAGGGTGCCCCTTATCCTTCCCCAGTCATCTCTCCACCCCCAGAGCACGGCTCTCCCTCCCCCGTCCTGCCCCACTCACCCCTCCATCTGTAGAGCCCTGTTCAGGTGGCAGGGGGAGGGAGGTGGAGAGAGCAGTGAGTGACAGGTGAGGGGGCAGGGCCTCAAGGGAAGAGGCGGAGCAGGGAATTGGGGAGGTTCCAGTGCTCAGTGTCCGGTTTTCACAAATTAGAAAGTTGGCCACCCTAATCACCCAGCACCCTCACACGAAACCCAACAACTGAAATTCGACCAAAATATTACAGTCCACAGGAGACTAAACTATTATGTGCCACAGGCAATGAATAGGAGGAACCGAAGTACACCAATGCCCAATCAGGTACGACCTAAGCAGTAGCAAGCAAGAAAATAGCTCTGCTCATGCCTCTGGCAGATGTAAGAATTGATAATGAAGGAGGGCTTCAGGCTGTAGACCTAATTCAGAACAGGGGTGCTGGAACAGGAGGGCTCGGGGACTATGGCCTCATTACTTTCAAAAGCCCTCCCACTTTTTACCGGCCATAAGGGCAAATGACAGGGAGAAGGGGCAGAGAGAAGCGAGCGGGGAGGGGGGAGTCTTGGGGGGAAGAAGCAGAAAGGGAGCGGGGTCTCGACTGGAAGGGGTGGTGCAAGGGCAGGGGCTCAGAGAGAAGGGGCAAAGCGAGGGTGGGGTCTCAGGGGGAAGGGAGAGCATGAGGGCAGGGGCTCAGGAAGAAGGGGTGGCATGAGAGGATGGGGCCATAGTTTGGGTGCCAGTGGTTCCCCCACATTTAGAGAGCTTCCATTGCTCCTGATTCAGAAACAAGCCCAGGAACAAAGTAAACAATGGCTCTCATTGTCAGAAAGTGGAAGAATCTTTAAAGATCCTTGGGATCTAAATGCAAAGTTCAGAGGTGCTTGGATCTGTTGGTATGGTTCTAAACCACTGACTCAGCTCTAGCTGTTGTCCTACCTACATCATATAGCATGGGAAAGCTCTTGTCCACCCGATACAAGATTATATTAATTGACAATGCCTGAATGGCTAGTATACACGCTAATGGGGAGAGGGACAAGGTGGATGAGGGCATATCTCTTATTGGATCAACTTCTGCTGGTGGAAGAGAGAGGCTTTTGAGCTCCACAGAGCTCTGCTCCAGGTTTGGAGATGGAAACCAGAGTGTTCAAGGCAAATACAAGGTGGGACAGATTGTTAAACATAAGGGGTATTCACATGTTGTAGGAGACCACTTAAATGAAGTGGGCAATTAACACCTCTGCTTGGTGTAGGACAATGGAGAATTAGTAGGCAGCAGGGTGTGTTATAAATTGTTGTAATGGGTCATAAAGCCACTGTTTCTGTTAAGTCCATGGTTTTTAGTGTCCAGGAGATATGAATTTGAATTCCATGGCTTGCATCTGAGAACTGAACTGTACCCTCTTTGTCTATCAGTAATTATCAGTTACCCCCATTCTTATTTCTGCATATTGAGGACAACTATGTTATATGAGCTGTCTAATGTTAATTTTATTGCAAATGCTCTTTAAGCCATGTGTCATCTGTTACCCCATTTTCTTAAATCCTTTTGGCTTTTGCTCTGTGCTTCGCTTCCTTTCAGTGAATTCTGGTTTTTGTTTTTATGTTTTTCTTTTTGTGCTTGGTTATTTCGACAATTACAGTTCAATAGCTTAATTTAACTATGAAGTAGCTTTTGTCTTTGATCTTCAGATCTAATTGTAATTCAAGATATGGTTGAAACTGAAAGCTATATTATCCCAAGTGTAAAGCAAATAAAGAAGCAAGAACACTAAAGTAATTTAGTTTAAACAATCTTTACATAAGCACTTTGCTGTGACTTCAATTGTGCTATTATACATATCCTTCCTGATGCTCTGAGGACTCTGTGCTTTAAACCATAATGGGTTTACCAAATAACTAAAATATTGCATGCCAAAGAAAATGGATAAGACTTTTTAAAAAAAGTACTTGTTAAGCCATTACAAGAACCAGCAATATTGTCAAAACATTAAGGGCCCTGCAATAGAGGTATATATCTCTGTGCCAACTTCATTTACAAAGTGTGCCAGATTAAAGGAAGAAGATCATTAGATTTCTGCTCCATGGCCCATGGAAATTCTGCTGTACTTTCTGCATATGCAGCCTATTCTACTGACACTCATCCCTCACATTAATGTCCTAGTGGTATATTTACTAAAGATTTGTAATGCTAGCAGAGGTACAGCAAACCATTAATCAAAGGTGTCTTTCACGCTCAGAGGAATACAGATCTATCTGACGTCTTAATCTGTTAAAATTTCACCCAGACTTCATTTTTCCCCTCTAAACGTAGAGAAGGAGAAAAAGTTTACCAAGTATTTAAAAGCCTGATATGGGGTAATCATAGCTGACGGTGCACAGGCAGCTAAATTGGAGCAAATTTGTGTGTTATTCTTCTCATCTCCAATGCTATCCTCCAGTAGCAGATCACAATTAATGGAGGTAAACTATGAACGTATAGGTTTCAAGTAACAGCCATGTTAGTCTGTATTTGCAAAAAGAAAAGGAGTACTTGAGGCACCTTAGAGACTAACCAATTTATTTGAGCATAAGCTTTCGTGAGCTACAGCTCACTTCATCGGATGCATACTATGGAAAGTGTAGAAGATCTTTTTATATACACACAAATCATGAAAAAATACATCCTCCCACCCCACTCTCCTGCTGGTAATAGCTTATCTAAAGTGATCATTCTCCTTACAATGTGTATGATAAACAAGGTGGGCCATTTCCAGCACAAATCCAGGGTTTAACAAGAACGTCTAAGGGGGTGGGGGGGGGAAGGAAAAAACAAGGGGAAATAGGTTACCTTGCATAATGACTTAGCCACTCCCAGTCTCTATTCAAGCCTAAGTTAATTGTATCCAATTTGCAAATGAATTCCAATTCAACAGTTTCTCGCTGGAGTCTGGATTTGAAGTTTTTTTGTTGTAATATCGCAACTTTCATGTCTGTAATCGCGTGACCAGAGAGATTGAAGTGTTCTCCAACTGGTTATGAATGTTATAATTCTTGACATCTGATTTGTGTCCACTTATTCTTTTACGTAGAGACTGTCCAGTTTGACCAATGTACATGGCAGAGGAGCATTGCTGGCACATGATGGCATATATCCCATTGGTGGATGTGCAGGTGAACGAGCCTCTGATAGTGTGGCTGATGTTATTAGGCCCTGTGATGGTGTCCCTTGAATAGATATGTGGGCACAGTTGGCAACGGGCTTTGTTGCAAGGATAGGTTCCTGGGTTAGTGGTTCTGTTGTGTGGTATGTGGTTGCTGGTGAGTATTTGCTTCAGGTTGGGGGGCTGTCTGTAGGCAAGGACTGGCCTGTCTCCCAAGATTTGTGAGACTGTTGGGTCATCCTTCAGGATAGGTTGTAGATCCTTAATAATGCGTTGGAGTGGTTTTAGTTGGGGGCTGAAGGTGATGGCTAGTGGCGTTGTTATTTTCTTTGTTAGGTCTGTAGTGTAGTAGGTGACTTCTGGGAACTCTTCTGGCTCTATCAATCTGTTTCTTCACTTCCGCAGGTGGGTATTGTAGTTGTAAGAATGCTTGATAGTGATCTTGTAGGTGTTTGTCTCTGTCTGAGGGGTTGGAGCAAATGTGGTTGTATCGCAGAGTTTGGCTGTAGATGTTGGATCGTGTGGTGTGGTCAGGGTGAAAGCTGGAGGCATGTAGGTAGGAATAGCGTTCAGTAGGTTTCCGGTATAGGGTGGTGTTTATGTGACCATCGTTTATTAGCACTGTCGTGTCCAGGAAGTGGATCTCTTGTGTGATGCCCCTAATAACATGGTCCTCATTCTCCCAGGCATATTAGTAGTTAAATTTACACATTCATTTTCAAGATTACTTGTACTTTGATTTGTGGCACTAGTTTCTCCTCTAACTGAACTAGTACTAAGTTCTGCCTCTAATATTAATGCTTCTCTTCAGCTATTTTCACTGGAGCCCTCCTGCTCTGCAATGTCTTGATCAGATAAATCTCTCTGGAAAGATTCTCTCTACACTTGTGACACTGATTCAATATGCTCCTCATTTGATGACTGTGAGATGATACTGTCTGAATCTCTCCCCCTTTCTTCACTAGAATGCTCAGCTCTCTTGGTATTACTATTATGTGTGCTCTGTATAATCATATATTTGATCACCACTAGATTGGGCATGCCTGCCAAGCAGTTAACATGTGATCTCTCTGCAGGTGAGCCACAGAGGCAGTAATAAGCAGAGCTTAGCATTCCTGGCCATACTTTTATTAAATAATTTATTTTTAAATTAGCATAAATTATCTACACTTAAAAAAACAACAACATTATTTATAATTATATTACCATACTAGCCCAATCTAAAAAAACCCATACATTTGATATATGTAACTAATTCAATTATTTCTGGGCAATTTTACAGTCATTACTTGGTACCCTGGATCAGTTACAGCTTTTCTTAGGTCTGACACACAATTCTTTCTTCTGTGAACTCTCTATACCACCCAGAGAAGCTCCTCTTTACTTATCAAAATCTTTTAATCTTTTGTTCTCAGCACCAAGGTCTCTTGACTACTCTTGACCTATTTCCATGTGACCAGTTTGCACAGACTTCTATCTCCTATGCTGAAAGAGCTTGATGTGCCTTGATTTTCCTCATTCTCCTGTCACTAAAATATAAATTCTCTCAAAAGCCACTCACTCATCTGTTAACTACTTTTCTTTGCCAAATATTTCACTGGTATTTTCCAAAAGTCTCATAGCTATTCAGTGTTGCCTTATTTTGTATTTCACTCCAAATTTAAAAAGAGAGAGTATGAGAGATAGCAAGCGCTTTTGTGTTCTAAAATTCCTCTTTTTTTTTTAAGAGGCTTCTCAGCCTGACCAAAAAATAAAAATCACATATGTTAATGATGGAAAAGATTCAAGAAGCTGTCTGCTCCAAATTCTGCACTCAGTTACACTAGGGTAAATCCTGACTAACAACAATGGCATCAAAGGACTCTTCACATAATTAAAGTTAAGCATATGCTAAGGGTTTGCAGGATCAGGGCCCAACCTTGCAACGGTTCTTGGGAGGTAGACTTTTATACTTCAGTAAATATTCTTTCAATAAGACTCTTACTTTTATGACATTTTCTAGATTTAATTAAGAAGATAAAAGTGAAATTCTCTTCTCTTTTAAGTTAAATGTAGTTTCAATAAGAGATGGCTTTACTGACTGATACTTTGTTGCACTGTCAGCTCTGGATTATTCACTTTGTTTACCACCCAACTGTTCTGGTCCAAAATAAGACTATCTTTTACTCTTTTACAAACCTAAAATGTCACTCATTGCTTTAGCATGGGATTTTCTTCCAGTTTCCTAAAAGATATAACTAGAGTTGAGGAGCAATGCAAATTTGTAGATTTCCTGCACTGTAAAATCTTTGTCTGCGTCACTGGATTTCACGGCTTTGATTTTTTTTCTCTGTATTTTTTCTCTGTATTTCTCTGGAATTTATCTTTTCTTTTCCCCCTTCCCACTGCTCTCTGAGTATATTATATTCTTCATTGTATTAATTGCTGGTCTCAGTCTCAAAGCTGCATGTTTATTTTTGGTTTGGCTTTCTCTCTGTGATATTACAGTGTCCTCAGTTCAAACTTCTAAAATGAATACATACTGTTATATTAAGTCATTTATACTGCACCATCAATTTACACAGCACTTTATATACCTTAGCCAATTCACTGACCCAAAGAAACCTAAACAAAACAAGGCAGGAGAATGAGAGGGTGGGGATTACTGATGAAGACATGGAAGGAGGAATTGCTTGAAGAAATGGGATCTAAGGAGAGATTTAAAGGAGGAGAAAGACTGGGAAACTATCCCAGAGTTAGGAAACAACATGAAAGAAAGCACAAAATTGATAGTGAGAAAAGCTGATTAATAAGATGTAAGGCAAAAAGATTGAGAAGAGGGCACAGCAAGTGGGAGAGTGTATGAGGAAGTGAGAGCACAGAGAGAGGGAACCAATCCAAGTAGAGGGTATTGTGATGGGATATGGAGAGTAAGGTGACAAAAAGCAGCCACTTTAGATAGACTAGCAAGTGGAGAGGTGAATGATATGGAGACTAGAGATGAGAATGTCAGAGGTGAGAGATGACATGGGTCTGGACAAGTTTCTTAGCAGTGAAGACAGAAAAATGAGGGTAGATTTTGGTAATGTTCCAGAGGGAGAAGCAACAGGATTTATCTTGAGGCTAGCTATGAAAAGAAGAGAAAAAAGAGTCAAAGATCACACTGCGGTTACAATGTAACTTAGGGCCTGGGAGATTGGAAGTGCAGTGAAGTTGTCCGTGAAGAAAAAGAAGGAAGCCAGAGGTTAGCTCTTTGGGGTGTATAGATGCTTCTTCTGGGCAGAAAAATAATGTCACCTTGTGTATTAAAGACTGTGTGCACATGTGGGAACAATTAAGATTACACTGGGCCATGTTAAGGTTGTCATTTCCTGACTAAGTGTTTCACTTTGCCATCTTACTGTAATTTGTTCAGGAGATTTGTAGTTGGTTTTATCTGGATATTCATACTTAAAAAAAAGGAAAATGAAGAAACTGAGAAATATACCATATTCTTCTATTTGCAATATAACAATAGAACATTTTGTATTGTTTGATATCTGCAGTCAATCAGGACTGAGCCCCTTCTCTTTCTATACACACCCCAAACACAGCGATGATCTTCACCTACACCCTGTATCATGAAAAGAGACAGGACTCCTGAGCCCTACCTTCTTCTATGGAAGAGGGCACAAATCCTCCCACACTGTACCTCCTTCCATGTGCACCATTACACATCATTCTTAGTTTATACATGCATACACTGCTAATGGAATGCTGAGACAAAGCTAATTTTACCATGTAACATAATCCAGTATATATATATATATATATATATATATATGTGTGTGTGTGTGTGTGTGAAGTATGTTTTTACTACAGCTGGGTGAATAATAGGACTTTTGGTTCTCTGGGGGGAAAAATGTTTTGGTGAAAACACAAATCAAATATTTTCAGTGAATTCAAAAGTCAAAAAATATTTCAGTTCAGATCAAACTAAATGTTTTATTCTGACATTTTGTTCCAAGTTTGATCATTTTAAAACTTAAAAAAAAAATTAACCAAAGTAAAGGAAGTTTTGAAATAAAGTAATTTCAAACTAAAATAATTCAAAATGTTTCATTTCAAAAGTATCAAAACAAAATATTTAGCAGCTTTTGGGATGTTCTTAGTTGTTTTTTTTTAAAAAAAAACAATTCAGCAAATTGACGTGGATTCACAAATTGTTTCAATGTCACTGAATCTGCATTTTTTGTCAAAAAATCTTAAATGCAAAATATTTCACCCACCTCTCTTGTGCTTTCTTTCATGTTGTTTCCTAACTCTGGGATAGTTTCCCAGTCTTTCTCCTCCTTTAAATCATTGTACACCCTTGTAATTCATCCAAATAAAACCCAGTTCTTATTAGACTAATAGTATGACCCAAGGTCTAGGTCCTTGCCAAGTTAAGGTTCCCTCAACTTCTGTTGAGGCAATGGGGATGTTTTTTTAAAAAGATCACAACAGTATTTATTAGAAACAATGTATATTTTCTTTAAAATGTCTAAAGTATGTTTGATAAAACTGTTAGAAAAAAATGAACTCTCTTGACTCGGAGCAAGCACTCTAAAAATTCAGCTGGAAAGCTAAAACTTTAAGGCCCTAATTCAGCAATACAATTAAGGATGTGCCCTAAAAGTTGGGTACATGCATAAGTATCTTGCTGACTTGGGGCCTAGGAAAATTATAGCCACTGAAAATGGCTCTTTATAATGGAATAGCTCAGACAGCCTTAACTACACAGTCACTGCATGTGTCACCTTACAATAGTTTGCTACAATTTTCTTGTTTGTTTTAAAACAAACTTCTTAAAATTTAAACAGTTTTACTTCATCCCCAATAGAAAATAATCTATTCAGGATTTTGGTTAATATTGTACATAATTTTAAATGGGAGGGAAAAAAAAGACATCATTTATACAATAAAGTAGAGTCTATTGGGTATTTATTATGTAGTTTCTGAAGCTGTGTCTTATGTATCCAGTAGAAATAGACAATAATAGCTCCCTCTAATTGACTCATTAGCTACATCTCAAGAGGTGGTAATGTCTACACAGAAGGTTGTCTCTGTAAGAAACTGATTGTGCCTTATTTAGATAAGAAACTTCAGCTAACTCTTTCCACCTCATTGCATGAGAGTTGTTATAGAAAGAAGTTAATGACACAGATGATGGTTAAACATTTGCATTTGCAATTTCAGAAGCTTACAAGGTAGCTAAGAGTAGGGACTTGTCTACCCTTAAATGCTATGCCACTGTAGTGTTTTAAGTGTGGACACTACCTATGCTGATGGGAGGGATTCTTCTATTGGCAGGACCGGCCTTAGGGAAAATAGTGCCCTGGGCGAACTTGTATTTTGGTGCTCCTAGCCCCTGGCCCTCATAGGCTCCGCATGCCCCATCACCCCACCCGCTCAGTCCCTCAGGGTGATGCTGCCTCTCCCCCAGTGCTTACTTTGTATTGAAAGACTTCCTGGGGCTCAGCCCCGGCAAGCCCCAGTACCAATGAAGCACTGGCTGTGCGGCCAGAGAGTGGCGGCTGCTGGCAGGGCTCCCAGCTCTGAAGGCAGTGCCGCTGCCAGCAGCAGCAGAAAAATAAGGGTGGCATGGTATATGACGTATCGCCACCCTTACTTCTGCACCGCTGCTGGTGGCGGCACTGCCTTCAGAGCTGGTTGCCCCACAAGCAGCCGCCACTCTCTGGCTGCCCAGCTCTGAAGGCAAAAAAACAGAACCACTAAGTTACTAGAAATTTGTCACACTAAGTCACGTCACGTGATTTGGGCATAAAAAAATTCAACTTCAAATCACTATACAGAACAACAAATCTTTCTGTACATCATAAAAGACTACACGTTCTAGAGCTTGTCTCTTATATCTGCTGTATCCGGCTGGTTTAATACAATGCCATGAGAAAGGATCATTTATAGATCGGCTTTCCCTCTTGTTGGTCTGCTATTGCAGAGTTAATATATTAAAACAAACAGGATAAAGACTTATTTTACTCATTTTGTTTTTGTAATTAAAAAAAAAAGAGTAGGAAATAAGTAATCTAAAACAGAAGCACACTCGTTCACACATTCTAGTAAAATAGGATGGCCACTGCATCATCTGCTACAGGAATTTGCACTATCCACGGCTGTGGAATTGGAGCCTCAAGAAATTAAAAAATATATTCACAATATCAAACAGAATACAGAACGCACAGCACTTGCTATGCCAGGGTTCTGTTGTTATAACTGTATAATTTATCAACCACTTAGCAACTTCTATGTTAGCTAAAAAATAAAAAGCAATAATAAAAATAGATAAACAAGTGCAAAAACCATGGCCTAAGGGGTATTAATTTTAGACTAGGACATATATTGTCTGCTATTAAACAGTCTTTACAAAAATAATAATTTCATTAGGCTAATCAATATTGCAAAAATTGATTCCAGTGCTTATTCTGAAGAAATTATCTTAATTAGGAATTAATTTGTAAGGAAATTCCACCTCTGCAAATCCATGCATTTGAGCTTTAACAACATTACATATTTGCAATGTCTGTCTCAGAATGGGCAAGAAAACATGCATTGTCTATCACAACATATGCTATATATAGCCAACAGGAGTCTGGCATATGTGATTTTACTTCAGGATACAAAGACTGCATGGTAGAACATAGAATTGTTCTTTATTCTTCACAGCAGCAGCAAAATGTTAAAATGTGTGCAGATAAATCAACACAAATACAGTGCTGCTCCAAAACTCTGAGCTGCTGAGCTACAGTGGGAGCTGGGGGGACAGATTCTGCAACCTCCATGAGTTCAATAGGATTAAATGTCTGAGTAAGGACTCCTTGCAGAGTAAAGGTTTCAGGATTAAATCTTTGGCTCCTGCTTATAGGTTTTTGTATGCTCTCAAGAATAAAGGAAGGGAAGGAGAGAACCCAGGCAGACAGAGGGGAAGATGGACCCATCTTGTGTTAGTGTACAGAAGGTAAGAGATGGTAGTCACTAAATTTGAGCATGATTTCAGGCATCTAAACAGAGATGTATGTCTGAAATTATTTGTAAAACATACAATAATAACAACAATGAATAACCCCTTCTCCCCAACCCTCTCCTGCACCCCTAGTCCCTGCACTGTGCCGCCTTTGCCACTAACCCTTGCACTCCCCTCCTGTGCCCATGTGAGGAAACTGACCTGGAGGCACGAAGTACCCAGCATTGCTGCTCACTCCCCACCTCAAACGCTCTTCAACGCCCCCTCTAAGGGGCTGCTGAGGGTGGGGGAGTCAGGACCACCACCAGGCGCTCCCTGCATTCAAGTCACTTTCCCCGCCTGGGCTGTGTAACGGGTGGGCAGGAGAGCAGCAGCCCCTGATGCTCGCCACACAGCCCAGCCCAGGTGGGGAAGGTGACCTGGATGCATGGAGCACCTGGTGTTGCTCCTTGCTCCCCTAGTCACAGCCCTCTAAGAGGGCATGGAGGAACATTGGGCGGGGAGCAATATTTGTGCATCACAGCTCCCCGCCCCCCCCCCCCACATGGTCTTCTGCCAGGAGGAAGCAGGGAGAAATGTGCCCCCCCACCCATGCATCACCTGTGAGAGTTTGTGGAGCTCCCCTGCCAATCAGCAGCGTATACCTCTGCGCTGCACATGGCGCCCCCTGACCACGGCACTCTGGGTGATTGCCCACAGGGCCCACTTCTGAGGCTGGCCCTGTTAATTGACATAGGTAATCCACCTCCCCAAGTGCCAGTAGCTAGGTTAATGGAATAATTCTTCCATCAACCTAGCACTGTCTGTCTGTATGGGGACTCATGTTGGCTTAAATATGCTGCTCGGGGGGGTGGATTTTTCACACTCCGGACTGACGTACTTAAACCGACCTTTTTTTTTTTTAGTGTAGACCAGGCCTAAGACATACACACATGGTGTTGCAGCACTAGATTGTTACATTTAAATTGAGATCTCCCAGATTAGAGATCAAGTGAGTTCAAGACTTTTACTTCTTCCTACCCAGGTCAGTAGGGGCAGAAGGCATGAGCAATACAATGTCAGACAAGAGACTTAGATAATGATTTGCTTAGATTTTTCAAACTTCCATTGTTTCAAAGCTGAAGTTGTCATTAAAGTGAATTTCTACATAGAAATAACTGTAATGACTGACATTTTTATCTCAAATGCAATACCCAGTCACTTCAACCTGTATTTGAGTATCACAAATGATGGAGATATTTTCAGTTTGTGTGTGCACATGAGTAAAAGAAAGAATTTGGTGATTATGTAAATAAGGAATTAAAAGCACTCTCTTGAGCCAGGAATAGCATGGGCCAGCACTATGTGAGCATTTTAGTCCTGACCTGCGGTATCCTGGCTTTTCTAGCCCTGAGTCTCTGTTGAGGATAAAGTGCCAAGTGTGCCAAATTGTGAGCAGATTTTTTTTTCTGTCGACCAGCATTTATTACAGATCAGAATAAGCCTATCAAATAGAATTCCCACTTGGGTTGTCTACCCAAGGACAGTCTAGGAACCCAGGCTTCAGGGAGTGATACGAGAGGATTATGCTCGTTGTACACTGTGACAGAGCAATCTCCTGTAGTATCCTGGGGAGATCTTGCTGAATTACATTTATATCTCATTGTGGGCCAGGGCTTGTATGTAATTTCAGAGGGGAGGGTGACCACGGCCCTCTAGGAAATAAAAACATTGGGCGATGATTAGGCAAATTCACTCAGGATGCAACACCTTCTGAGAAGTACCACCACCTGGAAAGGCTCACATATATTAGTTCAAACTGGATTCTCCAGAGACCAATAGACAAAGAAAGGACTTTTGGATAAATAGCCTGAGTTTAATCTGAATCAGGCTCTTCTTTTTGGTCCAGCAAACAGATAGGACCTTCTGTCTCCAGGGAGGGCAGTGCAATCCTTCCTGGGAAGGGCTGGAAGGACTTTCGCCTGTTGAGGCCCCATAAGACTGATGGGTGACCTCTGATAGGCCTCAGTGTGTGGATTAGACCTTTCATTGGTTTTTACAGAATTTCTCTGGAATGCTTTTACCTTAAGAATAAATGTGCTTACTTAGAGCTGTGTGGTAACTTATCATTGCTGGCAATTACACTGTTCATAAACCACTGGAGAGAAAACAAAAAGCAGACGCTGGCTTGCTGGGAATATCAGTGTTGGCAGGGAACTGTGCAGCCTGGGAAAAAAATGGTCAGGAGGGAGAGAGGCATGGGTCTCTCCCTAAGAGAGGTGATGGCTGAGGAGCTGGGAGCTTGGCTTGAGTTTCCCTGAGGGACCATGGATGGGGCACACAGGTGCAGTTGTTCTGAAATGTGACATACATCTTAACCCTCTGATGTATAGTTATTCTAGTAATGCATGATTGGATATGCTACACAGCTGCCCTAGAGCTTCTGACCCTGGAAACCAGGCTCCCTTTCATCCCAGTGAACTAGCTGGTTTCCCATGGACTCCTACCTTTGATCAACCCAAAATGTACCAAGCCTGAGCTGTGTTCACAAAACATTTCAGGTTTGACAAACTGGCATTTTCCAATTAAACTCTGTTCCTGAGCAGCTCTAGTCTTTATTCTTCATGCACTTGCTGAATCCACATGTATTTACTCGGGCCCTGATCCAGCAAAGTACTGAAGCACAGGCTTAAAGTTCAGTATGTGCCAAAGAGTTTGCTGCATTTTGGTTGAGAGTGAAAGTCATGAGTGTTGTGCCTGGTATTTTTGAATCACAGTCGTTAAGAAGCTTTTTGTAAAATCAAGTGAAGTACTAACTTTCTCATCCCTGAACCCCTCACCAAACTGCTCCATTTAGTTCAATGACAATCTGACTTTTCAGAATGTGGTTTGAAATACAGCATCAGTCGTTGCTATTAACCTCACACAGAGCATCGACTCCCTTCCGTCACAAGATTTTTCAAAGAGTCAAATACATCTGAAAAATCATACTTTTTCTGTGGTGGAAACTTGCCAGGCTGTGATGATCTGTCACAGCTGGGCTTGGATTCCTGGCAGGTGGTGGTCATAAGATGAGCTGGAGTTTTCCCTGAAGTGCTTGGATTGTTAGAATTCAGTCCAAACGAACATCACACACTACCACTTGGGGTGAATCCAAACTCTCCATTAGATCTCACTGTATCATGAATAATGTCAGAGGAAATACACATGAGATAAAAAGCAAACAAACATGATCAAAAGAGTATAAAACAAATGGCTTTACTCTTACTACAGAAAGGTGAAATCATTCCTATGTAATATTCATTATACATTTTAATAAAAGAATGGAAGATCAAGACCCAAAACACTAAAGAACCGGATTTTGTCTTAATTAAGTCAGTATGTACTTTTTACTGGCTCAGCACTGAGGATTGCAATAAGTCATGCATTCAGATTTCATTGTCACCTTCAGGACTCTGTTTTTTCTTTTTCCTTTTCTCCTCTCCCCTGTTCTAAACTCTATATGAACCATTATGATAGATTATGTCAGTGCATAATAGAAAGTTACTGAGAGGTTACTTTTTTCAGAGTAGCAGCCGTGTTAGTCTGTATTCACAAAAAGAAAAGGAGGACTTGTGGCACCTTAGAGACTAACAAATTTATTTGAGCATAAGCTTTCGTGAGCTACAGCTCACTTCATCGGATGCATTAACAGTAGGTTAACATAACATAACAGAGGTTACTGTTTCCTCTGCAATTGATTGTTCTGCAGGCTTCTTTCATTGTAACAAGAGGAGTTGGGAGTCAATAATAGCAAAAAAGTGTATAATAAGTAAGCATTTACACTGCTAAGGGATTCATGAACAGCTGAAATTTGATACAGGCTTGAATCAGAGGAAACATTAGCCAGAAACTAGCATGATCAGTGTTGTGTTGTGTCCTTAAATATATATTATTTCTTACAATTATGTACCCAGTCATGTGGAATACTACTGTGCATAGTACAGTACATCATGCGTTAAAGCAAACTTTATCTGTTGGCTTGGAAAAGGAGGACTCTTTTGCTGTGAAGTGTTTGAAACCATGAAAGAGGTGATGGGGTTTTGTTTGTATGCAGTACCATTAATGGCAAAATAGCCATGACAGGCTCATGAGATGTAGCTGCAAGACAAGAATATTAATCATATTATTTTCCCATCTCAATTTTCTGCAGCTAACAAAACCAAACACACTCCCAATCCCAGATGACATCTGAAATCTTTTCCAGTATTGACATTCTAATACAAAAAACAAAACAAAAAAAGCAGTTGTTCCTCTGAGGAGAGGAAAAAAATTACAGCTACAGGAGAAGTAGGGTCATATCCTTAGGCTGTTGACTTGGCCAAAGTAAAGGAAACTTAATCTAGTGTTTGCATAGCAAAGGAAAGATGGCAAAGGATTCTTACAGGTTGGTCCAGATTCATGGTTTCATTGTGTCACACACGTTCCGTGTGAATTAAATATTTTCCTACACTGAGTAATACTTAACACTTATTTAGTGTTTTGCATTTTCAAAGTACTTCATTAATCAACTAATCCTCATAACATGTTTGTGAGATAGGCAATTACATGTTGTTATCCTCATTTTCCTGATGGATAAACTGAAGCCCAGAGACTAAAGGTGACTTGCCCCAAATCATTGACAGAACTGGGAGTACAGCTCAGGAATTCCTAAATTTTAGTATCTTGCTCAATCCACTGCCATCGTTTGTATATAGTTGCTGTGATGTGCAGGCACCCTCACTAAGAACTACCGCACGCTTATGTGATCAGGCATCAGAAGGGTGGCTAGAAAGAAAAGCATGTCATAATGGAACATGGAAATGAGAAAATCTTAGGGCTTGATCTGAAGCCCTCTGAAATAAATGGGAGTCTTTCCATTTACTTCATCAGGTATTGGATTAGGCACATAGTTTAAAACAGCTGCTTGAAAACCAAATAGGATTCCCCATCCTAGCTACAGATACTCATCTGTTTGTCTGTCTATCTATATGTCTAGGTGTTTATATGGCCTCAATCACTGTAGCATCTAAATGCCACACACTGTTTTAATAAAATCACTTCATTTTTGATTTTCAAGCATATTTTGCAAGTATAGTTTTAGATTCCTAAATTTGAAAGTTTGACCAAAAATGTTTGAGTACATGCAGTTCATACATAGTGATGTTGGTTAATGAGCCATATAAATAGCTGTCCTATTGTCTTTTGTTCCTTTTGTAAAATTAATTTCCAAATTCTTGTTCTACTTTAATATAACACCTGCAATGTAATACCATTTTTGGATACAGAGTTTTCTTCCATTAATTAAAGATTGATGATGGTTGGGGGATGAAATCATGCTTTTATCCATTAAAGGATAGATGATTCTGTAGCAACTGTCTTTTACAAATTATGCTGTTCTCTAGATGAGAGTTGTGCAGGAAAAGAAAAAACACCCGCCACACCCGAAATACAAAAATATTAATCTCATTGCCTGAATATCTAGTAAAAAAACACAGCTTTGTAACAATGCAAATAGTTCTTATCATTTTGAATTTGGTCACCGAAACATAAGGATGGCCATACAGGGTTAGATCGATGATCTATCTAGCCCAGTATCCTGTCTTCCAACACTGACCAATGCAAGGTGCTTCAGAGGGAACAAACAGAACAGGCAATCACCAACTTATGCAGCCCCTGTCATCCACTCCCAGCTTCTGGCAAACAGAGGCTAGGGACACACAGAGCATGGTGTTGCATTCTTGCCCATCCTGGCTAATAGCCATTGATGGACTTCTCCTCCTCCAATGTATCTAGTTCTTTTTTGAACCCTGTTATAGTTTTGGCTTTCACAACGTTTTCTGGCAAAGAGTTACACAGGTTGACTGTGCATTGTGTCAAGAAATACTTCCTTTTCTTTGCTTTAAACCTGCTGCCTATTAATTTCATTGAGTGACCCTTAGTTCTTGTGTTATTTCCCTGTTCACTTTCTCCATACCAGTTAAGATTGTATAGACCTCTATCATATCCCCCCCCTTAGTCTTCTTAATCTCTCCTCATATGGAAGCTGTTCCATACCCCTAATCATTTTTGGTGCCCTTTTCTGTACCTTTTCCAATTCCAATATGTCTTTTTTGAGATGCGGTGACCACATCTGCATGTAGTATTCAAGATGTGGGAGTGTCATGGATTTATATAGAGGCATCATGATATTTTCTGTCTCATTATCTATCACCTTCCTAATGTTCCTAACATTGTTATCTTTTTTGACTGCTGCTGCACATTGAGCTGATGTTTTCAGAGAACTATCCACAGTGATGGCAAGATCTCTTTCTTGAGTGATAATAGCTAATTTAGACCCTATCATTTTGCATGTACAATTGGTATTATATTTTCCAATGTGCATTACTTTGCATTTACCATCATTGAATTTCAGCTGCAATTTTCTTGCCTAGTCACCCAGTTTTGATATCCCTTTGTAACTCTCCACAGTCTGCTTTGGACTGAACTATCATGAGTAGTATTGTACCATCTGCAAATTTTGCCACCTCACTCTTAACCCCCTTTTCCAGATCATTTATGAATATTTTGAACAGTATTGGTCCCAGTACAGACCCCTAGGGCACACCACTATTTACAAACAAAATGGCAGTTTTCACTAGGAGAAAACTATTTTGCATATACTAACGTTCAAAGAGTGACGATTGGTAGTTTTGCACTCTTCTAAACAAAACTTCCATCCAGAAGCTTCCAGATCAGTCACAAACTTCTTTCTAAGCTTAGGACCTGATTCTGTATGATACTTAGCTAAGCCATTATGAGCTCTATGTTTTGGGAGAATCTATAGACTGTAACCATGAGAACCATTTGGTTAAA
This sequence comes from Lepidochelys olivacea, assembly GCF_965140295.1. Taxonomy (NCBI): domain Eukaryota; kingdom Metazoa; phylum Chordata; order Testudines; family Cheloniidae; genus Lepidochelys; species Lepidochelys olivacea. Next base: position 47,602,858 of record NC_140412.1, read on the forward strand.
AGGCAAAGCACCAACAGGATTGTCTTTCCAAAGACCAAGACATCTTCCCCTTGTTTAAGGATGTGAAGGCATTTTCTAGGATATTTTAAAGAGAATTGATGCATGGTACATACTTTATCAAGGCTACCAAAGACAAGGAATGACCTGTAAAACTTTATCAGTCCTCCTTCTCCTCTCCTTTCCTCAAATTTAAAAGCCCTCAGCTTGAAACCTACACAAAGAATTCTGGAAACAGAGTCATTGAAACTGATTGATAAAAATGCTAAAGTCTTTATTTGTTTTACTTCAGGGAAAATACGTATAGTTGGGAAATATTTTGGTTACTTCTACCTCTTGTTTCCCCTTAAACTTGAAAAGCATTGCTTATTCTTTAAATGCTTCAGATGGTATTAATGTTTTTTGTGATGTTCATTTGCAAATGAGTTGTATCTAAATACAAGCATTCAGAAAAACAATATTGATACTAGTGGCACCTTAGAGACTAACCAATTTATCTGAGCATAAGCTGTAGCTCACAAAAGCTTATGCTCAAATAAATTGGTCAGTCTCTAAGGTGCCACAAGTCCTCCTTTTCTTTTTGCGAATACAGACTAACACGGCTGTTACTCTGAATATTGATACTGTTGCAGTGTGAGTAGTGTAATGTTCCATGTACCCACATGGAATCAAATGATCTTGCTATAGCCTTGAGAGAGGCTACTCTCTCTCTACTGGGGTACCTCCTTGTGACCACATCTGGGAATTAGCTCCATTCAGATACTAACCCCCACCCCCACCCACTTCCCTCGTTGCTCATATTGTGTTCCCTCTCGCTCTGCAGTACTCTGTCTTCATGACTCAGCCCTTCAGACAGGTCACTGTATAGTCCTCCCCTTCTGAGGTATCAAAGTCCCGATGGACAACTATCTCAGGTAGTCTTCTGGTCCACTGCCTGCTCTGTGCCACTTTCCCAACAGCAGGTAGGGGAACCCAGCCTCACCTTCTACTCTGGGTTCCAGCTCAGGCACCCAGCAACCAGCGGCCAAGGTCTGCACTATACCAAACCTTTCTACTACTTCCCTGAGCTGCTTCCTACTTCAGCTGAGTTAGTCTCCTTCTCCACCCTCTTCCAGGTACACACTTCCCTCAAGGCCAGGATCCCATGGCTTCTGTTCTCCCCCTGGTTTCCTCCTTTACCTGTCTAAGCCCAGAGAGCAACTGCAGTCCTCCACACTAAAACTCCCTTCTTACTCGCTACTTCATGGTTTTATAGCAGCCTAGCTTGCCCCTTGCCCAGCTGGCCTTCATCATCAATTAAAAACTTATCAGTCCTGACTCTCTCCCAGGTGCAGCCTGTCACAAGGTTAATTGGCCCTTTCTCCCTATTCAGGCCTTGTGTGACATAGATACCCCATCACAAACCTATTACTAATATAAGAAGCCACTGGGGTGTAAAAATATTCATATTAATTGGGCATTTCAAATTTCAGCAGCAACCAGACCTGGAAGAAGAGCAAAGAAGCCACAATGCACCATCAAGAAAAAGCAAGCTTCCGACCCAGCACAGCTGCTGTGACAGGATGACATCACCAAGACTTCAACATCAGTGGTGAGGTGATGTTTGAAAAATCATTGCCAAGGGATTAGATTTAAATTCATATTTAATCATTTTAATGGAATATTGGAATCCTATTGCAATTTAAGGTATGAAGAATTTCTGTTAAACACCAGATCGTTTAGTCTATGTACTCTTGGAGAGGGGGCATAAGATAACCTTGGTAAACAGAGAGAAACAGTAGGATTCAATTCATATCCACTAATTTGCTGTCTCAAGACCATTCCTTGAAGTGAATTGGTGGGGTTATAAGAAATATTGTGGTTTTTTTAATGACTAATTTTTGGATGGCTTCTTTTTAAGAAACTGAGTTAAATACGTCCTTCAGATTCATAGTACTTAATTAAGATCACTTAACTCTGCCCTTTTATAAACTATTCACGAGTGGGGCTTCTATTTGGGGGGGTATTAATTAATTTTTTAGGGTTTATTTTTAAGCACATTTTGATTTATGTGTAAATGTCCAAAAATCAAGGGGGGTTGGGGATTCTTTCTTTGTATAAAGAAAAGGAGTACTTGTGGCACCTTAGAGACTAACCAATTTATTAGAGCATAAGCTTTCATGAGCTACAGCTCACTTCATCAGATGCATATCGTGGAAACTGCCTGCATCTGATGCATCTGATGAAGTGAGCTGTAGCTCACGAAAGCTTATGCTCTAATAAATTGGTTAGTCTCTAAGGTGCCACAAGTACTCCTTTTCTTTTTGCGAATACAGACTAACACGGCTGTTACTCTGAAACCTTTCTTTGTATAGACACATAGTACTGTTTCAAAGAGCATTACAGTAAAGTACACCAAGGAATTGTTAGTGTGCACCACCAAGGGCTACACAGACAAATTAATGCACAATACACTAGTGCACTTTAGAAATCAAACCCCATTGTCCACATTACTGCTCCCCACAGATAGCTTTTAGATGAAAGTCAGGGAATATAAACACCTATATAAACAAACTGTATTGGGAAAGGGATTAAGTCAGCATGAACTGAGAAAGCATTTCTGGTGTTTTTCAAGTGATTATTGGATAAACACAGATTTCATTTTTTTATTGAGGGTGTTTTGTTGGTGTTTATCGGTTAAAACCTAAAATCAGAAGCCCTATTTATGATAAATCAAACAGGATTCACCAATCCTTAAATGAAATTCCTTTTGCTCACCCATAAACTGTTTTAGTTATCCATGGTACAATGAAACAGGAAGGATTCACTACTGATTTGGGGAATAAAATGCTTTCATCCTAACTTACCTATAGGAAAGTGACCCCCTCCAATGTGCAATGTCTGTTGAAAAGTCCTCTTTGAAAGACACACTGAAGAGATTATAATTGAAATAATCATTGTTTGCTGTTTGTGCATGTGATCTGTTTTAGTTTTGTTAATTTTACTTTTTTAAAATCTTTCTTTATTAAAAAAATATATTTGTGTTTTGCTTGACTTTAGTCATGAGGTCCATGGTAAGAACCTCAAGTGATTAAAATAGCGTGGGAGAGGGGGGGCAGGGTGTCACATCCCTGAATCAGCATGAGGAGAGAGAATAATTTTTTCTCTAGACTAGACAGTTTTAGTAATTTTGGGGCTAAAATTACCTGGCAGTGAATGCTTTGAAAATATCCTTTTTACCCCTACAGTGGTATTTATGATGCTATTGCTAACTCTGGAAATGGATTACCTTATAATACCTTATTAATGATAGCTTACTCTTTAAAAAAATTGTAGTGTGCACCTTCTGAGCGTTTTGAATGAGCATTTTGACTCTACTGCTACACAGGCAGCTTCTAGCAAGGGTCTGGAGGAAACAACCTAGACCACCAGCTCACCAGGAACAGAGATTTGAAGGTTCAGTTATTTGTTATCGCAGGATAAGAGAAGATAAAAGAGTTCAGTATTAGGGATACCACTATCCAACATGTGCAGAGAGATGGAATTGGTTCACGAGGCATCACTGAGTACTCTGCTAAACAATAAAGATGCCAGTGTGAGAATGCTACTTGTGTTTGCCTTATAATATATGAGGTGCATGCATGACAGTTCTCTCACATTATATCTTAGTCTGTCCCCTTCATCACACCAACATAGAAAGGCTTCTCTTATAATTTGTTTGTTTCCCCTAGGGTTTTAAAGACCATGACCCACCACACATGAGAAGAAAGATGGTCTTACTGTTAAAGTCCAGATCTAGCAGGCAAAGTAGCGGAATTCCAGTTTTGGCTCTAGCAGATACTTCCTCTATATCCTTGGGGAAATTGCCTAAGTTTTCTATGCCTCAGTCTCCTCATCTTTACAATAACAATACTATCTCCCTATCTCACAAGGATATCTGTGAGGCTAGATTCATTAATATTTTGCAGTCTTTGGATGGAAAGCACTATAGAACCACAAGGTGTGATTATCTATTGTTCATCCATGTATTATTAATAATAATAGTAATTAATAATTATGTGAAAAAGTTGTGCAACACAGGGTTGGGAATCAATACCTTCTTTAGAGCAGGCTTGCTCTCCTGCATCTCTTCTCAGACTTCATACACTTACTGTGTAGCAGGCGGGTTTGCATCTGTACATTATGTAGCACGTTTAAGAAGCTAATCTGAATAACCTAAAGGCTAAAGCTACTAAAGGCTGGTTTCAAAGTTTATTGAAATCAATGGGTTTTTTTTTAACTTAAATGGACCATCTTAAATTGTCTTCAGATCAGGCCATAAGTATCTCTGCCATAAGTATGTCTGAGCTGTGTCTGCTCTGATCAGTTAAATACCTTGAGCCGTTGCATGTACCAAACAGAAATTTAGACAAAGATTATGGAATAGAGGGAGAAGGCAAAGCCAGAGGAAAAACAGATGTTGGCTGAAGACTCAATAGGTATGTGCTTTGTGTGTCTGAAGATAGAAAATGCTAAGAGGAGTGTACATAACCATCCCAAAGATCCCTTAAAGTAGACACTATTTGAAGAGGACTAAAAAGAGCGCTAGATCTGTTAGCCCATGATGAACTTTCAGAGTTGACCACCATCAATTTGGATGGACATCTAGAGTTGGTATATGGACCAGCCTGTCGCATACTAAATTCCAGTTATGTCAGGAATGAACCTGGGCAAAATAATGTGGTTGTGGTCCTCCTTCTGACAGCGGAATGTTTGTACTTCCCTATTTTCAACTCCCCCTTAAATGCCCTGGTCCCTTTTTTGCGGGGGGATCGTTCTGCACATCTTGTGTGATTCAGGAGTCACATCCCCTCCCAAAGGGATCTGGACTAAGAATGGAAAATCTGAAACAGGAAAAGCCTGCTCTGCAAAACAGAAGTCCCCTTTAAAATCATGTTCACCCTTTAAAAAACGATGTCAGCCAGATTGTTGTGTGCTGCCTTGTACATAAGGTATTCATCCTGAAATATCAGTCTGACAAAACAGACACAAGCAGAACCAGTCTACCAAAAAAAAAAAAAAAAGAAGGTATTTTGAAAGGAAACTCTATTAATGCTAAAAGAACAAATATATGGCACATAAAGCTTCCTATTTGCATTGTTTGATTACCATATTACTGAGTTTGGACTACACCTGCTTCCCCGCCCCTTAATTTCAATTATAACGTGCTCCATTGTGTTGCACCATCTATTCTAAATGAATCTAGTTCTGGGGACATGCATGCAGCCAATTTGTTCATTAGCTCTACTGTAGTGGAACTGAATAAAAGGTTTTATTATCAATCTCTTTAATTTCAGGATAGGATTTAGTGGAAATCAATATCAGAGAATGCATAATTGTTAAATCTTCTTAAATTAATAGACTCATTCATTAAGATCCCCCCTTCCCCCAAAAAAAATACTTAGCTGGTATTTCTTGTGACATTCTCTAATTAATTAGAAAGTAGCAACAGACAGAGACCTGATCTGCTTTTGGCAACTGCATAGCGGTATCTGAAGACCAGTTTCAAAGAAGAATTAATTTGGATATGTACATATAGTATTTCCAGCAATAAATTGATTAGAGGAGAGCATACCACACAAGGAGATAAATGATAGCTGTGTGCTGATGGTCTGCAAAAAATCTGGTAGCTTGCAGGTGGATTTAAACCATTCAGACTGGGATGTGTACCAACATGTAGTCACTGACGAATAGCAAGCAGTTTTAAAAGCCTTGGAATTAAAGATAATGTAATCTGTTTAAAACTATATAGCATTTAGGCAGTATCTGTCAAACATGGAGATTTTCATTTGTGCCTAACAAGGCAGGTTTAATGGGCCAAAAGAAAAAAGCTAATTGAACAGAACACAGCTGTAAGTGGCTCCTAAGGTATATTCCATTTTGTCTGTAGCTGACATTACCCATATTCAGATCTAGCAGCTTTAGTATTTATTTTGTCCCAAATTTTAAGGCTTTTTAAATTATAATTATGGGAAAGTACATTCTACACCACTACATGTGAATATTGATTTATTGTCAGACCTATTACTTCAGCTATTTGACTTCAGCAATAACTTGTTAACTTTTCTACTGAGCCTACTGATGACAGTCCTGTAGGATAGAGTGATTGAGTCTGGTTGTCCCATTACAACTTCAGTGATAATTTCATATGTCAAGACCAGGACCCTATTAAACCCATTAAATTAGATTGTGCCTAGCCCTAAACTGCTGTAAAAAATGGAGAGAATACAAGGAACTTTCACCCTTTTCCTTATTCCAGGCACCTTTTGTTCCTTGTGTTCCCAGCATATAAGAAGTGGGCTCCTGGTGTTTAATGGAGGAGCTAGAAACCTCATAGGGAGCAAGGGAGTAGAAGGGGTTAGTTTAAGCTCCCCTTCTACACTGGCCAGCAGAGGTGGACAAATACAGAGAAGAATACACATTACATCCTGAGAAAGAGTATCTCAAATGCCGCTGGCGTGTACTGTCCAATAAACATGGTGCCTGGCTTAGACAATGTCTCTGGCAGCCACTGACAAGTTGGTGTGCTTATGAACACTGCACATTAGGCCTTTATAGAGCCGTTGATGTTTTTCCCACAAGCTAACAATATACTGTATGATTACAAAACACAGTTGGGAATGAAACACGGTAGGGAGTGCAGCATAGCTAGATGTTCTTGTACCACAGTGGGATAATTTAATCTGAAAAGGCATGAAATCAGACACTTGTTATGCTGGTTGGGAGAAGAAAGTATTCTCCATCACCATAAACACCCACCACTGAAAGGAATCTGATCTCTCACTATCCAGGTCTACAGCATCTTTGTAGACTACTCATAGTTAATATATTCCCACAGTAACTACCACTGCTAAAAGCACCCTTTCTAGCACCTGGCTGGTAAGAAGACTATCCAATCTTCTCAGATTTGGATGTGGACCTAGTGACCCACAAATTAGAATAATAGAATATCAAGGTTGGAAGGGACCTCAGGAGGTCATCTAGTCCAACCCCCTATTTAAAGCAGGACCAATCCCCAATTTTTGCCCCAGATCCCTAAATGGCCCCCTCAAGGATTGAACTTACAACCCTGGGTTTAGCAGGCCAATGCTCAAACCACTGAGCTATCCCTCCCCCCAAATTCATGACATCCAGGCTTAATTACTGCAAAGCATTCTATCTAGGAATGCATCAGCCAACCCTGAAAATGCTCTGGTAGGTTCAGATTGCAATCAGGCCATGTATGTAGCAACAGGAGTCACCAAGAGCGCGTTACTGTAGTGCTCCACCCATCCCCAAGTTGTGTTCAAGGTGTTCAGTTACGAAAGTGATGAGTGCACTGGAACTAGTTAGACAGATAGAACAACAGATTGAAGCTGGCAAATGATTGTGTCATAGCTGTGATGATCATAATGTGTGGAACTCATTTTTTTGGGCTATATCTTTCAGGTAAAACAAAACAAAAAACTTTTTTTTCTCCGAAGATTTTTTTTTAAAATTGAGCCTGACCTCTGCCTTTGTATTTATTATCTTCTCTTCTACCACTCTGTTGCATTTTATCTTATCTTATACACTCTTGGTTAATTTTATGTTAACGTTAGAAGATCGTGTTTTGTATCATGTCCCTGCTCTTTCTTAGAAGCTGTTCACTATGTTGCTGAAGAGCTTGAAGCTGTCTCTTCACTAGAGGATTGATCTGTTTGAAATTGATCTGGTCAGATAGAACTGGGTTTAGCCCAAACAATTAAATAAGTCCATACTAGCCATGAATCAGTTTAAGAAGCGTTGATATTTTCCCTACGTCCACACAGATACAAACCATTTCAATTTCAATGATCTCCGGGTACTTGTCTTATACTACCTGCTATAGTTCAAAAAATGTTCAAAGCAATGGGATTCTGGGAGATTTTGAAAGGCATTGTGGGATCATAATAGGAAAACTAGCTCAATTGTTTCAGCTAGTCCACATTGGTTTGACTGAACCAATTCATAGACCCGCTGTAATAATAATCTACTCCAAAAGGGTTCTTAGGAATGCACTGTAAATGGGGTTCAGCACTGTTATGGGTGGATGTGATATGTTTTCCAAGTATTCTAGGGAGTTAGAATAGTTCTTTACATGGTAAATTTCTCTAGGGTAGACAAGGCTTCAGTTACTTCACAGATGAGAAAACCTGGATTTGTGCTGGAAATCACTTTAGATAAGCTATTACCAGCAGGACAGTGGGGTGGGAATAGGTATTGTTTCATATTCTCTGTGTATATATAAAGCCTGCTGCAGTTTCCATGATATGCATCTGAGGAAGTGAGCTGTAGCTCACGAAAGCTTATGCTCTAATAAATTGGTTAGTCTCTAAGGTGCCACAAGTCCTCCTTTTCTTTTTGCGAATACAGACTAACACGGCTGCTACTCTGAAACCTGTGATGGAATGGACATTCCCAGGATTCCTGACTTCATAGGCTATAGCCTAGATTCTTATCTGATTTGTACTAGTATAAATCCAGTGTAATACCACTAAAATGAAAGGCATTATTCCAGATTTCTATCAATCTCTACCAAATGAGATCAGAGTCAGCCTAAATGGTTAGATTAGTCACTGTATGTTTAATCATTACGGACCATATTCTGTCATCCTTACTCATCTGAAAGTAGTCCCACAAAAATGAGTTAATCAATCAATACCATACTTAATACCCTAGTATTGAATACCCTTTTCATCCAGCCTGAGATAGTATCAACCATTTGGCTGTAACTGAACATCATGGCTGCCCTCTTAATCTTATTATTTGGTAGCATGAATGCCCTCCTGTTGGCACAGGAAAAAAATGTACCCCTTGGGTACAACAACCCACCACAGAGAGTAAGTGACAGCAAAATATACTTTTTTGATTTTGGAATTGCATAGCAAACCTATTTAAATAACATGACAGTAACAACCTAATGGATCCCCCTTTGGATTAAGCAGGAACAATAAAATATATGGATGCTGTTAGAAATTTAAAAGAAAATCCCACAAAGTTTAGATTTTCCAAGGGAGTTAAACATTTAACATTCTCTTTCCCTATAATTATTTTTATTACATGTATTATACTAGTGCCTAAGAGCCCTAGTCATGGAGCAGAACCTCCATGTGCTAGGCACTGTACAATCACAGAAAAAAAAGACAATCCCTTGTGCAAAGAGCCTACAATCTAAGCATAGAACAAGAGCTATCAAATGGATACAGACAGATGGGGGAGTACAAGCATAAGAAGAGCAGAATTTGGCACAACATCCTGTTTAGAGTGGAATTCTCCATCTTGACCATGTAGCTGAACTAATTTAACACGTTTTCTATAACACTATTTTAAGATCTCCTAACAACACAACTTATTTTGGATTCTTAGGACTTTTCAGTCTATTCATTTTTTTAAAAAGAGATATGCTTTTGTTAAAGAAACAAAACTCTTGTTTGAAATGTTTCCATTAATTTAAAAAAGGAAAGAGATCTTCAACTTTCTTTTGTAATTTAAGGAATAAAGACTCACTTTGTATAAAGTGGAATATTTTGCAACATGCAGAATAAGATAATGAAGAAAAAGCACCTGACATCTTTTAGCAAAGCTATCTAAAGCTGGTTTATTTTTAGCTAATACAAAGAACTCAGAAGATTTCATCAGATTTTTAATGGAAAAGAAAATAATTCCTCCCTTAAATGCCTATTTTCCTCAAACCCAGACAGATCAGTATATTGGATTCTATATGTTATTTTTAGAACTTCTTGCCATCTCAGATGCCTACTAGCTAAATGCAATTAAACTATATATGGTGAGATGCTTTCACTACTTCTGAATAAGCAATCACTTACTTTGACAATTTTAAAACAACTATTATCCAGGTGGAGAAAATAACTTCTTGTGCACACAAGGGCTCAGTTTCTTTGGATTTCTTAGTCTTAGTGTCAAAGCTGAAGAAAAATAGCTTTCAAAAATTAAATGTTTCTTTTTCTATTGCAAGCAATTGCACAATCCCTTGTTATTTAAATTCTTATTACCCTCTAATGTGTCTATTTAAAATGCTGCAAAACAGCAACACTAGCTGTCATTTCCCAAGGAACACGGCATTTAGAATACCTTTAAAGAATATATTGCATATGGTTATAAACATACCTGAATACAGTATTTAATTCTATTTATAGTTCTGACATATTGCATAAGGAGTCTAGTCTTCTATCACTGTGCGGAGTTGACATGCACATCAAGGGGAGAATAAAGCATTTACAAAATGGAAAGCTACTTGATCTTCAAAGACTCTCAAAAAGTCACAAAATAATCACAGCATGATGTCCTGATAATGCATTGTTTACATTATGTCTTTTCATCATTATTTGAGATGGACCTCCCCTGCAAAATTGCAGGCCAGATTCAAATCTCCGTGGTGGCTGAGAGCATGTGAATCCTAGGACTTGGTTCAAGGCTATCTTTTATTATTGTGATGATGCTGTGCTATGGACATGCAATATCACAGCACAGTTTTCTGACCAAAAGCACCCCTGTATTCACACCCTGCACACTATTGTAATAATCTTTGTACAAAATATGCCTTAAGGTATTATTTGAAAACTAATAACTTGTTCATCAATAATATGGTAAAATGTATTTAGCAACTTTATATGTAAAGTTATGAATTTCCCCTTATGATATTGTTAGCACATGTTCAAACCCACACAGCCCTGACTAGACAAAATTTATTAAATATGTTTATCCTAAAAAAGGAATGTGTTTACCTCAATTTACAAATAAGTAGTAAACAGCAAGACAGCAAGAGAGGGAAATGGTAGGAGACAAGGCAAATCTGCATTTCAGCAAACGCAGGGAGAAGGAAGAGCATGGAGCCACCTTCACCACCAGACTCCATGTCAATTTTTGACTATTTGAATAAACTTTGCTTTGAGGGATATCCTCAGAAGAATCCACTTCAGAGGGTGACTGGACTATCAAAGTAAGGGACAAAAACAACCCAAAGCATCTCTCTTTCTCTCTCTCACCTAAGATGAAAAATGAACTAACCCTTTGCCTTTGAGGGGAATCCTGACCTAAGAATTTGGTCAGCAGTGTTGCTGGGAATCTGTGGTAAGAATTTTAGCTTGAACCAAGTCTAGTCTGTTAAGTTGTAGCTATTAGAAAGTGTTTTATCTTTAGTTCACTTTTAAACATTTCTGACTTTCATACCTTTATACTTGTACTAACTTAAAACCTCTCTCTTTGTAGTTGAATAAACTTGTTTTTTTTTTTTAATCTAAACCAACCCAGTGCTGTGTTTAAAATAAACTGTTTGGTAACTCCAGTTAAAGTACCAAACTGTTGAATATTGATCCCTTACAAGGGCAATGGACTTCTAATATCTGAACTGCTCAGGACAGGGCTGGATAGTGCAGAACACATGTTTTTGGGGAAATTCAGGACAGGGAGTGTGTTGCGGTCATCCAGCAAGTAGTAACCAAGTCCAATGGAAGCCAGAGTGTGACTGGCTGCTGGGATCAAAGTCGCTGGACTGTAGATACAGTTGTAGCGACACACAGACACTTAGCCATGGTCTACACTGGGTGGGGGGGATCAATCTAAGTTACGCAACTTCAGCTACGCGAATAACGTAGCTGAAGTCGACGTACTTAGATCTACTCACCGCGGTGTCTTCACTATAGTGAGTCATAGAATATCAGGGTTGGAAGGGACCTCAGGAGGTCATCTAGTCCAACCCCCTGCTCGAAGCAGGACCAAAGCAGGAGTCGACTGCTGCTGCTCCCCCATTGGCTCTGCCTGCGCCTCTCACAGCAGTGGAGTACAGGAGTCGACAGGAGAGCACTCCAGGATCGATTTATTGCGTCTAGACTAGATACAATAAATTGACTCCTGCTGGATCAATCGCTGCCCGCCGAGCCAGTGGGTAGTGTAGACGTACCCTTAGGGTGTGACCTGCATGCTGTTATGCTGGTTGCAAGCAGCCCAGGTTTGGAGCTACAACCGCAAAGCTTGTGAGACACCCAGGGGTATGGAGCAGGCAGTGACACAACACATTACTGGTCTGGATTTTACCCCAGAACATGACAATACTGATTACAAACTGTCCAAATAAGTGGTGCTTGCATCCAGATTATGTTTAGGATGAGTCAAATTTATAACTGAAATTCAATGGCGCTAAAGTCTCACAAGCTGTTATTACAAGATTTCAGCCCCAAATGGCAGACATTTCCTTCTACAGAGAAAAGCTGCTCCGGGTGCCTGTCATTTGCTCAGTGCTATTTTGTCCAAGTTAAACAGAGTGGGGAACACTTATGTGATGAGTGTTCTGATACCTTTGTTTGACCCCGAGTGACTGACTGACATACCGCTCTACTCCATAACCTGTACAGAAACATCATCTAAATTAAAAAGAAAAGCTCTATCCCAAGCAGACCCCCAAAAGGGAAACATGCCAGAGACTCCATAAAGTCCACTTACAACTCTACTATTGTTTTTCATTTTACACAGAAGGTGCTTAGTTACTACGTTGATGGGTGACCATATAAAACCTTAATATTGCTAGATCAAGTTTCCCCTGAGAACCATATGCGGGGTCTTGAAGAGCTGCATATGGCTTTATATATAAGTACCACAACTTTGAAATAGTCTGTACATCATACTTGGGGACAAATGCATAGATGAAGTCTATTTCACATGGCAGGACACACAAATATACCTCCCATTCTACCTTCATTTTAAGTGATGGAGTTTGCTATCTATAGTACATGACATCACTTTTGACAGAAGTAAATCTTACATTAGATTTTTGTGTCCACTGAAAATGAAAGCACATGGGTGAAATCCTGGCTCCACTGAAGTCAATTGGAATTTTGCCATTGACTTCAAGGGGACCAGGATTTCACCCTATTTGCTTTAGTACACTGTAAACTGGAGATGCTATCAAGTAAGATTCTAACTATGTGAGTTATTAGGCAGCTACCCTCATCATAGTATCTGCATGTCTTACAGGGTCAGAGTCATTTACCAGTAGACCTGACTTTCCTCTTTAGTCCCTCTTTCAAGTAACTGGGTGAATGTCCAGGATCTTAATTTGACATACCATGTCCCATGTGTTGGTGGGGAAAGAGCATTAGGAAGGACTGGTATAGAGATTCCCAGCTCCTCTCTGAGGCTTATTTAGGAAAGCTTTATGAACATGACCCTTCAGATACACTGGAACAACTCCAAGAGCTCTTAGCATGGGCCAGGATCTGGCCAATGAAGTGACACATAAGGGCTAAGAATTACTGTCCTCTGACTGTCATTGATGGAAATTGTTAGCCAAATTGTTTACCTCAGAAAGAGGTAAAAACTAGAGCTGATTGAGTAACAGTTTTCTATCTCACAAGAATTTGAGATTTTTTCACATTTTTTCCTAGCGTGAATTGGAATGGGAAGTTGAAGTCTCAAAAGTATTCGCGAAGTGAAAATCCAGAAAAAAACAAAAAAGGATTAGGTCAATCAAAACATTTAGTTTCAGTAATTGCAAAATGTTTCTTTTCAATTTAGATCTTTTTAAAATTATTTTTACTTTTTTACTATAAACTACATTTGTAAACAAAAAAAATCATTTTGAACCAAAAAATGAACGTATTTCTGTAGAAAAATGTAGAAATGAAACACTTCAAGAATACTGAAACTTTTTTTTCCATTTTTTTTTAAAATGGGAAATTTATTGACACTGAATCTTTCCTGTGAACATCTCTGGTTTGGATGAATTGGCATTTTCTGACCCCTCCCCCCACAAAAGTTTTGTTGAAAAATTCCCAACCAGCTCTAGTAAAAATGTCACTGTGCATATAGGACCTTAACAGTTAAATCCCAGACATGGATGTTTCCCTTCTAACAAAAGCCCCTGCCCAAGAGTAATGATTTTTATGAGTGCACAGGCTTGTAGACATGCTTTCTTGGACACAGAGATGTAGCCTGGAGAGGAACAATTGAGCTGTATGGAAACTTTGCCCATGCTGTGCATGAGACTCTGGAGTCTGTTCCCCAAAAGCGGTGAACATTAGTGTCTTTAAAAGGGCTTGTAAAATCTAAGCACCACTGGGAAGGTTCCCAGATACATATTTAATTTAAAACTAATAAGACAGTTACTGCCTGTTAAATGAATAATTAAATATTAAAATGTGCTTATTGGGGTTGAACATAAGAGCTATTTGAAAGGTATCTACACAATCTATGATGGCTAATTTTCATCACACAGGATTTAATTAGGACTTAACATGCCCTACAGATCTTATTAAATGTAAACAGTTATGTTTAACAGCAAAGCTGAAGTACACTGTCCTAGTATAGTAAAGTATTGTATACATTAAGAAAAGCACACTTTACAGCACCTGTTTGGTTGAATTTAAAGGTTTATTTCTTTACCAAATTCCCTTTCATTATTGTATATCAAAAGTAGAGAGGGATCCAAATCAAAACCCTGGATAAGAACAACCAGGCACTTTGGGATGTCTGAAATCTGAACCTGGATAGGTATTTCGCAGATTGAGACATCTCTATTCAAACAAAGGTATAGTCATTAAGGAGATCCTGTGCTTACCGCTTCCGAGTAAGAGAAGCAGCATGCGTGTGTGAATGCGCAAATGAGTGGGATGACATGTGACTTTTGGGGACCACTCAAATGGATGGGTATTTGAAGTTAGTTTTATGTAAACAACTGGCGTGGGAGGAGCCCCTCCCTGCTATGAGGTGTACTTAAAATTGTAATACCGCTCATAAGCATACCATTCTACATACATAGATTCATAACCAGTTTGCATACATATCTCATAATGACCATCAAATTCAGACCAATACAAGTTTTCATAAGAGACCTCACCTTGCTACCTGGGGTTCTTTCAACCCAAAGCTCTTGGTAACTTTACTCTGTGCAAGGTTGTGTTAGGAAATAAATGCAGGGAGACACGACCATCCAACCGACAGATGAATGGCACAAACAGGACAATACAAAAGTATTTTCACTAAAGCTAAACTTTACTTGGCCTCAAGCACTTACACACATCCACAACAGGTTAGTAAAACACCTTCAACCCTCAATAATTACAGAAGGTTGGTATGGCTCTTGAGTGGCATAGCGGCAGTCTTTCGATGGCCAATCTTCCCTCTGCTGGTGGGGACCACAAGATGTGTCCAGAGAGAGAGTCCAACTATCCCAAACTTTCTTCCCTTATTTATTCATTAGTATTACAATAACACATCACTCAAAGAAAACTTGTTAAGCAAACAATGTCAGAGGTTAAGCAAGAAATTTCCTTCTGTTCATCAATTAGCCAGATGTGGTTTTGCATGCCTTGAGGCACTGACAGACACATCCCTGAGGACACATATAGACAAGCTTCCTGTTTTCCTAAAATGCATATCTCAGCGATTTCAACAGAGATCTCATCAGGAAGGACATGGGGTCAAGCTGCCCTTTCTGTGGCACCCAAACCCGCTCCCCTCCTGAATTGGTCACGCTAAGGCTGCTACATAGGCCCACCTATAGCCTGATAGCTTGGCTACTTTTAGCAATAAGCAGTAGTGGTTTGGGCACTTTACTGGTTTGCCAAGATCTCCCCGTACAACCTGGCATATTTTTATACACAATAACATTGTATATAACCAGTTGGTTCAATTGCTTATTCTTTGGGATTCAGACCCCCTGTTCTCCCCTTGTGGTGTCTGGACCCTGATTGTCACAAGGGGACACAAAGGGATGCCAAGCACGGTGTGCACACCCAGACATAGAACACATTTCCCTCAGGGCTGCCTGTGTAACAGCATGTAGGGGATGATTAGGTGTAGGGGAAGGAAAGGGAAGGTTTGGGGCTGAAGTATCCACTTCTGACCCTTCTGTATTGTCACAGCATTTGAGGTTTGTTAGGGCCACAGAATCTACTCCAGCCATTTGAGGAATGCTAATCCCACTTGTTCAAAAATCATGAGATTTTAAAACAATAAATTCTGGATTCTTTTAACAATAAATTCTGGATTCAAAAGCCTTCTGGCTTTTGATCCCGAGGGGTCATGTTTTCAAGCTTTCTCCACAACTGTGAAGACTAGAAACTTACATTTAAAAAGTAAACAAATAAAAGCTGACATTTTCATGTAATCTCCTGTCTCCAGGTTCTGGGCTTTAAGAAAACAACATTCAAAATTGAGAGACATGTGAAAAACTCCTAAGAGTTGCCAAGACTGCATTAGACACACATACCCCATGCATACTGGCTACACTACCCTCTGTATCTTTTAGGGGAGGATTCTTTCCCCATTCACTGTGCAGATATATCCAATGACCACTACTACTTGGGCTTATTTTCCTCTAAGGATCAAGACCGTAGGTTTTTATTCAACCCTTTATTCGGGCAGACTCCCCTTTTAGGAGGAAGATCTGAGTAAGAACAAGGGGAAAACTTAATAAAAGCCTAAGGAATGTCACTAAAGGAAATGAAATATCTTCGCAATGTCTTTTGTGGAGTTCTCCTGGAATCACACACTATTGTTGAAGGCTGGGTTTGCTGTCATCCCACCCAATCCCCACATGTAGCAAGGGACCTGCAGAGGGTTGGTGTAATCATGGCGTCTCTGCATGAACTTTGTGTCCCTAGCATCTGTCCATACATATCTGAATACTTCCTGCCAACCTGGCTGCATTGGTTGTCAGGACTTCCCCAATCAGTGGCTGCCCTAGGAATCCCCCTTAGTGAAGAAGCAGTACAACAGACAGTGATTATGGAAAGGTAACATGCCTCAGCAGCATTGGTAGGGAGAAAAACTCCCCCAGTTTGGCCCATTCTCTTCCCTTCTGGCCTGTTTACTCCCAACTCCATGTGGTTCTTTTGATGAACTGAGACCTCTGTGGAGTATAGAGAAGAAGGGGGTATTTCTGTAGATCTTGGTGGCCCGCCCTTTCACATAGAAGCATGAGTTCCACCTGTATGGAGTGCCTCCTCTATATGTGAATGAAGTGAGTATGATCAAGCTCTGAGTAAGGGCCTCAATATTTGGCCCTAACTGTTTAAATATAGATGAGATTCATGTTTCTGGTGGGGCTGGTAGAAACAGTAATGCACAGGGTTTAGGCAAGAATATACAATTACATTTCTGAACACATTAATGTTACCCTGTGGTGTTTTTAAAGGTATATATTTTGATAACAATCTATCTTTACACGGGGTTAGCCACACGAGGAAAGACGTTGAGAAATTTAATAAGGAAACCTTTTTAAAGCTTTAATATAAAATATTCCATCTCATCAAGCAGAATGTTTTGTAGCTTTTATTCATTAATTGTATTCATTATACTGAGATTTCTTATATAATAACTTTATACCTACAAATATGGCCCTCAGCATGAGAACATCCTAGTGCCTCACAACCATTATTAGATTTTTCCCCTTGCAATATCCCCTTTGAGATAGGGCAGTGTTATCCCCAATTTACAGGTGGGGAATTAAGGCACAGAGTAGTTTAAGTGACTTGCCCAAGATCACAAAGAAAGGCCATGGCTGAGCCAGAAATCGAACCCTCTTGTCTCAAGTCTCAGTTCAGTGCCCTATCCAATAGACCATCTTTCCTACCCTAACAAAATCATCTGATCAAAATGGGGTGCCCCAAGTGGGATCAGTATTTAATAAATTATCTGGAAAAGGGAATATAAAGTGAAATGACAACATTTGCAGAGGACAGAATTGTCTTGATTAGTTAGGACTAGAGGAGAATGATGAATATAAGGGAGACCTGTGTGAAAGACAGTATCCTGGCAGACAAAATTCACTATTGACAAGCAAGATAATGTACATTGGAAGGAACAATCTGAACTATTCAAAAACATTGTTCAGCTTTAAATTTACCGTTGCTCCTAACACAAAAATAAGTGGAAATCAATGAAACTCAAAGACAAGTGATTTAAAACTGATCAAAAGAAATATTCTTTAACAGAACTTATAAGTAATCTGTGGAACTCATTTCCAAAAGATATACTGAAAGCCAAGAATTAAGTAGGATTTAAAAAAGCAATCAGTCATTTTATGGATAATAAGAGCAGTTATATTACTTCAGCTTATATATGATAAGGCCTACATGTCCTCAAGGATCAGAACATAAACCATCCACTGACAGGGGATTAGGAAGAAACTTTCCCAAAGGGAAGGTTATTTTATAATTGTCCTTAAAGGGGATTCTTGCACTGTCCTCTAGAGTGTGCTTGAAAGATATCACAGCCATGTGCAATATCTTTTGGGATCATATTGTATTTTATGTTTAAAGCATGAAAACCTCACAGTGCCATTCCATTGAGATGGGCCAGACAGTTTGAGCTGCAGAATGTGCACAGCCCTGTGTGTCAATACAGGTGATGCACAGGTGTGTGTTCCTGGCTCAATGGGGTGTGAGCAGGGAGTGTTTCTTGTGGAACCTAGAATCACCAGGAGGTGTTACTGGAAAAATCCCATCTGCCTAGCCAGCCTATGAAGCTTGACCTCCTGGGGAATCAGAGGAGGGACTGGTTTTACCTGTTTTCAGGAGGCTAGAAGGAGACAAAACAATACTTTTGATATCGAAGACTGAGTTTAAACAGACTCAGGGCCTTCCTCTTGATTCAGCCTTATGGAAGGGTTGGCCTACCAGACTCCACATGGAAAATGGGTATGTTTAATGAGCATTTAAATCCTTTTATTTATTTTAATGTTTTTTTTTGTAATGCCTTTGTCCTACAGGACACAGGATACTGTATCAGACACACAATTGGTCTGAACAGATATGGCAACTCCTATGGTCTTATTTCCAATAGGTGGCAGTGCTCACACCCTATAATGACAAGTTGCAGAGTAGCAGCCATATTAGTCTGTATCCACAAAAAGAGTGAGCTGTAGCTCACAAAAGCTTATGCTCAAATAAATTTGTTATTCTCTAAGGTGCCACAAGCCCTCCTTTTCTTTTTACACCCCATAATGTAATCTAAATGGAAATATTACAGTCAGTAAAGCAGTAACAAGTTCTTTTCTATCATTCACAAGCTCTGGAGTACAATGACCAGTTTTTAGAATATAGTGAAGTCATTTCCTTTGCTGAATTATTATAGATATTCATAGTAAGACACCATATGCATCCATACATTATCAGATTTAATACCATAGACAAAGGCACACTTGTCAGGTTATTCTGTAATGTTCAGGGTACAAGACTTATTGAACTGTAAACAAAATAAAATTAATTTCTTCTCATTTCAGAATCTCTGTGGTTTGATTGCCAACAATACACTCATGCAACTTTTTTGGTTAGATGAATGTTGAAAACCGGAGCTGCATGGCCAAGCTATCTTTATGCTGTCTCTTTTCTGATTCAGGTTTTTTCTACATACATGGAGCAAATAAGCTCACCCATCTTCTATTTTAAACACCAAGGAGGTGAGCTGCTGGGATTGAAAACACTGTCATTACCATCAAACTTAAAAGGTCCATTTGAAGTTGCAGAATCTTTAGAGCTGGCTAAAATAAGGACGCAGTATTTAAATGGTAACATGTTGTCAATATCCATCTATTGTTTAGATAGCAAAAACGACCTGTAAAAGAAGGAGAGGGGGAAGCTGAGTCACCAGTTTGACTGGAAATCCATGAGACATGAGGTATAACTAGAAATCATGTCCCTTGCACTCGAGATTGAATGTAATTACTGGCAGCAGTCTCTAAACTGTTGACTCAACACACCCACCCAGAGTCCACTGTTGTGAATCAGTATAATGACTTGCAACATTTTCTGTGCTATAGACCTCTCTCTCTCCCAGCCCAGCGTCTAATCACTTTTCAAAGAAGAGCATTAATGAGTGACCTACTTTCTGATATTTTTCTGTAAAAATCCCTTTGCTGATGTCTTCCTCAATATATCCCAGAGGGTTTAGTATCAGAACATGGCGGAGGCCTGTGGGAACAGATATGACACAGAAAACATCCAAATCAAGTGAGCAGACAAATGTATTTTGTTGGTATCGTTTCTTCAGTTGATATAGGAAAACAAAACAGAATAGCAACATTTGAAAGGATGTATATTGTCTAACAAGAGCAGCAAAAGATTAATTGACATTCTAAGATATGAGTCATAAGAAACCACAGCTCTTCTGAATTCTTCTGCAGTTCCCTGTGTTAATTTGTGAGTGTTCAAAGGCTGTGTATTCTCACAGAGTTGCAAGCGGTGAAACACTCATATCTAATGTGAATGTGTTTATCATGGCTGTTTGCCTCCATCTGCAACGGAAAACGCCTCTTGCCACATACTTTTAACTGTTTGATGTCACTTCTGGTGCTTATATGGGGCCTGATCCAGCTCTCACTGAAATCAATGGGAACCTTTCCATGGACTTCACTGGGAACAGAATTGTGTCCTTTATGACAAAACTTTAAGAAGATATGTAATTTAAGGCTACAACAGCACAAAAATGTGATGATACCAATATTACAGATACCCTGTGTTCTGGATACTTATTTTTCAAAAACTGCACAAATGAGCTGGCAGTGGAGGAGATGAAAGCTATTCTATGTTTTTTTTATTTTAATAAAAATGGACTTTTGATCAAATGAAAGTTTTCTTTGAAAAAATTCTGGTTCTGTCCACAATTTTGGGGTTCTCATTGGAAAGCAAACCCGCACCAAAACAATTTTTTACCCATTTTTGGTAACCAGAAACTGAAAATGTTTGGTGTTAAATATTGAGAAAAAAATCTCTTTTTTTAATATAATAATCCAGACAACTAAAATGAAGCACTTGCTAAATTCTTCAACATTTCAGTTGCAAATGCTGAAGCAATATTTAACTCCCTGAAAACTTAAATTGTATCAGTGACCATTCTTAATTTCACAAAACATTTTTCCAAATGTTAGCTAAGGTAGAAGTTCTATTTTGAGCATGAATTCATAGAATCATAGAAGATTAGGGTTGGAAGAGACTCATGAGGTCATCTAGTCCAACCCCCTGCTCAAAGCAGGACCTACACCAACTAAGTCATCCCAGACAGGGCTTTATCAAGCCAGGCCTTAAAAACTTCTAAGGAAGGAGATTCCACCACCTCCCTAGGTAACCATTCCAGTACTTCACCACTCTCCTAGTGAAATAGTATTTCCTAATATCCAACCTAGACCGCCCCCACTGCAACTTGAGACCATTGCTCCTTGTCCTGTCACCTGAGACCACTGAGAACAGCCGAGCTCCATCCTTTTTGGAACCCCTCTTCAGGTAGTTGAAGGCTGCTATCAAATCCTCCCTCACTCTTCTCTTCTGCAGACTAAACAACCCTAATTCCCTCAGCCTCTCCTCATAAGTCATGTGCCCCAGGCCCCTAATCATTTTTGTTTCCCCCCGCTGGACTTTCTCCCATTTGTCCATATCCTTCCTATGGTGGGGGGCCCAAAACTGGATGCAATACTCCAGATGTGGCCTCAACAGTGCCAAATAGAGGGAAATAATCACTTCCCTCGATCTGCTGGCAATGCTCCTACTAATGCAGCCCGATATGCTGTTAGCCTTCCTGGCAGTAAGTGCACATTATTGACTAATATCCAGTTTCTCACGAACTCCAATCCCCAGGTCCTTTTCTGCAGAACTGCTGCGTAGCTAGTTGGTCCCCAGCCTGTAGCAGTGTATAGGATTCTTCCATCCTAAGTGCAGGACTCTGCATTTGACCATGTTGAACCTCATCAGATTTCTTTTGGCCCAATCCTCCAATTTGTCTACATCACTCTGGACCCTATCCCTGCCCTCCAGTGTATCTACCTCTCCCCCCAGTTTAGTGTTATCCACAAACTTGCTGAGGGTGCAGTCGATCCCATCATCCAGATCATTAATAAAGATGTTGAACAAAACCGGCCCCAGGATTGACCCCTGGGGCACTCCTCTTGATATCAGCTGCCAACTAGATATTTGGCAGTAAATCTGTTTATACTTTAAAATAAACTGAAATGCTTTCCAAACACAAAAATATGGAGATATTGGATGATTCACAGAATTAGTAACAGGTTATAGAACCTTTCACCTCTTGTGTAGGTTGTCATTATGAATCTAACCCAGTAACCAAAAGTTGTTACTATCTAACAGACATCCGTGGCTGGCCAGTGTCTGCGTTCGTGGATTCACGGCACCTTATGGACAAAGGAAGCAGGCTGGACGGGTGGAGGGATCCTGACAGAAAGAACTTCAGTCAGTAAAAATGCTGAAACATGGTGAGAAAGCCTTGCTTTTAATTTAACATAGTTTGTAAAGTTAATCATCAGTTGCATTTGTATCTTTACTTTTCTGGTAACCATTTCTGACTTTTTATTCCTCATGACTTGCATTCACTTAAAATCTCTTTGTATTTTAACTTTTTTTATTGTTTTATTTAATTTAGTATGTCTAGATTGAAGTGCCTGGGGAAACTCCATTGAGGTAACAAGTTCTATGCATATCTTTTCCACTGATGAAATAACTGACCTGTACAAATTTGTGTTGTCCAGGAGTGGTCTGGGCAGTACAGGACACACATTTCTGGAGGCAAATCTGGGAATGAAAGTGTGTTGGGCATCACCCTGCAGTGTAATTCAGGCTAGTGAAGCTGGCAGGCTGCATCTCATATACAGACATATCTGGGAGTGACTTCTGAAGGCTGTTTGTGAGCCATCCAGACTGTAGACTACAGCAGCAAAACAGTGTAAAGTGCACCCCACGTAAGAGGGCTGAGGTGACACAGCTATTCCTCAGTCTACATTGTACCCTGGGAATGTCACAGACACCCATGGCTGGACGGTGTCAGCTGATTCAGGCTCACAGGGCTCAGGCTGTGAGGCTATAAAATTGCAGTGTAAACATCTGGGCTTTGCCTGAGCCCGGGCTCTACACCCCATGAGGCATGTTTAAGTATTTGAAAGGTAGACCCTGGCACTGACATCCAAGGAATACTAAATGACACCATTCCAATGTTCATCGGCCGGTGATTTGTTACTTTAGTATCTTACTGCACGAAAACTTATTACTTGACTGCTAGGAATCTATGAATAGCTGCCATTCTATAATTGCTAATCTGTTGTCTAGAGTCTTTTGCTCATGTTGGTTTTGGATTTACCTATATTATTTCCATTACAAGTTTGTCCCTAATTATGATTCTTCCCACTCATAACTACAATCCAAATGTGAGCATCCTGCCTTGCACACATCCATATGTAGCAGTATAGATACTATCCTGACAAGTATGGAATCAAAGTGGAGCTCTTCAGGTCAACACTTACCCACATCTAAACTAATATTCTTAATTACATGTTGTGTCCACTACTTAACCAGCATGCTGTGCACTTGGTAACATAATCTTTAGGCTTAATGTTCAAGTTAACGACACCCTGCCCTGAAATAAAAAACACGAGGTAAAATAGTTTGCCTTTTCTTATCTGACTTATCTTCACTGGGAGAATAGGATTATAAATTGTAAATAAAAACAATACAAAATAGAGCTACATATATAAAGTTTGGCTGAAAGGAAAGTCCTATGAATAGGCCACTGGAAATCTTGGGAATTTTTGCCAAAATCTGCAGAATTAATTCCATATATTTAAAAATACCCACCACATTTGATAAGTTTGATAAGACCCACTAGGTCAACTGGTCCATCTGCCTGCAAATGCAGGCTTGACCTCTACAGTACTTTAAATAATGTGTCCACTCTATTTTGGCTATGTCCCCAGCAATGTAATGAGGCTTCCAATACTTCCTTTGGCAGACTATCACACAAATGGAATACATGTTACTGGGGGGATAGAGGTATAAAGGGCCCCACAGTTGGGGCATAGACACATTGCTCCTTGCAATGAAACAATTTAGAGAATTTAGAGAATTCAGTTTGTCACAAATATCAGCAAGGTAAGCCAAAAGCACAAACCAGTAGGGAATCACAGTGTGTGTCTGTGTTGCTGAAATTCAAATCCATTAGAAAAAGTCTAACTTCATTTTTCAGTTCACAGACACATTGCAACACTTTCCTCCTGGATAGCCACGTGACTTCTATGTGAAACAACAAAACATCGTGCTCCGCTCCCATCTCTGCACGAAGCATTGCAAAGAGACGCACCTTTGTGGGCTGCGTCTTGATAAAGTTCTCCTCCTTCCAGGTTAGCGAGAGGGCGAGAGAGTGAGAGCACATGCAGCGGGCGTGGGTGGGGTATAGGGGGGTGCTAACTGCAATGGTAGCTGAATCTTTCCCCCTCATCAACTCATATTTTCCTTCCCTCTGCCTTTCCTCACAACTTCTAGCAACTCTGAGCTGAGACTGAATTTGCATCATAAGTCCAACCAGTCCTGGCTAGTCCTCAGATCAATGTTTCAGGGGGCTGAGGGGTGGCTAAAGGTGGCATACAGCCAAACTGGTCCCAGATTCCTCAGCTGCATGATACACAGCTGAGAATCTGTCCTTAAAAGTTTAAGTAGATTTAATTTCCTAGTGCCTAAACAAGAAGTGCCACTCACAAAACAAGGAGGGGATGGTCACACAACTCTTCAGTTTTGAAAGAAAGATGCCTTTCTTTCAATATCTTCCTCCAGGTCAGTGCCCCCTTCTCAGTGGAGCACCTATTCTGCTTGTAGATTTTGCAAGGGGAACTCACTGTCTGGTTGGTCATAAGGCTGTTGAATGTGCTTACACACCCAGAGTTTCTTCCTCTCCTTGCAGTATGGGAAAGACACAAAGTAACTCTGAAAGAGCAGAAAAGAATCTTTAAACTCTCAATCAAATACATTGTCTCCATGAATGGACTATTTCCTATGAATCACCTTTGATGTTTTAATTAGCAAAAGGAAGGAAGAGGCTTTGAGGCACGAATGGCACACTAATGAAATGTTCTTAATTCTCCAAACTATAATTTGTAATCTATTTTTTTTAAAAAAGCCACGACTCTGTTGGGGATGAGGTGGATGTGGGCGAAGGGCATAAGAAGCTGAAGGAGAAATAATGACACTTGTAGACTGCCCCCATCCTTAAAGTACCTGGCTTCCGCAGTTTTCAATCCAGCCTTGCCTTCTGTGCTGCTCTCAATCAACCCCTCCTGTCTTTCCTGACACCTTCATTTTTTGGATTTCATGGTCACTCCCTGCTACTGTCTCTTGTCCTTCACCACTATACTCCTCTTATTCACTGCTCTACGTGCCCAACCAATCCCGAGCCTATGCCCACTCCTCACCTTCATTATCTCTGTGATTGCTGTCTCTCTGCTGAGCATCAATGGAGAAAATTCTGGCACCTTGTTGATTTCCTTCACTATAAATTTCCCTTTCTTCCATCATCCCTGGCCAAGGAATCTTCCTTCTCCTCTTATCCTCTCTCATGCGTCAAATCCATGACAACTCTTCTTTGCAACCTTTTTTATTCCCTAATGAGATCTTCTCCTCCTCCTCCATTACTTTCGATCCCTCAGATCAGGACTTTTCTAATGTTGTCAAAAACAAAATACTGTGTATTCCTGTTCTGAGGCCTCCAATCTCTGCAGGTGCTGGTTCCTGGTCTCATCCCTTTCCCCAACCCCCTCGGCATGCCTATTGTGACATGCCTGTAATGTCCATCTTCATTATCAATCCTTCTTCAAAGTAGTATGGGGTAAGGAGGTTGCTTCATCTTGAGTCTCTCTCTCTCTCAAACATTATGTGGGTCTTTCCATCCATTAATCTCCCCTCCAGGCTGGACCCCTGTTCTTCCCTTTTATAGCTAGTATATTCTTTGCTAACAAAGATGGAGGGGTGCTAACAGACAGACAATTAGTCTTTTCTGGAGTATGTTTTGGCAACAGAGTTAGGCCAATACTATTTTGGACTACTCAAATTCCAGTAAGGCATGTTGCAGTAGATGAATGTCAAGTTCCTTTCTAGAATTCACCTGTGGTTTGACTACATCAGGACTATTGCATTCTTTTCTGGGCATCGCATTACCAGAAATTAGAGGAAGTTCTGAGGAGAGGATGAAAAATGAAGAGTGTGGAGGCAATGATTTATGAGGAAAGGTTAAATGACTAATTCTGCATAGCTGGGATAAGAGTTCCCAAAAGTGGATGGGGAGAAGGGGACATAACAGTCCAAACATCTGAAGAGTGCATTCACCAAAGATTGAGAGAAATTATGAGTGAGTATGGCTAAGGGTAATGGAATGAATTTAAGAAAGGGAAGGGTGACCAATCCCTCTGGCAGGAAAAGCCACTGGAGGAAACTGAAGCAGGTTAGAAAAACTCTGTAATGTTTCTTTTCTGGGATTATCCTCAAATAGTTCTGTTGGGAGGAAGGTGGCAACGTTTGTCCACCATCTCTGCAGAATAACATGGGGTTCCACCTAGGGCAGAGGTTTTCAAACTGTGGGACATGCTCCCTTGTTGGGGAGCATGGAGGAATGTTTGGGGGCTGCTGCCAGCCACCACCAGTAGAGCCTCCCACTGTCAGCTCTGGCTGCCTCCCGCTGTTAGCCTCCTGGCTGGCAAAATTGCAGTGGAAGCCACAATCATTTCTATAGCTACAATGACCTTGTTAGGATATAGATATTCAGGCCTGTCTGCAAAGGCCTGTACTCTAAGAATTTAGGTGTATTCTTATCACTTGGCTAGTGATAGAGGTATAAAAGAAAGAATCAAGATCACTGTCTGCTGGTGTAAGGGCCTTCTCTTACTGTGACAGTCTGAGGCCCTGTTCTTAGGCTAAGGCCTTTGGCTAAGCAGCAGAGGCAGCCATAAGCTGGGAAGCGAACGGTCACATCCTCACATTCCAAACTGCAAAGGGGGAGATGGGAACAGGGAATGGGGGTAAGAAAATTGGAATCATGTTTTGCTAAAGGGGGAAATGGGAACAGGGAATGGGAGTAAGGAAGTTGGAATCATGTTTGGCTAAGGGCAGGAATGGGAACAGGGACACAGGTGTAAGGCTTTGTGGTGTCAGAGCTGGGAAGGAGGATACTAAGGAAGGAAACTGGAATCATGCTTGCTGGAAGTTCACCCCAATAAACATCGAATTGTTTGCACCTTTGGACTTCGGGTATTGTTGCTCTCTGTTCATGCGAGAAGGACCAGGGAAGTAAGTGGGTGAAGGAATAAGCCCCCTAACAGACCTTTCCCACCTTTTTACAGGAACAACTACCTTTCCCACCTTCTGGTTTAGTATATCATATCCTATCATTACAACAAGCAATTGTGCAGTGCTTATTCTGCTGGTGAGTTTGATATTTTTTCATATTATGTGGTAAAAAATGGATTGGTACTTATTGTTTATGCACAGCTCTGATATTGTCTAAAAAAGGTAAAACTACCCAGTCAGAATACAACTTTGCAATATCAGAGTCCAAGTAAGTGGTAGACAAACTAAGTCTGGTCTACACTACGAGTTTAAGTCAAATTTAGCAGCGTAAGATCAATTTAACCCTGCACCCGTCTACATGACGAAGCCATTTTTGTCGACTTAAAGGGCTCTTAAAATCTATTTCTGTACTCCTCCCTGACAAGGGGATTAGCACTGAAATCAACATCACTAGGTCGAATTTGTGGACACAATTTGATAGTATTGGACTCCGGGAGCTATCCCAGAGTGCTCCATTGTGATCGCTATGGACAGCACTCTCAACTCAGATGCACTGGTGAGGTAGACAGGAAAAGCAATGGGAACTTTTGAATTTCATTTTCTGTTTGGCCAGCATGGCAAGCTCATCAGCAGAGGTGAACATGCAGAGCTCATCAGCACAGGTGACCATGCAGTCCCAGAATCGAATGGACCGAACGGGAGGTATGGGATCTGATTGGTGTATGGGGAGATGAATCCCTGCTATCAGAACTCCGTTCCAAAAGATGAAATGCCAATATATTTGAAAAAATCTCCAAGGGCATGATAGACAGAGACTATAACAGGGACCCAGAGCAGTGCCACGTGAAAATTAAGGAGCTCAGGCAAGCCTACCAAAAAACCAAAGAGGCAAACGGCTGCTCCGGGTCAGAGCCCCAGACATGCCGCTTCTATGATGAGCTGCATGCAATTCTAGGGTGTGCCACTACCATACCCCTGTCCAGGGGGAGTTTCACGCAACAGGGATGAAGATTTTGGGGACGAGGAAGATGATGATGAGGAGGAGGATAGCACACAACAGGCAAGTGGAGAAACCATTCTCCCTGACAGTCAGGAACTGTTTATCACCCTGGAGCCAATACCCTCCCAAGGCGGGCTCCCGGACCATGAAGCCGGAGAAGGCACCTCTGGTGAGTGTACCTTTGTAAATATAATACATGGTTTAAAAGCAAGCATGTTTAATGATTGATTTGCCCTGAAGACTTGGGTTGCATTCGCGGCCAATACAGCTACTGG
Organism: Lepidochelys olivacea; assembly: GCF_965140295.1. Classification (NCBI taxonomy): domain Eukaryota; kingdom Metazoa; phylum Chordata; order Testudines; family Cheloniidae; genus Lepidochelys; species Lepidochelys olivacea. The sequence continues at coordinate 47,631,213 of NC_140412.1, forward strand.
AAAAGTCTGTTAACATGTCTGGGAATGGAATGGAAATCCTCCAGGGACATTATTAAGGGGACATTCAGAGGTGGCCATTTCTGCTGGGCTGTTTGCCTGTGGCTGAAAAGAAATCATCCCTGCTTTTAGCCACGTGGTGGTGGGGGGGCCCTGTTCACGCTGAGCTGTTTGCATTTGGCTGCCAGGGATCTTCCCTGATACTAGTCACGTGGTGGGAGGAGGGGTGAAGTGATCATCCCAGAGAATTGGGGGGTTGGGGGGTTAGTTGGGTTTGTGCTGCACGTTAACCCGAAAACCACAGCCCCTTCTTTTAAATGATGAACCCAACGGGTGCTTGGTATGGGAAAGGAGGGCGCTGCTGTTTGAAACCATTCCCACATGTGATGAAGGTTGAAGAAGCCGAAAGACTGTGGCTTACCATGGCTGTCTGCAAGTCGAATTCTGTTGCCCGGCCCTGCGTGTGTGATCTCTCACACCAAACCGGCAGGCCCTCAATATAAGAGGCAAAATGCGACCTTGTACCGAAAGCACATGTGCTATGTAATGTTAACAGCTTGGTTCACCCTGAAAGAGTCTACCCATTGTTCTCTAAAATGTGTCTTTTTTAAATACTAGTCTCCCTTTTTTCCCTCCTGCAGCTGTATGTTTCAAGACTCCCCCTATCATCTCTGTCCCAGAGGCTAACGCAGATAAGGAGGTGAAAAAACCGCACTTGCGATGAAATGTTCTCTGAGCTCTTGCAGTCCTCCCGCCCTGAAAGAGCTCAGCAGAATGCGTGGAGGCAAACAATGTCAGAGTCCAGGAAATCAGAAAATGAACGCGAGGACAGGAGGGACGAGCAAGATGAGAGGTTGTGGGAGCAAGAGGAGAGGTGGCAGCAGCGTGATGAGAGGAGGCAGGATGCAATGCTGAGGCTACTGGGGGATCAAACTGATATGCTCCGGCGTCTGGTGGACCTGCAGGAAAGCACAGACTGCCGCTGCAGCCCCTGTGTAACCACCTTTCCTCCTCCCCAAGTTCCATAGCCTCCTCACCCAGATGCCCGAGAACATGGGGGGGCCCCCCTCCGGGCACTCAACCACTCCACCCAGAGGACTGCCCAAGAAACAGAAGGCTGGCCGTTCAATAAGTTTTGAAGAGCAGTGTGGCCTTGTCCTTCCCTCCTCCCCTAATCCATCACCCCACCCGGTGCTTCCCTCTTCCCCCACCCCTCCCGGGCTATGTTGGCAGCTATCCCCCTATTTGTGTGATGAATTAATAAAGAATGCATGATTTTGAAACAACAATGACTTTATTGACTCTGCAAGCAGTGATTGAAGGGGGGAGGGTGGTTGGCATACAGGGAAGTAGAGTGAACCAAGGGGGCAGGTTTTCATCAAGGAGAAACAAACAGAACTGTCACACCATAGCCTGGCCAGTCATGAAACTGGCTTTCAAAACTTCTCTGATGCGTACCGCGCCCTCCTGTGCTCTTCTAACCGCCCTGGTGTCTGGCTGCGCGTAACCAGCAGCCAGGCGATTTGTCTCAACCTCCCACCCCGCCATAAACATCTCCCCCTTACTCTCACAGATATTGTGCAGCACACAGCAAGCAGCAATAACAGTGGGAATATTGGTTTCGCTGAGGTCTAACTGAGTCAGTAAACTGCGCCAGCGCGCTTTTAAACCTCCAAATGCACATTCTAGCACCATTCTGCACTTGCTCAGCCTGTAGTTGAACAGCTCCTGACTACTGTCCAGGCTGCCTGTGTACGGCTTCATGAGCCATGGCATTAAGGGGTAGGCTGGGTCCCCAGGGATAACTATAGGCATTTCAACCTCCCCAACAGTTATTTTCTGGTCTGGGAAGAAAGTCCCTTCCTGCAGCTGTTCAAACAGACCAGAGATCCTGAAGATGCGAGCGTCATGTACCTTTCCCTGTCATCCCACGCTGATGTCGGTGAAATGTCCCTTGTGATCCACTAGTGCTTGCAGAACCATTGAAAAGTACCCCTTGTGGTTTACGTACTGGCTGCCAAGGTGGTCCGGTCCCAAGATAGGGATATGCGTTCTGTCTATCGCCCTCCCACAGTTAGGGAATCTCATTGCAGCAAAGCCATCCACTATGACCTGCACATTTCCCAGAGTCACTACCCTTGATAGCAGCAGGTCAGTAATTGCGTTGGCTACTTGGATCACAGTAGATTTGCCCACACCAAATTGATTCCCGACTGACCGGTAGCTTTCCAGCATTGCAAGCTTCCAAAGGGCTATTGCCACTCACATGTGAACTGTGAGGGCTGCTCTCATCTTGGTATTCTTGCGCTTCAGGGCAGGGGAAAGCAAGCCACAAAGTTCCATGAAAGTGCCCTTATGCATGTGAAAGTTTTGCAGCCACTGGGAATCATTCCAGACCTGCAACACTATGCACTCCAACCAGTCTGTGCTTGTTTCCTGGGCCCAGAATCGGTGTACCATGGCATGAGCCTGCCCCATTGCCACCAGGCTGTCCAAATTGCCGGGGCCTGTATAGAATCATAGAATATCAGGGTCGGAAGGGACCTCAGGAGGTCATCTAGTCCAACCCCCTGCTCAAAGCAGGACCAATCCCCAATTAAATCATCCCAGCCAGGGCTTTGTCAAGCCTGACCTTAAAAACTTCTAAGGAAGGAGATTCTACCACCTCCCTAGGTAACGCATTCCAGTGCTTCACCACCCTCCTAGTGAAAAAGTTTTTCCTAGTATCCAACCTAAACCTCCCCCACTGCAACTTGAGACCATTACTCCTTGTCCTGTCCTCTTCTACCACTGAGAATAGTCTAGAACCATCCTCTCTGGAACCACCTCTCAGGTAGTTGAAAGCAGCTATCAAATCCCCCCTCATTCTTCTCTTCTGCAGACTAAACAATCCCAGTTCCCTCAGCCTCTCCTCATAAGCCATGTGTTCCAGACCCCTAATCATTTTTGTTGCCCTTCGCTGGACTCTCTCCAATTTATCCACATCCTTCTTGTAGTGTGGGGCCCAAAACTGGACCCAGTACTCCAGATGAGGCCTCACCAATGTCGAATAGAGGGGGACGATCACGTCCCTCGATCTGCTCGCTATGCTCCTACTTATACATCCCAAAATGCCATTGGCCTTCTTGGCAACAAGGGCACACTGCTGACTCATATCCATCTTCTCGTCCACTGTCACCCCTAGGTCCTTTTCCGCAGAACTGCTGCCTAGCCATTCAGTCCCTAGTCTGTAGCTGTGCATTGGGTTCTTCCGTCCTAAGTGCAGGACACTGCACTTATCCTTATTGAACCTCATCAGATTTCTTTTGGCCCAATCCTCCAATTTGTCTAGGTCCCTCTGTATCCTATCCCTGCCATCCAGCGTATCTACCACTCCTCCCAGTTTAGTATCATCCGCAAATTTGCTGAGAGTGCAATCCACACCATCCTCCAGATCATTTATGAAGATATTGAACAAAACCGGCCCCAGGACCTACCCCTGGGGCACTCCACTTGACACCGGCTGCCAACTAGACATGGAGCCATTGATCACTACCCATTGAGCCTGACAATCTAGCCAACTTTCTACCCACCTTATAGTGCATTCATCCAGCCCATACTTCTTTAAATTGCTGACAAGAATACTGTGGGAGACCGTGTCAAAAGCTTTGCTAAAGTCAAGAAACAATACATCCACTGCTTTCCCTTCATCCACAGAACCAGTAATCTCATCATAGAAGGCGATTAGATTAGTCAGGCATGACCTTCCCTTGGTGAATCCATGCTGACTGTTCCTGATCACTTTCCTCTCATGTAAGTGCTTCAGGATTGATTCTTTGAGGACCTGCTCCATGATTTTTCCAGGGACTGAAGTGAGGCTGACTGGCCTGTAGTTCCCAGGATCCTTCTTCTTCCCTTTTTTAAAGATTGGCACTACATTAGCCTTTTTCCAGTCATCTGGGACTTCCCCCGTTCGCCACGAGTTTTCAAAGATAATGGCCAATGGCTCTGCAATCACAGCCACCAATTCTTTTAGCACTCTTGGATGCAACTCGTCTGGCCCCATAGACTTGTGCACGTCCAGCTTTTCTAAATAGTCTCTAACCACATCTTTCTCCACAGAGGGCTGACCATCTATTCCCCATGTTGTGATGCCCAGCGCAGCAGTCTGGGAGCTGACCTTGTTCGTGAAGACAGAGGCAAAAAAAACATTGAGTACATTAGCTTTTTCCACATCCTCTGTCACTAGGTAGCCTCCCTCATTCATTAAGGGGCCCACACTTTCCTTGGCTTTCTTCTTGTTGCCAACATACCTGAAGAAACCCTTCTTGTTACTCTTGACATCTTTCGCTAGCTGCAGCTCCAGGTGTGATTTGGCCCTCCTGATATCATTCCTACATGCCCGAGCAATATTTTTATACTCTTCCCTGGTCATACGTCCAACCTTCCACTTCTTGTAAGCTTCTTTTTTATGTTTAAGATCCGCTAGGATTTCACCGTTAAGCCAAGCTGGTTGCCTGCCATATTTACTATTCTTTCGACACATCGGGATGGTTTGTCCCTGTAACCTCAACAGGGATTCCTTGAAATACAGCCAGCTCTCCTGGACTCCTTTCCCCTTCATGTTAGTCCCCCAGGGGATCCTACCCATCCGTTCCCTGAGGGAGTCGAAGTCTGCTTTCCTGAAGTCCAGGGTCCGTATCCTGCTGCTTACCTTTCTTCCCTGTGTCAGGATCCTGAACTCAACCAACTCATGGTCACTGCCTCCCAGATTCCCCTGTACTTTAAGAACAATTGGTGTCTATTTCCTCATCACTCTCGTCACCGCGCTGCCATTGCCTCCTCGCCTGCTTTTGCAGGTTCTGTTTCTGCACATACTGCAGGACAATGCTCATAACTGCTGCGGTGATCTGAGCGGGGTCCACGCTTGCCGTGGTATGGTGTCTGCAAGAGAGCAGAGTTGCAGCGGAAGCAGTGGCTGATGACGGATGCCACGAGAATAGATATTTATGGAGAACGATGAGAGGACCTGTGAGGTGGATTCATGAGAGCAGGAGAGCTGAGTTGCAGCAGAAGTGGTGGAGGATGACGGTTAGCACCATGCACATTTCCCATGGACGAACACACGTACCTGGGAGCCCATGACAGACAACATGAAGAAATTCACTATTGAGAGAATAGCAGGAGAGCAGAGTTGCAGCGGAAGTGGTGGATGACGACAGTTAGCAGTCCTACTGCACCATCTGCTGAAAGCAGTATGGCATCCGCAAGGGAAAAAGGTGCAAAATGATTGTCTGCCGTTGCTTTCACAGAGGGAGGTGCGACTGACGACATGTACCCAAAACCACCCGCAACAATGTTTTTGCCCCATCAGGCATTGGAAGCTTAACCCAGAATTCCAATGGGCGGCAGAGACTGCGGGAACTGTGGGATAGCTACCCACAGTGCACTGCTCTGTAAGTCGATGCTAGCCACAGTAGTGAGGACGCAGTCCGCCAACTTAATGCGCTTAGTGTGGACATACGCAATTGACCGTATAAAATCGATTTCTTAAAATCAACTTCTAAAATTTTGACCTAATGTCATAGTGTAGACATACCCTAAGAGAGAGATTTTCTGCTCCAGCACAAAACTCAAAGCCAAAAGGCAGATGGGGGCAGTTATGGTCCCTTGAAATCCCATTTGAACATGTCAGGTCTGGACTGTTGTAGGGGTTGAACAGACTCCAGGCAGTCCTAGGTTAGCAACCTAAATTATAAGTAGATCAGATTGTGCTGCTGTAGGTGGAAGCACAGCCCAGAAGCACCATAGTGGTGTCACTATAGTTCTGACTTCTCCCATTCCTGGTATATCCCCTACAACAGGGCTTGCAGATGGACTACATAAGACAGCAAAGCAGCTGCCTCGCTCAGTTTCTGCACCAAAAGAATACTCCGCAGATCCAATCTCGGGCTTTTCTGACCCTTTTTCCGTGGAATTTTCTAAAATGGAATCAGAAGTTTTAATACTTTGGCACACTGCATTAAGACCATTGTCTATAACAATTTACTGTTGGAGTGCAGTTAAGTATTTTTCATCCTTACAAAAGGGAAAATATCAAATTTGCAATTACTGTGATGAACACCATTAAGGCTCTGCCTCAAGTGACAATTTTACAACAGGATTCACAATAATTCTCTTGCCCTTTCTTCCTGTATTTAGCATGTCCATACTAAAAAAGCCACTTGGGGCAAATACGTCTGGAAAGAGACAAAATCAGTAATTTCTATTCTATTCAGCCTTAATGGAAAAAATGTCCCCGTTTTGCTCAACCCCAGCACGAGGACATTATGAACTTTCAGGTAAGAACCACTTCTCACATTAAATAAAGTATGAAACATATATTCTTAATTACATTTATCATATCTGAAGTCTAATGCGGGTGATCATATTGCTATAAAGTGAGACTGTGACAACAACAGTCTGGGAGCCCAGTAAAAAAGACTGTAAATAAGCTTCCAACCTGTTTTAATAGTGGTTTCACAATCAGAAGGCTAAACACTTTGCAATTTTTAAGTTTGTGTAACTTAGCTCCAAATTTAGGTTTTGATCAATATCCTCACAGATGAATAGTGATTTTGGGTGCCTTAATTTTTCAATGCTGTGTCAAGCTGTCTGGAGTGGCTCATAACTGTGAGTGCCAGAGTGGCCTGTTAAGAAGCAGGGTACAAACCCCAAACTGGTTGTGAGTTTTACACTTTAATTTCACCAACCATCAAGCATAGTGCCAGAACTCCTCAGGCACAATAACAGCCTTAACATGGAGTCACAGACAGTCCCCTTGGGTACTCCGGTCTATCTTGTCACTCAGGCAAGCTTGGCTTTGTGATAGATGGTCCCTTACAGCAAAAATCACAACAATATTAAGGTTACTCACAGTCCCAAAGGACTAGTCACTTACTCCAGGTTTCAAACCAAAGACGGTAGTAGCCAATCCTATAATAAAATAACCAAAGATTATTTTAATTAAGGAAGAGAAATAAGAGCTATTTATAAGGTTAAAGCAGGTAACAAATGAGTTACAGTCTTAGGTTCCAAAAGATAATAGAAACTGTTGCAATATGTAAGCTTTCTATGTCCTCTACACCTCACCCAAGCCAAGCAGCTTGGGGATCCCTTACTTATGCTTAGAAATATTTCCCTCTCCAAATTCCAAGCAGCATAGTGATATAGTTCTTTCTGGTCACACACACACGAAGATGAGAGGGGCACAAAACCTTTGTGAAATATCGAAGGACAATGGCTCATTTGGTTTCAGTGGGCCTTCTAATTAACGTTTCTTTCCTGTTCAATGAGTTAGAGGTTTACTATGCAAACACTCAGTATAACCTTATACCATAGGATATAGATATATAAGTGAGATTAATACATGAAGCATCCTATAAGCATTTCATCAAGTCTAAACCCCTTCTTATAAACTTAATATGTTAATAAACTTATAAACTCTATTTTAATAATGCTAACATGCAGGTGAGCCACCCTGGTTTCCAGCTATGCATTTGTCTGTGTTCAGTAAGACCTAGGGCCTTCAGCATGAGCTGACACCTCATCTGCCAGAATCACATGCCCAACTTGAGATACTATGTAGGGGGCTGATTTTCAGAAAGCATATAGCACCCACACTCTGAAAACAAGTCATGCTAAGGTGTTTCAAGTTGACACCAAAACATGGTACACTAGTCACTTCTGAAAATCTTGGCAACAGTACACACAGGGTTTCACACGCATAAACCCTGTTATGCCTCCTTGAGCAGTTCCAGAGACCATTAACTGGAGGTGAGAAGTTGTTGGAATTGCCCAAGCACTAAACCAGAGAACTTTATTTTTCCAGACAGACAGTCCTTATAAATATGTTAATTACTGAAATATAGACAAAAATATCATTTTAGTTTTGTAGGTAGGAAAGGAGGAGAAATGCTTTATGGAATGCCCAGAGCACTTTCTCTGTGTCCTCATTTCAGTGAATTTTCTGCTATGACACTATCACAGAACAACCCTGATGTGAACATGAAGACTCTGCAACATGAGGTAACATCTCTTGGGAAAATAGGGTGCTTACTCTGGAATGTTGCTCTGTTCTTTGTTGTGGTGGGTGAGGAGGATCACAGGATATCGGGTTACCAAGTGATTAGGTGTTCTAAATGTGGAATCCAAATTGCCAGAAAAGTGTGCATGCAAGTAAGCAAAAATAATCTAGTCTTCAGTGTCACTGGACTGTGCTGCCATTGTCACAAAATGACAGGTTTCAGTAAGATGGGTGCCTCCAGCCCTTGGTCTGGACATGACAATGGCAATTCATTTTTAAAAATGGAATCCATTTCACTGTTTCACCCCAAGAAGTGTCATGTCCAAACAAGATAGTGGAAAATCATGAATACAATCTATTTACCCATGCAAGTTCCAGCCTACTCCTCAGTCTGGGAGGATTTTTCACTCCCTGAACTTGCAGATTCCTTGGGATCTTGCCTCAAGAGGATTCTTGCCTGTTCTACACCCACCCCACACTCCAACCTCGGCTCCCTTCTTACCACCTGCGGAGGTGGAGCTGCCAAGGGCTCCCTTCACAGAGTTTGACCCCGAATGTCTTCCCTTCAAGGAATTTTTCTAGATCATTGACACTCACAATTACTGTACCTGTTGAAACCCTCTTCCTTGCAGAGGATACTCCGTCCACATTTTAAAATAAAAATCAATAACCACATTTTCTTCTGTGGCTAGATCACTTTTTGAAAAAAATATATTGTAGGCTGTAACGAAATCTTTGGAGGAAAGATGTCTAATATTTTACAAGGGAGAAGAACAACAGCAATGGGAGCAGCACAGCTAAAATACAGCATGCGATGGACATATTTCAGTCATACTGTAATAGTAGGGTGCCACTGAGCTTTTATTTTTAGGGGAAGCATTTATCTTTAACCTGGAGACTGCAGCCTCCCTCTGTTAAATGCCAGTTGTTATGTAAATTGTAAAAGTAAAACTAGAGGAAGGTGGGACTGGATTGGCGTGAGATGCACAGGAAGACTTTGTAGCGTTGCATAGCTAACACTCATTCTTAATTCCATAATGATTCCTTTCTTATGGAAAG